>NW_027660219.1:0-600000 GCF_963210335.1 Falco punctatus | reverse complement strand
TCCACAGCCCAAGGGCAGTCCAGCTGCTTTCTTACAATTGCTCTTTCAGTCTAACAGAATCAGCCTTGCACGACTGTGCACTGAAGACACCGTTGCACTATAAAACTCCACTCTGCAGCTTGCAGAGTTTAAGCAGAGGTTGCGCCATGCTTCAAACACTATAATCAACAGCAAACCCCACGTGCCCTGCCCATCTCCAGCCACGGCAGCAGCACAGCAGCTCACATGCTCTGGTTCCTTTTTGTCGCTGTTTCCCAACTATATTATCACACCACAGTGTTTTGCGCAAAAAGAGATGAGCTCCCTACCTCTGCGTGCTGATGCAGTAGCGGGCCACCCGGTTACCAACGTTGCGAACCAGCAGTGTTTTCTGGGTGCTGTACTTGACGGGACAGGCTGAGAAGTTCACCTGGTCGGGGAAGTCCAGGATAGCTCGGGCACCTATAGCTCGGATAGGCACAACAAACTTCTCCCTTTCTGTGATGCAGATGAGCTTGTGGAAATAATCCTGCAGGGAAAGAAACAATCTCAGCACAATGCATTTAGCACCATTCCCATGGCAGAAGAAAAACTGCTGTTTTCTAGGACTGTAGCAGTATCATTCAGTAACGCAACAGTAGCTTTTACCTTCATGACCTTTCATTCCAGTAGCATGACTTGCACAGGGTCGTTAACTTGCAAAGAAACAAGCTCACTGATTCACCCGCTTTCGCAGCAAGCTGACAGCACCACAATTATCTGATGCTTTGATTCTGAGACACCAGAACAGTCTCTTCGTGCAAGGGATCACAGCACTAATGGAACCTGCTTCAATCGCCACCGCAGACTATTGGAAGCACCACTGAGAACCCAGCTGTGCCACAGCACTAACTCCAATGCCAGCAATGCGGCGACCTCGTTGAAGCTCGGCAGGGGATGCTCAGGTACGTTTTCAAAAGGACTTCACCACATACGTGAGCAACGGTCAGTCGCTGGGGAAATGCTTCACAAGCTGGTGACGTACGGAATTAGACAATTGCGGCAGTGTCAGGGCAGTGTAGGGTACGGGTGTATTTCCTGCCCCTTCTCACAGCGTTATAGGGCCAAGGCTGGGGACACGCACCCTTCAAAAGCCACCTGGTCCATCTCCCCACACCAGAGCTGGCTCAGCTCCAGACCCAAACTGTTTTTGCAAGAGGTTTCACAAGTACTTAAAAGCACTAACAGTTCCACCCCTGCCCTCAGCAGCCTACGCCAGCTCTGCGCTAGAGTTAAAGGGTGTTAGTTCTTCCTGTGTCTGAACTCCGTTTCCCTTTACATCTCACCCCAGCCCCAGGGGACACAGAGACAGCTCTGGCTGATGCCTTAATCACACCCCTCTGTAAGGTCTGTTCTAGAGGAGTAAGTGACGGGGTGCCTGGTTAGCACACCCACCCCAGGCAGGCGGCATCGGGAGCTGCACACGGGGGACACTCAGACACCCCACCAGAGCAAAGCCGGCTGTGCAGTCCCAGCCACTGCCTTCTGCAGAACAGAGCCAGGCAATCCCCCCCCCATCCCGGCTGTCTGGCGTTTAGCAGCAGGAAGGCAAATCAAATTACCAAAATCATGTTACTGTAGAGATGAGCAGAGCAGTCTCCAGATGTATGGCGTGGCGTCGCTGCGCTGGAACTATCACCTTGCCCCCACTGAAATCAGTGGTAAAACTGCTGCCATAGGGCCAGGAGCCATTACCCCCAGCAGCGCTCTTGTTGATGAGCTGATAAAAGCTCTGCTTCTCATCACTCACTGGCTGCCCTGATGTTTTCCTCAGTGCTTTTAATTAATTTGATATTTTTATCATTGTTGAAGCAGCAAGCACTTTGATTTAGGAATTGCATACAGCAGCAAACTCCCTTCAGCAGAACTGATCCAGACTCCCCCACAGCTGGGATTTCTGCTCCCATCCCCACCCCCTCCTGGAAGGGCCCTAAGGCAGCCAGCCCAGGCACAGACACGTACCTATTGCTCTAACACAGGCGCTGACAGCCAGCGCCTCACCCACCACCCAGCACCTCGCCTACCACCTGCTCAGCTGGGGTTTAAGGTTGTCAACACAGATGCTGCCCCATCCAAGACAAAAAGAATAATCTCTTTTTCTAGACATCTCAAATATTAACCCTAGAATCTGCAGAAGGGCTTTTGCTTTTCCTATTTGGAAGGTAAAATACTAGGAAGGGAACTGCAGCAAGCAACCTGCATGATTTAATAGCGCATTTCAGGAAAGCGTTTCACCTTCAGCAAGCCATTCTGAATTGGCAATTTTGTACTCAATCTTGCAGCTAAGCCCTCTAAAATAAAAGCTATGGGCAGCCCATATGAATTTAAAGCACCTGTTATCTGGGTACTTCACGTCCTGCACTGTTTCGATCCTCAGAAACTCATTAGCAAATGAAGAATGTTATTTGCTTTTGTTGTTGTTGTTCTTTTGGCCACACTACTGTAACAAAGGCATTGCAAAGCCAATTGAAAGCTACCTGCCTTATTAAGTCTTGGCATGCCATATTTACTTAGCTCCCTCTTTCAGGTGCCGGGTAGGCAGGGGAGGATGCAAGTTCAGATCAGCAGGAGGATAAAGAAAAAAGGAACTTCAACAACTGGAGCTACTTGAAGGAAGTAAAAGGAAGTAATTGTCAAGTCGTTGTCATTGCTAAGGAGCAAATGGATCAACAGCAATGCAATTAAGAGCCCAAGAAATAAATCCCCCCCAAAAGCAAGCACTGGCAGCCTTCCCAGCTCCCTTGCTGGTGAGGGGCACTGGGACCACCTGCACAGCAATGCACAAGGGATTTCTCCATGGACCTGAGGGCAAGGCTAAAGCAGCAAGGATTTGGTTTCACAGAGACAACCACGAGCTTGGGAGAGAAAGCTGCCTCTCGCCATTCACGCAGATGCACATTATGCTCCAAGCCCCCTCTCCAGGGACACCGTGGGACATGGCATCCCGTGCAAGGCTTGACTCAGCACTTCAGAGCGGGCTGACCCTTCAGCCACGCTCTACCACCCCACCAAAGTGGGACCTTGCACCAGGCTGAATGCAGCATCAGCCCAAACAGGGGGAAAGCCAAGGCAGACGGGTGCTAGGCAGAAGCTGGCTGCTTGTGTCGCTGTGGACCCATGGTCCCTTAAGCTTTTGAAAGCTGAATTGCCCTCCCTTGGGGGTAAGAGGTTGCAAAGTCTCTACTGCAGCACTGCCTCGTGTTACCAGGGCGCTAACTCTGCTACGCACTTGCTTGTAGCCTAGGGGCACAGTTGAGACCAGTGCAAAATCTCGTTCTGCTTTGCAACTGCAAACCCTTAGCAGACTGTTTAAGACCAGGTTTCTAAATAAACGTGCCCGGATGACAGAGGGGTTGCATCCCATCTATGCTTTAAAGTTTGTTGTGTTTAGACACAGCTTCAGGCTATAGGTTTTCATGCAAATACGACTTCATCCTTCATACAACTCCCCTCTCAATTTCAAGGAAGATACAGACAGTTGTACAATGGTTCCCCTTCTCGTGCTCCCCTGTGACAAGCAGTAAATTACAAGCTCTGGCCTTCCCGGTATCACCACTGGCACCTGAACTGGCACCCACTGAGACTGAAGCAGCTGCTCGTCTTTGGTGCTGTTTCAGGCTCTTTGTAAACTCAGGCTAACAGTAATTACTGTCACACCAATATCAACCCTAACTGCCCAGAACCCCAAACTCAGATGTCAGTTTCCCTGCATAACCTATCCCAAACGCTTCACTGAACTCCTTGCAGCAGCCAACTTGCACAGAAAAGATCCTTGTAGCATGAGGTAACACGGCAAGCCAAGCAGGGAAAGCTCCCGCTGAAACCCTGATATCAGAAAGGCTGGAAAATAAGGGCCATCACAAGAGAGGAGAGACCGGAGGATGAAGATCTGTTCGCAGCAGAGGGGGTGCCCCTGCGCCTGCCCCCCTCACCTGCCGGTTCGCAGGAGTCTTTGAAATGAGTCACTTGGCTTCACGTTCATGTGGCGCCGCGCCATTTGCCTTGGTCTTCTGCCCCTTTCCTCCTCACAAGAGTCATCTTAAAAGTATTTGTGGAATAGCTTCTGTGCACAACAAAACATCTAACAGGGCTGGGCTGAATTTTAAAGGACTTCATTTCAGTAATGCAATAACTCGCTGTCCTGTCGTATTCCATAGTAATCAATGTGCATTAATTCAGTCTCCACCGAGCATTAGCAATGAATTTCACAAACCTCACAGAATGAACTTGCATTGCCTGAAAACAGTGCGCTGCTACAGTGGAAAGAGCAAGAGGACAACACAGAATAAGCTCTGCTATGTTTTTATGTGCTTCTTACTTCCTTCTTCCTTTACAATAAACTATTAATAAGCCTGTAGGACGCACAAATGGAAGTATTTCTGTCTGTTGTTTATCTGCCGGTCAGTGCCACAATGGTTTCCAATTCAGCAGAGGCTGTCAGACCATAACGCAAGAACACACGGGAACAGGGGCTGGCACGAGAACACCCACGCTGTACAACTGGAGCCACAAAACAGAAACGTGCAAATCAGAAGCAGCAAGAGTAACAAGTTGGAAATGTTGCCCAGCAGAAAAATTAGCAGTTCATTTATAACACAAGTGCCAATAAACCAAGAGGCACACCAGCTATTTCTTTACTGACAGTCCAACCACGTGGCACGTTCCCAAATGACTGCGAGACAGTAGGAAACTGCTCATTTTCCAAGAAAGGGCTACGTGGCATTTCAGCCACTAACAACTCACATGGCCCTATTACTTAGGGCTTAGCCACAATTTTACTCCTTTCAATCAGGAGTGACTTCGCTGAAGTCAGACTTACCCCAGGGAAGAACAGATTCAAAGCAAGAGAATTATACAAACCAACTCCCAATCAGGAAGACCCGCATCCCAGTTCACTGGGTTACCCACAGTCCCTGTGGATCGTGCAACATCAGGGATGTAGGGGTTGTTCAAAGGCAGCACTCCTGAGCCTTCCACAACTAACACAGATACTCTGCAGGCAAGCAACTGCAAGCCCAGCGCAGGTGGCTTTACAGAACCATTTCCAAAAGCCTGCCTCTTGGCCAAGGGCTTTGCAAGGTGCTCTGCACATCCTGACCATGCTACTGATGCATTTCTAGCTGAGCGACAGCACTGCGGGACTTTGCTGACTCACACTCCATCAAGTATGAGACAAAATTCTAATTTGTACAACATTCTGGTTCTGCTGTATAATCCCCATGTGCTCCTCACCAAGCAGCCCACATCCCTCTGCCAGTGCCCTGCAAGGAGCACAAAACCCAGTTCGGCAGAAACCGCCGTGGTGTCTCTGAAGCTGTGCAGAGGACCTTGCTGGCACAGCTCCCTAATGCCACACACTCACCAGTTCAAGGGCAAGACAAGGGACAAAGTACTGGACATGAGTGCTCCTGGGGGTTCTCTCACCCTACTTCTATTTGGGGTGATGTTCATCTGTTGCTCTGCTGCTTCTCTCTAGTTGAAGAGCAGCAATTTGCCCTTCATGGGAACCAATTTACTTCCACACCCAAAATGAATGCTAATTCATACTAATAAATCGCATTTTAAAGGAAACAGAGTCCTCTGCAAAGCCTACCTCGGTGAGATTAAGGTCTTGTGTCACTTGGGCAGTATGGAGAACTGCCCTAGGCCAACATCATTTTTACCTTCCATACGAATGACGTAAAACCATTTCTCAGTCCCTCCCCAAAGCAACAGATCATTTCACAAGCTCAGGGAGCCAGGGACCGCAGGGCATTTCCTCTCTAGTTTGCTACAGCCACGCTGTTTGAGGATAGGACAGGGCATTAAACTAAATCTAAGCAGCGAACGCAAGATGAGAGAACAGCTGTGCCCAAAGGGATCCTGCGCCTCTGGCCTGGTGCGGAAACGCCAGCTGGCTCAGAGCGACCCCCTCACCTTGCATCACCCACAAAGTCACACAAAGAACCCTGCCAAGAGGCAGCAGAGTGCTGGTGCAAAGAATCAGCCTGTCTGTCTGTGTTCCCCTGTAGGACAAGGCCTCAAGGACAAGAGTCCAAGTACTGATAGCCTGATGAATAGAGACTTGTTAGAACTTGCAGGGCACAAGCCCTGGGAACCAAGGAACAAGCTAACTGCAGACCCCTGAGCCGTTACAGCTGAGGAGGCAGCCAGGCGGACAGAGAAACAAGTAGCCAGATAAGGGAACGGATGGCGCCGATATGTAACTTTGTTAATCAAGAAAGCCGCCTAGAAAGAAACCCCCTAATTTTGGAATAGAAACTGTTGCTATGTCAAGGTAAACTAATAAGTTCCTATTGTTTTAACGGTGTGCCTTAAATGTCAACCAATCAGTGTTTTTTACGCTTAAGATTTAACCAATCAGTGTGTAATATGTAGAAGGTAGAAACATATATAATTGTAAGAAAATCACTAATAAACCGACAACTTGCTTGCATCAAGCTGCATCCCGTCTCTTCATTCACCGCAAATTGGTGACCCCGACATGATCCGGTGAAGGATCTGACGTGGACGGACTCTCGAATCGCCTAACTGAGCGACATGCAACGGATCCCACAGAACTTTGAATGATCCACTGAAAGGAAGCAGGAGCCGGCCTGAAATCCCTCCGGAGTTGAGAGGTGAGCTGTGGGAAATCCGTAATGGGGAATCAGGTTTCATCCCCGGAAAGAGACGTATATGAGCTTATGAAAGGTCTCCCTAACAAACATGAGAAAAGTATTTCTGGGCATGACCTTAAAGCAATGCTTAAGTGGGTGCAAGTAAATATGCCTGCAGTGACCGCAACTACAATTTTCACGCGGGAACTTTGGGACGACACAGGGGTGAAATTGTGGGATTCTGCGACAAAAGGCAATACTGAGTCCCACCGTCTGCTCTCTTCGTGGAGAGTTATTTTTGAGACTCTGAAAGCACAAAAAGAAAAGGCAGAGGAAGGAGAGGAGGAGGAGGAGTCGCAAGCTCCTATAGCCCTGTCCTTATCAGCCTCTAAATCACAGTGCTCTAAACCCCTGGGTGTCAATGCAGTGGAGTATCTGCCAGAAGAAGATCCCTTTGACCCAGGACTGGTAGAGCCTGAACAAGAACCTGATTTATACCCTCCTGATCTACGTGATGTGTGGGCAAAAATAAAGAAACAAGCCTTAAAGGAGGGGGATCTAGAAATGGCTAAAACTATAGTTGCTCCGGTCTTGTATTCTCAGGGTCGGGCAGGGGGAGCACGATGGGAGGCTCTTTCTTTTTCGGTTGTTAAAGAACTGCGCCGCACGGTTACGGAACGTGGTATTTCTTCTCCCTGTTTTATAAGTCTGTTATCTTCTGTGTTTGATGCTTATGTCATGACTCCTCATGATTTGAAATCTTTAGCACTATTGCTGCTAACCCCGACTCAGTACACGTTATGGGAGTCGCACTGGAGAGGGGGACTGCAAGCACTCCTGCTCACGTACGTTAACCATAATGATGCTGCATCAGCTGCGCTGGCAATAGAGCATCTTACGGGCACCGGTGCACGTGCTGATCCGGTAGCGCAGGCTCAACACTGCCCCCGTGCGGCTCTCGAGGCAATTAGAGAAGAGGCGAAAAAGGCTTTTTTCCAGGTCCCTGACGTACAAACGCCACAAAAAGCCTTTACTAACATCACTCAGGAGTCTCGAGAACCTTATATGCAGTTTATTGGTAGACTAAAACAGACTTTGGAACGTCAAGTAGATAATGCGGAAGCTCGGGATATATTGTTAACAAAACTAGCTGTTGAAAATGCTAATGTTGATTGTAAAAGGCTACTGAAGTCTCTTCCCAACCTGAACCCCGCTCTGGTGGAAATGGTGGAAGCATGTAACCGAATCGGTACGGTTGACCACAAGTTTGAAGCTATGGCTGCTGCTTTTGCGTGGTGTGGGGAATTGCTATGGTTGTGGTAAGCCTGGTCATCTAAAGAGAAATTGTCTTGCTCGGGCTGCGGGGAATAAACAACAACCTCCTGGTCCTGGAGTTTGTCCGAAATGTCAGAAAGGGTGTGATTATGCTAATCGATGTTGACCTAAGTATGACTTCCAGGGACAACCGATACAGGGAAACCGACCGCGGAGCGCGGGGCAGCGATGCGCACAGACACAAGTGCCACAGCTGACATTTCAACAAGCTCGGAGAGAAGCACCGACACCTCAAGTCTCTGTCCAGCAACCTCAGGCAGCGCTGGATTGGACCTGGCAACCTCACACACAGTAACACTGCATGATTCCTCGGTTCATTTATTATCAACAAATGTCAAAGGACCATTACCCCCCGATACACAAGCTCTGTTAATTGGTAGGTCTTCCACAACATTGTCTGGTCTCTTTGTTTTACCGGGTGTTGTTGACTCTGACAGTGTGGACGAAATCAAAATCATGGCATGGACTCCATTTCCACCTTGTACGATACCTCAAGGTAGTAGAATAGCGCAATTGATTTTGATCCCGGCAGGGGTAAGCTCTCTTACCACTGATCACCCTCTGCAGAGGAGAGGAGGTTTTGGTTCTACAGGGTTGCCTCACATTTTGTGGGCACAATCTATTTTTCCACAGCGACCTATGTATCAGTGTACCCTTATTTACAATGACCAACAAATAGCACTAAATGGGATCACTGACACTGGAGCTGATGTAACAGTAATTTCTCAAGCCAAATGGCCTCCACAATGGCCACTGACTAATGTCTCTCAGACACTGGCTGGGATAGGGGGCACCGGTAACAGTCGTCAGAGTTTGGAACTAATTCGAATTCAAGGACCAGAGGGACATGTGGCTTCTGTTAAACCTTTTGTGCTGCCTGTCCCTATGGTTTTGTGGGGAAGTGATGTATTGTCACAATGGGGAATGTCCATCCGTACACATTTTTAGATGGGGCCATTGAAGTGCGCGACACCCTGAAAATAACTTGGAAGACTGATGTTCCTATTTGGGTGGATCAATGGCCCCTTCCTTTGGAAAAACTTCACGCACTTCAAAACTTAGTCTCAGAACAACTGTCCCAAGGACACATTGTACCTTCTACTAGCCCATGGAATTCACCTGTTTTCGTTATTAAAAAACAAACTGGCAAGTGGTTCTTGCTCCATGATCTTAGAAAAATTAATGATGCTATGGAAGATATGGGAGCCCTCCAACCCGGGCTCCCGTCCCCGACTATGATCCCTTGACATTGGCATCTAACTGTCATAGATCTTAAAGATTGTTTTTTCAGTATCCCGTTACATCCAGATGATGCCCCGAAATTTGCCTTTTCATTTCCAAGCATCACCATGCAAGCTCCATTGCAGAGATATCAGTGGGTTGGACTGCCACAAGGTATGAAAAATAGCCCTACAATGTGTCAATGGTACGTTGCAAAAATACTCAGTCCTGTCCGAAATGCTATGCCTACTGTGTTATTGTATCATTATATGGATGACCTTTTAGTGGCAGCACAACATCACGAAGTCATGGAGAAAGCTGTAGCCCTTGTCACAGATGCCGTGAATTCGGCAGGTCTCTCTATAGCACCAGAAAAGGTCCAGAAGTTTCCCCCTTGGAAATATCTGGGTTGGCGAATAAGGAAAAGGTGACAAAAGGAACTAGTTGTTAGGCCATGTCCAGATATTTTCAGCACCATATTGTCTTCTGAATGTGGTGCCGTTTGCTCTATACCTGTCACTATGGCTATCACCAAGTGTTATTAGAAGCGAGTCAGGGACTGCACATGTGCTAGTGCAGATCCACCTTCACCGTTCCAAAGGAAACAACTCCATAACGACAGATTAGTGAGAAAGCAGGAATAAAGGCATTTTTATTTTGTATAGATATATCTGTTTTCAGAAAGGAATTCAGTTTATTAATAAAACTATTTTTGTTGAAGTTTAGCAGCAGATAGATAAAATTAGCTGGAGGGTTACTTACTTTCAAGTAGATCCAGTGTTCCACTCCTCTCCTGGCAGAAAAGAAAAGTACCTTCAGGTTTTCAAGGCACAGATTGTGTATTTCGTGTGGTATGAACTAATTTCTTTTAACATTCAGCTGTGCAACTCACCAGTTCCAAGAACTGCGTGTTATAGTTTGCATTCTGAACAAAGCTAAGTACCTTCCCTTCCAGGGCTCTTTTGTCTTCTAAATGCATCCTCCTTGGTTGTATTTCATCTTACTGTGTTCTCACTGCTTCTCTATAAATGGACATATTAATCCTTAATTTTCTAGGTTTCTTGCTCCATTTGCCAAAGAAGCATTTTCCTTCTCTCAGGAGCTGCAGATGCAGATTACCACTGTGCCAGCTTCTTCCTGTCTGGAGTGGTTTGGCAAAAGGAATTAGTTCAGGAAAGTTCATAAACGCCTATTTTTTTTTCACTTCTACTACACTTCACAGCTGTCTCACTGTGCTCTTGTCACTTTTCTTTCGAGTATACTTATGAAAACCCATCACAGCAGCTGAGGTCTGCAGGGTTGGAAAGCTGACCTTCCAACACAAGGGGCAGAAATACGGGAGGCAATCTTTCTCCCATCAAATAACAGTTCCTCCACAACTCTTTCACTGTTTGGGATATCCCTGAGAAAATGCAAAACCTCAATTTTGGCTTGTTGCAGCATTCACAACGATGGAGAAAAAGCTGTCAGGATTCACTTGTCAGCAGCTTAGGAGCTGTGGAACTTGAGGTCCATTTGAAAATGCTTCAGTTATTTGTATGCAGTAGACCTAGATGCAAGGGCATTAAAATCTGGCATGAAAGCCTATATGAGCAGGATATGCTCTAGTCTGAAAGAAGACAGGTTTGGATTGAGATAAAATGAAACACAGACAACTAGAAAGAAGTACAAGTGCAATACTGCTGGTTGACTTCATGTTTAAAAACATGGCCCATCAGTGCAGAGAAAAACTAGTCTGTAGCATCCAATTAGAGCTGCTGCATTTTTCTAAGCTGTCCGGCTTATTCTGCATCCAGGCAAAACTGTTCACAGAAATAGTATATTCCCTTTTTTATGTATCACTTCAGGAGAAAAGGAAAAAAAAAAACCAAACAACAAAACACGCAAAACCCCAAAACTGTTGCTATAGAGGTATCATCTATAGAGATAAAGAAGGCCTAAAATGAAGCAAGAATTCATAGAATCACCTTTCTAAATCTTCAGCTGCTCAGTCTTGAAAATATGGGGGAAGAAAGCTGAAATGCATGTGAGTTAGCATGCGGTTGCATAAAGCTATCCATGAGATCAACTAGGACTCTAGGAATTTCCAAAGAAGTTGATCCCACCACATCTGCTTTCTCCCTACCTGTGAGAAAGGACATTGTGAAAATCAACCTTCAGACAGATAAGATTCCTTCCCCCTTTGAGTACTGCATCGCCACAGAGAGCCCAGCACCCCCAGAACAGCAAGAGAGATGAAGGAACCGGCACTTACTGCCACAGAGCATTTCCAGTCGGTTTGATTCTGCAGGTCAGCTACAAGCAACAGGATCCAACTCATGTTCAAAGAGCTCCAGCTCTAAGTCTTATTGAACAATGGAAGTGGTGCACTCTGGAAACTCTAATTTAGATGTCCCACTATATATGCTGGTAAAAGCATATAGATAGATAGATAGATAGATAGATAGATAGATAGATAGATAGATAGATACACACACACACTGATTATTCAGACATAATCTGGGGTTTGCCTCACACCTCCTGCAATGAAGCCACTGATACTTACCTATCGTCACACATACAGGGCATTGCAAACCATCCTTGAAACAACTCATCAGCAACTAGTAGACTCTGTATTAAAACTGTAGCAGTATTAATATTTGATGTCTTCACAGCAGTAAAGATTTATTTATTTTTTAAAAAGCAGAAAAGTCTGAGAAAGCCATTATTTGTCACGGGATGATCCAAAGGCTGTTAATCTCCTGTCTACACCTTAAAGAAAGAAAAAAGGAGAAAAATCTAATTTAAACAAGTGTTATTAGGGATAAAAATTCAGACTGATGTTACATTAAATTATTTGGGAGGCTGAGGTATCCAGCCATGGTCTTCAGTATAAAAGAAAATTATAGGGTCTATCAACTAGAGAAGCGGTGCTCTGAGCCTATGTGCTGGCATGCTTACAGTTTTTTTAATGTCTGGCAGGATGTTTTACAAACTAAACTCAGCAAGGTGACGATTCCACCACAAGGTGCTTCAGATGGTTTTGCTAATAATTTCGATCAGCTGAAATGGAGAAAAACGTAACTTCATTTATTTGGCTTTTCCAGAACCTGTCAAGTCTGAGCAGAACCATTAATTTCTCCCTTCTGCATCTCTCCCACCTTCTTCCAGAAAAGACGCACTTCAATTTTATTTTTTTTCTACAAGTATTCTGCATAATCAGCCTTTGTTCCCAAAACAAATTTCGGTCATTCTTTGTTCTTTTCCTTTGCTAGAAGGAAGTGCCATTTCTTGAGAATGTTCATTGGAGGCTGGTACTGCTACTGCTGCAAACATGGTTTGCTAACCACCATCTATTGGCTTTTCTTTTAAGAGCCTTTTAACCAACTTTGTTAATGGACTGAATGCAATTTAGGTATGGAACTTGGCTAAAATGTAGCTTCAATTGGCTATTAAAATTTAAGAGCCAACTAAGACAGCTAATTACAAAAAAAGCTCCAGTGATAATCTTAAGCAGAATTAGTAATAGCAAATGACAGGCTGTCTAGTCTTATTCCCAAAGGGAAAGAAACTCTTAACTAAGAAGTCAACCAGACAACGTGCAGAAAACCTAATTGCATTACTCTTATTATGGCATCCCAAATCTGGCAGCTCACTAGGATAAAACAGTGAGTAAAGTCTGTCAAACTACTCAGGAAAGCAACTGACCCTTCTTAATGCTAGCTGTAACAGACATCGGGAATTACGTTAATATTTTGTATTAACTTATTCCTGTAAAAATTAGCAAAGCAGCACCATCTAAAAAATATCTTATACCCATCCTGAATTTGATTCAAAACATATGTTTTCAAAACATAACCTTGGCGTTCATTCAACATTTTATGCTATAACATATTTATTTCAGTAGCGATTCAGCCATAAAATCAAGCAAGCATAGCACTGGGCATCCACACAAATACACCACCCACTGGCTCATATGCATTCGTTTTGGTTTGCCGAACTTCATAAAGCAGTCTCCCTGATAAGAATAATGTTCATGCCCTAACAATTTTTGGTTGGTTTTTTTTTTTTTTTTTTTTTTTTTTCAGTATCTAAATGTAAAGTAGTGGTATTTCACACCAAAATTAAACACTGCATTTTTTTACTTACAACTCTGAAAACAAGACTCAAAGCCAGGCAAGGAAGTACTTTTAAGAAAGGTTTTGGAAGGTTACATGCTTCTCAACTATGAAAAAAAGGTAAACCATTATTTTGTTATGAGAAGCACATGCAAGTCAAGCTTTCACTGGAACTAGACACTTTACAAAATTATTAATGATTACAACTTTTCACTAACATAAAAAGAAAACCTGAGGGGGCAGTTGAGAATGGACCTTGGATTTTGGTTTGTTCTTTTCTTTGCCCTGGGCTCTATGTCTGAAATGCTGGTCTCCTCCTTTCCAGAGAAAATCTGAATAATTAGAAAAGTGACACAAACACAAATACTATGAAAAAAATAACTAACATTCACTACCTGTTCTCCAAATAATTGTTTAAACTTATTTTGTAACAAACTGGAATGCAAGGACGTGATTTTTGTCTTACGTTCTCTTTTTTCAATTCAAACACTCGAAAAATATTTAAAAGGTGTCTCTACCATTTCAGACTTCCTCTTGGTGTACATCTAAGTGTCCCTCAATAGGACTTACTCAAAATTAGAAGAAATCAGATGCAACACCACTGTTCTTTGTAAAGTACCCACAACAAAAGTAAATAAAGCTTTATTTCTACATTATAAAGCAGAAAAAAACACTTTAGTTTGCCTTTAAGATATGGATTTGTGTGTATAAAGAAAACACATCCTCACTTCAAAGTTGGCAAAACTTTGCATTCGTATTGAAGTATTCGTAAATTATGCAAATATTTTAATAAAAAATCTAATTAATAAACATCTATTTTAATAAAACATCTATTCTTCAAAACAGGTACAAACAACATTAATGTTTTCAGGATTCATCACTTTAAAAGGAAAGAAATAGATTCCAGTGCTACGGTAACCAAAAAAAAAGACAACCCAGAGGTAAGCCAAAGAGCAGCTTAATTTGTTGTTCCATCTATAATTTACTTCTGGACTCCCCTTCTGGATGCTGTGCCTTTCTTGGCTTTGGTGAGGTCATCTTCCGCCTTCTGGTAGCTACTGCATCAGCAATTCAAACAACAACAACTAAAAAAGACAAGCCTTTCTAAAAAATAACAGAAACAGATCAGAAGAAAATACGTATAGTCTTAAAGAGGACAGATCGACTCAAATCATGCATTTAGTTTTGACGGGGGGGGCAGGTGGACACATGATAGGGACTCAGAAGAATTTACCACAACTTCTGGGCACAACATTTTTTCCTGAAAAACATGTTGTACAATTCAGCTTCTCAAAGGGTAGCATTGCATACCTTGGAGCCAACTCAATAGCTCAGGTCCACTAAAGGATGAAGAATCAGATCCTCTTCAAAACCTGAACCCCTCCTTCCTCCCCATGCACCAACTTCTAGTTCCGCATTAAGCCATTTTTGGTGCTCTTTAGCCCTTGTGCTAAGCTGATCCAGCTCCACAATCTGGCAAAGAACTGTTCTTTTGTCTAATAGTTTAGCGAGCTGCAGCATCTTAGAGCATTCGGAATGAAGCTTATACAAGGGGAGGTGGAAGGCACACCGGCAGAAAAGAGGAAGATTTTTGTTTGGCACTGTTGAGCTGTTAAATCAGCTCAGCTATCAGTGCAACTTCACCCACACATTTCAAGCTACTATTTATTAACAATTTAATATATATATATAACTATTATAACAATTTATTAACAAGTGTAACAAACAGTGCCATCTAAGTAAGATTCCTAACAAACTCGGCAGGCAGGTTGTTCAAAAAGACCATACTCAAATGCAGCAATAAAAAACTCCCTGCACTTTGATTCTTTCCTGCCCACTAACAGGGAAAAGGGGGAAAAACCCAACAAAACACCACAGCTCATTTCTGTAAATCACATTCAACTGTAGTACTTTGAGAAAAAAAATATTACTTACCATAAAAATTGCTGCCATTTTCACAAATGCAGTAACAGTAATATGTTTTTCATCTCTTAGCCACAGTATTATTTGGTTTACATTTTTTTTTATCCTGACTTCCCCCTTGAAGTCAGTATGCCTAACTATTTAAGTTCTTGCTTGTAAAGCTATATGTAACTCTACAGTTCCTGTTAACCTTTTAATCTGGATTACTGACAAAGAAAAAAAGATAAAATTGAGTTTCACGGAAGTCTGTAAGAAAGAAGCTGCTTGCGTAAGACAACAGCCTTTGAGCCCCCTCCCCACAAACGTTTCGTGTGGGAGAAACGCCAGCTCTATTCCTGAAAACAGGAGAAGTCTTGTGTGGGCAGCACCGAATGAGGACACAAAGCTATTACAAGGAAAGGAGAGAGTTTGTATAAAGCAGCTTAAACTGAATTAGGTTGAAACAGCAATTTAAATGCGGAAGAACTCTATAGGCAAAACCAAACCAGATGGTGTCACTGCACAGCTTGCTTTGAGACTGGAACAAAGTTCAGCAGAGGCATAGAGTCTCACAGGCTCTAGAGGAATTACTAGGCAAGTTGACCATGATATCTGTGTAAACATTATTGTAAAGCAACTTTAGAAAAGAAGCCCAGCAGTACCATGTATAGTTTTGGGCTCTATCCTTCAAGAAAGTTCTGAGAAAAATGGAGGTAGGGGAAATACCAGGAGTGGTGATCATGGTTTCTAGCTTTAGGAAAAGATAGATAAATTGAATTTAACCATTTATCTGAAGAAAGGAAAAAATTGGAGAGAGATGTGATGTGCAAATGTGTACCACACGTGCAAAAGGTTGCTGCATAAAGCGAGAGCAATTTTCATGTCCACAGTGGATAGGACAACTAATAAGCTTAAGGGAAATTTGTATTAGCTACTAAAGATATCAAAAGAAGATACTCAGCCTTATGAAATCCTTTTTAGTAGTAAGGACAGTAAAGTATTACAAGTGGTGTTGACCGGGGCTGTTTTAAAACCTTAATCATAGAGGTTTTAACAGAAAATATTGGCACCCGTGTAGAGAGATAAGCCTGTCCTTAGGCTGGTGTATAGAGCAGGTGACCTCTTGTCGTCCCTTCTCCTCCTGTTCTCCAAATCTACATACACTGTTCTAGAAACACACATAAGTGTTATAAGTAAAAGAAATAAAACTGTACCTGAATCAAAAAATGAGAGTTTTTATGAAATGACAGAAGTTCCTTTGGTAAAAATAAGCAGACACAGGAGTCCCCAAGTTTCCCACTCAGCTGCCTGTTTTGGTGGAAATGAAGACAGTGAGAGATTCTGAGCAAGAAAACGCAGCTAATGAGCAGATGAAATCAGGTATGATTTAGGTGATAATGGTGACTTCTAGGTTACATCATAGGCTAGCATATTTGAAAACATACATTTTTAGTCATACAGATTTTTAGACTCTAGGCAAACATCAGCAAGTGAAAAATCTCTATTGCAGGCGTGCTGGAGGTTAGCAGCTGCATCACTTGCATAGGCTGAATTTACACCTGACAGAGACTGAGTACATGCCAGTCTCTGTGTAATGGCTGAAGAGTTCCAGGAATTCTAGTTAATACAAGCTCTTGAACTGATCATCATTAAAAAGCACACCTAATACCTTTCACCCTCAAAAGAAGCATATGCATCCAAGTGCATTGATCACACACCACCAGGTTTCCTTTCTTTAAAAAAAATAACCTAATGTGTGTTTACACATGTGTATAATCTCACACATACACTCTGCTGTATGTTTATCTCTTTAAGAAATAAAGGTCAACAGATTGGGAGTGTTGGACCAGGCGCTGAAGAATTCTCAAGTGGTTTCTGGAAGAGATGTTCTCTAGACTCCACATAGATGGAGATAGATCATCATTTCTGTATAGATACCCAGTGTGCTACAGCAGGACACCTACGACAGAACCGATGTTTCTTTAATGCTGGTAACTTCATGCCACGTACACTGAACTGCCACAGTTAAGCTGAGAAGCGATGAAGTAGGAATGAGAGGATCGCTATGACCTAACACAACTCTCCCCAGTCAACTAGATATGATCTTACATATGTCACTAGATCAGATAAATTAATCCAAGAATATGTTTTGTTCATAGTGTAAGTAACTAGTTGTGGACTTGTAACCTCCAGAGGAGACAAATTTAGGACACTGTTCTTCAAAATTCCTCCATTGACCACAGCGTCACTTTTTACTTGCAAAATGTGTTTCAGTCATATTTCAGTTGTCTCTGATGGTACCAAATAACCAAGTCATGTTGCTGGATGGCTCCATAAGAGACTCTTTTCCTTCAACAGCCCCTTAAAAGGGTTCTACAATCATCAAACTGAAAAGGGAAAGCAAGAGAATAGAACCCATACAACTGCTATTTACATACGGAAGGAGTAAGGAAATGAGTAGCATTGGAAGCTGAAAGACTACACTCAGCGTCCAGCTGCAGACATCAAATGGGAACAGAAGCCAGGCTGTGCAGCATTTGAGGAGAGTTAAGCATCACACTAGTCTACCATTCCCAAACCAGTTTGGGCAGTTTGAATACGGTACCAAGGAAGAGCTACTTTTCTTTTAAGATAAAATAAGGCAGAGTATGTAGTCCTCTGACAAACCCTTTCCCAACTTGGCCAGGGAACACTGCACAGCTGATAAACCTTGTCGTGTAACACTTCTTAACCAAGAAATCTTCAGTACTTTGAAGGCTGTTGAAGGAACTGCAAGGGCAACAAACAGTAGTTGTGCTTATTTGGCATTCTCTCAGCAGTTCTTTTCCTCTACAAAAACCCCCAGAAGTATGATTCAGAAAAAAAGAACAGAGAGACCAGAAGAATGCAAATATGGATGGGAACTCCAGGAAATATGATTGCGGGGTGGGGATGAGAGAGGGAAAAGTAAGTTTGAAGAGTTATGGGATGGGATTTGGCTTTCGGTGCTCTGTTCCTTCAAGCCCTCTGTTTCCTGCAACAAATGAAGCTGACATGTTTCAGTATTATCATATGGAAAAACATCAGGACACAAGAACATACTGTTTGATGACTTTATGCCTGTGTATTTCCTAAAGATAACATCGAATCTATGAGTGCTGTTTTAAAAATTTTAATATAGAATTGTTCCAGATAAAACTGACTTACTTCCATTTGTAAAAATTGCTTTACTGAAGACATTCCAAAACACAATTGTACATACACATATAAATCAGCAGTCCCACACAGCATGCGTTTAAAATATCCCTCTTCACCTCCACAAAGCAATCTGAAGGAGGAACAAAATTTTAATTCAAATATATTGCTTGCAATCTTGAAAAAGGTTAGTACCCTGTAAAAATCTGAGTCACTGCAGTACAATTTTTCTTTCTTTACTGTAGAAAAATTTCACTTGCAAATTTTATATCCGAGTCTGAATTGCAACACTTGTTCAACATACTGCAACACATCTTCAGGTTACATACAAACAACAAAAAAGCAGACATCACATTCATGCTTAAATGATTTAGTTCTACATGTAAAGTCATTATACAAAACCTTAATCCATGAAAAAATTTCCTCAGAAGGTTTTTTGTTTTGTTTCTTTTGTTTTAACACTTTTTTATTAGCAGCAAACACAAGACAATCCTGTGAAGTGTAACAAGGAACTTAAATGTATTTACATTTTAAATGTGTTTAAATGCTAGAAGCATTCTGAAGACATTGTATAGAAAGAAACTTAAAATACAAAGGAAGACTAAGTACAAAACTGTTCTAAGCAGAGACAGGAGTAAACAGGAACACTCTCATACTTTACACCTTGGACATTAATGTTGCCCCTTTATTATGAGTGGCACACGTTCAAGGTGCTTTTCAGCGAATGTGCCACTTGCAAATTGTCATGGAAAACCATTATTCAGGAAGAACCACAAAGATACATTTGTTCTGTACCTAATTTACTTTAACCTTCCTACCCACAATACTTCAGGAGCTTTATACTTTAAAAGCACTTTCTACCACCCCTCTTCTACTTTAAATAGCTTTTGAAGATCCTCAAACAATTTTGGGGCGGGCCATAAAAAGACAGATCACTTCATATCACGTTTGAATATACTTAATGAAAAATACAGAAGCAAGTTTGTCGATATTTCTGAGAACTAAGCACAGTATTTCTCTGCTTTAAAACCTAAATCTTGCTGTTAATTTCTAGATACAACATAGCAGCACATGCTTTTAATTTTAACTTCTAAAACCAGATCAGGTAACTCTCATACTAGAACATTTAACCTGCAGCGTTCCTGAGGCAGGGAAGGGCAGGCTAAGAATGGCACAGAAAGGGACAGAACTTTAGGTGACTAGTCAGAGAAACAGATACGCTGTTGTAAAACTGCTATCCACTTACTCCTGGAGCCTGTTACTGATAATAGTCAGTATCAACTCCTTCACAAGAAGGAAAAGATGAATAACAGACAATTAGAACTACTGTACAGCTACAGGTTTTGTTGGAAATGTCTGTATTAGGGTATAAAATTAAGAGGTAAAAAAAATCTACCTATAACGTGAGCATTGGTGTGGAGTAGAAAGACAAGTAACAAGCGGCGCCATAAACAAGCTCAGAAAACCCGTATGATTTGCCTTCTCCTAAAGCTTGATGATAAGGCCAATAATTCTTTAAATATAAAAATGAGCCTAAGTGTAGATTTAATCCAACCTTAAGGAATAAATCTTGCTTGAATAAAGAAGCCATGCAATGTAAATAAACAAAGCTAAGTGCCTGTTAGTTGAGTAATACTAATAAACCTCCCTTTTGGAATGCCTTCTAACCAACCCATCAGTATAACCGTTTTGACATTGGAGCTTTTTACATAGTTTTTATTTAGACTGCAAGAGTAACCACAGACCCCAGTTAAGGCCTTACCATGCTACATGCTATTCAGCAATGCAGACATGCACAATTCCTACCCTGAGAAGCACTGACTATTAAAAAAAAGTCGTTTAAAGAAATACGGTACTTTCGTTGTCATGATTACTTTAGTATTTCTCTATACTGCAAAATTGCTTTAAAAAAATGCACAACAGAAAATAAAACAGGCTGGTATTAAAAAAATCCTATTCTAAAAAAATTCTGTATTTCTATAACCCAATCTCCATCAACCCCGAGACTGAAAAAAAAAAAAAAAAAAAGACTAGGCTTTGGACCTAGGATTATTTAAAAATTCCCATTAAACTCTTCCAGCATTTATGCCATTTTCACCAAAGCTCCCTACACTAGCTTCCTATTCCATGCAAACTGATTAAAAATAAGCATATGAGTCTCATTAATATTACACAGTACAACCCTGCAGAAGTGTTGCTGGGTATGTACAGTGTATATCAAAATCTGGTATTCTGCTTTAACAGTATCATCACTTATAAGCCTGTATTATTTTTACTATTATACATGAAGGCAGCTGATACAGAAAATAGAGCTGTGACAGCATGAAAAAAACTTCATTTAAATAAGAATAATTTCTTCTGATAGCATTTTTCCTGGTGGACAAACAGTGACTAATATAATACTTCAACATCATCCATATTACCTTAAAAAGATACCTCTTAAAATTCCACCTTCAGGAAAGAATATGGGTTCCAGTTATCACGGGGGGGGGGGGGGGGAAGAGGAAACTGATAACATGCTAATTTAAACAAAAACCAGTATCAGAATTCCACAAAATGTTGTGCATCTTAGTTTGGAAGCACAATAGAGCTTGTTTCTTGAGAGCTTTCTAGAATTCTGTGTCTAGAGAGTCTAACACTCTTGCTCGACAGCTCCAGAAACACTGATGGCCAACAGGACTGAAGAAGGTGGCCTTCAGGGGACGCATCTGTGCGGCCACCATTAGGCTGAGAGCAACCGGGGGAGCAGAAGGAAGAAGCAAGAATTCCCAGCTGCCTGTCCTTTCTTTTCTCAGTGCCATTCTTCCTCGCTCCTCCACCAAGCCTGGGGGCTCCCCCGCCTCAGCAGTAGCAGGTTTCATCGCTGGCAGAGTCCCTGGAGCCACTGAGCACCCTGGTGTACTCCAAGTGCTGCACAGCTGAGTAGGGTCTGTTTGGGGCAATTGACCTTTTGACTGGGTTAGACAAACTGCACGGTCAGATGCGGTTCGTACTGAGCAGCTGAGCAGCAAGAGGCTGCGTGGCCGGCTCTTCTCGCCAGCGCTGGCAAGTCCAATAACTAAATAACTACCCTTCAAGTTCTGCAATTAATAGGTATCCAGAACTTATCCGTTTCACTGGACAGTAAATTTCAGGCTATTTTTTTAGTCACAGAACTAATTACATAACAGAGGAACAAGTCGATGGTAACAGAAACTAGCCAGATTTGGAAACGGAGTTTTAAATATTTCTATAATAGTCATTTTCAAATTATCAAAAGCATCAGAATCATAAGAGTATGAAACAGTTGCATTTCCCTTCAACAAAGATTTATGGATCATGTAATAAGTGGTAAAGTTTTTAATTCCAAATCTGGAGAGAACCAAATGAGTAAGTGCATGTATCACTTTTCACCTGAAATAATTTGATATACTTCCCCCACCTTGGTATTCATTCAATTGGATAGTATAAAAAGGTGAAATTAGAACCATTTCACCTGTAATTCTATTGAACTGGCAAGAGGAGGTTTAAATTTAAGGTTATGTCCCCCACTCCCTTTAAGCACTGGATGCTGAAAATAGATATATAACCTCCCAAATACCTTTGCTTAGTCTGAAAAAACCTTAGCATTTACAAAAAGCTGACACCACCACTTGGATTGCAATTCCTCAAGTTCTTCTTCATCTCTATCCATGACAATTTCAATCTACCATCCCAGGAAAAGAGAAGTCTAATATATAATACATAATATAAAATGAAAGTACATTCTGCTCATGTGTATCAAATCACAACCCGAATATAGTCAGCCATATCTAGTAATTTGTTATAAAGTCTTAAATAAAATCAAAAATGCTAAAACTATGAAAAAGCATCGGCCTCTTCTCAAATAATTCATTTTTCCTTGAAAGAAAGCATAATCTAATTAACACTTTTTCAGTCACTGGTAGACTAGAAAATTCATAATAAATGGAAGTCAACAATACAAAAGGCATTCAAGTAAAAGAAATAATCACTGATTATAATGATCAGAATTCTATAATGTGAACAGCTGAAAATGACCAGAGCAGTGTCACCTCCTGGAACATTAGCTTAATTACTTGTACTTTGTACTATACTGTTTGAATAAATACATTAGCGTAAATCCATAACTCACCGATATTATTACTGTCTTTGAAATGCTACATCTTCCTGTATAATGCCATACTCCTTCATCAAACCTTTTTTAAACAAGTGGGTTTGTTTTGGGGTAGACTCCAGTGCTACTGCTTTACTATTTTTAGACTACTTGATCATGGACAACACCTGGTCTTGTACTTAATAGTCTGAATCAAAAACCTAACGCTAACCCCGGGTGGAGGGGGTGGGGGGTGCAGGGTGCAGTTCCTGCTAACACAGGTTTAATTACCTTAAAAGGTCCCCTTAAAATTAGAGGCTGTTGGTGTATGGTTCGCTCCGCTTCTCTGAGAGCAACACTCACTACAAACAACCCTTTTTCCCAATTAGAGTACCGTTTCTCAGCATCCCTAAAGCTCCTGGAGTAAAATCTGATCGGGCGGGCAGGACCTTCTGGTCCTTTTTGCCAAAGATGAACGGACAATCCTGAGTGTGCAAACCCCCACTCAATCTGGACAGGTCAGTGGGGTGAACAGGACCCAAAGCCCGGTGGGTGTTTGCTTCAGACACCAAAAGCTGTAACGCTTCATCGTGGGCCGGAGCCCATTCCCAAGCTGCTCCTTTTCGCAGCAGGTCATATAAGAGTCGTGCAATTATTGCAAAGTCTGGGATGTGTCTTCTCCAGAAGAACAATAAGCGTGAGGCATGCTGCAGCTCCTTTTTATTTTCTGGAATTTTTACCTGCTCTAGTGTTGAGAGGGTGTCCTGAGGAATACAGGCTGAACCTCCTCTCCACCATATCCCTCAAAATTTCACTTCATTTGCAGCAGTTTGTGTCTTTCCCTCTGGTACCTGGAGTCCCAGAGACTCTAAGTGCTGTATAATCTTTCCTTGTGTCACCTGTACTGGAATAATTTCATCCCCTCCTATCAAAACATCATCGATGTATTGATAAACTCTAACTCCCAGGTCTGGGAGAATTTGGGCTCATTCTCGTGCCGAAGCATGACGTGCTAAGGTGGGAGAATGTTTATATCCCTGAGGGAGGCGAGTGAAGCTGTACTGCTGTCCCTCCCATGTGAAAGCAAAACGATCACGGTCCTCCTCTTGCTGGGGACCCATGACAAACATCTCTTTCGCATCAGCTGTGGCCATCACCGCATGAGCCTGCTCCTGAACGAGTGAGATGCGCTCAGCTCCGTTAGGCACCGCTGCTGCCAAGGGAACAGTGTCTGCATTAAGTCGACGATCATCTACAGCCAGTCTCCACCTCCCATTTGATTTACCAACTGGCCACACTGGGGAATTGTATGGGGAGCGGGTGAATGTTAAAATGCCCTGGTGTTTAAGATCCTCAGTCACAGGAGCTATCCCCTCCGGGCCCCTAATGGCAAGGGACAGGCTGTCACATCAGTCATCCTGGAAGGGGGGAGCGTAGGTGCTGCTTGCAACAGGCGCACTTCTGCCCAGGACGTTTCAGCTAATTCTCTGATCTGAGGAGTGCCAAAGGACCATGCATTCCCCTGGGTATCATACCACTGCCTGCCCTTCAGCACATCTATGCCCAAAAGATTTGTTGGGAAAGGGCCTTTTGCAGCCTGGGTGTTACCTGGGTCTGCCTCCCCAGGCATCCATAATGTTACCAAGGCCACAGGGACCGACTGAGTTTTCCCTAAAGCATTTAGGACAATTGGGGTTTTAGGCAAAGTCAGAATTCCACATTGCTCTGCCTCACTCTGCGTCAGTGCAGTGATTTGTGCTCCTGTGTCAGTACTGTTTTTTTCTGTGTTCCAACGGCCACTGTAATCATTAAATCTCCTCTCAAATTTAAGGTGAGTTGCCTAATAAACATTCACCCTCCCTTCCCCCCCCACCTTTGGGGGATGGAGGATAGTTTCTTTACTTCATCAGCTTTTTCCCCGATGCCTATTGATGGTGGGGCACTAGGGGGTGGCTTGAAACTAACTTTGTGCCCTGACCATGTCTGTACAGATTTCTCCAGTCTCTGGGTCGGGAGCCCATCCATTAGATCCCAGTGAATACCTCTCTGGAGCCCCAGCTGCCACCATTCCTGCCGACTTAGGGGTCTCCCTCCCCCAGGATCAGTACATCGGACCGATTTAGAATTCTGACTTCCCTGAGCCTGTGCTAAGCGTCCCTCAGCTTTTCCCGCAGTTCTGCGGCTCTCGTTTCAGGTCTTTGCCAGGACCTACCAACGGGACCGTATTTTGTCCCAGAGTTAATTAGCTGTTGAGTGCAGGAGCGGTCTGGAAACTAGGACCATGCATGGCAATCAGTTAGCTGAGGGGAATGTGCTCGAGCTTGTCTAGACAACAATTAACATGATGAGGCATGTTTGCAGAGCACAGGGGAGTGGGAGACGGATTCGAATTCGTGTAAGAGCTAATGGCAAAGACTGGGGCCAAGTTAGATTTGTTTCTTGGCCTAGCTTGACGATCTGTTGTTTGATTAGATGATTCATCTTTTCCACCTGGCCCCTCGATTGTGGTCGGTATGGGGTATGTAATTGCCAATCTATTCCTAGATGGTGGCTGATCTGTTGCATTATTCTGGACACAAAATGTGGTCCTCTATCCGAGGACATTACCGCTGGGACTCCAAACCTAGGTATTATCTCTTGGAGTAGTATTTTGGTCACTTCCCGGGCTTTAGCAGTTCTGCACGGGAAGGCTTCTGGCCAACCTGAAAAGGTATCTGTTAGTACCAATAAATATCGATACCCCCCTTTTTTAGGAAGTTCCGAGAAATCAATCTGCCAATGTTGCCCTGGAACATTTCCTTTCCCAATTTTTCCCAACTTTGGCCCCTTGGTAATCTTAGGATTAGTCTGGAGACAAAGATCACATTGTTGGGTTACTTGTCTAATAGTAGTATACGAGTTTCGTGCTATTATGTTTTTAGTGAGAGCTTCTGCCCCCCAGTGCCTTTTTCTATGTTCTTCCCGAACTACTGACCATACCACGTAGGAAGGAATCACTATTCTCCCATGTGAGATTACAGCCCACCCTTCCTCATTATATGATCCCTCTAGGTCAGAAATCAGTTTGCGATCTTCTTTAGTATAGTCTGGTTTACCTTCTAGAGATATTTGTCCATCGGGTATTAGCGCACCCTCTACCTTGATTGCTTTTCTGGCTGCCTGTTTTGCTTCCCTGTCCGCCAGTTCATTTCCTCTTTCTAATTCTGTGCTCACTTTCTGGTGTGCCTTGATGTGCATAATTGCCACCCTTTCAGGAAGCTGGACCGCATTTAGGAGTTTCAAAATTTCTTCCGCATGTTTGATGATTTTTCCTTGGGAGTTTAACAGTCCCCTTTCTTTCCATATTGCTCCATGAGCATGTACCACTCCAAAGGCATATTTAGAATCAGTCCAAATATTTATAGGTTTTCCCTGAGCTCTCTCCAGAGCTCGAGTAAGGGTTATGATTTCAGCCTTCTGTGCCAAAGTGTCCGCTGGTAGCGGTCCCGATTCTATCACTTCTTCAGAGGTTGTAACAGCATATCCGGAATGTCGCTTTCCATTCAGCATATAGCTGCTCCCATCCGTGAACTAATGTTCAGCTCCATTAATAGGAACATCCTTGAGATCTGTCCTACTAGAATAAGTGGCTTCGATTGTTTCTAGACAGTCATGATCGACTGATTCGCCAACATTCCCATTAAGAAACGAGGCCGGATTGTCGATGTTTGTAGTCACGATCTCAACATCATCTTGTTCCACCATTATGGCCTGGTATTTTAGGAATCTCTGTGGGGAGAGCCAATGCCCCCCTTTTGTTTCAAGGACTGCAGACCCTGTGTGGGATACTAAGACAGTCATTTTCTGGCCCAAGGTAAACTTCCGGGCCTCCTGGATGTTTAGGACGACAGCTGCTACTGCTCTCAGGCAACCAGGCCACCCTTTTGCAGTGGCATCCAGCTGTTTAGATAAGTATGCCACTGCCCGTCTGTATGGTCCCAAATCTTGTGCCAGTATTCCTAATGCCATTCCCTGTTTCTCACGGGAAAATAGGAAAAATGGCTTACTCACATCAGGAAGTTCTAGTGCTGGTGCCGACATCAAGGCTTTCTTCAGTTCATGGAAAGCTCTGTCTGATTCAGCATCCCACTGAAGATCCTTCTGATTAGCTGCTATCAGGGAATATAATGGTTTAACAAGCAAGCCATAATTACATATCCAAAGCCTGCACCATCCTGTCATTCCCAGAAATGTCTGCAGTTCCTTTACAGTTCGTGGTCGGGGGGCTTGGCATATGGCTTCTTTTCGGGCCTTCCCTAGGACCCGTTGTCCGGCACTGATCTCGTACCTTAGGTATGTGACTTGTTGTAACACCACCTGTGCCTTCTTCTTAGAAACCCGATATCCTTGTAGTCCCAGAAAGTTCAGCAGGCTCACAGTCCAAATAATACAAGATTCTTCGGTTCTGGTTGCAATAAGAAGATCGTCTACATATTGTAACACTTTCCCTTCTCCTGACGGTGGTTCCCATAACTCCAAATCCTTTGCTAATTGGTTTCCAAAAATTGTGGGGCTATTTTAAACCCCTGTGGCAACACCGTCCATGTGAGCTGGGTCTTTTGACCGCTTCTGGGATTTTCCCATTCAAAAGCAAAAATTCTTTGGCTGGCTTCGTGGAGAGGGAGGCAAAAGAAGGCATCTTTTAAGTCTAAAACTGTGAACCAAGCTAGGTCAGGTGTCAGGGTGGTTAGTAAGGTATAGGGGTTAGCTACTACAGGATACAGATCCTCTGTTATTTTGTTAATGGCCCTTAAATCTTGAACTATCCTATAAGACCCATCAGGTTTTTTAACTGGGAGGATAGGTGTGTTAAATTCTGACTCACATTCTTTTAGTAGTTTTAATTCTATGAATCGCTCTATATTTGGACGAATTCCTTCCCTATCTTCCCTTTTCAGTGGGTATTGTTTAATTCTTATCGCACTCTGTCCTTCCTTTAATTTTACTATAACAGGTGATGCATTCTTGGCACGTCCCGGCATGTCAATTGCCCATACTCCGGGATATACCTGATCAATAATTCTGGTATCAATTTCCCTTTTTATAGGAGTACTGGCCAAAGATAGGCTCATAACCTGTATGTATTGGTGATCATTTACTTCCAGAGTAACTTCCCCTTTTTTTAAATTTGATTGTTGCCTCCAATTGTTCTAATAAGTCCCTGCCAAGAAGGGCCTTTGGGGAATTTGGCATTCTTGTTTGTTTTCTTAGTTTGTACTTTAAAGGTTTCAGGATGTTTTCCTGGTGGCCAGCAGCTCCCACAACTGTAACAAATAATTATTTTTTTTTTACTGAAGTTCAACAAATAAGTTGGTTTCGTATTCACTAAAATTCCACCTCATACCCATTCCCTGCCCTAAAGGGCAGTTAGGGGTCCTGTTGTACTGCAAATGCTGCAGCAATCGGGGTGACATTGTCAGGTCCTTCTGCTCAATCGTCAGCAACAGCAACCCCCTCCTCCCCACCAGCAGAAGGGTTCGGGGCAGGAGATGCTCTTCCTGCTCTGCAGGTTACACAAGCCTGCCTCTGCAGCAGCATTTCTGTTTTAACCCTTTCTTACCCTGAATGCAAATCTGCTCCTTGTTGCTTTAAGTCTGTGTTATTACATATCAGCCTTCGCAGGCAAATAGCAAACACCCTGCCATGCGTCCCGCAGGACTCAGCCGCACCTTCGAGGGGGTACGGGGGTTTGTACAAACTCACCCCAATACTTTAACACTTTCACAAGGTCTTTGATTCTCCACCACCCCCCACCCCCCTCAGGTTTTACATACATTAGTACAAATTTTTATCTTACAACGTGTTTCATTCTGGTTGCTCCACAGAAGGAACCGCAACCTGAGCTTTTAAACACAAAAATTTCAACAAGAACATCTTTCTAGTTTAGGTCTCAGTTGTTGGTTTTTTGGTTTTTTGTTTTTTTTTTTTTTTATCCTTTTCTAGAGCCATAATCAAAGATCAGGTGATGTTAATCCCGCACTCTTTCTAGTGTTAGTACCATAGGATCCCGAGGGGGTACTAATCCACAGTCCTTTTGCCACTCAGGTTTGTCCTGGAGGACAAAGAACATGTCTGCATATGATACTTTGTCCCATTTTCCCTCTCTCCTCAGAAACAATATTAATTGCAGGAGAGTGTTATAATCTAACGTTCCTCCCTCCTGAGGCCATTTCGCATCACTCCAATTTATACAAAAGCCACCACTGATTACAATATTTAATCAATTTCCTTCTATTTTCGGTACCACCATGTCCTACGATATCACTCCAATGTTTTAATATACAACCCAAGGGCGATTTTTCACAGGGCTTACTCTTTCCATTTCCCATTTTACAATTTTAATTACTTTGTTTTTCTCCGGCTGCCTTAGCCACCCAAGGTCGGAAACGCGGATAGAGCTCCTTACTCGTATTGCACTCAAACGCGTGTCTCAAGCACTCTTGTACTCACACTCAGTCAAAATAATTAAGCTATACACGGAAAATCAAAATGCGCATCTCAATCACACCATTCACACTCTCTGGGCAGCCCGCAGTCACACAAGCAGTATGTTATACGGTACCGTGCACTTATGTACAACTTTTAGGAACACTGACAGTTCACAAAGTATGCATTTCAATGAACAATTGCCAAAAAACAAACCACAAACAAAAAACCACATTTTTCCTGGTCTTAAGCAGAGTGTTAAGTTTTCCGCTATTTGCCACGAATTACCAGAATATTTTCAACATACATTTCATAACTCCAAGTTTTGAACATGTAACAAGACAACACATAGAACAAACAAGACACAGAGCGCTATTTCAGTTGTTATATTCTAGGAATTCCCCAATTCTTAAGACAACCCAATGGAAGTTTTTAGCTTCCCCCTTTTTCTTTTTTTTTTTTTTTTTTTTTTTTCCTACGCAAAAGTTTCCCTTTTACTTTTGCTATGAGGTCCCTCTTGTTCCTGTGAGATTCCGCCTTATTCCGTCCCGCCCCCCGCTTTCCATCACGAGGCCTCCGGGCTTTTAGGAATGGCAGTAACCTCGGGTTTGCTCGATCTGCCCTCAAGATCGCTAGCGGCCACCCCTTGGTCAGCAAACCCCCTCCCAAGGTACCTTTCCTCCTGGGGACTGCGCTGCGCGCCGGACGTCTCCGTGCGTCTCACCAGCCGCCCCGTTTCTAAACATACCATTTTATCCGCGGATCCAGGGGTTCTCTTCTGCTCCCGGGTGAACAGCTGAGAAGAGGAGGCTCCTCCGAGGAAATCTCCCGGGGCGCGCCTAGGAGTGTCCGCTCCGCAGCTGGCCCCTCAGCCGAGCAGAAATCCTCCTGCCTGGCTCGCCAAACTGACGTGCGGAATTTGACTCTATAACTCGAAAGTTATAAAGTAGGTATGTTTATTGCGCGCAGATGCACGGGGGATCGCTCCTCCACAAGCGTGCATACCCGAAGTGACAAACCATCCCACATTTATACAATGAAACAAATGAATATTCAATTAACGCCTATACATATTCGTTACCTAAACCCCGCTTCGTATGTTAATTAGCTTATCAGTCCATTTCCTGGAATGTGGTGGTCTTGCAGGTTTGTAGGTGATTCATGTTCTTGTGACCATCCAATCTTCTCCAGCAAGGAGACTTAGCACTCCCTCCCTCTAGATAGCATTTGAATGTCATCTTCTCTCATTCTCTTTTAAATAGCCCCTTTTGTTAGAGAAAGAAGGGCAGGCGTCTCCCCGTCTCCCCTTTGTTAGAGGAAGAAGGGCAGGCGTCTCCCCGTCTCCCCTTTGTTAGAGGAAGAGGGGCAGGCGTCTCCTCAAAAACTGTAGTTGTCTCCTCAGAGCTGTGTGCCTATGTGACCAGACACGCACCCATGACCAGTCACCATACCCACATTCCTGGGCAGACATATACAATCACAGTCGGTGTTAAGCGTCCCCATTTCACACTATTTCTCCATATCAATAGAGTCTAATTCCGCACATCACAAGGACATGGCTGTGAGGATTTTGATGGTATGCGCTGCATGGATTTTAGGCGCCCCATTGCAGCAACATGTTATCAAAATCTGAGAAGATGTCAGCCTTTTGGGCATCCATTCACTCAACTGGCAGTATTGTTTGTTTGCTGTTACCTTGGTTGCTGTCATGTTTGCAAGGGCCCTGCAGAACATGCCAAACCTGGTACCAGCTGTTCAAAAACAAAAAGGGGAAATTGTCAAATTGTATGGAACAGAGACAGTGGGTTATTTTGACACTGATAATATGTCTCAGTTAGTTTTTTATTTGTTCTATTACTTATACATTGTTTTTACTCGTTCGGTTTCAAAGGTTCTTTTTGTGCAACAGGAAGGGGGAGATGCAGGAGCGGGCTGGAAACTAGGACCATGCGTGGCAATCCGTTTGCTGAGGGGAATGTGCTCGAGCTTGTCTGGACAAGGATTAACATGATGAGATGTTTACAGAGCACAGGGGAGGGGGGGCGGATGGCGCCAAGGAAAGGTAACACCTTGCTGTTAATTGATGGCAGCTAACCACCAATCAGGGATTGCCTAGTATGCAAGGCTTAGCTTCAAGAACCAATCTGTTTAAAACGCGCAGCTTCTGAAAGTGTCTAAAACCTCGTGCTTCTGTACAATAAATTGACATTTGCTTGCATCAAGCTGCGTCCCGTCTCTTCATTCGCCGCAGTTGAGCAATTTCCCCTCACATAACTCTGCCTGATATGGGGGTATTTTGTATTTTCCCCTGTAGCTGGATCCCAGCGGGTTTTAAAGAATCAGGAAGTCCTGGAATTAGAGGAGTCATCCCTTCTGGGTCCACAGGCACCATCATGGGGGAGCCCTGGCGAGATTCAAGCCTCCTGTCATACATCATCTGCAGACAAGCTGCCTTTTGTACACTTCCTACCAGCTGATCCACCGCACCTGTTACGGCTAGGGGGTCTCCCCTTCCAGAGGGTTCACTCCCCCGGCCCAATACGCTGCCCTCTGCGTTAATGACCATGGGGCCTGATGGTTGCCAGCAGTTAAAAACACACCTGGGCCCCAGGATCCTTCTGCTTCCTTCTCTGACAACAAAATCCCATCCCCTCCTGACAAGGACACTTTCCAAACATATTCTGTTTCAGATTCTTTTGGAGTCTTTGCAAAATCCTTCCTTAATTTTACTAACTCAGTTGCTGTAAACGGAGCCTCTTTAATAACCATTTGGGCACAATTTGGGCACAAGTGTCATTGTCTGTCTCATACAAACACTCAGTCTTAACCAGGGGATACATGTGAGGAGGGTTTTCTGCTGCCTCTTTTTCCCCCTGGGCGTGTATTTGTCTAATCCCTTTCTCTGTTAACTTCAACTCCACCTCCCCAAACGAGTCACTTTGTTTCCACAATTCTTCTCTTAATGTGTCTTTTAACAAAGCATTCTGGTTTCTCTCCTGCTCTAATAGCTGTTTGGACTTTTCTAACTGCTCTGGCAGTGTTTTAACTGCCATTTTCAAGGAATCTACCATGGCATCATCTTGACACAATGTTTGGCTCCTATCTTCTATGGCTGCTGCAGGAGCGGTCTGCAAACTAGGACCATGCGCGGCAATCAGTTAGCTGAGGGGAATGTGCTCGAGCTTGTAGGTCACGAACCCTGGGAGAACGAGGAGTGTGAATAGACACAACAATTAACATGATGAGGCATGTTTGCAGAGCACAGGGGAGTGGGAGACGGATGGCGCCAAGGAAAGGTAACACCTTGCTGTTGATTGCTGGTAGTTAACCACCAATCAGGGATTGCCTGGTATGCAGTGCTTAGCTTCAAGAACCAATTAGTTTGAAATGCGCAGCTTTTGAAAGTGTTTATAAACTCGTGTTTCTGTACAATAAACTGACATTTGCTTGCATCAAGCTGCGTCCCGTCTCTTCATTCGCCGCAGGCTGCTGCAAACTTGCCCCTAAAACTGGACAAATTACGGATTTTTCCCTTGCCAGGCCTAACTTTAGCTTCCTTCTGCAATATCGTGATCCTATCCACTATACTCTGCGGTTGGAACCACTGATTTTTTGCCCATTCTCGCCCTCAGGCAGCTGGGCGAGCATGATAGCTTCCCAAAAGTCATCCAGTTTATAGAAATCTTCGCCCCATACTTCAGTGGGGGAAACATCATGAACATCTGTAGAAGTGTGGGCACACGCTTCACCAAAGAGGGGTTATTTCATCCTGAGAGGGCCTCACTGTAAATTCTCTTACCACTTCCCACCCCTGCCGCCGCCCTTCACTCTCAGGAGGTCACACTTGTAAACTTCTGTAGAGACTCATCTCTTGTTCAATTGGATCGCTTTGTCCTTCGGCTGTTTTCCTCACGGGCAAACAGAACCGCGGATCCAGACTCCGCACTCACTTCGCACCAAGGCACATCTCAGGCGCACACACACAGACACGCACACACACAGACACATACACATGCAGACACACACACACACAGATACACACAGACACACAGACACAGACACACATGCGTGCGCACGCACACAGAGACACACACACAGAGATACACAGACACAGACACACACGGATACACACACACAGACACACACACACACAGATACACACAGACACACAGAGACACAGACACACACACGTGTGCGCACGCGCGCACACACACACACACACACACACACACACAGAGTCAAGAGCCAAGGAACTTTATTTGCCTAACAATAAATCTGCAAATGCAAAGGGAGAGAGCGCGAGAGCTAAAGTGAGAGAAAGGAAGGAAAGAAATAAGGGAAGAAAAAGAAAGAGTTCAAGGCAATAGCCACCACCCCGGAGTGCAGCGTCCCAACGGTCTGATTCGTTCCCCAGTCCGGTGGGGGAACGTTCCGTCCCATGTTACTTGGTTCTGGTTTTTTTATGGAGTTGCTACAAGCTGTTCTGCTACACCACACCTTCCACCCGGCAATGGTGTACGTGCCCAACACTCCTCAGGGGCCTCTGGGCACCCTGACCCCCTGACCCCAAGTCTGGGCACGTGCACAGGGGTTTGGTTGGGTTGTGCAGGATCAGCCTCCCCCGTTGCTCCATGGCGTCCGTCGGTTTACTCCTTTAACAATGTATAGACCGATCTCTGCGGTGGCAGCGGTGTTACCCTCCTGCCTTAAATCCCTTCTGTGCCGGTGGTGTTATCTTCCTGCCTTAACAATGTACAGATCGTTCCCCGTGGGGATGGCATGAGTCTCCTGCCATAGCAATGCTGAGACAACACATCTGCTGTGGTGATGGCGGGTCTCAGCAGCACAGTCTCTTACACCCAGTCAGAAGGGGTATCTTGAAATTTAATCTACGGCCCAATATGCTTTTAAAAATTATGACATTAAATTATAGTCTTGTGAATTTACAGTAACTTTTAATCTATAGTGGATAGCTAGATCCCTGTATGTATGTGGTGGAAAGAAAGCACTCAGGAAAAGTAGCTGATGCATTATTGAATTATAACCACCCTGAAACTATTTTCATTGAATCAAACCTGTAGTGCAGTCCAGCTAAAAAATAGGTCATCCCTGAAAGTCAATATTTTTTATGTCATTAATTTACTTTGATTCATTTCAATAAAGCAGGAAAAATAAATGGGATTGAAACCAGAATGTGGACATAGAGTGATGGCCTTGTATTAGTGATACTAAAACAGAAAGCTAGAGGATGTCAGTCCCCGGAGGAGGAAGAGCCTAGGGTGGAAGCTCAGCAGGTGTGAAGGCTGCGGATGTATCTTGACTCCAGGTGAACCCACACTGCAGCCAGCGTAGCAAAAGTGTTGAAAGTGGTGAAAAGGTAAAACAGAGAGGAAATGAAGTAGAGCTGAATTTGGGGGAGGAAAAGTTATTTCTGATGCTGAGGAGGTACGAAAGAGGACTGGAATGGAAAAAGAGCACCACAGATTACCGTTGTGTGCTGAGCGGGGGAATGCCAGTCAGTGGGTGTCAGCTGGCTGGGGCAAAGGATCTCTGCTGATTCCCACTGGTTGTAGAGACGTAGCAAAGCAAATGTCTCCTGGGAGATGAGGAGTAGTATTGTCTACAAAAAGCCTGTGCTTTACTCTTTCTGACGGAAAAGTACCCTCAACAAAAAAAAAAGTAACTCCCTTTTCAGACTTGAAGGCATTTACAGTGGTTCTGCCCACTGTGGCTGGATGGCTGAGCTGGTTCCTTGCGGCACGTGAAGAGCCCTGCTGAGATAGGAAAAGGGTCATCATAGTCCATAGTGCTCTTGGAAACTGTCTTTTCTGTGACGAGCGAGGGGAAGCAAGCGGCCGACTCAGTGTGAGTGATAAAGCAAGCTTCAATTTATTACGGCGCGATTATGTCTTATATACAGTTCCAGTTAATTTTATGCCTACAAATCATCTGCTAATTGGCTAAGCTCTAAAGGGTTACATTTTCATACGTCCTCCTATTTGCGGTTACAGCGGATAGCTAGCTACATATATTTTTTTCTCTCTTGTCTACGCGAATTCCTCAAAGTTATTTACAACATTAGGCACAAGGTCAGTGTTCTTCTCAGCTTCCTTATCAGCATGCCTCAGCACAGCTGCAAGGCCTGCTTCAGCTAACTTACGCTAACTTTGTTTCACAAAGATCTTTAAGGGAGTCATGGCCGTGATCACACAGCCATTCTGCAACACTTTTCCTGCAAAAAGCCTAGATTAAAGATTCAATAAATAACAGGCGATGTTCCCTAAAATCCAGTGAGTCCTTGCAGAGTCATAAACCAATTTTCCCAAAATGAGTAGGGCAGAGAAAGGTGATGCTAAGGACAAGAAGAAGTAATGCTGAATTGGAGGTAATTGTCATATTCCATTAAGTTTCCTGCATTGCCCTAGGCTGATCACTTCTTCCTTTTGTTTGTTTAATAGAGATCATGGAGTGAAAGGACAAGTCTTGATGAGTACTGGAAAAGGATGCCTCCAGTGAAATGACTGACTTGTCTTATAAAAAGATGAGTTACATTCATTTGTTGTGCATGAAGCAATGCAGGAGCCATCTTCTGTGGTCCAAGGGCAATGTCCCTAGTTGCAGTCCATGTGAAGTGCCTCCATGTCCACGTATTTGCAACCAAAGTTCTTCAAATACTGCATGGCCTATTCATTGAAAGAACATGGATTCTGTTTTGAGGACTTACTCCAACAGTGGAGAATTTCTGTATGACTCAGCCTTTGCTATCAACTATAGCCTGTCATCCTTAGTTCCTGGAGCATTTATTCTTCAATCCGTTTTATAAGTAAAGCAGCTGAGAGACACATTAAACACACTGTGCTAGAGCTGAAGGTACAGTACAGGTGGTTCGTATGATTTCTCATGGCCACTGCTGTACTACTTTCATAGCAAATGTGGTAACATAATTCCACCTCTCAGTCTCTCCTGCAGGAATCTGCGCTCTGCTAAGAATTTTATTCTGCAGATTCACACAGAAATGATCCTAAATGCCAGGGTTGAGTTCTCTGTGCATTGTTAAGAAAGAATTTAATTAATTCCACAGTTAATATGACAAATACCAAGCCATGAGCTGTTGTTCCTTTAGGAATTAAATGACAACAACGATGAAGGCACTTCTGAAGAAGGTAGAAGCCTTGATTGAAGAGACTTGGAAACTACGAATGTGAGTCACGCCAGTGAAACGTCAGGATGGTTTGTGCTTGCCAGTTATATTTGGTCTGTGGTGCATTTTGGCACCTGTGCATGCAACTCCACTAATTTTTACTAATTGTGTCCTTATTTCTGCTTTCTAGCTGGGGAAACAGCAGTTCCTTGATTAGAATCACAAAAGTAAATCTGTGGATTGTTCTTATTTTAAGTGGAAGAGAGTTCTTCAGTCACGGTAAAGATCCAGTAAAGCTGTGTCACGTAAATCAGTCTTTGCTTCCCTGTTGCTTAAATAATAAGACATACTTCATATATCGGGTGTGCACAGACAAACCGCAAAACCTAGATGTGCCAGAAGGTGCTATCTGTGTGGGCCAAGCCTTGAGGGAGGGAGGGAAGACTTGTACCAGGCTTAGGTTAAAAACATATGACAGAAGAGAGCAAAGAGCCGGGCATTTGTCCTGGAAGTCCTGTTCTAACAGCCTCTTCCAGTGTGCTATATTCTGTCTTGGGGACCTTTTCTGGGGCCTTTTTTTTTATAGTAGTGTTTAGTTATGGCAGAAATGCTGACATTTCTTCCAGTAGCAATGTTGTCCCTGAAGAAAATAAAAGCTTCACTGACAAAGGTGGAAATCAAAGCTGAAAACACAATAGCATTCAGACTTTTGCCAAGAATTACTTGCTAGCACTAAGGGCCTGACCTCACCCAGGCGGTAATACCTTCCTTCCTGGAGCCTTGCAGAACGTTCCAGAAACTCTGGAACTTGAGTGGAACAACGTGCTGCTGCCGTTCAGCTTTACATCAGGCACGGTGCTGCTGAACGCCGAGAAATTTCACTCAGTGCTGAACTCCTTGTCTGCTACTTGCACTTTTTGATAAAAGGTGTTCATTACTCAAGGGAGCACAAGGGCATGTGCATACGCTGGTTTTGTCCACCAAAACAGATTTACTGGCTGTCCCACCATCATCTTTTTGTTTTGTACTTCAGTTTTATCTTTAGTGCCAATTTTCTCAGCAGTGATTACAGTGCTCTGCATAGAAACAAGCGGAGATTATACAGGCGGAGAAATGAAAGAAGCTGGATTTGAAGTAGTGAAATCCACAAAAAGCAGAAGCAAGCAGAACACAAACCTGTTGAATGTGGACAAAGTCAGGTTTTAGAGCAGTGCCCATTATAGGGAAGTTTTCTCTAACACAGATACAATTCTTGTGCATGTCATTCATATTACAAGAAATACTAAGTAATTGTGAGAAAACATTCCCTACCAAGAAATATTTGAGGGCACTAGAATTTCATATGGAAGCTTTCTATCATAAAATGTTATTTTAAAATGTTGGTTCTTGCTTTGGATTTTTGCGCTTAAGTCTTTCGGAACTCTCACTTGTATAATTTCAGACTTCAGCTCTGCTTATGATGCAGATGGAAAACTACCTGTGTGCAGATGAATGCTGTGACGTTTCTGTGAAGTGGCCAGAGTTGCAGGTGGCATATGGCAAGAATCTGCAGTATTTGCACTGACGGAACATGCAGGTGACGTAGTGCCCTCAGATACAGGGGACAGATTGTCAAAATTGCATTTAAAGCAACGTGCATGCAGAAGACCAGGAAAAAACATGCAACAGTGAAAACCTATTTACAACCATTTCAAACCCATTCACAGCATTTCCAATGAATATAACCGGTTCTTGCCAAGTGCCACTTAAATACCACTTCATCTATACCATTTCATGCACACAGACCAGGTTTGGGGGGGTTCTGTTCTGCAGCAAGTTGCAGTGCCGAGCAGAAGCCAGGGCAGGAAGCGATTATGGCTAAAGAGCCGATGCTGATTGGAAGTGTGTGATGCTGCAGAGGAAATGTAACACCGTAGAACCTCAGCTAGTCTGGACATAGATTTCAAAACCAGGGCACATTAAGATGTAAACAGTCAATAGGACCGGGGCCCACCTTTCTCCTAACAATCAGGTCATTAGCAGTAGGAGTGTGCAGAATGATTTCCATGATTAAACTGCAAGTGCAAAATGCATGGAAGTGCGTGCTCATCAACGCTGAGCGGAAACAGCCTTGCTTTTTGCCATGTTTCTTCTCCTGCTTGTTCTAATTCATCCTGGATACAAGAGTCAGGCGTAAGGGCAGCTTATGTCTAGCAAGTGCAAAGAGGCCTTTGAAAAGGCTTAAGATTCTTCTGTGTAACTATACTGGGGAAGCATTGTGAAGAATTGTGCTTCTGATTTTCAAGGTTGCTTCCCCGAAAAGTCATCAGCTCATATTCAATTAAAATTGCCAGGATCTGAGTGGAAAGTGTCTCTGATGAGAAATGGAAGAGAATTCAAATATTTGGTAGAGTTAGCTATTGTTATAATGTAAGTGATGATTGTTATATGGGTGAAGGGGACAGCTTCCTTTTTATCTAGAGGTTAACATCTGGCGTAGTTTATAGTATCCATTCAGTAATTTTGAGTGTTATCTAACTTCTGATTCCACCATTTTTTAGAAGTCTGGTCAGTGTAGAAAGCAGTAAGAAAGACAAACTTTAACCTGGGACCCCTTTTTTTTTTTTTTTTTTTTTTTTTGGTAAGATGTGTATGATGCTCTACAATCACATTGTGTATGTCAGCAGTTTTGCTTTTCTGCAAAGTGCACGTGCCAGCAGAATTACTCATAGCTGAAAGGGAATTGCCAGGCTACCCTACTGCTAATGCCATGCTTCAACACACAGATGTACCCAGGGCAATGCCCTTCATCACCCTGGGCCTTTGAGCAGCTGAGCGTTATTTATGAAAGCACTGAAGTTTCCCTGCACTCTTCCATGTACCATCTGAGCCATAGTAACTTATTAAAGTGAAAAACTTCTAGAATGACAAAGGTTCTACTACAGCACCAAGAAAGGCTTAATCAGTGAAGACAATCTAGACATAAGGACGTTTAGGTAAATTGCAAAAGCCAGTGATCCATCGTTTTACCCCTGCACTTCTGGTGCATACTTTTCTCTTGTTTGCTCCTGTCTGTATGCCCGTAACATCGACACATCTTGTCTTCCATGTGCAAAATGAAAGCTGGTCTTTCTCACAGTGGCTCGGGCCCCTCATAGGACAGATGGCAAAATACAGGTGCAGGATTTTGTTGCAGGGATGAAGCTGGAATGCAATACAGCCAGTCATTTATAAGGCGAAGATTAAATTCAGCCCATGTTCAAAGTAATTTCTTCCTTGCCCCAAAATAGATGAGTCAAAAAATCCCCAAAGTATGTCCTTTTCTTGATGGGAGAAAGCTCAGCGCCATTGTGGATGCCAAGAAACAAGCCAGGTTTTAAATCCCAGCTTCTCTGAGATATTGATGTATTTCTGGGAAGCAGCCCTGCAACTCCTGAAAATTAGAGGGCAGCACAAAACAGAGTTTATGAACAGTAAATACAAAGACACATTGTTGATGAGATTGCTCTGAAGAATTATGTGGAAAAGGGAGCTGGAATGGGCCTGTGTGATTTAGGATTCCTTGGTAAATAATTTCTACTGTGGCTACCTAGTTGCTGTGAAAGGACTGTTAGCTTTGTACAGGGTTATTTTTGCCTTGATGCTCCAGAAATAGGTAAGCATGATGCTGTTTCATGAAGAGCCATTAAAGAGGAGCATTTGAGCTGGGTAATAACTGTCTATTCATTCCTGCAACAGGGAACGCAGGTTTATGCACAGGATTTTGATAATACAGCCGGAGGTTAAAAGGGAACTTTCTCTAAGGCTATGGCCAATTGGCACTTCACCAGCAAGAAGGTGACTGGCAGTAGTATTCGTGTAGATGCCACGGGTGTTTATAGATGTGAAGGAAGCTTGCTTGTTTGTTTGTTTGTAAAGGTGCCTGGAACTCCATTCTACAAGAAGGTATTGCCGTAGACATCTGGGGGTGGGCCTGTGAGGTGGGAGCAGAACTTGTACTCAGTTTCTACAAATAGAACAGAATTTGCAAGGAAGATAAAAAGTGAATATTGTCCTTGTTGTTTGTGATACACAGCTGTGCTCAAAAGGCCCAACTAGTGTGTGGTCCAGATTATCCTGAATAAAACATGGACTGTGCTGCTTGTCTTCCTAACAGTCACTGTCCTTGTTGTGCTTATAGCAGTGATTAATAGTAATAACTGATCATTAATAATTCATCATAGTTAATAGGTAGTACAATGATCAGCTATCACAGTAACCTCAGTTAAAGTAGCGCTTATGCTTAGGGAGAGGCGGTACTATCAATGAAAAGCAATTTGCAAATTCAAGGTTGACTGTGTCAAGAAAGACAATTATAAAATCAACTTCATTTGCAGGTGCAAAGAGCCAACACCATCTGCTACTGGCAATATGTAACCAGCGGGCGAGAGGAGGGATAAATCAAACCGATGGTACAGTAAAAGCTGAACAACTGGTTGCCCACCCCTTGTCCTAGGGGCCTTCTCTAGGTACCCTGATACCTCCCAGCACCTGCACCTTGTGCTGCCATGCTGCTGGCTGTCACGTAGAGGAGCTCTGTTTGATGGTGGTTTCCATAGTCTTCTCAAACTAGCTGTGCTAGGAAAAGGCATGCAAAGACGTTATAATTATAAGCAGATCAAGAAGTTGTCTTTCACACTGCTATTTCTTTAAGCATTCTGTGATGTTAACCTGCTTTAGAAGTGAAAAGAAATCAGTTAGCCAACAGCAATGTTAAGTTAACAGACACTGGTATGAGGAGAGATTGGGACAGCCAAAGGTTGTCTTGCCAATTTCTTGGGGGTTTATGGGTAAATAACGGGTACAAGTGACACAGTGTGAGAAATCTGACCCACATGCATGCTGGAAGGTGTTGAGGCACTGAGGAGTTAAGTCTTGGGTTACGTGAGAAAAGCCGTTCTGCTTGCCTTCACAAAAGAGACAGGGAGACCGTGGTGCAGGTGGGGTGGGACACGGAATAATACCCTGCTCCAGCTGACCCAGGCCCATCAGAGGAGCTGCCAGCTCTTCACAGGCCCATCTGCACCAGCTCAGGGGAGCAGAGAGGCCCAAGGGTGGGCGGGAACCCAAACTAAGGACTCAGAGGAAGGGGCTTGCCAAATCCAGTAGGCTGCTAGAGAGATCCACGCTGTGTGTGCCTGTATCTAGCTAGGTATCTCCGTCTGCAGACACATCTGCATGCACGTATCTTTGTATACAGAGCTATACGTGTTTCTGCACTGTCACATCCTCAACAGCCTGCTGGATTTAGCAGTAGAATGCCTGACACTGTGGTCTGGAGCTGAAGGTGTGATGGATAGGAAAGAAACCAAAGCTCACGTTAGAGAAAAAGCTCCACTAATAGGCATAGTTGAAGAGATGTGGTTTGGTAGTGGGAAACATCTCTTGGCATGCTGGTTGTTCAAAGTCTCATACATTTCTGCCTTGCTTAAGAAAGGCATCCTTTGTCTGAACTCCTTGCTCTGGAGTGCAAGGAACACTGGCAGTGGGGTGGAGGAAGAAGCTGAAATTCCCTTGGTCACATGCAATTTGCCTGCACTGTTTGCGTTGTACAGACAAAATGAAAAAAAACCCAAAACAACCAACCCTCAGCATGCCCTCGCTGTGTGCGAATAGCGCGTGGTCAGGTACTACGACGCTAGGTAACTGGTCCAGACGCTTAGACAGAAATTATGCAAGATAGACACCTGCACAGAAGATCAGTTTCCTGTTTTATGGAACAGGATACAGCTCTGCTTCAGCATAGTGAGCTCGGGTATTGCCAGATGTGTTAGCAGCACGTCCTGGTTTCAGCTGGGATGGCGTTAATTACCTTCTTAGGGGCTAGCGCAGTGCTGTCTTTTGGCTTTGGTGTGAGGCACTGCAGTTCCTCAGGCCTCGCTAGCAAAAAGGCTGGAGGGGCGCAAGGGCTGGGGAGGGGAGACTGCCAGGTCCGCTGACCCGAACCAACCGCAGAGGTGTTCCATGCCATGGGACGGCACGCCTGCTCTCTGTGTACCTGGGGGCTGGCTGGGCAGGGGGCTTGTTGCCTGGGGACTGGCTGGGCATCAGCCGGTGGGCGGCCAGCAGCTGCGTTGTGCACCACGTGCTCCTTTCTTCCTTTCCCTCTCCCTTTTCATTATAACTATTATTGTCACTGTTGTTGCTATTCTTCCATTTTTATTCTGTTTCAATTATTAAATTGTTCTTACCTCAGCCTTTGAGTTTTGCGTTCCTTTCCAGCTCTCCCCATCCCTCTGGCTGAGGGGGGAGCGAGCGAGCGGCTGCGTGGCACTGGGTTACCAGCCGGGGTTAAACCACGACACCGCACCACTTGCAGGGTAGCGGGGGCTGTTTCCAACAAGCAGCAAGGAGCAGCCACCCACATTTGAGAGCAGGTTTCTCACTGGCAACCAGAAAACAGACACGTCATCGCTGCAGTGAATGACTGGACCGGGCTTTCCCTCGCTGCTGTGCTCGATGTTAACGCTGCTTTGCCCAGCAGCCAGTAACCTCCGCTTCTCGCTGGGAGCCAGCAGTAAAGCAGCATTTACCACTGGCTTTTCTAGGCACACAGAACGTGCAGCTGCTTTGTTTTTAGTCACAAGTGCTTTATCTCTATACCCAGGGAAGTGTGGTAGTTTACTCTGAGGTAAAGGCAGGATGAAAACAGGACACAGGCGGTCAGCATGCTTATAGGGTACCAGAGTTATGTTCCCTCTGCAGAGCATCAGTGGAGCGGAGTGGCAGCGATCAGCAATGAATTATAAGCAAAAGCCTGGATGTTTCAGAGGTCAGGACTCACTGGGAAGACATACTAGTGCTGCAGCAGCACTACTCAACCACTACTCTGCCAATGAGTAACTGAAAAACTAATGTTTTGTAGCAACAATTCAACATGGTATTTGGAAGACAGCAAAACCTGGGAAACTCCTGACACATTTGCTCATGAGGAAAAAGCAACTGGCATAATAAGATTTTCTGAAACAGAGTTGTTTATTCCATACAACTGATTGCAAAGATCTGCAACCTGCTTGTAGCTACTGACCCCAAAGGGTTTCTAATGTACCTGAGCAAAGAAATCAAGAAACACGCTTGCTTTCTTCTTTGGAAAGAGATCAGGAAGTTCCTGAACCTGAACTTGACTGTTCGGGCACAAGCCAGAGAAAGCCTTGCTAAAGTCAAGGTAAGCAACACGCACTGCTCTTCCTCTGTCCACTCAGTTACTCACACATCGCTAGAAAGGTACCAGGTCAGTGCGGCATGATTTCACCCTTTGCAAACCCATGCTGACTCCTCCCTACCAACTTCTTGTCCCCAGCATCTTTGGAAACAGCTCCCAGAGTACGTGCTCCGCCACCTTCCCAGGCAGCACGGTGAGGCTGCAGTTCCCAGCTCCTCGGTCTTGCCCTTCTTGAAGATGGGACAGACATTCCCTGTCTTCCAGGCCTCAGAGCCTCCCCTAAGTGCCATGCCCTCTCCTGCTTCATCAGGAGTGTCCCCACAGTGACACTGGGGATGGACTTTCGGGTGCAGGAATTGCCTGGACTTCTCTGTACCCCCTCACGCCTCATCATAACTGCTATCAATGCCGGTTATGGCAGATGCCAACACCGAATTTCTGTTCTGCTGCTCCACCAGCCAAGAGCTCTCCCCTCTCACTAAGAGCTGGCGGCAGAGAGCGGTGAGGAAACTTGAGCACAGGTCACGTCTGAGTTTATCACAGTGACTGACAACACAACGTGAATGTCAAGATGTTCTGTCCCTGTTTCCTCTGTGGAGAGACACTAGAAAGTGGCAAAAGCTGAACTTCTTTTTGACCACTCCGGTGCAGGCTGGAGAAATTTCGTTACACCTTTTTCCTTTGCAGGGGATCAAAACCTGTGGGATTTCCCAGCGTTTCACGGCCACCAGAAGCTCACCTGCTACCTTCTGCCCAAACCACAAGGAGGATTGCTCTAAAATACAGGGAAAGTCTGGGAACTGATCATGAGTACCGTAACACCAGCCTGTGGTCTTAACACAATTGTGGAAAAGGACATACACACATGCTGGCCTTTTGCCTGGCCTCCAGGACAGGCTGAAGGTGCAGCGGTGAACAGAGCTGAAAGGAGCAGAGCGCTCTGGAGAGCTGTACGGTTAGGGAAAGGGGTAGAAAGCGATGTCAAGAAGGGAAACGATAAAACAAAGACATATATTAGATGACAAAGTTTATTAAATTTCAAGCTGAAACAGAATATCTGGAATTAAATACAGTATTTTAACTTCACAAATATGTATTCATATAAAAAGGAACAGCGTCACAGCAACATTCATTGCTTTCCTCACTGCCTGTTAACTCAAGTCCTTGAATTAGTGGGTAAAACCCCCAGATTTTTCCAGTCTTAATTGATCTCGGGACAACCATTCTTCCTTTCCCAGAACTGGGACTTTGTTCTGTCATCTTCTGATCACTACTGACTTCTGTGGACAGGAAATGACAATGTAGATCTTCAGTAACAGGTAACTCCCTGAAATAAGTAAAACTGCTTCTTTTATTGACACAAATGTCCCAGAACACTGGCTACCATCTGGGCTACAGCCACCACATCATCAGCAGCTAGCAGCAACAAAAAGATTGGCTGTCCTATCATACAAGGTTTGGAAAGTACTGAGGAGACTGGAAGTTAATATTTTAATATTCATTTTTCCCGCACATGAAGTGTTTCAGGTACAGCACAGCTGCTGATGTAGTAACTGGGAATGTCTACAGCTGCAGCGACCTTTAATACAAACCCCAAGATGAATACCGTGAGGGGCCATGGGCACAAACTGAAACACAGAGGGTTGGGGCTGAACATCAGGAAATGCTTCTTTCCGATCAGGGTGACTGGGCACTGGCACAGGCTGCCCATGGAGGCTCCATCCTGGGAGATACTCAAAAGCCAGCATGGTCCTGGGCAACCAGCTCTGGGTGGTCTTCCCTGAGCAGGGGAGCTAGAACGGATGACCTCCAGAGGTCCCTTCCAACCTCACCCATTCTGTGGTTCTGTGATCCAAAACAAACATACCAAACCCACCACATAACTCTCTTGGCACTGCTACACACTCACAGTAATGTTAAACCTAAGGCGCATAAGGTGACAGCAACATAAAGTGCCCTGTCCTCCAGCATGACCACTGGTAAAGATTTCACTTTATCGGCAGAAACAGTCACGGCATCTGGACTGAAGCAGCAGACTCAAGTCACATCAAACGATGTCCTAAGCATTAAAGTAACACTGGAAACATTAAAAACACATAGGGTGAAAGGATTAAGCAGAACAAAGGGAATGCTTTTGTTAAAACACAGAACATCAGTGGAGAAAAAATAATGCATCTACCTTAATAAGAAACATTCTGACAATTCTGTCACGCTCAAGAATCAAGGTGAGTCATTCTGCTAGTCAGAAAAAAACAGGTGTGCTTCTTATGGTGAGTGCAAAATAAAACACCTATGCATCAATAAACCAACAGGCAAGTGCAATGTGCTTGACATCCATTTAATAGAATTCACATTCGGACTGCAATAAACACATTTTCACATCTGAACTGTGGGATGAGAAACTATAGACGCGCTATGTAAACAAAATCCTTTCCAGAGCTTTTTTCCCAGCATTTTGTTCAAATCAGGTAATTTTTGGTTAAAACATCGCGGTACTCCTGTACTGCCCTGCAAAGGGGATCCTGGTCCAACGTGGATACTTTTTGAAGATCTATCAGAAAATACCATGGGAGAAGCTCCAGCAGATCCAGCTTCAAGTTCAGCAGTGGCTAGGGAGAAGAGAAACAAGATTCCGGTGTTGCTTTTACACTAGACAGGGCCAAATCAGTCACTATGAAAACATCATGGATAACTGGAGAGACTATAATCCAGAAAGAGATTTAAAAACTTCCAAGGGATCGTAACAATCAAAGGGCTACGCACAAAGGAAGAAACAATCTTTTTCCACATTTGCTTACCAGTCAACAGTATTTCTAAAGCCAGTGAAAGAAATTCTATAGGCTACACAGCGAACATCTTCAGGGAATCCACAAATGACTCCGGCTTACACCAGTGCTAAACTGAGCCCCCCTGCAGATCTCTTGAACCTCCAGTATCTGTTTTCCTTGAATGTTCAAAGCAGTGATTTATTGGAACTCTACTCCTAAAAACCAGCTTCTGCCTTCTCTGTGACAAACTTAAAAAGAATCCGCCGGTGAAAACGCAAACACCTTTGCAATGCAGTCAGGCCAGGACAAGTCTCCTAGCCTGGCACTTTCTTTGAGGGGCGTCTTTGTAACTCACCCTGGCAAAACCCTCTTTCCTCCACAAAAACACATACTCAATGACAGCAAGCCCACCTTTACTATTCTTCTCCAGCCACATTTTTCAGACAAGGTCCTGAAACCAAACACACTCTATGACACCTAGCAGATGCACAGTCAGGTTCAAAATGCACACGGATGAAATGCAACGGCTTTGTGTCCATTCAGACACACGGAACGAGCTGTGAAGCTACAGCTGAACACTCTCTGTATTACCAAAAGCATGCAGGAACAGAAGGAAATTCTCGCAGGGGCCACCTGCTTTGAAATAGCACCAGTCACTGCAAAGCAAAGCAGTGACTCTGGAGGAACGACTACCCTGAAACAGGTGGAATTCTGCTTTCGACACCTGGCCTCATATTATAGAGCATGTTTCATGCTATGTGTTAAAAGCATTCAACTCATCTTATGTTTGCCTAAGTGCTACTAAATCATTTTTTCCTAAAGAAAGGGTATCTTTCATCACTGATTATATTTTTCTTGCTTATTCAAAAAAGACTGCAACATAAGCTACAAATACAAGCAATGAATAAGAAATAGCAAAAAACCAAGGTCCAACAGCAGAGAATGTGCACGGTATGATTTAGTGCGGAATGCAACTGATGCACATGGAAGAAGCAGTGACGGCTGAAGTCTATAAACATCTTCTCTCAGGGCTTCTTTTATGTTTGATGTTTGTGCTCAAGGATTCACTCTAGAAAAACGTGACTTCAGCTTAAGCCAAGTGCACCCGTGTAGAGGAAGTGGGTTAGTTTTCTCTGCACTTGTCTTTTTCAGGCAACTGCATAACATTCTACACAATCTTTTGGTAAGCTGGAAGTTTTCACATTCAAGTCTAAACTGGAAAGCTAGCAGAAAAACCTCCCTGTGCTTAGCACAGGAACTTCACAGCTTTCAAGCCATTATGTTCAAGAGTTAGGAACACTCCTCTTTTTCCTTAAAAATGCCCCTAACATAGTGACACATTACCTTGTTTAAGTTCTTTAGCGATTTTTTCATCTAGTTCCTGCCATACCTAGAATTATACAGAAAATACAGTTAATATTTTAAGTTACGTTTTTCTAATATTAAACTTCTAAAACATTCTTAAAATCCACACATAATGAGAGAAAACCTAAAAATATAATTCCAAGTAGACACATCTTGGTTTGGGGTTTGATTTCTACTGAAGAGAAACTTTTGGTCCGTCGGGCTGCAGCTGCCTCATTGCTCAGCAACGTTAACAAAACAATTTGTAACTCACCAGCTGGATTATTACTGGGCATTTAACAAAATACACAGGAAGAAAGCAAGAAAGCCTAGCGCAGTTATTGCAGTGAAGGTATGGCTGAAGTTTATCATCAAACACACGAACAGAATGTCAGCTACATGCCGAGATAGGTACAAATGCCACCCACAGGGACAAATCAGCCAGTTGAGGCTGGCTTCTGCAACTTCACAGAGAGAAGAGCTGCACCAGCAGCTGCTGCAGGATTGACATACACCATTTGTATAGAAAAAAGCGTGTGCCAATATTCTTCTTTTCTCCACCTTAAGATGGGAAATTGAAAGAGCTCCTACAGATGATGCCAAAACTTCTTTATTGTTATTGCAAATACCACGACACGCATTTATAAAAACATAAAATCACACACAATTTTTTCTTGCAAACTGTGTACTAAGAAAAGATAACCACAGCTACAGCTTCTACGCAGCGAGTGCTGTGGGGTTTATTATGTAGCTGGAATCAGCCTGGATCACTACAAAGGAGCACTTACGCCTCTTCTCCCCTAGAATGTGGGTATTGTTACCAATTAAGTTATTCTCACTTATGATTCTGCCTTCAGAAGCCTTCACAAGAAGGAATCACATCTCTTAATTTAAGAGTCACAGTCCAAGCGCTATATGCTGCTGTTTACATTTGATGATACCTGCTACTCCTACATTTTTTCCATCAAATTTGTGACACACAGAAGTGAATTTCCAAACAGATATCATACAGCTTCCAGGGCTACGATGGCCATGAAGATGCTGCAGGGCTTGGACCTCGTGAGCTATATGGAGAGGCTGAGAGCTGCAACTGTTTCTTTACTGGAGAACAGGAAAACTCAGAGGGACCTTATCTATGTGTATAAATACCTGGTGGGGGGAGTACAGAAGATGGAGCCAGACTCTTCTCAGCCGTGCCACGCAAAAGAACAAGAGGAATAGGCACAAATCCAGATAGAGGAAATTTTAACACAAGGATTTTTACAATTATTATTTTTAAAAAAATTGTAAGCATGGACAGACACTGGAACAAGTTGCCAGAAAAGGTTGTGGAGTGTCCATCCTTGGAGATGTATAACACTTGGCTGACAGAACAGTGACAAAACCTGCTGTGGCTGACCCTGCTTTGAGCAGGGGTGACGTTGGACTAGATCATCTCTAGAGGCCCCTTCCCCTCACTCATTCTGCGACTCTCTTGATTTTAGTACTGAATTCCTGGGGGAAGGAGCATTTATTTTATGAAATGAGCAGACCCACCTAGCAGCATAACAACAACAAGAAGAACGGAAACACTGCACAGGGTACTCAACAGGACACAGAGAGCAAGAGCCTCAGGAAGGAAACCACTCTGCTTACCCTCACAAAAGGAGCAGTAACAGGCAGTAACTGCAAGGGTCAAAGGAGCAGGGCTGTAAACCAGCGAAGCGGAGGGAAGGGCTCTCTCTCCAGGAACACAGGGAAAGCTGGGACCAAAATCACCAGATCCTGCAGGAGAAGCACCACTCCATGATACTTCATTGAAATACTCTGTGCCAACAGAGCTGCATGAACAATGGAAAAGGACCCCCCAAATCTCTAATTGTTTTCCAGCAGGTACAAGCAGAAGCAAAATTCCGGGGAGAAAGGACCCCCTAACTCCTGAGACGAGACACAGGTAACAGAAAGAAGCAGGAAAACTAATGCCTAGACCAAAATACGGCCCAAACCCAGGACCAATCCCAAGCAAAGTCGTAGTAGTTAGTGGTGTTAGAAGAAACCACTTTCCCTGGTTTCCTGAGTCTTCACAATGACTAGAAGGTCCACAGGACCCTCCGCAACATGTACAAATCAATCAAGAGAAGAAAAAGGTCTTGTTTTCCTCTTATTCATTCCATCAATGTCTTTGTGATTCTCATCCATGTCTGAGGGAAGAGAAATAGGTGGAAATAAAGCCAACACACTGATTTCTGAAAAGGGAATGAATGAAGAGCCAGGCAAAATACACCTTCGAGGACCTTAACTTGCCTCCACTTTTCTCCTTCCCCCCAAACCCCTGGGAAAGGCATCACAGCTGAGTGTCCCAAACCTCCTGAGCAGGTACTTCTCACCTCACTGCACATCTCTTCAGGCGGTAACACACCAGGTGTTCATTTGCAGCAGGCACCTTCTCAACAGTTCTTTTTCAGAAAGTGGTGTTGACTTACTACTTATCCACACAGGCTGCTTTAGCACAGAGTAAGCTGGATCCTGTAAGACTCCGTGAAATGATGCTCCGAGTCTGGAGTACCGTACTGTTCTGAAGTTGAGTTCCTAGACACAACTGCTGCGACCACCAAGAACTTTTTGTATATCAGAAGTGGCAAGGAGGGTAAACCAGCCTACTCCTAGAGCTCAAAGTTCCATTATAACAGATTAAATCCATAGACTATCATCTCACAGATGGTTAACTACCACAGAAGCCATTGCATTACATCTCACAGATGGTTAACTACCACAGAAGCCATTGCATTACAAATACATAAAGCAGAGAAGTCCCCTGCAGCAGTCATTCTTTCACTTGGACAAACTAAAGTTCAAAATATGTGCAGTGTTAGGAAAATGTGAATACATCAGTAAGTTTTAATCAAAACCTAACAGCATAAACAACATTTCCAGTATAAAATACCATCCCAACATTAAACAATGCTGGCTGCAAACCTTGCCATGTATCTGGCTGCAGAGAAGAGAGACGGACAGATTTTTGATGAAGGAGCTGAAGAAGAAAGAAAAACGGCCTGAAGTTCACAGGTCTTCAGTGAGAAACAAGAACGTTGGCCTACATGTAAATGAAGCAAGTAAAAAAGCTAACAACAAAGACTGCTACAAGAGTGCAGAAAGCCAAATCAGAAATGGAACAGAAATTGGAAGATGAAGTAGGAAGCAGACATTTCCCTTCCCACATTAAACTGGTTTCATTTATCCACTGATTCACCCTGGTTGCAGAGTTCACTGTTCTTGTCTGTCAAGACACCCATGTTCATTTTCACCAGCCTTTGGCACAGCTCTGAGGATTTAAGCTTGACATTTGTTAAACCTAACAACAGGACTCCAGTCCCAAAACCTCCTTGCAGCACTTGCAGGAGACATTCCTTGCCTTAGTCTATGGACTAAGGGAGCAGGTCTGAAATACTGAATTGCTAGTTGCTACAGTCACTGTCTAATTACATGCACAGAATTTGTCAAGTACTTGTAATTTATTCCACATTACTGAAGCTCTAATACAAATAAAAACCACCAAAAAACCCCAAAGACATTGCATGTGATTGGGATTCTACTGGTTAATAAGCTTGTGCCAATATGAACTTTTTTTGTATTTTTAAAGATCCTTTTGCACTTCAAGGTTATTCATTTCTGTAGCGTATATATTTGATAAAGGGGAAGGGGCTATACTGTAATGGAACACATTTCTTTATGCTTTTTTAAGAATAACACGCTCATTTTTTTGCTGAACTTGTGATATGACCATCTTCAACATGTACGGCTCTATGTGTAATCACTGATAGTCATGCCTCATGTTTAGGAAAACGGTGCAATCTTTCAAGCCTTTAAACACCAAATTCCTTAGTTAAGTCTAAAGGAGAAACTGTGTCCACTTGCTACTGGAGCACTTCTTCCTCTTGTCAGCATCATTTACCAGGTTTTCTTCCAACAGCTGCAGGACCAATGATTACCATCATTTTGAATAATAGCAGTGTGAACTATTTTCACCTCTTTGCCCCTGAAGCTATTTCAAAGCTTCTGCACAAACAAAATTTACACAAACATCTTCCTCTTCAGAATGGCTGGCATGTTCCCTACTTCCAATAGCCTTTCTCACCTTGAGGAAGCTACTACAAGGAACACCAAATCTGCAGAGAGCTTTGACTAAAAAAAGAAGCCTCAAAGGACTGCCTGAGGCACACTGCAATTTCAGCTTCTTAACTCCCCATCATTTAGAGCTTCAGTGGCAGAAGCATTTGTCATCTCCAGCCAAGGCAGCACTGCGCATCCTGAATTTAAAGGCAAGGCAAATTCTGTAGAAAGGAACCAGGTTAGTGGGAAAACAAAACTGAGGCATAACTGAAGTAAACAGTGAAGTGAAGAAAAGGCTTAGAGTCAGAGAAATTCTTCTGTTTTGAAACAGTCTGGTGAACAGACAGAATACCAGGCAGCACAACCAGCAAAGCATTTCAAAATAGACTAAAACTATAATCTCTGATTTCTTCCCTCATGCTCCAACTTGCCTCCTGAATGGCACGGGACTCCTGCGGAAATGACAGCACAGACTGTGCATCTGGTGATTTTGCACTTGGAAACTGATTGAGATTTGCCACCCGTTATTGTATGCAGAGGGATACATGCAGTTTTTCCCTTTTGTTACTTCCTGACTTCAAAGTCTTACGTTCCAATTCAGTCCTCTTTTCTCAGATGCATGTTATGCACATGACATACTGCACCCGACTGAGAACAATTAAACCCGCAGTTCTAAGTGAAATACTCACCTAGTCCTCCAGCAACTACTGCACCTCTGAGAACTCAGTTCCTTTCTTCTGAAGGACTCCAGAGAAGATCAGGTTTTAAGACTTCCCTGAATACACTGAACGTCAGGTGACTTGAGGCTACAAGCAGTGCCACTACAACTAGTCTCAGTTGTTCCCTAACTGGTGATTACAGGAAGAAATATCATAAAGAGATGTGCAGCTGGATTTAGTAACAGGGAGGTTATTCTTTTTTTCCTGTTTCTTCTTCAAAAAAAGAAACCACAACTGTTAAACCCTTTTCTTTTAAACTAGGACAGCTTTTTTCCTAGAAGTGGGATGGTTTCCTCCTTTGCCTTTTTCTTCTTGTAACATCTCGCTCCCATCTCTCTCTCTTTTCCCCCTGCCCTCACGTGCTCCCTGCTCCCTGTCCCTCTTGTTCCCTTGTCCTGGCTTTCTCCTTACTTCAGTTTTGCAGTGGATCCCTGAATTTCGCCTCCTTTCTGCTGCTTGCGTGCAGAATAATCCCTGCAGGTGGTACAGTACTAATTGCCTCCCACGTTCTTTAGGTAGTGTTTTGTCCGCCCCTCTGACACAAAAAACACATTCACAATGATACAGAAAAGTTCATCTCTTAACTGCCGCTGCTACGCATTACCTACACACTGCTTTGTCTATTTTTGTTTTGTTGTTTGGTTTGGTTTTTTTCTTTTTCTTAAACCAGGTGCAGTATGTAGACACGTTATTTTAAATGGATTCTTTCCAGTGTAGGTGGGACCACTGAACCAGGGTAAGACTTAAAAGTGAGCGAATGCTTCTCACATTCATTCAACAACAGAATATGCGAGGGACAGACACTGACTGAACAGGCAAGCTTGCCCATGCCTCAGTCCTATGCTAGGTGGGAAACGGATAACAACGACTGACATCTGTTTCCAACTCTCATGATATCACGTTTACCATTCTGTAAGGGATGTGCTATCATGCTGACTGCTAATTACAGGGCATATTTTGACCAGAGGTACGCAGAGGTTGCAGCTTTTTACCAAATTAGAAAGCTCTGTAGACTTCCTGAGGAGCAGTTACATATAACACCACATAGCAGGACCCACAAAATCAAATGCCTCCTAGGCATAGCATACGTCCCGCACTCAAGTGAGAAGTTACATGTCCTGTTCATACCATCCTTTTGTTGAAGCATCCCTTTGTTGGTATTGTACTAAAACAAGTTCTGGTGAAGAAACTGCTAGCATGAACATCAGTGAAGGAGGAAAAGGTGTCTCAAACAAAGATGTCTGATGGGATTTTGCACTCATCATAAAGTTAGGTGTTTTAAAAAAGGTCATCCACAGAATGGCTTGGGTTGGAAGGGACCTTAAAGATCATCCAGTTCCAAGCCCCCTGCCATGGGCAGGGACACCTTCCACTAGACCGGGTTGCTCCAAGCCCCACCCAGCCTGGCCTTGAGCACTGCCAGGGATGGGGCATCCGCATTAAATTTTACTGAAGAGCTTATTTGGGAGCTTCCTATGCCACAGTATTCTTCATCACAGTTTCTCTTGCAAAAGAGAACTTGCAAAAAAAACCAAAACTGTTACGCAGTTCATCATTTAGAACTCAGTATTTTTTGGTCTTTGAGCACTTCTGGAGATTTGTATAACCCTGATGACCAGAAGTCTTCGTTTCTACCACCTAGCTGTGTACTGTTTTGATGAGCAATTTGGTTTAGCATATTAGAGCATATGGTTTGGAACTAGAAATGGATTCTAACTTTAGACTGAAAAGCACAACCTTGCTTACAGATACTCTTCAACACTAGTTGAGAACAGTATTTAAAAACGCTTACCTTAGCCACATAGGCTTCAACTCTGTTTCTTGATGGTAACGTATTCACGGTTGGGGTTAGGAAGCTTCCTCCTAGATTTAGACTTCTATTCAGTGCCAGATCGTTGCTAGTATGTCCCAGTTCAGTTGAATACAGAACTGGACCACTGACAGCGCTGCTTGCAATTAAAGGTTTGCTTCTATGGCACTCCTGAAGGAGCTTAGCGTTGGCTTCTGCTCGTCTCTCATTAGCTCTGAAACATTCAGAAGCATACAAAGAATTATCTTTGGTAATAACACCTCCGCAAAGTTACCCTCCAGGTCTTTGACTATTATTTGACTTCTGAAAGTGGAAGGGATTAAGAGAGTCCAAAAAAACCGTCCATAATTTGATCTGAGGTTTTTTGAAGAGCCTATTTCTAGGTAGCCACACTACCTGCAAGAAGCAGCAAGAGTTAACCAATACTTTGGACTTCTCAGCATTAAGGCCTCAAAGCAGTCTGTGCACACCGTGTGTTTACATAGCTCTTCCTGAAAGGTACATCACCTGCATAAGAACTCTGGGCTACCCTTCCTTTCCCAAAGAAAGCTGAAACCTATGACATGCGGCTAAAATGGAAGCCAAAAGATTTTTGTTGTTCTTCTTCACAGCACCAAATGCCGTTCTCTGAAGGGCCTATCCTTATTCAAGCAGTAAAGGACATGACATTATCTTTTCTGCCATACTTAGAGTAAGAAGAGGAGATTAGAGACTGGCAAAAAGGCTGCCTGTTAAAACAAACTCAACTTCAAAAATATCCTATTAACACCCATGATCGGTGGTGTTACTGCTGGAACACTGAAGAGAAATGAAGATAGTTCCAATGAACAGGGGGGAGCCTTAAGGTACTTTCATCACAAATATGCTATCTTACGCATAATGCTGACCAGATGTAGAAAAGGTATTTAACGAAGAAAACTGCTTGAGGAAGAAGTAGTATCTTATTATCACCCCAAAAATGCATGGACTTACCCTTCCAGTTTATTTCCTAGGCATCTTCCATTTTTAACTTCCTCCAGGTACAGGTCTTTGTACTTTTCCGCTTCTGCCTGTGCGGATTCTTTTTGAAAAATACTGTCTCGTTGGGTATTTTTTATCCTGTCCAATTCACGTTCGAGGTCTCCAATTCTGTGTTCTAGCTGGTTTGTCAGCAAAGCATGACGACTGGCTCTGATTTGTTCTAATCTGTCCTGGGAGGCTGCCTGCATCTGAAGTAGACACACACTTTCAACCACCGCAAAGAAAAAGAGAACTCTCCTCGCCAGTCAATTGCGTGCACCCAATTTCAAGGGCCCAGCTCTATTCAGCGAGGCAACTGTGCCTCCTCACTGCCATCAGCGACCAGGGCAGAACCCTGGAACTACCACACCAAATGATTCTTTTCATTCAGAAAGAACTCCCATCTTAGCACTATTACTCATCAAAGCTACTGATGGAAGAACACTATCTCTGTAGGACAGGGCATAGCATTCCTCAAAGAAATTATGGAGATGCGGCACCCCCAGCCCCCACCCTGCAGCTTTGGTGACTTCTTTTCTGAGCGTTGCCCCTTGTGCAATGACTAAGGAAGATGTGTATGCCTGGCTGTGACAACTCTAAGTTGCAATACCCATTCAAGGATAAACAATGAGAACAGACCAGTGGACAGTGATACCCCTCCAAGAACTGCAAAATGAAAATCTACCTTGGCAAGTTTTTGATTCAGGGCCTGCAGGCACACTGCACGCACATGAAAGCATCTTGCCCAACCATATTCCCTTCTCCCACTGCCCTTCAGGAAAAACAGAAGTACAGCGTAACACATGGAATCAGGCACCACCCCCCGCCCCTATAAAATGACAACCAAAACAGAAGTCTATAACAGACACACATAAGAAATTAACTTACCTGCAAAATCAGATTGACTTCTTGCAGTTTTTGTCTTATTTCTTGTTCAGCTCACTCTTCCACCTCTCTTTTGTATTGTTCTATTTGGCTGCGATCCACCATGTTAGTCTCCATATGGTGTTTGAGGTTAGCCACCTCTTCTTTCAGCTGGCTTTTGCTCTTTTCCAGTTTTTCATGGCTCCCACATGGTGGACAACTCTCGCAAATCATGATTTTGTGCTTCTAGCTGCATGCCTTTTTTAGACTATCTCCAGCTGCTGGGAAAGTTCATCGACCTGTAGACAGGAAAGGGGAAAAAACAGGGAACTCAGAGGGATCTAAAAAGTCAAATCTGTGAAAATTGGTAAAGGAGGTAAAGTCTTGGCCATCAAGACTATTTATCATCTGCTGATTCACTTTTGTTTTAACACTGAAACCAGGCTCTTCTTTTAAAACAAGAACAGCTTTCACATCATTTCTGACAGCATTCCTCAGGTTCCCATCCTTCCTCAGTTCTGCAGTGGGTCACAGACCAAGAGGTACCAAACCAGCGGCATTACACCCGCAGGGCTAGGCTGAAAAGCACTAGGGCTATTCTTCTGCGAGATGTTCATACGATCATAGGAAATCAAACACACCCATACCCAGTTACATCGCAGCCACATTCTGGTTTCATCAGAAAAAAACCCATGTATCATGCTTCAGAGGAACTGTCACATGCTGTCACACGGTCAAAGCTTCGTCACAGAACTGACAAGGCAAGAAACAGATACCCTTTCCTTCCATTACGCTAATAGATCTGGAAGTAGTAGTTCAGAACACCACTTTTGCAGCAGTGGTGGCAGAAGACAGTCTCTTTAGGTCAAAGCTACGGTTTGTTTTCAAAAGATTTCCAGGAAATAATCAGAGTTCCCATAGGTCCCAATGGTCAACTACAGCTTCTATCCCTTTCTTTCCCCCTCCAGAAACATCCATCGTCTATACCTATTAACCATAAAACATGATATCCCATCATCTTTTATTTTTTAAAAAGAGGGGGAAACCACCAGAGTCAACACTTGAAAGTCTCTAAAATACGTAGAAACTTTACACTTATTTAAAATTGCCCAAACGTAATTCCATTCCCTGTCATTCAAAATAACTCTTCCAACAGGAAAAAAAATATGCTGCTAACCTGTGAACTACAAATGAGCCACTCTCAAGGCAGTTGACTCATTCTACAATAATATCTTCTAAAAAGGAGCATAACTTTGAAACACAGCTATCTCAGTAATGAGCGGAGAAGCAGCTAAAAGGTTCCACGCTACCGAACAGCCAGAGCAACCTCAAAAGCATTTGTGGGTCTCCATGACAAGGGAAAGACGGACCGAGTCAGCTACTAGTAAGCAACAAGTTACAGGGTTTTTTCCGCATCACCTCACACTGCATTGTGCCCTGCGAAGCAAAGACACCATTCCGAAAAGCAAACCCCCACCTGCCTCCTGCTCAACTCGTGCCCGAGACAGGCTTCAGGGGGTGACCTTGGGCAAGGCCAACTGCACAGAGTTGTTCCGAGTGATGGCTGCGTTACTCCCCTCTCTTCCGAGAGGGAATGCATCCATCGGAGCCCGACGATGCTGCCACGGCCTCAAGCTGCAGCCAGGCCTGTGCTGGGCCTTCACTGCTCTCAGCCCTGGCCCTCACCCATGGACGTGACGTCCCAGTAGGACTGCAGACCTGCCCATCCCTATGGACCGGCCTGGTGATCTGCACTCTTGGAGGACTCTGCTTACTGTCCCCAGAACTGTCCCCAGAACTCTTCTGCTCTTCTTGGTGAGGGCCTGTGGGGCTGATCCCTGGCCTGTGTGGTCACAGACCCTGCCAGCCTTGCTGTGGCTCTTGCTTTGCCCTTCCTCTGCAGGACAGCCTACCCCTGATGCGCCCTCGCAGATACTGCTGTGTACGTAACACTTCCATCTTTACCCCTAAGAGCTACATCAGTATTACAGTCGCCTACTACTGTGACCATAGAAGGAACATCAAAAACCAGCCAAATAATTTCAGAAATACAGCCAAGAAAAAAGTAGTCAAAATCAACAACATGAAAAGAAGTATAAAGAAAGAACAAAGGTTACAAAAGAAAAACCACCACAATAACCCAAACAAAATAAAGCTCACCTTTGTTCTTAATCTGCCAATTTCATTGACCATTTCAGAATACCTGTTCTTCGCTTCTCCCTGCAAATTCAGCTGGGACAGTCCCCCTCTCGCCTCATACACCCTTAGCTCCTTCGTAGCTCTGCTCAGCAGCCTCTTCAACCTGCACAGCAAACTAGTCATGAAAACAATGAAGCAAAGGAACAGAACTGGACTTTTTCACATACTCTCATGTAAACAGCACAGACGCAGCTTGCTTCATCTTTAATGTACTTGACACACCAGGAATTACCAGGAAAAAACAGTATTCCTGTGCCACATACACTTGGAGAGTCCAGATTTCACCTGAAAAGAGGAATGAAAGACTCCCTTTTTCCCAGGAGAACTGCAGGGCAACCTGCATCTGCAGTTGTTTTGGCAGCTATTGAAAACCAGGGGCTGGTGTACAGAAGTACCTTGCAAGAACTAACACGAGGCTGGCATCTGCTCACAGTTAGGTACACCTATTTTTACACTAAAGTTTAATAAAACATGACTCCTACGCAGGGATACCTCTTCACCACGCTAAAAAGCCGTACCTCTTACAGTCTTTCTGCAGATCGAGGTTTCTTTTCATTTCTTGGGCCAGACGTAGTTCAACTGGGCGTTTCAACTCTACCAGCTTCTTCACTTCCTTTCTTTCACTCTCGCACTTTCAAAAGAGAAAAGAAAGATGTATCACGCACACAGAGCACAGGAAAAATACCTACGTACAGTCTGTGCATCTAGCGCTCTCCACAGAGAAGCTGCTGGACGTCTCTATCCGTTAGCCACGTTCCACAGAATGCCATGGGACGGAATTCCTGAGGCTATTCCATCCATCCCTTCAGGTTTCACAGCAAACAGACCAATATGTAACTACAGAAACAGATGCCCTCGCCTGAAGCAAAGGCCATCCTCTTCTAGACATAACAGGTGGAAAAGATGCTGGAGAACACTTTTGGCAGTGCCTCTGCTCATAGTAGGGATTACGTAGGTATGCACTTCATGGGAGAACATCGATCCATCCAAAGCTTTCATGGGATCTTCCACCAACCAGCAGGCAGGGGCTTGTGGAGGAACCTGATCTTTTGGAGTTCTTCAACATTTTATTCCCCTCGGCCATTACCTCCACCTCTTCTGTGTGGGCATTTACTTAGCCACATGCTGGTTTTCCTCCTCTTGGTGTTTTCTCAGCCACACCAGAGGAGAGCTGGCAGCTGTTTTGACTTTGTTCTTCCATTTTCCCTCTACAGAAAAGGAGAAAAGGGGAAGGCCGCCCCTTGGCAACTGGCAGGCGCTGCTTGTTTCCCAAGCACTCGTTCATTTACCCAGCATTCCTTCAGTATGTTTTTCTGCAAGGCTTTTAAGCTCCCGCTACGCTGAAAACATACAGCAGCTCCTCCATACACGCACTGGAAACATCAAGCATTTTAAACCTGCCTAGAAACCAAGGGGTCAGAAGATGACCACACAAAATCCAAGGAAGAACTGGGAACTGTGGCCTTGCTCAATGTGCTCAACTGATAGCAAACCACACTGGGAACTCTTCCCAACAGAGCCACTCCAGAACTTACACAAAGATACCCATCTAGCTTTTATTTGCTTCCTCCGTGACCCCCAAATGATAAGGTACTCGCAGCCTGAATGGCAGGGATAACAGAAAGCAATGATATGTAAGAACCTGACCAGAAGGTGCATGTGGTTCTCCTGGTGGTTCTCCTGGGTATTGGCTCAGTGCCTGGAGAATTTTCTGGGCTCACCTGTTGCAACAGTTCAGCCTTCTCCTCGTCCAGCTGAGCAACGCGCTCTTCAAGGTGGGATCTTGACTTCAAGTGCTCCTCCCACGTGCTGTGCAAGTCCTTGGATGTCAGAGCCAGCATGTTCTGCTTCTGTGTCTGTGAAGGCAACAGTGGCAGAAGAAAAAGTAAGGTGGCCGGAAAAGACAAGAGCGCAGGAGAATGCAGTAACTTACACAGAAACAGGCCTAAGCTCTCCTCCACCCATCCAAGACCTATGGCCAAGGTTGATGTGGAGTGTAAAACACACCTTAGGAACCATAACCAAGAACAGCAGCTGGAGCTGGTAGGAAGAAGGTAGAAGCGACAGGATGAGGTTACAACTTTGGGGCATAAGATGACATGCACACACACACACAAAATCACCCTACAGCTTTCCTGCAAAGCTCCTCTGGTTCCCTCTATACTTCAGTATTTGTAAGAACACTGCAAAAGGTTGTGCAAAAGGACAACATTCGCTCCTACTTTCAACAGCTACACTCAGATTTATTCATATAGTTACGGACATTAAGTACCTTAGTTTTCAACTTTCTTTCCAACTCCTTTTGCAAGCGCAGCTTGTCTCTCTCCAGGTCACTGTGGTAGCGTGTAGTAACTTCAAGTGAAGCTGCTGGCATAGATTGCTTTTTAGGTGCATCAGCAAGCTCCTGCTGCAGTTGTCCAAACATGCCCTAACAAAACAGTTAAATTAGCATGAAGAAAGTTCTAAGAACATGAAATACGCCTTTAACTTATTTTATTATACAATTAGACCTGTCTAGATTGAACCCAAAAGTATGAAATTTTGCCTGCCAGCAGCAGGCATCTGCATGGATGATGACCTCTCGTCATCTTTCTCAGCTGAGAACCTTTGACTATCAGCAGCTGTTCACGAGGATTTCTGTTTCCTAACACATAAAATAGGCTCAGGTATTGTTCTTCCTTGAACAATACACAGGAACACACTGCCATCAGGTATTTTTTTCCTAACAAAACCCAAAGAAATCTGTTGTGATCTAAGAGCCACAGTTTGACTGCAAATATTACTCTGGTGACTGAAGGCAGGACTTTGTGTTAGATTGTTCTTTCTTCTGTTTCTTCACTATACAAATACAATTAAATGAATACAAATATCTGAAAGCTCCTTTGAGATACACTTTAAGGGTATGTTGAATCACATCCTCTTGTAGTCTTCTTACTCAGCTCGTTTTAGAAGTACTGATAGATTAGGTTTACAAAAATCTGCATAGCTCATATATATATATATATATAGCTATATACATATACACACACACACTCTCTCACATGATCTTCAAAAGGAACCCATTATTTTGGTAGTAAGAATACAAAGCAAGTCACAGTTTACAATGATTGACAGTACTGCTGGAGTGTGGCTACACATCATAAAAGAGAGAGCTTAAGGTCACCGTCTGACATGAACTTTGAGGAACAGGCAGGCCCCTCAGAACCCTCAAAACACAGACAGAAATCAACAGCTGGACATTACTAATACTCTTCAATCTTGATAGCAGCTTACAGAGAACCTATTTTTTCCCCTCTATAGAAGCTTCATATAAATCTATCCCCAACCACTTCACTTCTCTGTACCTTCATTTCTCAGCCCTCGTGTATTGGATGGTTCCTCCTTTTCTACCACTCTCATTCATGTCATCAGTGCAATACTTACATCAAAACCATCAAATACTTAAGACTATTCTATAGGGCATAACATGGACTAAGGAAAAGAGATGAAAAAAAGTTCTAGAGAAGAATCACCTTTCTTGATCAAAGCTTAGACTTGGATACCTTTTTTCTGTTCTCTGCTTAGATCTGAGGACTAATATCCCCGTTGCCAAAACTTTCCGCAATTCCGAGAGAAACATTACAAACCAGAACAAATTAGTATTCTTTGGTCCCATGCATATAACTTACACCGGATACATTAGGAACAAACTAATTTCAAGAATGGACAAACTTTAAATTGTTCTTTCTACGCATATACTTTACCTGTCTTTCTACTACGTCAGTCTCATATTTAAAGACTTGTTCCCTTAAATCAGTGCACTTGGCATTTAAATCCTTGTTTCGCTCTTCTATTAGATAAACTTGCTTTTCCCTATCAGCTCTAAGTTTGCTGAAAATGTCATTAAAACAGTGCTGCACATAATCCACCATTTTTTCTTTCATGATCCTCTTGTTCTGCATCTCTTCCCATTGCTGATGGAGTAAAAAGGTTTTTCACTCTGGAGCTGGGCCAATCGCTCCTGCAAGGACTCCTGTTTTATTACAAGTTTGCTTACTGGATCTTTCTCAAGTTGTCGAGCATGATCACATTCCTTTGCCCGACACTGGCCTTGACTTAATTCTTTTTTGCCATTTCTAAAAGCAAAGCTTTTTCTCTGAGCATTTGCTTCAACTGGTGAAGCTCATTTTCTAGCCTATTAGCTTTGCTTTTAGCTTTACACAGCTGCAGAGACAAGCTCTTGTTGGTTTCTTGCACGTCAGAGAGGTCACGATGGAGCTCGACTTGCAAGCAAAGGCATTCATCACGTTCTCTGTGAAATCTTCGTTCAGCATTGCTTTTTGATGACAAATGAAGTTCAAGTTCTTGAACTGCAGCGTTCAGGGAGGAACGAAATGATTCAATTTCTGTCTCTAGTCTGTCTTTGCTTTTGTTTGTCTGCTCAAGTTTGGAAGTCAGCGCTGCAGATTCTGTCTTTAGTAAGTCCAGCTCCGTGTTGAACTGAAAAAACATTTGTCTTAACGCTTCCTTGTTCAGTTTAAGTTCCTTTTTGAGAGCTTCATTTTTTTCTTTCAAGGTCTCATTTTCCTTTAAATATTTTCCTTCTTCCTCCTGGTGCCTAAGTCTTACTTGAGTGACTTCTAGCCTTAGCATAGCAATCTCATCTTGTGGTAACTGATTCTTGTACAACAGATCCTGTTCTCTGTCAGTGCTGGATTCCTGAAGGACAGGGAACATGAATAAAGAGCCAATTGGGAAATGAATCTACAAAAAACCTGCAGCAATAAACTGCATTTTAACATTTCTAGTACTAAAGCATGACTTCAAAGATGAAGTTTCAGGCAATAAGCTACTCTGTGAACCCATGCACATGTACAACGTACGTACACAACGGAAGTGCAACATATCCTTAAAACCTAAATGAACATCCCAAATATACAGTTACGTTTTTTTCCCCCCTTAAACCAGCAACCAAAGCTTTTAAAATGACAGCGCTTTCTTGTATGTGCATGCCTTTATAATACTGCCTTTAAGGTTGAATTAGTTGTGCTACAGATCTGGTAAAAACAAGGCTAGAAAGGGTATTTTCCTTCTCAAATGTCTTCTGAACACTTATCCTTTTGTGTTACTGGAAGTTAGCTATAAAACTCAATCACCCCCGGAATGCAATAGTCCTGTATATTGCCTCTTTATTGTATGTATAACTTTTTTCCACTTAAACACATTCACTCTACATTTATTGGGCAGCACAGCCAAGAACAAAAAGGCTTCCAGGCACTGCACATTCTTTAGGAAATTCAGTAAACTCTTTTCAAGATCTTCCAGGCACTGCACATTCTTTAGGAAATTCTGTAAACTCTTTTCAAGATCTTTTTTAATACAGTGCTTATGATTGCTTTTTCTCCTCCAGTTACTCTAACTCTTACAGAGAGTTGAATTCATTGCTGATATTCGATCATAAAATTTTAGTTATGTGGAGGTGGAAAAGAAAGGCATACTTGAAGTAAGTTCAATAAGGGAATAACTAATTTAAAAAAAAAAAAAAAAAGCAATGGAAACACAAACACTGTCAAACAACTTTCTTCCTGGTCAACCTTGCCATAGGTAGCTAGGTGTTTCACTGCTAGAAAGCCTAAAAAGTGATGACAAAATGTCTATGAAATGGAAAATAACAGATAGGTTAAGAAACGGTGTAAACAGTGTCTTCTATTAGTTTCCTACTTGCACAAGTAATTCAGGTACATACAGGAGTGATGCTGCTTTCCAGAACTTTTAGACATAAGAGAAAACAAGAAAGGTATTTACCCAGATAAGTTACACTGGTAAACAGTAAATAAACCATCAAGAAACAGAAAAAGTTATGTAAGATTTATTATGACTTTAAAACAAACATGGTGAAATTTAATTTATTATTAGAAAAAAAAATCTGCTTACCTCTGATTTTTTTCCTATAGATCTTCTTGTCTCTTCTTCTAGTTCCATTTGTCTCCCAAGGTGGTTGTTCAAAATTCCTTCTTGAAGGGCTCTGGCCCTCTTTTCCTGAGAGAGCTGTCTCTGTGTTTCATCACGTTCCTCTTCAACCTACAGTAATACAATAAAACTGCTTGCATCTGAAGAAAAAACAGAGCTAGCAATACATCTTCCCATTCTCCCTTGCATACTTGAAAACATTTTTGATTCCCCACCGTTATGATAATCCACCTATAAATAAATAAATTTAAATTTTCTTATGAAAATTTAAGAAGGCGAAATACAGGATGTTTTGTAGTAATTCAAAAAAAGGTAAGGCTTTGCCTGAAATACAAATGAAACCTTAATTTTGAAAAAGGAAAAAAGGAATAATAAACTGCAAAGCAAAAAAAAAAAAAAAAAACAGCCCAATTGTGAACCAACTGTACCCTACTGTTCTCAAAACCTGACAATTGTTATCCAACGCCTCTTCCGTGAACAAAGCGCCTCCTTCTCTAGGCATACTGGAATACAATTGAAAAGAAGCAGAAAATAAGACAAAGAGTTTAATTCATTATTTAATATACCTGTTTCAAGAGCTTTCTCAGTGTTCTTAACTCCATTTCTAAATTCCTAGAGTGTAACTCAAGTTTCTGTTTCTCCTCCATCTCTTTACAATATTGATCTTCTTTCCTTCGGAGGTCTTCTCTCATTTTCTCACACAGCACTTCTACTCTGAGCCTCTTTTCTTCTTGTTGTTTCAAAGAACATCTGGGATTTAACGGAGGATTTGAGAAACAAAAGCACTGATATAAAAGTAGATATTCCAACATGATGAACTTGCAGAGACAACTCAAACCATAAAAAATGTTAAATGTTTTCAGAGTTCATATTTTTACTGTACTTTTCAACTTTTTAAAGAATTCTAACTTCATTCCGTACTTTTCAACTTTTTAAAGAATTCTAACTTCATTCCGTTGTGCATGGTATCAGTTGTACAAGATAGAGAAAAAAAACTTTGAGTGATTTATCCGTTATTTGTAAGTTTGTATAGGGAAACACACACCAGTGTGCACACTAGAAAAATAAAATTAAAAAAACCCATCTTCATATTACAGCCATTTTGTTGAAAAAGGAGTTTGTTGTCTCATCAGATCAAAGCATCGTAAACTTACTATGGTTAGTATACATTTTCTTAGTATACTGAGCATTGCCTACATATTACGGATTCAGTGACCAGAAGTAATACTGGTGAATCAGCACGCCACTTACCTATGGCAGACCCGACAATTTTTCAGCAGCCTTCTGTAAGTCTAAAACAACTGCTGCCCACAGGCAGAACAAGCAGCTTCTGTTTACTCAAGAAGGATGTCAGTGTTCAAAACCAGATTCAGAAATGCATGGGGTTTAAGCTGAATACGATTAAAAACAGTTTTAAACCTCAGCTGGATCTACCTCTGGGAGAAACTACAGCAATTTCATTTTGAAGCTGACTTACAAGGAAAGCCTTATGGAAGGTCAGCTTCTTTACCAACTGAAACAATCAGCAATGAGCACTGACATGGTAAAAAACGGTCCATGGTGTGCCCACGGTACCCAAACAAGAAAGCAGCTTTGTGTTTGATCATTATTTTGACTACTTTTTCCCATATATTCACAACAGTGAACAAGAAAAAAAAAAAAATCAAGTGTCAATGTAAGGAAAGAACTGCCAATTGAAAGCCTGCTTTAGAAATTCTGCAAGACAAGAATCAACCACCACTAAAATTACTTGAAAGACTGACAGAAACATTTGTATTTGAATGGCGTATATTGCAAGGAGAAAGCTTTACATGTAGTTTCTAGTGTAATTTCGCAAAAAGTGTAACTTTTGAAAGTATAAATTTAACGCTGCTTGGAGAATTCACTTAGAATGAAAATACTACTTCTTTATACTTGACAGATGTTTGAGGATTTTGAACACCTGCTGAAGTCAAACCCAGGCCAAGCTGGGACCGGCCTCTCTTCCTCGCACCCCCCTCCCCCGCGCTGGGAGGCCCAACTCCCCCAGGCCCAGCTCCCGCAGCCTCCCCTCACAGGGCTGGTGCTCCTGCCCCCGGGCCAGCCCGGCATCTCCCTGCCGACCTCACACGGACTGGGCAAGATCTCCTGGGCTGGGCGGCCAAACACCGGGCCCCGGGCTCGAGACACAGCTCAGCAAGCCCTGCGGAGGGGTGGGCACTCACTGCCCCCAGTGCCCTGGCACTGCTGCCCTCCATACAGCCCAGGCCGCTGCGGGCCGCCCCAGCTGCCAGCTCACGGTGGCTCCTGCTGAGCTCGCTCTCTGCCTGGGCCGCTCCCCAGCCACGCCGTCCCACCGGGGATCACCACAAGGAGATCTCCCCTCCCAGGCCAGGGCTCTGCAGTTGTCCTTGCTGAACTGCCTACGGCCTGCTGGCCACCCCTGTCTGACGTGATGTCAGCAGCGATGAGAAACCTCACGCCTCCGGGTCTAGCTCAGGAGTGTGGGGAAAGGGGCAATCCCAAACTTGACCTTTCCAACAAACAAACAGGTAAGCAAACAAATGCTCTAAGCTCTGGTCTGACTTGCACTGGGTGGAGTTAACAGAAACCCTAGTATTATAGGCCCACTGAAGCTGCAAGGACAAAATGAAAAAAAAAAACCACCACCCAACCATCTCTCAAATCTCTCTTATAAATCTGATTTCCCCATACACACTCTCTTGTTCTCTTTTCTTGCTAGAAAACAAAGTTAGAACAACATCCAGAAGACTGTACATGGAGCTGGTATCCGGACGTTTTTCCCCTCTCCTTCATAGCATAACTGGCCCACGGGATTCAAAAAACCCAAACCCAAAAGACTGGAAACTTCTCATCCTGTTGCCTGCACCATCAGTGTCTTTCGGAACAAAACCACTGACAAGATAATACATTATCAGACCACAATTTACATACTTAAGGCTTTGGATATCCCTTTTCCATTCTGCTTCTTGGTGAGCCAATACGGATTTCAAATCTTGAGTCTTCTCCGCTCTGAACCGTGACTCCCTCTTTTCATCTCCCAATTCCCTTACTTCGAGTGAGAGAGCTGTATACCGATTTGTCCCACGTTCTAGTCTCTGTTCATATTCAAGAAGTATGTTTTGCATTTTCAACAAAGTAGCAGAACCTGGTTTGAGACAGAAAAGACACAAAGCTGCACAAATACTGCCCAATGTACAAGCTGTTCAATGCTTTGCTGCATTAGGTGAAGGTGGCAGGTCTCGGTAGCGGGAAGGTCCCTGTGAGAAGGAGCCAGGGGTCGTCCCGTGCTGGACATGGACGGTTTCGATGGACCCAGCGCAGGGCACAGCTGAGCCTCTCAGCCGTGCTGGCAGCTCCTCAGGAAAAACAAACGTAGGAAAGGGCAAAACCACCACACGGGCAGAGAAGGGGAAAAGCATGTGAAAACCAGCCCCGCAAATGAACACCCAGGTCAGCGAAGGAGGAGGGAGAGGTGCTGCTCCAGGTGCCAGAGCAGAGATTCCCCTGCAGCCCCTGAGAGAACCATGCTGGAGCAGATACCCACAGCGCAGTGCTGCGCAGGACCCCGTGCCAGAGCAGGCGGATCCTTCCCGAAGGACCTGCGACCCATGGAGGGCCCAGGCTGGAGGAGATTCTCCCCAAAGGACTGCAGCCTGGGGGAGGACTCACACTGGAGCAGGGAAAAGGGACGAGGAAGGAGCAGCAGAGAGAAACTGCTACGTCCCGACTGCAGACCGCAGCCTCCCCGTGCTGCCTGGGGAGGTGGCAGGGAAGGAGCGCAGCAGAGCTTGAGCGGGGGGGGTGCCGACGTGTCCTTCTCAGGTTTTGGGTCTTTGTTTCTCACTATCCAAATGTATTTTAATCGGTGGAGTCTGTTTGGCCAGTGACAGTCACTGGGAAGTGACAGCCCTGCCTTCACACTGACCCACAAGCTTTTTCACCCCGTTTCGTCAAGGAGGGGCAGTGGCAGCACTGGGCGGGGAGTTTGGCCTTCGGCCAAGGTTAACACTTGCCTGATGAAATTTTAGCATAGTTTAAGAGCCCTAGTAAGTGATGCTTATGTTTATATAATGCCTTGTGCATATATGCAAGCATCTCATGACAGTTGAAATTTGTTATATATATGTACTTACTATTTTTAAGCAAAGCCATTATTTTGCTGTACTCTTTGTCATTAGCTGTTGAGGGGTGTGCTGGTTGTGGCTGGGATAGTGTTAATTTTCTTCACAGTCGCTGGTACGGGGCCATGTTTTACAGTTGTGCCGCAAACAGGGTTGGTAGCACGGGGATGTGTTCCTTATGGCCCAGCAGCGCTCACACAGAGCCAAGGCCTTTTCTGCTCCTCACCCCACCCCACCAGCGAGCAGGCTGGGGGTACGCAAAGAGCCGGGCTGGGACACAGCTGGGACAGCTGACCCCAGCTGACCCAAGGGACGAGCCATGCCACGCGGCATCATGCTCAGCATATAAAGCTGGGGGAGGACGAAGGAAGGGAGGGACATCCAGAGTGATGGCACTTTGTCTTCCCAAGTATTTGTTATGCGTGACGGAGCCCTGCTGTCCTGGAGATGGCTGAACACCCGCCTGCCCATGGGACGTGCTGGATGAATTCCTTGCTTTGCTTTGCTTGCGTGCGTGGCTTTTGCTATTAAACTGTTTTCATGCCGACCCGTGAGTTTTCTCACTTTTCCCTTTCCGATGCTCTCCCCCACCCCACTGGGGTGGAACAAGTGAGTGGCTGGAGTGGCTGTGTGGTGCTTAGGTGTTTAGGTGTGGCTGGGCTTAAACCACATCAGGGGGATATAAAGAAGAAAAAGCTCTTGCTGACTTTTGATGACCGCATTAGAAGGAGCTGAACTGTACTTTGCAAGAAACTGCTTCTCCAGCTCTGACTAGACAGAGAACCAATGATAACGTAAGGCACGTCGGCTGGCAATGCAGGCAACATCTCAGGTCAGGTGACAGTTTCACAGCTTTTGAGGGGGATCTCTAGTCACAAAGAGATACTATATCAAAATATGAAATTAACATACTTAGGAGTGCATACAAAGAAATCATGTTTTAAGGGGAACTTGTAACAGCTGAAGACAGAGACTTGAAAACATACCCATATGAACCACACTAAGCTCTTCCAACAGCAGCATAGTCTCCTTGTAGGTTGAAGCTTGTAACCGGACATCCTCTGAAGGTGGGTCAGATGAGTGACTTAAACCAGGGTCATCAGTTACTTCCACTGGTATGCTGACCTACAAAAAATACAGTACTTTCTGTAATTCCACTGTCTAGTATTACAGACCATTACAAATGCAGGAATGATTCATTCTCTCCTTCACAGCCCACAGATTTGTCTCAAATACAATAAAGCTGCATACCAGCAGCAATTTGTACATCTGGTTGATCACTACATAAACACTGCTCCCACCTAAGTGATTAAAAGCTGATAGAGACTGTTTATCAAGAAACTAGTTTTACAGTACCTCGTTCCTTTCACTCCTGGTTGTTGCTGCAGGTCTAGAAAACAAGAAATATATTTCAGTACTGAAATGCTTACTTTGCATTATGAATAATACCTACAGTTGCTTTGAAAACTTAATTGCAGAACTGAATTAAACTAAAATCTGGTATAGTAACTTTGCTAGATATAGTTCAAGACTGAAACAATTATTGTGTGCTATTAATGTCTACTGGAAGGCTAATTTTTCCGCAAGATATTAAGCAAATAGTTGAAATAACTGTTCCCTAAACTTCACGCAAAGTGACAGAAATCTTACAGCTACAGACATGTAGCTATACGCTTACGTGCATTCCCTGTTTAATACCAGGGGTTTAGCTCCCTTCAGTACCGAGAATCCTTCTCCTACAGGTCAAAGAACTGTAATTTTGGATTCTCTGGTGTCCTGGGTCTGACTGGGACGCAGTTTATTTTCTTCACAGCAGCCCACACAGGGCTGTGTGTTAGATTTCTGACCAAAACGGCATTGATAACACACCAGATTTTTAGCTAGGGCTGAACAGTGTCAACAACTTCTCTTTCTCACTTTGCCACAACCCACACAAGTAAGTTCAGGGTGGGCAAGAAGTCAGGAGGGTACACAGCTGCAAGAGAAAAGGTGGAGCGGGGAGCAGGGCAAAAAATCCTGAGATACCTGCAGTGAAAAAACTGAGATACCTCGCCCTTTTTAAACACATGAAATACTTCTATGCCTGTGCACACACAGTCATGTAATTAATCAGAATTTGTGCACGTGACCTTATTGTTGACTTGGCCAGCATGTTCAAAAGCACTCTAAACAGAAGTGAAGTGTTTGTCAACACAAAGCGCATCAGGTAGTCACAGGAAAGAACAAGAAAGAACAAGAAAGAACATCAGGTGGTCACACGAAAGAACAAGAATCTTCATATGCATCAGGTTTACAAAAAACCTTAAACACACAACAAAACCCCAAACTTGCCTCTAGCTCTCAGGCCAATTTTTATCATTAAGTGAGTTTTATTTTCAACATACCTTATATGCATACCTTCCTTCATCCTCAGATGTTTCACTGGAAGTGCTATCATCCGGTACTTGACCATGATTGCCACTGGAAGAGCTCATCTGCTGATGAGCCTTCTGCTTTGAAGGCTGTCTTTTACTTTCCTTTGCACCTTTGGCATTCAGGGCAATTTTACTGCATTACACAGAAAGAAAGAAAAAAAAAAAAACCACCAAGTGAGTAGGTTTATAAAAAAATATTTCTGTGAAACAGACATACTTAAGATGATGTCCAGAAACAACCGAGACAAAAAATAGCTATGATAAAATCACAGACTTGACTGTAAAGATCGTGGAATATGCCCAAGTATTTAAAACCCTTCCCCTAGAGTGAGGGGGACACGTGGAATCTGAGCTAGATCCAGGTTAAGCTGGACTATATCCAACAGCCACGTTACAGAAAGCATCTAGAGCAGAGATTCCTTTGAAGGACAGACAGAAAAAGCTCCTGCTTAGGTCTGCATAAAAATACGTGTGCCTTCTTTAGACTTTTGAGATTGGTTTGGTAATATCATCTTTTCCCCTCTCCCGACAAAGGGCATATTAACTTAATGAAAAGGAAAACACCAACTGCACGGAGATCACTAAAATCACCTAGAAAAGGGAGTAGTAGCAAACCCCAAGTTCCTACTTTTCTTTTCTAGGTGGCCATTTCCTACAAAAATAACTGCTTTTTCCAGTCTTCAGTTCTGGTTTTGAAGATGCATTTTACCTCAGTGTTGACATGGAAATCACAGGAATTTAGGTGGGCGTTTTCTTTTGTTTTCCCCTTTTCTTTTTTTAGAGCAGGCAATAAATTTGAACCTCCATCGTGCGCTTCATTTTGTCTAAAAAGAATTTTTCTTCATTTTTTGAGAAGCAGTGGACTACTCACTATGGCTTTCACCACTGAGGAAACTACTTCAACTACCACAGTATCAGAAAACCTAAAACACTTACATAGTACTACAAATAAGAGCTAGAGATTATTTCCTTAGCTTACCCTTTCATTGGCATTTTAATCAATTTTGAGCTCTCCCCAGATGAAAAACTCTTTTTGTCTTTTTCTTCTATCGTGTTTTCATTCACCATTTTCAAACAGTCATTCTTCCTTACAGTAATCTTTTGTTTCATTTGCCGATTAGTGATGTTATTTAATTTATCCACACATTCCTGTTTTGCCACGGCCTGCACTTTTGAACATCTTTGTTTGCTTTTTTCCTTCTTAACCTATAAAAATAAAGTTAAGCTTCACGTATTTCTAGAAGACAGAAACACCACATCCAAGATTGATTAATTCAGGGTTTACCCATGAAATAATATAAAATGATCTTTTTTTTAATTCATAGAGAAGCATTTTCACAAAACTACACTACAAAGTGTATTATGCCATTGAAAGTACTTTGAATTCACTCATGATGCAAGACATAACAAAAATACAGCCCTTAGAAAGAAAACAATAGTGTCTCTTAAAACATGAACAAGAAAAAAGTGAAAACAGTACTGATGGACAAAGCGTTAGGAGGACTGCACAATGTTCGTTGTAACACCACCAGAAAAAAATCAAGCAGTTCGCGAACAAGGGGAGGAAAGAAAAAAAGATCCCAAACCCACAAACACAACTGGTTTCACAGGAAAGAGGAATTTTAGTGAAAGGCAATGAAGAAACACCATGCAGATATCACAGCACATGAATTATTAGTCAGGACCCTGTTCAGAAGCTATTTTCATTCTTTGATTCAGAATCAGAACCGATAGAGTTCTATGGATTTCTTTTTATGGCAATGAAGAGATAACTACTTGCACTGGAACCAAGTGCCACCTACTGTTAAACTGGAACAATAATGCATTCTGTTTTCCAAAAATGGGGAAAAAAGACAACTCTGCACTGCCCTCTTTATTCACAAGTCACCTATTTCCATTAGAACAAACCCCAATTTGTAGGAAGCATCTTCCCTTCGTGACCAATAGCTAAAGTGAACAGGAAATACTCTGCCTGGCTCCAGAAGGCTGCAGGTCTCCCTAGGCTCTTTTACACACGCTCCATCGCTGCTATCGCTTCAGCAGCGGTTTTACCTACCAACAAGAGACTTCCTTAAAAACATATTCTGACTTTCCTGAACAGTGGATTGTATCTCACAGTTTCATTGATTTGGACAGCAGGATCCTGCAGTTTCCATTGAAGCTAACGAACACTGCGTGCTTTCAAAACCAAGCACATTCAGCACCTCCATCATAACTCTGAATTAGAGCTATTGCCTAAACAACTACATGTTGCACACGCTGCCCGTGCCAACCCTGGCTAGCCCAGCCCTGTTTTACCCATTCATCCAGGCACTTGCATCAGTGCATCTGACTTGGTGAATTTACACATGAGAAACCAGGCATTTCTGACCAACACCCATGCTCTTTAACTGCACCGGTTATTTTTAAATTAATGACACATTACTAATTAAAGTGACCAAGACAAGTCAGAACTACAGCTTGGTTGTAGTCAAAATCCCATGCGCCGCAGATTTTCCCTGAATTTCTTCACAGCATCACCTATGATTGCTGTTGTCAAACACATGACTGCTTCTTTCTTTACCTGCAGAAAGCTTGGCACAACACGTACAATATTGTACAACATACAGCTCCATCTGACAGTCAGACCAGAATGACCTTCCTGCAGTGCAGGCGGGCTGTGTATCTCCAGTAGCACCCACAGCCCCAGCCTGCACTGCTTTAGAGACAGCAAAGATCCGCGCTGATGAGAAACGCTCTCATGCACATGGCATTTCACCTTGTCCACGGATTTGAAACACGGGTTGCTTCGCGAAATTTAGTTGTATGGTTTCGTTCCAAGGCAAACCAGACTGTCCAACAACTTTTGACTTACACTAAAAACCATAAATATTCACCTTCCATATGAACGGATACATGCCAGGATATGTACTGCTGATGAATTTTTTCGCATGTTGCTGGGGAGCAATACCTGCACGTGTTCATCTTTTTGTCCACCTCTACTGGGATTCCTTCTAGCTGGGTACGTTGCATCTCAGGGTTGTATGGAGCGGATTACCTCCAAGCAGCAGGACAGACCACCCCTGTCGCTCCTAAACTGCCTCTGCTGAGCATCTCAGTGCCTCCCACAGTGGTGGCTTGCTCAGGAAGAGGTGGCCTGTGATGGCTCCTCTCCAGTGCACACGCCCACAGGACCACCGAGCAAAGGACTATCCCACACCATCCTTCCCCTCTTTGAGAAAGAAAGCACGTACCTATCTATGGCTAATCTCCCTTCTGAAGCAGTACAGCTCAGCTGAGACCTCAGACTGCTTTTCTGCAGCACCTGGGACTCTTACCAAAACTGTCTCCGTGGACTCTACCCGGACTCAGTTTTGTGCAGAGGAGGTATTTACTGCCGCATGCGCAAGAGCAATGGCAAGGGCAGGCAGTGCAGCGATCTCCTGGTACCGAACGTGCTGCTCTGGGACTCCCAAACAGGCGGTCAGTTATAGTTCTCCAGCAAAGCCACCCCCGATTTGTATCCACCTCAGCTGTACAAACACGGTGTAAACAGACGCGCAGCGGCTCTTTACCTCCAGCACTGTATGTCCCTTTCCTTCCCATGTCACCACCACCTGCAAAAGCGCCCATGGAAACGAGCAAACCCCACCCGCCAGAAAGAGGCAGGGCTTTCAAAGGAAAGGAGGGTATTCAATGGAAGCTGCAGATTGCCCTGCCTGAAGAAGGCACCACTGGCAACCCCTCCTCTGTGAGAGCTGGGGAGATGCAGAGGGGGAGGAATGCAGGCGTCGGGGAGTAACTAGAAGCCCTGGTTTGCTACTGCTGCAGTAGCCCTGGCTGCGGGGACAATAGAGCTCTCCATGAAATGACGATCAACCAAAACATTTCAGAGGGGCACAGCAGGGAGCACAAGCTGCTGGGCGTCAGCAAAGGGCTGTGCTCAGCTTTTCTGTGGCACGTTGTCATAGGCAAGGTGAACACGAAGCACAGGGAGGATCTGCAGTTCTACCTGCCTGGCAGGGGTTTGGCCTGAGCTCCCCCTTTGCAAACCAAGTCACCCTCCCACCACACCGCACAACCTCTGCTTAATGTATGTCCCAGCAACTGGGGTACCACATGCAGAGAAATCTGAGAGGTCCCCCCTGGTCACAGCTCTAGTCATCAGTGGTTCCAACAACTTCTGATGCTCAGGGTGTCCCCTGAGCCAGTGGTCCTCCCTCCAGGCGCCCCTCCTCCTCTCCATTTGCCCTGGAGTAGACAACTCAACATCACACCCATTCTGGGAGATTTAAGCCCCAAAGAGCTCAGAACTGCCTGAAGCCAGCACAAAAGCCAATCTTCTGGAGAGAGAGTTGCAGTGTCCTTACACCCTCCCTGTCCTTCCCGTCTAGATCAGAAACCAAACAGGGGAAGCGGTGCACGCAGATACACAGAGAACACTGAATGGGACACACTGGCTCCTCTTCCAACTCCTTTATTGTCTCAAAGGTGATTTCATTCTGTTGGAGGAAAAAGAGAGAAATATGTAGAGTCCCCAGGTTTATCCCTGGTAAGCATTTTCATACGTTTATTTAGTAAAGCAGATTAGATTGATTCCTCAGATTTTTTTTTTATTTTTTTTTTGGGGGGGGGAGGGGATTATAATGAACTCATTCAGTTTTTAAATCAGGCTTAGGAGCCACGACTCACTGGCTACGAATACATGTACACACATGCGTGTGCAGGACAGCACAGAATACTCTATTTACTCATATGCATCTGAAAATACATTTTTTTTCTATCATTTGTTGTTCTGTGCATCATTTATGGCTGGACTGCATGGACAAGATGGTTTTCTTAATTCTGTGAAAACACTTGCATCTATTGATGCCTGCACCTCTAAACATAGTGATATGGTCATACAGCCAAATTTGCAAAGCGGATTACTGTTCTTACACCATTCTGGGCATAGCAGACATACCCATAGAAACACCCCTAATGGCCTAATGGTCATGCCTATTTACACATTTATTTCTGCTACTTCATCCTCTGTAAAGAACAAGTGCTCCTTTCCTCGACCTGTCAGAGAGAAGGGGGTTAAGAGATAGAGTAAAGTTTAACGATTATTATGATAGTCTGCTTAGCTGTTTAGGGTAATGATAGTCTGCTTGGCCGTTTAGGGTAAAGTTTTAACGATTATAATAGTCTGCTTAGCTGTTTGCCAGATCTTACATGGTTTGTTTGGGTGTTGTGATAAGGTATACGGGAGTAAAGAGCCTTATGACCTTATAAGTCCAGCTTTATGACCATATAAGTCAAAAGAACAATTACAACCTTGCAAGAACAAGCTAAAGCCAGTTCTGCGGTTTGGACAAAAACCAGGACGCTACTGAGCCTGCGCCAGATGTGGGGGTAACTAGCAAGACTCGCCTGCCTTCATCCTCAGGACCCCTGACGACCACCACCAGGGGACACTGCGCAAACTCAGTCGAGAAAAAAATACGGAAATGGCTCGCAGAACTAATTTTAATACGAAGCGGGGATAGGTAATGCATATGTATAGGCGCATTACAACACATTATGAATATGTAATGAGATGCCTTATAAAAACAGAGCAAGTTTTCATGTCAGGCGCACACGGTTTTGGCGGGACTACCCCCCCCCCCCCCCTCCCCGTGCTGCCCAGCGCTGAATAAACATACCTACTTTACAATCTTACTGATTGTGGAGTCTGCTTTCCGCATGTCAGTTCTGGCGAGCCAGCCAGGAGGATCTCCACTCGGCTGCGGGACCGACTGCGGAGCGGACGCTCCTAGGCGCGCCCCGAGCATTTTACTCGGAGGAGTCTCCGCTGCCGGCCGATCACCGCGGGAGTGGACAACAGCCTCTTGAAGCTGCAGATTTAACGGTATGTTTAACGAAGGGACTTGAGCGTACGCACATTCGGGGCTGCTGATAAATTGCGCAGAGACGTCTGGCGTGCAGCATAGTGCCCGTGGGTTGGGTACCTATAGGGTTTGGGACTGCAATTGGGAAACTCGCTGGCCGGTAGAGCGGCCGGTAGCGATCTCGGGGATAGATCGACTGAGTTCGAGGTAACCAGGAGAAGCAGGAGAGGGGTAAGCGGACCTCTGGTAATTCACAAAATATTTACAGCTGCTAAAAGGTTGTTAACTGGAGCGATGCTATGTTAGATTTCTTTTGGTATTGATTTTGGTTATGGCAATAAAGGCATTTGGAATAGACTACCAATTTGAATTTGTCGAACCATAGTGTTTGTGTGAAGTGATGTGTGTGTGATTTTCTCTGAGTGCATGGACGTCCGTGAGAGTGGAATTGAGTGAGAATAAGTGAGACTGTGGCTGACAGGCGTGAAAAGAGAATTTAAAAGTCAGTTTAAATTCCTTAAGAGTATATTGAAAATGGGTAACACCCAAGGAGGGATACTAAAAAAGAGTCCTCTGGGTTGTATACTCGCCCATTGGAAGGATATTGTTGGGAAGGGAAGCACAGAAAGTAAAAAGACCCTCATTAAATATTGTAATCAGTGGTGGCCATTGTATAAGTTAGAGGGCGAAGTTAAGTGGCCATTTAATGGAACATTGGATTATAATACTTTGTTACATGCAGGAGCGGTCTGGAAACTAGGACCATGCGTGGCAATCGGTTAGCTGAGGGGAATGTGCTCGAGCTTGTCTAGACAACAATTAACATGATGAGGCACGTTTGCAGAGCACAGGGGGGTGGGAGATGGATGGCGCCAAGGAAAGATAACACCTTGCTGTTAATTGATGGCAGCTAACCACCAATCAGGGATTGCCTAGTCTGCAAGGCTTAGCTTCAAGAACCAATCTGTTTAAAACGCGCAGCTTCTGAAAGTGTATAAAACCTCGTGCTTCTGTACAATAAATTGACATTTGCTTGCATCAAGCTGCATCCCGTCTCTTCATTCGCCGCAAATTGGTGACCCCGACGTGATGCGTTTAAGGATCTGACGTGAAGGGCTCTCGAATCGCCTATCTGAGCGACATGCAGCAAATCCCACAGAACTTTGAATGATCCGCTGAAAGGAAGCGGGAGCCGGCCTGAAATCCCTCCGGAGTTGAGAGGTGAGCTGTGGGAAATCCGTAACGGGGAATCAGGCTTCGTCCCCAGAAAGAGACGTATATGGACTCATGAAGGGTCTTCTAGTCAGATCCGGGAGTCCGTGCCTCAGTCTCCTCAAATGGTGACCCCTATGGTGGTGTTCCGAAGCCTTGGAAGAATACGGACGGAAAAAAGACAGCTCGTGGAAGAGGGCTGCGTTCCGGAGGAGACGGCTTGGCTGAACGATCGTCTGGCTGGCTGGACCAGGCGGACAACCTAAACCCCGAGGATAACACCTGTACTCATCGAGACAGGTGAGCAGCCAAGAAACTTTAGAGACTTTGAAAGAATGAAAGTGTGTACATACAGCAGCCAATTGTATGATGCTGCCGCGGAGGGGAGCTCCGTGTCGGGAATGCATTTAGCATCTTGGTGGCAAATTCTGACTACTCTTTGCCAAGTGTGGACTAATTCTACTAACGGTGCTAAACCAGAGGAAGCTGTAAATTCCACCGACAGCACGACTCTTCTCAAGACACCGTCAGTGATGGCGATTCCGTCCACACCTCCTCTGCCCCCAAAGCTTCTGTCACTGATTGCAGCGACCCTCACAACACAGGAGCAAGCACGGGAACAGGACAACTTGGACAATGATTCCATTGACACTGATAAACCTTTTGATCCAGGTCCTATAGATCTGGAAAAGGAGCTAGACCTTTCCCCCACCCCCTTGTCTCTCCTGATGCATTGATTGTATTTTTGGGGAGGGTGAAAGGGAGTCTGAGGGATTGGTGACAGGAATGCAAGCGGGAAACACTTCAGTGATGGGTTTTGGGAGTCGCTATGGCATGTTCAGTATTTTGTCAGACAAATCAACCTGCAGAGTGGCAGCCTGTGCAATACGAGGCTGTTAAAGAGTTAAGCAAAGCAGTGCGGGAAGGGAGGATTCATAATACATTTGCTATGTCCCTTCTTGAAGTGATGGCAGAGCCTTATACGCTCACACTGCATGATTGGAAGTCATTGCTTTGTATGGTACTAACTGATACAGTATATGATGTGGTTATTTGATTTTTGTGAGCTACGTGTAGTGGCCTTGACTGAAAACCTTAATCGGGGAATTGCTGTTAACTATGAGCAGTTGGCTGGAGAAATTAATTGTGCCGATTCTGTGACTCAGGCAAGGTATCCCAGGGACAACTGTTTGCAAATGAAGGAATGGCTATTAAGGCAGTCCGGATGCGGGAGTCTTGCCACAGTCTTGCAGGGTCCTAGAGAGTCACTAACTTTAATACTAACTTGATTGATTGGCTTCAGAATATTTTGCAACAAGTCGAACATCAGGAAGCTCAAGGGTTGCTTTTAAAACAACTAGCTGTGATAATGCCAATGAAAATTGTAAATGGGCAACTTTCACAATCGCAACCCCAACATGTGTCAAATGATTGTAACGCAGAACTCACAGCAGACTGCAATTCTCAGGCTGAGTTCTGGAATGCAGCATAACAGATTTTTGCTTCTCTAATCTCTTCTGTAAGAATAGTACACGCTTTTAACTTGCTTAGCAAATTAGGCTGCTAGCTTGCTAAACAAAGTAATACTACAAATACTATTTTTTTTCTGGCTTATTAACAGATGTTGATTCTGTCCATCATATGTTGCTTCAGAACCGAGTTGCTATTGATTTTTATTATTAGCACAGGGACACAAGTGTGAAGACTTTGATAGGATGTATTACGTGAATCTGAGTGACCACTGTGAATTAATTTACAAAAGTATACAAAACTCAAAAGCCTTAAAACAAAGATCTGCAACAGAGCCAGGGGTGGGATGCCTTTGGTCTCTTCTCACGGCTGGGAAACTTTGGGCCATGACTCAAAAGTATTACAGGATTTATTATAATTATCTTTAACCACCTTATTGATGTTTGCCTTATGTCTCCCATGCCTTTTTTTTCCTGTATTCAGTGTTTAGTTGATTGTAACATAAAGCAGGTCATGGTCACCCAGCTACACACCCCCTTTGCCTCCTCGCAATTAAGCAAAAAAGAGGATAGAGAATGTCTGAAGAGAGAGATAGGAGAGGAAGCTGGAGAATATGTGACCTAACAAGAGATGAGAGAACAGCTAGGTATTATGAAGGAGAAGAGGAAAGATAAACATGATTATCTAGTGTTTAATAGGTGTCTGCATGCTTGTAGAGATATATAGCTATGTAACTACATGAATGATTTCTGCCCTGAGCCTGGTGGATCATACAGCTGCGGTCTGTGTCCGGGCTCAGAGATGTAAATAGGGGCTTCTCTGTTACGGTAAAAGTGTTTCTCTTTGCATAAAAAAAGAGGGAACGAAGGGAATGACCCCAGAGGTATGTTCAGAGAAGGCACACTATGTTTCGAATTTTTTGACTGAACCAGTTCTTGTTTGGTGTGCCCTTCCACCTATGTATAATGTTAATCCAAAAGAAGATGATACTGTTTACACTTTGAATGTCGATCATTGTCTTTCTGTAGATGCTAATGTAGTAGGAGGCTATGATGGGAACGTGTCGCAGCGGTTCTTCTCTTATCCAGAGTAACAGCAGGGAAAGCATTAAAGAGTTAAATCACCTTGTTTGGTAGGCAGTTAAGAATGTGAGTCAAAATTGCCACTGCTTTTTGTTGTTGGTTCAAGGACATGGCTGTGAGGATTTGGATGGTATGTGCTGCGTGGATTTTAGGTGCCCCACTGCATTAACATGTTATGAAAATCTTTGAAAATGTCAGCCTTTTTGGCATCCATTCACTCAATTGGCAGTATTGTTTGTTTGCTATTACCTTGGTTGCTGTCATGTTTGCAAGGGCCCTGCAGAACATGGCAAACCTGGTCCTAGCTGTTCAAAAACAAAAAGGGGAAATTGTAAAATTGTACGGAACAGAGACAGCAGGTTATTTTGACATTGATAATATGTCTTAGTTGCTTTTTTATTTGTTCTATTACTTATACCTTGTTTTTACTCATTCGGTTTCAAAGGTTCTTTTTATGCAACAGGAAGGGGGAGATGCAGGAGCGGTCTCGAAACCAGGACCACGCGTGGCAATCAGTTAGCTGAGGGGAATGTGCTCGAGCTTGTCTAGACAACAATTAACATGATGAGGCATGTTTGCAGAGCACAGGGGAGTGGGAGATGGATGGCGCCAAGGAAAGATAACACCTTGCTGTTAATTGCTGGCAGCTAACCACCAATCAGGGATTGCCTAGTATGCAAGGCTTAGCTTCAAAACCAATTAGTTTAAAAGCGCAGCTTCTGAAAGTCTATAAAACCTCGTGCTTCTGTACAATAAATTGACATTTGCTTGCATCAAGCTGCGTCCCGTCTCTTCATTCGCCGCAGTTACAGCTTATGCTGTTCTTGAGAAGAGAAGGGAAATGGGATGAAGTGTCATATGCAGATATGTTTTTCACGCTGCGAAACCATCCGGAGTGGCAAAGGGACTGTGGGATAACACCCCCACAGGACCCTATGGTACTCGCATTGGAGCGAGAAAATAAAGGGGGTAGAAGTAAACTAAAAAGATGCTGTTCTTCCTGCAGCATTGGGCAGAGGTGTACAAAGGCAGACAAAGTTCACCAAGCCCCAGAACAAGACTTAAATGACTTGTTTAAACCTCCCCCCCGGGCACGGGACCAGGATGCGGACTCGGAAGGAGCTTCAAATCCTCCTGATAGCCCTGTATCTTCCCACACTCGGCAGAAGTCTGCCCTGACTATTTTACAAGCACCCCTCCGAGAGGCGGTGGGGCCAGATGGTGGAACAATGCTAATTAAAGTGCCTTTCTCCACTGCTGATTTGGGAGAGTGGAGAAAGATTGCAAAGGATTATAGAAGTGACCTGATAAGTGTAGCCAGGCATTTCCAATTTATCGTAAAACAACACAATCCCGATTGGAATGATATACAATTAGTATTGGAATATTTGACTGAAACTGAAAAACAGCTAGTTTTGAAAACAGCAGGAAATTTGGCCGAAGACCATTATAAAATTACAGGAGGGGATGTTAAGGAACATTTCCCCCTCCAAGACCCAAAGTGGGATGCTAATAGATCGGCACATATGCAAAGATTACAGGAATATCAGGAATGGATTTCGAAGGGAATGGAGAGAGCAATTCCCAAAACTATAAACTGGTCAGCTTTATATGCAGTTAAGCAAACTCCTTCTGAGTCCCCGTCTGAGTTCCTGGATCGGCTGAGGGATGTGATGCGCCGTAACACGCCGCTGGACCCTGGGTCTGAGGTAGGGATCCAGCAATTAGTTTCTTTATTCCTGGGTCAATCTGCAGGGGACATAAGGCGAAAACTTCAAAAGCTGCGTTCTACAGAAGGTAGAAATTTGGAAATATTGTTGGATGAAGCATGGAGGGTGTTTAGTAATAGAGAAGAAGAATATCGGCGGGGACAAAGGAAATTGATAGCTGCCATTCAAGAAAAAGGGGAACGGAGAGGTGGTAGGCGAGATTCGTCTTGATTAGAAAAGGATCAGTGCGCTATATGCAGGGGCTTTGGTCATTGGAAAAGGGAATGTCCTAGAAACAGGGAAGGGGGTCGGAAAACCTCGGCAAACGTGAAGATAGCCAATGTAATAGAAGACTGACGGGAACCTGGGGAATCTACTCTAGCGGATCCACTGGTTATAATTAAGCTAGGGGAAAAGCAGCAACAAGTGGAGTTTTTGATAGATACAGGAGCAACATATTCGGTTTTGAATCAAGCCTTAATGCCTTTAGGAGATGATTACGTTGTAGTACAGGGAGCAACTGGTCAAAGTGAAAAGGCGTATTTTTGCGAACCTTTAAAGTATAAATTGGGAAAACAATGGGGTATCCACAAGTTCTTATACATGCCCAACTCCCCAAAGGCACTTTTGGGGAGAGATTTGTTGGAACAATTAGGAGCAAAGATCACGTTTGAAAAAGGGGAAATTACTCTGGAGGTAAAGGATCGACAATATACACAGGCATTAAGTCTAGTCCTAACTAGTCTCCCCTCGGAAGGGAAAATTGATGAGGAAATTCTGAACCAAGTGTATCCAGGAGTCTGGGCTACTGATGTGCCTGGAAGAGCGAAAAATGCTCCACCTGTTGAAGTTAAGATAAAGGAAGGTCAACGACCGGTAAGGATTAAACAATATCCTCTAAAGAAAGAGGACAGGGAGGGAATCCGGCCGGTGATAGAAAAATTTTTGCAGCTAGGACTATTAAAGGAATGTGAGTCTGAATTCAATACCCCTATATTACCTATTCGGAAGTCCGATGGGTCATATAGGGTGGTTCAAGACTTGCGCGCAGTGAACAGGATTACTGAGGATCTCTACCCAGTCGTGGCAAACCCGTATACCCTACTGACTGTATTGGCACCTGAATTAATCTGGTTTACTGTTCTAGATTTAAGGGATGCTTTCTTTTGCCTCCCTCTCCACGAAGCCAGTCAAAAGTTGTTTGCATTCGAGTGGGAAAATCCTAAAAGTGGTCGAAAGACCCAGCTCACTTGGACGGTGTTGCCGCAAGGATTTAAGAATAGTCCTACCATCTTCGGCAATCAGCTTGCGAGAGACCTGGAATCCTGGGAAGCCCCGTCCGAGAAAGGAAAATCGTTACAGTATGTGGATGACATTCTGATCGCTACCAACACAGAGGAAGATTGTATGGTGTGGACGGTGAGTCTGTTGAATTTCTTAGGGCTTCAAGGATACAGGGTGTCCAAGAAGAAGGCCCAGGTAATGCAGCGTAAAGTGAATTATTTGGGCTATGAGATCAGTGCGGGACAGAGAACTTTGGGGCAGGCCCGCAAAGAGGTGATATGCCAAACTAAAAAACCCCAGACGGTAAAGGAATTGCGAACCTTTCTGGGAATGACAGGGTGGTGTCGATTGTGGATCTACAATTATGGACTGCTTGTTAAACCATTATATGCGCTGACAGCGACTGAGCAGAAACACCTCGAATGGAATAAAGAGGCTGAACAAGCTTTTGAACAACTAAAGAAGGCTCTGATGTCAGCCCCGGCTTTAGGACTCCCGGATGTGGGTAAGCCGTTCCTCCTTTTTTCTCACGAGAAACAGGGCATTGCCCTAGGAATATTGGCACAGGAGCTAGGTCCGTATCGTTGGGCAGTTGGCTACCTCTCTAAACAGTTAGACGCGACTGCAAAGGGCTGGCCTGGATGCCTAAGGGCAGTTGCGGCTGTGATACTAAATATACAGGAAGCCCGAAAATTCACCCTGGGCCAGAAAATGACTGTTTTTGTGTCCCATGCAGTGTCGGCAGTATTGGAAGCAAAGGGTGGACACTGGCTATCTCCACAAAGATTCCTGCGATATCAAGCTGTAATAGTGGAACAGGATGATGTGGAAATCGTGGTTACTAACATTGTCAACCCAGCTTCTTTTCTCAGCGGAAACACAGGAGAACCAGTGCATCATGACTGCTTGGAAACTATTGAAGCGACATACGCAAGTCGCCCAGACTTAAAGGATAGCCCCATAGAAAACGGAGAAAACTGGTTCACAGACGGGAGCAGCTATGTCCTGAATGGCAATCGACACGCAGGATACGCCATCACCACCAGTCAAGAGGTAATAGAGTCAGGACCTTTGCCCATGAACACCTCCGCACAAAAGGCAGAAATAATTGCCCTAACTCGAGCCCTGGAGTTGGCTCAGAGCAAAACTGTAAACATTTACACAGACACAAAATATGCCTTTGGAGTTGTACACGCACATGGAGCAATTTGAAAAGAAAGACGTTTATTGAACTCCCAAGGAAAGAATATCAAACATGCAGAAGAAATTCTGAAGTTACTAGAAGCTGTCCAACTCCCTGAGAAAGTGGCAATTATGCATATTAAGGCACACCAGAAAGTGAGCTCAGATTTGGAAAAAGGGAATGAACTGGCGGACAGAGAGGCAAAACAAGTAGCCAAAACAAAAATAAAAGTAGCAGGGGCTTTAATCCCCGATAGGCATATTTCCCTACAAGATAAACCAAAATACACTAGGGAAGATCAGAAACTTATTTCAGACTTAGAAGGATCATATAATAAAGAGGGATGGGCTTATACCCCACAGGGAAAGTTAATTGTCCCCTCATATTTACTGTGGCACTTAATACGGGAAGAACATAGGAAGAGACATTGGGGAATGGAGGCTCTGTATAAACATCTGATAAAAGATATTGTAGCTAGAAACTTATATACCACAGTGAGACAGGTGACTCAACAGTGTGACCTTTGCCTCCAGACTAATCCAAAGAATACTCCCAAATTAGAAATGGGCCAGATTGGAAAGGGTAATGGGCCTGGACAACAATGGCAGGTTGATTTCACAGAACTTCCAAGAAAAGGGGGGTACCGATATTTGCTGGTATTAACTGATACCTTTTCAGGTTGGCCAGAAGCGTTCCCAACCAGAACTGCCAAGGCTCGGGAGGTAACTAAAATACTAATACAAGAAATAATACCGTGTTTTGGGGTTCCAGCAACCATATCCTCTGACAGAGGACCACACTTTGTTTCAAAAATAGTGCAACAAACCAGCCACCATTTAGTTATAGATTGGCAACTTCACACCCCATATCACCCTCAGTCGAGTGGCCAAGTGGAGAAAATGAACCACTTAATCAAACAGCAAATTGTAAAGTTGGGACAAGAAGCAAACTTGCCATGGCCTCAGTCTCTCCCTTTAGCCCTTTTGCGTATACGGACAAGACCGAGGGCGAGGGAAGGACTGAGCCCTTTTGAAATTCTGTATGGACGCCCCTATGGAATACAAAAGGGGACATCAATGCAAATTGGGGATGAAATTATGACTTCCTATATGGTGGCATTGAGCAAGCAGCTCAATACAACTGGAAAACATGTAACTGGGACCCGAGGAAGGGGTCTGGATGGGCCTGTACATGATATCCAACCTGGAGATTATGTATATGTAAAGTCTCTTGCAGAAAAAACCTTGAAACCACAGTGGGAAGGACCATACCAAGTACTCCTCACCTCCTTCACAGCAGTCAAAATTAAAGAACAGAATGCCTGGATTCATCATACCCGTGTGAAGAAGTCACCACAAAAGCTTTGGACATCAGAAATTCAAGGGCCGTTAAAGCTCAAGCTAAAAAGATAGGATGTGGGTTAAATTTAATATGATTCTGATAATTTCACAGGTGATAGACACAGCGGCCTGGCGAGAGAACTGGTATGTTCAGGCGATTCAAAACATCACCAAAATTTTAAATAAGACAGATTGTTGGATCTGTACCCAAATGCCAAGACATTCTGGTTATGAGATACCGTTAATAGGCATCCCACTGCCAGTTCCCCTGACGAACCGCCAAGACGGCTCCTTTTGGGGAAATACAATCTGGAGCACAGACCCTCAGGTTAAGTGGGGACGAGAATTAAAAATCACTGTCGAAGAGACCAGCACACTGGGGGATAACTGCCTGGTAAGTTCGGGAAAAGGACTGTTCGTGGGAGAACACCCAAATTGTAACCGAAGTCATACATTAAATATGACAGGTAGAGATTTGGGATTTTTGAAATTGAACTATACCGGTCTCCCGACCCCACGAGGGACAGGGTGGTATTGGTTGTGCGGCACAATGGCTCGTAAAGTCTTGCCCATAGGATGGCGAGGAGCATGCACTCTGGGAGGTCTGGTCCCCAATATTACTATCATTGACGGGTCAACACGACCCCCCATAAGGAAAAAACAGAACATCGTAAATAACCCCCTCATAAACAGACCAACGAGTTTCCACAGTTTTGCGCAATGGTTCATTCCGTTTTTAGGGGTTAGTGAGTTGGAAAAGGCAATAATAAACATCTCAGCTATAATAGAAACAGTGGAAAATAGGACAGTTGATGCTCTCCTGGCACTTCAGAAGGAAGTTACTGACTTATCAAAAATAGTGTCACAGAATCGTATGGCTTTAGATTTGCTATTAGCCTTCCAAGGGGGGGTATGCACTGTGATCAATGTAGATTGTTGCATGTATGCAGATCAAAGCGGGCGAATTACAGAGGACCTCCAAGAAATTAGGAAACAAGTAAATATTCTACATAAAGTGACACAAGATAACACTTCTTGGGGCTTTTCTGAATTATGGGAGAAATTGACATCCTGGTTGCCCAATCTAACATGGTTAAAACAATTATTTGTAATGATCATTGTGATTGTCTTTCTACTTTTAATTATTGGTATAGCTATCCGTTGTGGATTTTGGTGGCTTAAGGGAACTGGAAATTCCTATAGTGAATGGAAGAGAAATCAACTGCGACAAAAATTAGAATCTAATCAATACTTCGAGTCTGAGTAAAAGAATTTACTAATTTCTTTGAAAAGGGGGGACTGAGAGAGAAGGGGTTAAGAGACAGAGTAAAGTTTAACGATTATTATGATAGTCTGCTTAGCTGTTTAGGGTAATGATAGTCTGCTTGGCCGTTTAGGGTAAAGTTTTAATGATTATAATAGTCTGCTTAGCTGTTTGCCAGATCTTACATGGTTTGTTTGGGTGCTGTGATAAGGTATACGGGAGTAAAGAGCCTTATGACCATATAAGTCCAGCTTTATGACCATATAAGTCAAAAGAACAATTACAACCTCGCAAGAACAAGCCAAAGCCGGTTCTGCGGTTTGGACAAAAACCAGGACGCTACTGAGCCTGCGCCAGATGTGGGGGTAACTAGCAAGACTCGCCTGCCTTCATCCTCAGGACCCCTGACGACCACCACCAGGGGACACTGCGCAAACTCAGTCGAGAAAAAAATATGGAAATAGCTCGCAGAACTAATTTTAATACGAAGCGGGGATAGGTAATGCATATGTATAGGTGCATTACAACACATTATGAATATGTAATGAGATGCCTTATAAAAACACAGCAAGTTTTCGTGTCAGGCGCACACGGTTTTGGCAGGACTAACCCACCCACCCCCACCCCACCCCCCCGTGCTGCCCAGCGCTGAATAAACATACCTACTTTACAATCTTACAGATTGTGGAGTCTGCTTTCCGCGCGTCAGTCTCAGAACAAATCTGAATACTTAAGGAATTAAAACAGATGAGTCGGCCAAAGGAAAATTTAAACATACTTACTTTAACAATGCCAAGGTGTTATTACTAAAGTGCAAGCACTTTGACAGCGGGTATCTTATGAGTGCTGTGCAAAGTGACACAGAAGAGCCTCAAGAAAAATCTACTAGAGTTTGGGTCAATACACTAAATCCCAGCACAATGGTTCAAGGGTAAGGGCACTTTAAAACAGAATGTGTCCTGAATCACGTTAGGAAGAAGACAAAGAACATATCCTGCTGGGAAGATCATTCATGATTAGGAAAACTCGATCAGGCTACTATAAATTTGTCCTGGGTTAGAAAAGGCCAAGAATCTTTCAAAGGACACTACAAAAAAATAACATTTAAGACAAAAGGCAGTGTAGGAGCAAATGGAATTAAAAGGAGTCCTAGAAAGTAAATCTTTCAGTAATAAGCAAGCAAGGCTAATAACAATCTAGGGCATAGAAAAGATTAGCTCAGCACCAGGATGCACAGCAGACAGGAGAGCAAATTAGTTCCCTCTTACCAAAATGTAAAGGGGGGGGGGGGGGGGGGGAGGAATTCAGTACTTAGTGTTTCTCTTTATTTTTCCTGCATCTAATTTTTAACTGTTAAGAGAAATAACACAAAAGCTTTATTTTTGCTAATGCCAGGCAACCAGAATCTGGAATTTAAATTAATCCTTTACACACTGCCATCTGGGGATCATTTCTACCAGATCCAACAAGGATACAAGGGATAGGACAAGAGGAAATGGCCTCAGGTTGCCCCAGGGGAGGTTTAGATTGGACATTAGGAAAAAATTCTTCACTGAAAGGGTTGTCAAGGACTGGAACCAGCTGCCCAGGGAAGTTTCAGGGTGGCCTCACCATCCCTGGAGGCATTTCAAAGATGTGTAGATGTGGTGCTCAAGGACACAGTTTAGTGATGGACTTGGCAGTGTCAGGTTAATGGCTGGACTCAATGATCTTAAAGGACTTTTCCAACCTAAATGATTCTATGCTGTTCAAAACGACCTACAGTCTTCCTTCAAAAAAGAGGGGGTATACTGCTGTTTCAATTGTACTGGTTATCGGGTAATCCAGCCTCACAGCACTCTTTAAATTAAAGTTTACAAGCACCGAGATATTCCCCAGTGACTGCACTTTAGCTAGTTTGATATTAAGCTATACATTTTTCTTAACGTGATTAGAGCATATCTCAAGCTATGTTTGAACATATTCTTAGGTGAACGGGAGATACTACCAGCTTTTCATTAGACAGAACATATGAATATTTTAAAAAGCCAAGCTCTAACAGAATACACAGCACAAGCATGTGTTTCTGCCAAGATATTTTCTATTAAGCAAATCAAATGCATATGTTCGTTCTCTCCCTCTTCTGTCCATACTTAAAATCCAGGCAAATTTGCAGAACAGCGCAAAGAGCAAGGTGTTAGAACTTACAGAGAAGTCCCACAACCGCTCTCGCACACACAAAGCTACGTGCTTACCTTTGCACTCCCATTTGTTACACAACACACTTTGGTGCCTGGGAATTTGATTGATTTAGATTCGCCCTGACAGAAGGAAACCTTTTTTTTTAACCGTTTGACCTTGTTTCACTTCTAACTGGAAGATCAGTCCGGCCAGGAAGGAGAGGTGAAACCTCACGACAGCTAGAGGGTGAATAATCGCTCTTCAAACTCTCAAACTCTGCGTATGAAGTTTCCTTTACGATTTGTACTCCACCGGGCTATTAAAGATGTACGAAAAGCACAGCAAGAAATCAAGCCACCCGTCAGTACAGAAGGTGCCAGCAGCTCCTCCTCGTTTCGCGAAAATCCAGCCCTCACACTGAGGCTGCGGGACCAAATCCTGTGCAGCTGGAAGCGGCAGCGAGCCCTGGCCCCGGGGAAGGGCAGCTCAGCACCCTGCAAGGACGAGGCGCATCGCTCCGCTCCCCACCACCCCGGGATGCCACACAGCCCCGACACCGGGCAGCGGCGGCAGCACGGGCTCGCTGACGGTAACGGCGACCCTCCTGCCTCCCCCGAACGCGTAACGAGAGGCGAAAGCACCGTCCGGGCCGGCGGGCAAAGCACCTGGAGCCGCATCTCCCACCCCGGCAGGCCCGCCACCCGCCGCGCCGCCACCCCCCTCGCACCCAGACGGGGGGCGAGCCCCGGGAAGGGACATGTCGCACCGGGACGTCGCGCAGCCCCGCCGAGCGCCGAGGCCGGCCGGGGCTGGCAGCGACCGTCTCCTCGGGACCTGATGCTGCCGTCGAACGGCCGGATCCCATCGCCCGCCGTGCAACCGATCGAGCACCCGCACGGCCGAGGGACCAGGCACGCGTCTCTGCGGGGATGGGAGCTGGGGGGCAAACCCACAAAGCTAGCACAGCTCGTCGCGACAGGAAAATACTTTATACACCTGGAAAAACCGTTTACGATGACCTTTAGTCCCACTTAATCCTCACTGGGTCTTACGAGCCTCGTCCCCATTTAAAGGCACAGCGGTCTTAACTTTCACTCAAGTGTTCATGCACAGTTCAAGTCATTTCTGTTTGGTCCCATTAACCAACTGGTTCTCCTTGACCTTACCTTATGCCCCAGCTTGACCCATGGCGTCTGTTCCCCCTCCCGAGGCCGTGTGCTGCCAAGCGCCTGCAACACGCTCTGTCCTCCGGACCCTCTCCTGTGCTTCGCTGCAGACACATCTTTTCTCTACGTCGCCACTTAAGGCGCAGAGCTGCCTTCTGCTGACCACCGATGTGCAAGCCGTCGGTCCGCAGCGCCTCCCGGGGCGCCGGGGGCTGCCTGCGGCGCGGCGCGGCGCGGCGCGGGGCCGGGGGCGGCTCTGCGGGGGCTGCCTGCGGCTGAGGCGGAGCCGCGAGTGCGGAGCCGCAGCGCAGCCCCCGGGCTCGCCCCCTGCGGAGGGCTGCCCGCTCCCTTCCCTGCGCGCTCCCCGGCGCTCGCCGCCTCGCTCCGGCCTCTCCCGGAAAAGGGGTCCGGTCTCCGGCTGGCAAACGCCTGCCCCGAGCCGGGCACGGCCAGCGCCGCCGTCGCAGGAGCGTGCCGGGGCGAGGGGCGGCGGCGAAACGTCTCGAACCTCGGCAGCGACAGCCCCGACCGCACGGAGACCCGGCAGCGAGCCCGGGCCCCCCGCGGGAGGCGGCTCCGGCTGACCGGCACCTTCACGCCGCACTCGCGGCCTCTGCCGCGGCCGTTCCCGTCCTCCGCAACCGCTCGGGGGGCGCCCGTCACCCGCAGCTCCCCCGGCTCGCCCGCGCCGCTCCCGCAGCCGCCCCCGGGCAGGGCGGGGGGGGACGGCGGAGCCCTTCCCGGCTGCCGTGCGGGGTCTGCGGCCCGGGCACAGCGGCCCCGCCGGCGCACCCCGCAGCGAGCACACCGCGGCGCGGGGGGGCGGGGGGCGGCCACCGGGTTCCAGCCGCCGGCTGTCCCCGAGGGAGGGGCGGGCGGGGTCGCTCCAGCCCGCGGCACCGCCTGCCGGACCGCCCGCCGGCCGGGAGGGGTGTCCCCCCGCCCCGGGTGGCCCCCCGCCCCCCGAGCCGCCCCCCTCTCGCAGCCCGGGCTGCTGCCGAGCTCCTCTGCCGAGAGCCCGAGGGAGATCGCCGCCCCCCGGGCCCCGGTGCCCACCCGGGGCTGGAAAAGCGCAGCCCCCTGCAGCGTGCTTACAGGCACCGGGGGCTGGGGGCTGCCTCTGCCTGCCTGTGCGGGTATGCACACCGCATAACCTAGCGCTGACCCGAACTGCATGCACACGTGTGTGCGGTGGGCATGCCCGCTCGGCACGCGTGTGCCCACTGGAACACACTTCCTTGGCCGCAGCCGGGGTGGGGGCTGCAGCAGCCTCCCCTCTCTCCTGGGCTGGTACTGTAATAAGTAACTAAAGGTAATTTGCTGATCAACCAAGGTAAGCAAGAGGAACGAACCCGTTGTGGTGGTCTTAAGAACTTCCTGTTTAACAAGAAGAGACATGTCCACAATGTGATCTTGCTACACCAAACATGGGAACGTCCTGTCTGGCAAGAAACCACCACAACAGAAGCAGCAGAGGGGCTACTGAGGGTGTCAGAAGCGACCTCGGGGAAGAGAAAAAGAGCTGCTCAGCTTGCTTGAATTTGCGCGCCGTTGGTGGAGCAGGAGACTCCCCGGCCGCCCAGCGCTGTTTTGCTTACTTGTCGCTTGCTTTAATAAATCACATTTTCTAATTGGCCAGTCTCTGGCATTCCATTGGACAGCTAAACTATAACAATTTTGGTGCCGTGACTCGGATAAGGGCAATCTGGCCTGAGGTCCGTGGCAGGGGAGGCGCCCCGCTGGATAAGCGGCCCTTGTCGGGGTGCTTCTACGCCAAATCCTTTACCGACGAACCTCAAATGTGACAGTGAGCAAATAAAAGCGGTTACCCCGTAATCTTTGTGCACGAAGCCCGAATGAAGACGCAGGACGCGTGAGTATAGGCCGGTGAACCGTTCGGTTGGGGTTGGGTATCCTGAAGCGGGCTTGTGTGAGACGCCCAGGGAGGGCGAAGTGAGTGCGGACCCTCAGTAGTGCGGTTTCCAGACCCCGCGAGGGGCTGCGCCACGAACCAGGGGAAGCGAGTGCGTGAGTGAAAGAAGGCGCCTCGGAAGACGGGACAGAGGAAAAGCAAAGCCCTGTGATCCCATGGGTGGTTCTGGGGTCCAGATTAGGCTCCCACAGATACCACCGGAGAGTCCGCTAGGACTAACGATAAAATTTTGGGATGCGTACCCTTCTAGGCAGGGTAAGAGTAAAGTAAGATTGATACACTACTGTATGGAAGTTTGGGGTGGGAAACAAATTAGGGGCGACCACCTCTACTGACCGGTCTTCGGGGCATCTGAAGACTGGATATGCCAGGCTTTGAATATATATGTGAATTCAAAAGACCCGTTTGCCTGGAGGAAAGTGAGTATGCTTCCTTATGGGTAGGGTCTGAAACTAGGGCCCTCGTGTTCCCGTTAAAAGAAAACAAGGGGGGAAAAAGAAGAAGAATAGAAGTGAGGATGAGATCCCTGCCTCTCCCCCTCCGTATACACCTCCACCGCCCTCCTCCCCCCCAGCTCTTACCACCTCCCTCACTCCCCTCCCGCTGCTATCTAGACCCTGTGAAAGTGTTAAAGTATTGGGGTGAGTTTGTACAAAGCCCCGTATCCCCTCGAAGGTGCGGCTGAGTCACGCTGGACGCATGGCAGGGTGTTTGCTGTTTGCCTGCGAAGGCTGATATGTAATAACACAGACTTAAAGCAACAAGGAGCAGATGTGCATTCAGGGTAAGAAAGAGTTAAAACAGAAGTGCTGCTGCAGAGGCAGGCTTGTGTAACCTGCAGAGCAGGAAGAGCATCTCCTGCCCCGAACCCTTCTGCTGGTGGGGAGGAGGGGGTTGCTGTTGCTGACGATTGAGCAGAAGGACCTGACAATGTCACCCCGATTGCTGCAGCATTTGCAGCACAACAGGACCGGTAACGGCCCCTCTAGGGCAGGCAGCGGGTCTGAGGAGAGTAAAGGTGAATCTCTGATGGGGAAATTTAGATGTTTGAAAGTCAGTTGTGAATAGGACTGGATAAAGGTTCGAGTTGATTTTTACTAAGGTAATCGTGATGTAGAAAAGTTGGTGAATACAAAACCAACTTATTTGGTGTTAAACTTCAGTGAAAAGAATTTGTTACAGTTGTGAGAGCTGCTGGCCACCAGGAAAATATCCTGAAACCTTTAAAGTACAAACTAAGAAAACAAATAAGAATGCCAAATTCACCAAAATCTTTGTTGGGAAGAGATTTATTAGAACATCTAGACGTTTAAAGAAGGGGAAATGAAACCAAAAGTTAAAAATGATCAATTAACTAAGATGTTGAGCTTATCTTTAATTCAACAGAAAAGTGGAAGAGAGGACCTCCCTGAAGTAAAAGAAATCTTTAACCAGGTATATCTGAAAGTAAATTCCAAGTAAAGGGAAAAATGCTTTCCCTGTTACAGTAAAAATGATAAACAGGAGGCCTGCCTAGTTCAGGTAAAACAATATCCCTTGGTCAGCAAGGCTGTGGGGAATATTGCATAAAAACTAAAATAAAATACACTCTGTAGTAGTTCTACTAATGTAAATCTGTGTTTTACCATGACTGTGACTTGTTATGGGATGCGCAGATGAAACTCTGCATTGACAACGAAGTACAAGGAATAAGGTTGGTCAAGTGCCTCCTACCACAATCAAGGGCAAGACTGGGTTGGCCTCTGTGTTTGCCACCAAGAAGGATCTTGAGCTCTGCTGCTGGCTGCAACCCAGTAGGCGTTGAGCGGTGGGGACATATGCCATGCCAGACCTTGATGTGAGGAATGGCCCCCTCTGTTATAAGAGGGTCGTCCAGGAAGGAAGAACATAAGATGGCCCATTAAGGCACTGATTTGGAAATTGGAAACCGCCTGGCCGACCATGAAGCCATACAAGTAGCAGAAGAGGTAGGAAAGAAGGAATTATCCTTAATACCAGATGGTAAAATCCAAACTGTAAGTACAGATCAGGAGCCAAATTATTCTAAAGAAAACTTAAAGGTCATTCAGGACATGAATGATAAAATAAATAAGTGGACTTATTTGAGGGATGGTCGTATAGTGGTACCATCCAATTTAATATGGACCACAGCCGTAATAGAACATAATAGGATGCATTGGGGAGCTGATAATTTATATAAAAGTCTAAATCAGAAATTGATAGGGCAGAACTTGTATACTGTAATAAAACAGGTGACTCAGCGATGTGAAATGTGTTTGAAAATTAGCCAGGGCAACAATGGCAAGTTGATTTTTCCAGACTCCCAAGAATTGAGGGGGTACCAATATTTATTAAATGAATGGACACCCCAACGTATCATACAGTATTATAAACCTGCAACTTGGAATCCTAATGAACTTATTAACGGTGCTTGAGAACCTATCTACAACCTGAATCATATCATTCGACTACAGGCTGTCTTGGAAATTATTACTAATCAAACAGCTAAAGCTTTTGACGTGAAATGCAACTTATCAACACAGGATGGTTCTCGATTACCTGCTAGCCGAAGAAAGAGGTGTTTGTGATAAAGTAAATGTTTCCAATTGTTGTTTGAAAATTGATGACAATGGTGAGGTAGTTAAACAAATCACATCAGAGATAGGGAAGTTAGCCCATGTTCCCGTCGGAGTTTTCCTGGCTTCTCGGGAGCCCCTGGGTAAAACGAATCCTATTTTATTTGTTATGTGGATTAGCCACCTTATTGTTTTTGCCATGTGCTGTTCCATGTTTTATAAGATTAATTCAACACGTTATAACTAACATGCAATTTGCTATTATGGTTTCACCCGATGGCGTTAAACAAATGCGAGTAGTATGACAAAATGTACACACAAAATAACATTTTAATAGCCAACAAGAATTTGGAAACAATTGACTCTTAACAATTCAGATAACAATGTAAGCTGAGTAAAAAAAAAAAATAGAATAGCAACAAAAACAAGCGCCAGGAACGCAAAGACGAGGATATGGAAACGCCTTTTATACTTTTTCACCTCCGCCATAAGTTCTTGACGTGAGACAACAGAAAAACGCACCCTCTGCCTAAACAGCAACAGGAAAAAAAAAAAAAAAATATATATAAAATTTTGATCTTCTTTCTAATGAACCATATAGGTTAAACGTTTTGAGAACACTCACCTTACAGAATGTTCAGAGGGCGAAATGTCCACTCTAGACCCTTCTTCTCTGGCAGGTGACGTGGTGGTCTGGTGGTAAGAAAACCTTACATTGAAAACAGGGACCTGTCATTTGGCCATAGTGCCATAAATGTTACCATTAACAGACTTACCGGAGTGGTAAGCTCGGGAAATGGGTTTGGGACTTCATCTGGGCACGCAGTAGCCATTGTTGATCACGCGAATGGTCCGTGTATACCTTTGAACATGCGCATGCGCGATTTTAAAGCCCCACAGAATGTGTTGGAAAAATCTGGAAAGACCGCGCATGCGAAATCCCTATAGTTTTTAAGTTTTGGTTTTGTATGTTATTATTATATGTATTACCCAACTATGCCTATTGTAATTGTGACGTATTACCTTGTGAGTGTTATGATAAATGTTGGGATTGTGGAAAAAGGTTTACTTGCAGTGCCGAGAATGAAAGTAGCGTCTAATAAACAATAGGATAAAAAGAAAAAGGGGGGATTGTGAGAAACTATGGACTAGGGTATTGTTTATTAAGATTTATGTTAAGCTCAATGTAAAGTTTAGGCAACAAAATATATGAAAACGCTTATGCAAACAGCTACCAGACACTGCTTGTGAAAGATAAGATAACCGCCAGATGTCCAGGAACCGACAGAAACAAGACAGACAACCCCACATAAGGATATATGAGTGAAGGGTCAATACCTCCACTACTTCATGAACACGGGTAAAGATGTATAAAAAGGGACTGTTTGAACTGCTCAGGGCGGCAGTTGGTGGAGCGCAGACTCCCCTGCCGTCCAGCGCTGTTTTGCTCATATTCTACTTGCTATAATTAATAAAATTTTAATTGGATTATGATCCGTTGTGGTCTGAATTTATAACAACGGGGGGGCTGCCGGCGTCTCCTGCGCCCAGCCTGCTGTGCTCCACAGGGGGCTGGGCGCTGGGTGCCCCATGGCGGGGCTGGGGGCTGTAATCCCCCGGTGCCTGGCCTGGGGCTGGCTCCTTGTGCTCCCGCTGGTGCCCGGGGGTCTCGAAAGGAGGGCTGGCGTTGCTCCTTGTTGGCGCCAATTAACAACAATTAAACACCAGGCCAGGGCGTTAAAGCCCCGCTTTGTGCCAGGGCACGTGCTGGGGGTGGCCGGGGGCACCGCAGCCGCTCTCAGCCCCTCGTGCGGGGGGTGCAGCGCTGGGGGCACCCCCAGCTCCGGGGGCCCGGCGGGGACTACACATCCCATCGTCCCGCGGGGGGGAGGGGCCGGGCCGGGCCGGGCCGTGCCGGGCCGTGCCGGGCCGTGCCGGGTGAGCCGCGGCCTTCCGGGGGCGGGTGTCCGGCGTGCTACCGGTGCGGGCTGGGGGGCTGCGGGCTCGGGGGGCTGGGGGTGAGGGGGCTGCGGGTTCGGGGGGCTGCGGGCTCGGCCCTGGGGGGCTGCGGGCTCGGGGTCTGGCGGGCGCTGGCGCGGGGCGCCGGGGTCAGGGGGCAGCGGGCGCCATGGCAACGGGATGCGCAGAGGCGGAGCCGGGGGGCGGTTGAGCGGTAAGTGGGGGGCTCCGCGCCTCCGGGCCGCGCACCCCTCGCCTCCAGCAGCGCTTTGCTTGTCCCAGGTCCCCGCGGGTGCCCCGGACCCAAGGGGGGGTGGGTGGGGGGGTTTCCCTCCCTCTGCCCCTGGCTGCTCCGCAGGCTCTGGGCTAAGCGGGACCCCCCGGGCTGTGCTGGGGTCGGGGGCGGCCGGAACCTTCACCCTCCCTGGTTCCCTGGGGGGGGTGTGATGTCCCCCCCGGGCTGCAGGAGCACGAAGCCGGTTTGGGGAGCGGGGGGGGGGTGTTTTTCAGACTCAAATGGAGCCTTGTTGAGAGGGGCTCGGGGGGTGGGCGCGGCGCGGAGCCAGCCTGGCAGGCTGCAGCCCCCCGAGCCGGAGAGGGACATCTCTGTGGGAGAGGTGCCTCCGGCCGTGGTGGCACATCGGGGAACCCTCCTCTCCCTTCAGGCAGTAGGTTGGTGTGGATGTGACCAGTGGTGCCGGGTCCCCCTGCAACGTGGAAGAAGAATCCGTAAACGGACGCTGATGGTGAGCGTGGCCCTGCGGTGCGGGGCTGAGGCGGGGCTGGGAAATCCGGATCTGATGCTCTGGCAGCTCTGCCTGGAGGCAGAAGTGGTCCCAAGGGCTGGAGGGTCCTGCCCAGCTGGCAGTCGGGAGGGGCTGTGCTCACCCGTGTCTCTGAAGTTGGAAATACCTTTGTAGTTCTGCATTTCACGTGTCATTTCCCAAACAGCACGGGCAGGAGGAGGGCCTCGCTGCTGTTTATGGGATGCTCTGGAGAAACCTGCCTCTGGCTTTAGTGTGTTTTGAGAAAGTCCAGGACAGACTTGCTTCATTTTCTAATGAGGGAATTTTTCTTTCTCCCCAGGCTACAAAACCCAAGAAAAGTTTAAGAGGTACGTACATATGCTGCAGGCTTTCCTTTTGCTGTCCGTAGGTGCTTCGATCTGCTGGGAATGCCTGGGGCAGGGGGGGGACGACACACTCTCAGGTGGCAGTCCTGGCTACTGAAATGTTTCATGATCCTTGTCTGAAAGCTGCAGATGGTTGAGTGCATCATCATGTCGTTCCTGAACCAGAAATTTTCACCTGCCTCTCACATCAAGCGGATTTGTTTATTGAGGTCCCACATTCCTTTCTTGTGGGCTTTCCCAAATTCAGGGGAGAATATAAGCATTTGTTTCAGTTCTTCCCATCACCTTATCCCTGTTTGGAGGGATACTGTTTGGAGGCCTCTTGCAGCCCCTGATACTGAAGCAGTGCTTTTGGGGTTGCCCAGGGACTCGAGATCCTGCGGGGTGAGAGCTCACAGGTTAAGTGCTGCTTGTGGCCAGTGACTAACTGAATACAAAGCAGCTGGTTCATTTGATAAAGATACCCCATTTCTGGCTAAGTGAAGCTAAATTTTTTATCCACAAAATACTGATCAGGTCCTGGCAGTTCTCTCTAGACTGACAAGGAAGGCCTGACGCTGATGATGCTTAAGACCAAAACTTTATTCTAGCAGATTTCCAAAGAGCAAGCCATACTGAAACTGGGAGCTTTCCTATGCCTGCTTGGTGAGCTCACCTGCCTCAACAGCTTAATTTGTCTCATTTCAGGCTCCATCGATGATGTGCTTGGTGACCTCCTGGGCTATGATGGTAAAACGAACCTTCTTCTCAGCTGAAAGGGCAGCGTCCTTCTATTCTTACTCCCCTCCTGGGAGCAGGAGGTGCTGGTGCAACAGCCATTGATCTGCAAGGGGGCTCCAGCTGTGAGGAGGGGATGGAGCAGGGAGCAGGGCTTCTCGGAGTCAGAGGCCATTGAATAGGCTGGACATCAGCTTTTGGGGAGGCAAAGTGAAGTTCACCTCTGATTAAAAGCCTCTGTGGCCCCGGGGTAGACAGCAGATCCCCCTTTGGAGTGCCTAGGTCAGGAATATGCCCGTGTCCATCATCCCCATCTCTCCCTGTCTTGTTTCCAGATGAAACCTCTGTTAAATCTGCCAAAGCTTCCCAGCCGGCTGTGGGCAGCAGTAGGAGAGCCCAGGACACTGGCTTGCAGGCCAGAAAGAAGTGAGTGCCTTTCAGACACAGCCTCTCCTGTGAGAGATCTCACTTGAAGATCTCTTTGTCCTCCCCAAATCCTTCTGATCTGCCCCATCCTTGGCTTTTCCACCTCCCTCCCTGCCCCAACAGTGATTGCCTGGGAAGGCGAGTTATCTTCTGCGATGCCTTTGGGAACTGGGAGCCCAGAGCCCGAAGCTTTCCAGCAAGAGTTGGGTGTCCCCCAGCCTTGTACATCTTCTGTAAATCTGCTTTGTAACAGTTGCTTAAATAGAGCAGTCCCAGCACTGCCGTCCTTTATCCCAGTGCTATTTTAGCCTCATTTTCTGCGTTGTACGATGCGGCTGGTGTGGCAGCCCTGTGTGGTCTCCTCTGCCTCCCGCTGCCTGGCCTGGCTTGGCTGTCCCTGGACACACTGGCCGAGCTCACGTGTGGTGCTGCTAACCCCCGGGCTTGTGTCATAGGTCCATTTTAGAAGATGATTTCTTCGACAGACTCCCTGCGAAGGACATAAATTCTGCAGAGGTGAGTCCAAGGTTCAGGAAAGAGCCTGGGAGTCCCGAGGGCTGGGGCTGAGCCGGGCCAAGGTTGCGGCGGTATCACCCCGGCCAGGTCAGCAGTGGCGTGCCAGCGATGAGCTGTGATGTCTGGCTGAAGAGGTAACCCCTCTCCAGCATCCCAGTGGGGTGGGGAAGACAGGACAGGGCGGGGGTGGTGGTGGAAGAAGGGCTTCCTGGTGCCTTGGGTGAGATGGAGCAAAGCTGGGGGGCACGTGCTGCTGCAGCCCAGCCTTCCTGCGTGCACTTTGGGTAAAGTGTTGTAGGAAGGACCTTCACCCAGAGCAACGGCCTTGGGTTTTCCTGATGCTTCTCCTAGAGGCAGCAGGATCTCGGCAAAGGAATTGGGGCACAGGGGGTTTCCAGAGAGGAGGACACCAGGAGGAGTTGGGCATGTATTCTTCTATCTCATAAAACGGATATCAAGGGATATGGGGTAAGGGGTGAGGAGTTTCCAAAAATCTCTTCCCCTCTGATGTCTCCCCTCCCTGGCATGCAGGGATCCAGTGTCTCCGACACAGACCCACAAGCTGTGCTGCAGACCCTGAAGGCAAGTCCTTAAATCCCCTCCATCTCCATCCATCCCCTCCATCTCCATCCATCCCCTCCATCTCCATCCATCCCCTCCATCTCCGCCCCAGCGCGCTGCCATGGCCTCCAGCACCAGCCTCCGAAGGGAGAAGCAGCTCTCACCCTGCTCCCCATCCTTGTCCTCTTGCTTTCCAGGATATGGACGACATGGAAGCTGATCTCCTGGGAATCCCGAAACCCAGTTCTGGGCCAGGGAAGGCAACTGTGAAAGGTCCTGGGAAATGTGACTTCTTGGGAGGAGGAGTAAAAAACACAGGGAAGCTGGTAGCTCCTGAGGAAGGTAAAAAGGAGATTCTGCTATTCTTTTCACACCCTGATTGTAAACGAGCAGGGATATTTTCCTATCCTTATCTGGGATACGGAGCAAAAAGTGGATTTGTTCCCTAAAATGCTTTTCCTGGTTGCTTTTTGCAGGAGTGTTATTCTGGCCATGTGTTATCCCTTAGGAGATCCCTGGACGTCACTCACACCAGCAGCCGCTGCCACCTCCCACCAAACACCACTCGGCTGTTCCCTGGGGCGGTGCAAAGTGTTTCTGGTGGGGAGCCCCCTGCTCTGGGGGCAAGGAGAGCCAGAGGAGCTGCATTTCAGATCTGCCAGCCCCTAAAGTGCCCTGATCTTCCCCTGGCCCTTTTCTCCTCTGCTTGCAAGGAGACCCCTCCGGAGAGATGTGCACCTGGCAGGGCTGTGGGGGGGTCTGTCCATCACAGCGGGTGCTTTTAGGGGGCTGCCACCCAAAAAGCGACCCTTAGCTAGGGTGGGACTGGGGCATTTCTGCAGTACCTTGTCTCTGAGAGCCGTGGCCTCTCTTTCTAGGAGAGAAAGTGCCTGCGATGGAAAAGAAGGCGCTCTCATCCCCTGCCGCTCCCCGACACAACAAGAAATTTAACTTTGAAGGTGGGATCTCACTTCACGCGGCTGCGGGGGGGCGCTGGGGGCTCTGCCCGTGCTCTTTGCCTCCTCGGTTAGCTGGAGGCTTGACTGGTTAATAAGATACGGAGTCCTTCACCCCTATGATGCTAGTGCAAATGTAATCCTTCAGAGGTGACCAAAGGGAAAAAAACCTCTGCATTCGAGGCCCTCCCCAGGACAGGACTGGGGGGTGATTCCTGGGGGCATTTGCATTTTTATATGTGCTTTGGTTTTTAATGATTGTAACACTTGGGAGCCCCTGTGTCAGGGGGGGTTCTGTCCAGCTTCTGAACAGGGGAGTGGTTTCCTGGCACAGCTGAAATCTGGTTCTCAAAGCCTGTGCTTTAACAAAGATCAGGATCTGTTAAAATCTGTTAAAAAAAAAACAAAACCAAAAACCCTAATGGGCTTTAGGTGATTTAGGTGGCCTTTCTCCCCTTTTTCTTTGCCTAAGCTGTGTTCAGGCATTAAAGCACCCAAATTTTTGAGTTATTTTCTTCCGGGAGGATGAAAACGTGGAAAAACTGAACGGAAATCTAAGTCTTTGAGTGTTTGAAGTTCAGGGAGACTCAAGGGTATCCCAGGTCCCTGCAGGACCCGCGCTCATGGCTTTGGGCAGATACACTCTGCTGTCCCCACGTGCACGTTGTGGGGAACAGTGGCTGGCGTAGTGCAGAGCTCTTCTTCTAAATAACGTTGCGTTTGTTTGTTTGTTTTGTTATTCTCTTTTCCTGTACCTGCTGGGTAATTCCCAGATTTAGATGATCCTTTGGCAGGACTTTTGTCTGATGAGGAGCAGGATGCTCCCAAGAAACCAGCTCCAACAGGCGCTAAAAGCAGCTCTGAGGAAAAACCAGAACAGAGCAAAGAGAAAGGTAAGTGGGGTTGCTCAGTGCATCCTCTTTGTATTACATAAATCAGCAGCATGGATTAGTCTGTGTGAGATCCAAAATGATTACATTGAAAGCCACCTAGTCCTACCTCTTATTAGCCAGTAACGTAATTTATAGAGCAGCTTGGTAACGGGGTTAATTGTGCCACAGCTCACCAAGTGCTTGATACTTGCAGTGCGCCGCAGATTATGGAGCTGAGCTTTCCTTTCCAGGAATGGAGGCTCTGATCTTACCTTTGACCTCATCCAGCCCGTTCTGCACGCATTGCCAAATGAGAACAAATTTTCTGGGTCAGGATTTGCGTGTCTGAGAGCAGCACCAGTCCGTGCCACACCACAACTGGGGCACCTCTGGGTGGGATCCAGCTGTGGCTGTGTTACAGGCACTTGTCCCTCTTGTTCCTGCAGCAGGGATGCTAATGGGTCTGAGGGTCCCCTAAAATCACCTTTCACCCTGATAAATCTACTCTGGATGCAAGTAGCAGCTGGTGGGTTAGGGCAAGGTCTAAGGTGTGTTGGTAGAGAGGGACTTTAGGCAAAAGGGGACAGGAATTATCTGACTGGAAACTTTCAAAGCTAAAGAAGCTCCTGGCGTTATCCAGAGCTGGAAACCCCAGTGTCAGTGGCACCCAGCAGTGTCCCAGCAGTGGATGCATGGCTGCAGACCAGGCAGTAGTGCATTGCCGCTGTGTTACTTGCTGTGAGATCTGTTCGCTGATCTTAAAAATTACTTTTTAAATGGTCCTGAGAGATAAGAGCAGGCAGGGATGCTTTGATCTCCTGTTTAAAAAAAAAAAAAGCCCTGATCAAACCTTTACCATGTGTGATCCCATCCACAGAGCCACCTCCACCCCAGACGCCCCTGCACACCGTGGCCCCGGTCCAGAGGAGGGCTGAGCTCACTTTTGAAGATACTGATGACGACCTGATGCATGCGCTGGGACTTGGCAGTGGCTCAAAAGGAGCTGAGAAGCAGGGAAAGAAGGCAGAAAAGTAAGGGCAATGAAGAGGCAGTGAGAGTAAAGCAGGGGATGGCTTGTGCGTTGGGATGGTGCCAGCATGCTGTGGGCGGGGGGATGCTGGAGCTTCTGCCTGTGGGTCCCAGAAAGGGGCAAGAGCAGCCTCGTTTCACAGAGAAGAGCCAGAGCACCCTGGCAAGGCTGTGTGACAAGAAACAGCCCTGCCTCCCAGGGAAACCTATCTGCCACTGTGTCACCAACAGAGAGGTGCTCCGGCCAGCCCGCTCCAAGCTGGATGAGTTGCTGGGACAAAATTCCGTGGCCAAAATCCTGGAACAGCCAGGCACAGGAGAGCGCAGAGAGTTCAAACTGGATAAGAAGTACCAAAAGCAGCCAGGTGAGCGTGGCCAGGGATGCTGGGAAGGTCTGCAGAGGTGATGGCGTTGGCTTGGGAGGGCGAGATTGATTTCTAATGTCCTTGAAGGGGAAATACCCTTTCTGTAGTGGTCAGCAGGGTGGCTAATGGGCTCCCAGTCAGCTCTGGGGCAAAGGTGACTGATGCAAAAGTGTTGTACCCTGCCTTCGAGGCAGCCTGGGGGCATTTGCACAGCAGCTGTAACTCAGTTGCCTTTGGACATGGACTGATTCTCAGCAAAGCAACTTTTCCCAGCCACGTGGAGGAGACACGTTGCTTGCAGGTTTCCAGGGAAGATGTTTCCAGCTGTGTCTTCCCAGAGGCAGCAATCGCAGTGGGAATTGCAGGGGAGGAGGAGGAGGGCTGGTGTCTTTGCAAACAGCCGCTCCTCTAGGCGCTGACTCAAGGCTGCTTGTCTGAACAGAGAAGGAAGACGGCTGGGACAAGGAGGATTTTGTCTTTGGAGCGTACCAGCCGACGGTGGCCTCCATGCCCAAGGGCCAGCCGGCGAGGAGGCAGCCTGTGAGGTATTGTGCTCTGCGTGTGGAGCTCCAGCCAGCAGCCACGCTGCCCCCGCGGCAGAGCGGGCAGGGTCCCCGGGCAGGGTCCCCGGGCAGGGTCCCCGGGCAGGGTCCCCGGGGTCCTCTCACAGGCACGTATGTGACTGCTTCTCCTTGCAGCAGGTTTCCAGCCGAGAACAGCAGCGAACCAAAACCAGAACCCCGCTCCAAATCTCCTCCTTCAGCCAGGCACAGCCCTGTGCGGAGCAGCCGGACTCGAGGTGACTGGCTGGGCTTGAAAGATGAGGATTTTATGGATGCGAAGCCAACATCTGCAGCAAAAGCCAATCCTGCAGTGAGCTACCCCAGCCCTGGCACAGCCCAGCAGCCCGGCCCCACCAGCCAGCTCCCGGCTGCAGAGGCAGCGCTGGCTAAACCTGACCCGCTGGAGGAAGACAACTGGCTGAGCGCTGCCTTGTCTCGCAAGAAAGCCCAAGCACAGGCGAAGGCTCAGGAGCAAAGTGCCAAGCCCTTGGAGTCCCCAGAAGGAGGGCTGGATCCCCACGCTCCTGTGAGGTAAAAGCACAGCTGGTGGCCACAGGGCTCCCATCATGCAGCTGCTCCAACAGGACGTCTCAGAAATCCTCTGCTCGGATTTAAGAAATCCATTTTAAGTGCTCGCTTGCCTCGGGTTGGGTTAATAACGCAGAGGTTTCTCCCACTGGTGCAGCCTGCAGGGCCATCGCACCTCTGGGCTCTCCTTCTAGTCATGGCTGAGATTGCATGTGCTGCCCCAGGTCCTGTGGGATTGTCCTGGATCAGCATACCCCCACGAGCTCCACGCATGCTCCTCATTCCTGCCTTCTTTCCCCTTCGTTCCTCCTAGTTCCAGGAAAACCACCTCCTCCAGCTGAGTTGGCACAGACAGGTTCAGGCTTGTGCCATTGGGATGGGACTCAGAAGTGAATTGCAGAGAAGCAGCCGCGTGTGTCGTGGGCAGGGGCATGTTGCCCAGGGGAAGGGGGTGGATGCAGCAAGGAGGAACTGGTGTTCCTCCAGAGATGGAGGTTCTGAGGTGTCTTTGCTCCCTCTGAAGCCAACAGGTTGAATCCTGCCGCAGCTGAGTGGGATAGGTTTTCACCTGCAAGGCAGGAACTGGTGTTGAGGGAAAGGATCTTGTCTTTCCTTGCCTCCTGGGCTCTCCCCCATGGGATGTTTTTTGCTTGCAGCCAGCCAGCCAGCCCCACAGGAGCACCGCAGCAGGCAGCTGTCCCGCAGGACCAGGCAGCGAGTGCAGATGGCTCCAGGTGAGGCCTCCTTCACCTTTCAGACACCTCCACAAGGGAGAATTCCTGTGGGAAGCAGCTGCATGTGTAGGTGGGGGAGCGGGGAGGGCTGGTAGCCAGCCGTGACCACTTTGGTCTGGGACCTGTGTAACCGGGAAGGAAGGCAGCGCTGAAGGATCGTCGGGCCCTTGCCTGTTCGATCGCAGTGCGACAGCCAAGCTTTAAACTTGCAAAAATGCCAAGCGGGATAATGTCTGCGTGCCTCTCCCTGCGCTGTGACACTGCTGTGCGTCACTTGTGTCTCTGTGCCCACGCAGGCAGCCGGTCCCCTGGCTCAGCACCACGAAACAAGCCTCGGTTCAACCATCGGATCCTGCGAAGGGGCATCCCTCCAGAAATGCCGGTGCCTTGGGTGCGTTTCCTGTGGTTGTACGGTTCGGGCAGCAGAGATTTGTACAGTTTGGTATGCGGAGAAGGGTCTCCCTGCCCTGAAAAAAAACCAAAACCAACCCCCCAAAAAAAGGCAGGAACCACAGCACTTCCCTTGGCCACATGAATGCTGCCCAGGCTTTGACCAGCCATTGTCAGAGCAGGTTGCTGAGCTGCAGGATCCCACCATCCCCATGTCAGCTGGTGTGCTGGGGCACACTGAGCTCCGCAGTGCTGCCTTTGGGGTTTCGGAAGGCTGTGAGGGACTCGCTTTGCCAGAGCAATGGGTGTGCATAAGTTCACGCTGCCCCATCTGTCTTCCCTTTGCTGCCCCCACACTTGTCCCACCAGTGCTATGTGCTGGAAAGACCCCCTTCTGCTCTGGGCTGTGGCTGTGCGCCGGTTCAGAGGCCGCTGAAAGTGGCTTAGGGGACCCAGTCTCTTCCCTAGGTGATGGAGATGGAGGAGGAGCTGTGCTTTGTCCCTTGATTTACTCTGCAGAGCAGAGTCCCACCGTTGTGTGTGGAGTGGGGATGCAGACACGGACAAGCCTGTCTGACCCTCTGCCCTCATTGCCAGCTCCCAGAGCGGAGCGCGACCCTCATCGCTGTGCCCAGGAGACCCAGGCCCTCATCCTGCTGGGAGGGGATGGTTCCCATTGCTATATTCAAATCATGGACTTGTCCAATTTTCAGCCTCTACAGGCTCATTCCCAGGAAAGCAGGAGGCACCAGGACCTGCCCCGCTCACTCAGGTAGGTGTGCTGGGTCCGTGCCCCGAGCGGTGCAGGATCAGGGCAGCGATCGCGAGCCCTCCGCTGCCGACTCACCGCCATCCCGCTCTGTCCGTGCTCCCTCGGCCTGAGGAAGGATGTGCCCCACTTTGCATCTCTGGGAAGCCGTGTCCATGGAGGCAAAGAGTTTGGAGCTCCCCGAGGTGCCACAAGTTGCGTTTATCAGGCCAAAGCATGGGTGCTATGGATGCTTTGTAAATCATGTGTGTTTATAGCCCTGCATGGCCTGAGCAGCATTTACACAGTTCCCCAGGCATATATACATATTATATTAACTAGACAACAGAGGCTCCAGGTGATAAAGGACTTTTTCTTCAGTTGATTTTCCCCAGTATAGTGTTGAAGATGCTCTGAGATTATTTCTAGACAACTGAAGGAGAATTGAAGCCTTTCACAGAGAAGGCAGCTCTTGCTTGGTCTTTGAAGCCTCTCCTTCTCATCCAGCTGGGCTCCTCGCCCTGCCCTGGTGGTGGGACACATGTTGTCTCCCAGAGGGCTTGTGGTCTCAGCCTTGATTCTGCCCCCAGAGAAGGAAGAGCGCAGCATGCTTGTGTCTGGGGTGGGGGCTGCCGAGTGTCACCTGGGGAGAAGGGACCCACGCCAGCACGGGGATTGGGCTGGGGAGGGGGTGGGGGTGGTACTGCAGTAGGCTGGAGATGGATCGCCGTTTCCAGGCTAGGAGGAGATGTTCTCCCCAGGGCTTTACCTCCCTGAGAGCATCCCTGTGTCTCCGCAGGTTCCTGCACCCAGGGCACATGTCCAGGCTGCCCCGCAGCTGCAGGTAAGGCAGGTGCCTTCTTTTGGAGGCTGATGGCCGCACCACAAAGCCACTGATCCTGAAGGGCCTCGATCTTCTCTCTCCATCCTTGTAGGCAGAGTTCTCAGCCCCGGGCTTGCAGCATGAGACGAGGCAGGGGGCTCCCGCAGCCCAGCTCCATGAGGATGCATCAGGCTGCCAGGCAGCGCTGCTGAGCGCCCAGGCCCGTGTGGCAGAGCTGGAGAGCCAGGTGAGCCCCATTGCCTGCTGAATGGGGGACCACGGGTGACCCAGAGGGAGGAGAAGGAGCCATATCCTGTCCCAATAGCATCAGGGTGACAGGGGAGAGAGGTGAAACCTCCCTGTCCAGAGATGCCTATGGCCACCAAGTGCTGCTGTGGGAGTTCTGTCCCCAGGGCAGCACAAGGACTTTCTCTCCGGGTGCCTGGCAGGTCCGAATGCTGGAGCTGGAGTGGACACAGCACAAACTGTTGCTGGAAAATCTCCAGCAGTGGCACCAGGAGGAACTGAATCTCCTTGAGAGCACCCACAGGTACCAGCCTCTCACCTGTGCTTCCCTCCTCGCCTACAGCTCTGTCTCTCCTGGGGTGGGAGTGCTGGGATGCTTCCCAAATCCGCCCCTGGGGCAGGTGGGCGCAGAGCCATGTCGATGTAGACGTGGTGGGGGCAGAGAGCAGCCCCACAGGTGAGCCAACATGGGAGTCCACTCTCACCACCACTGTCCCCTGGGTGACAAGGAGGAGGGGCTGGTCCCATTGCCAGCGCACCCCCAACCAGGCAGCACAGTGGGCAGTAGCAGGAGGGTTCAAGGCTCAGGTCTGCGTGTTTCGCCATGCACACAGCAACACTGATCTGCTCGCAAACCCCTGTGTGCGCTCTGCGGGGGCGGGGGGAGTGCTGGGTATTGCTGTGGAAGCAACACTTCTTCCTGGCTGTGACCTCTCGGGGCAGGAACCAGGTGAAGGTGGTGGAGGACACCTACGGGCAGCGGGAGGAGAGGCTGCGGCTGGAGAAGGAGCAGCTGATGGCTCAGCTCCTGCTGCAGAGCCAGGATGCGGAGCGGGCACGGGCAGAGCTGCTGGCGCAGCACCAGCAGCGCCTGGCCACGCTGGAGCAGCAGAACAAGCTGGAGATGGAGCGTCTGCAAGAGCTGCAGAGGTGAGAGTGGCACGAGTGGCACACACGTGTGGCTGGTACCCACAGTCTCAGCGAAGGAACCAGGGAGTGGTTTGGGGACATGGTGAAAGGAGAAACCAGACTCCAGAAGCACTGGGTTGTGGGCAGCTTGGTGCCTTTTGGAACGGGGATTTGCTTTGTAGGTGGACACAGGGAGATCTGACTGGAGACGTGGTTTCAGAGTGAATGCATTGTATTTTGAAAGATGCTGAACCCAATGTTTTATCTTCCCCCAAATCTCTTTTATTCAGGTCAGTGAGTTCAGTGAGTCACTGATGTCCACATAGTTTGGGTCAATGACAAATCAGTTTTTGGTAGAGGAGCTCATAACCCCAAAATTGGGCCCATCCCAAATGTGGATGCCTGTCGGTGGAATGCCCCAGGACAGACCCCCATGCCAGCTCAGCTCCTGGCACCTGATTCTCAGCCCCACAACCAAGCCTCTCCCACAATGCCTATCATGGGGAGCACTGGTTTGTGCCAGCCTGTGGCAGGCTCCTTCCCCGTGTCCCGCAGGGTGTCTGTCCAGGAGATGCGCAAAGACCACGAAGAGCAGCTCCAGCGGCTGAAGCGGCTGAAAGACCAGGAGATCGATGCAGTGACCAGCGCCACATCGTACACCAGGTACTGACAGTTGTGTTCCCACATTGGTCCCTGGCCACAGCATTCCCTGTCCTACACGAACCAGGCTTGGACCATGGCAACAGGGGCCATCCCCTCTCCCACCCACTGCCTGCGGGGATGCTGAGCTGTGTAATACCCGTCAGTGCCCCCCGGAAGCAGGAGCTGCATCTTCCTACTGCTCTGCTGTGACCCAGAGAGGTTCAGGGCAGGGCTGCCCGGCCTTTGGGCCACCAAATATCCCCCTCTCCATTGCGGTGAGATGAAGTGTGTCCCACAGGGGTGACCCTCCCCTCACTTCTCTCTGCAGGTCTCTGAATGGCATCATCGAGCGGATGGAGAAGTTCTCCAGCAACTTGCATGACCTCTCGCGAAAGGTGGAGGCCACACACCACACCACCTCCCAGGAGCTGGCCATGGGGGTACGGCAGCGGGACGAGCAGCTCAAGGGTATGTCTGCTGTTCCTCTGTGCCGGAACGGCTGCGGGGTCTCCACCGGAGCTGGGGGTACCCAGAAAACAAGGAGAAGTTGCTCTGAGTCAGCCAGAGGCTGGGAGCTGAGGCTGGCAAAGCCTTGCCTGCCTTGGTCACTGGACATCTCGGGGTCTTCCCTTTACAAAGCAGTGTCCTGGGGATGTGCCAGGGGTGATGAGCACAAACACACACAGTTTTTCTGTGAACATGGTGTGGATAGAAGGGAAGAACTTCCCGCCTCATGCTGCTCGTGCCTCTCCCCAAGTGCTCCAGGACAGGCTATCGCAGCAGCAGAGGGACATGGAGGAGGAGCGGAGCCGACTCCAGGAGGTGATCGCTAAAATGGAGGCCAGGCTGAGTGAGCAGACTCGGCTGCTGGAGCAGGTGAGCCCACACTGTGTCCTCTGCCCGGGTCGGCCCTCCTGTCTGGGTATGGGGTATGTGTCTCACCAACTGGAGGTTCCTGGCCTGGAGGTTGTGAATAGCATCTGTCACCTCTGTGTCTGAACGCAGGAGCGATGGAGGGCAACGGCAGAGCAATCCAAAGTGGAATTACTGCAGCACTCACTGGAGGAGCAGCGGCGAGTCATGACCCAGCAGCTGTCCATGGAGCGAGCAGAGCTGGAGAGGGCGAAGGTGAGGTGGGGCAGACATCTCCAGGGCTGCACTGCATTGTGTGGTGGAGGCAAGAGCTGGGTGCTGGGCTGCAGCATCCTTCTGCAGCTCTCTGCCTCCTCAGCCTCACACAGGGGGAATCGCAGTCAGGCCAGCCCTCTGGCTCACGGATGCAGGAGGCCGCGGTGTGTGCGCATGGCACGTGCTGGTTCTTGAGGAACACGGGACCAGAGCTCACGGTGACAGGGTTCACACCAGGCACCGTGGGCTTGAACCAGCCCCTAGGTGTTGCACGGCAGAGATGGGTTAAAGGAGAAAAATCCTGTGGCGAATGGGACTTAGTGCTTCTTCTCTCCCTCTCTGGCAACGCTCCCCAGAGTGCTCTGCTGGAAGAGCAGAAGTCCGTGATGCAGAAGTGCTCGCAGGAGCAACGGAAGCTGGCAGCCGAGTGGGCTGAATTTCACACCCAGCAGCAGCTGAGGAAGGAGCAGATGGAGCGCAACATGGACCGAGCCCTGAAGATGGACTCACAGAGAGAGGGCACCATCATGAGCCTGGCCAAGGTACCACAGTAGAGCCCCTCTCCATGGCCTCCAGCACCACCTGGCAGCTCACGGATGGGTCCTGCCCACCGGGGAGATGTTCAGCCCTGCCTTCAGGTGTTTAAAACAAGTTTTAAGAGACATCACTGCGGTGGTGAGAATCGGGCTGTTCCAGGAGCAGCCTCCACCAGCCTGTTTTAGATGTTGACTGAAGCATCAGTCACCTCTGTCTCTCCCCTTTGCCTGTGAGGAGTTTGGGCAGCCAGACCAGGCACAGCCGCCTCCATTGTAAGTCTGGTGAGAGGAAACCCCCATGGTGGGTTAAACAGAACCTCCCCATGCCATGGGGACATGTTTGGAGCCAGTTCTCCCCCCTGGAGCTGTCCAGAGGAGATGTGTGGCACAGACTGTGGCAGGGCTGCATTTCTGAGGGCTACCAGGGTGGAAAATAACCATTCAGGCTGGGTGTTTCCACTGCTGACAAACTGCCAAGCCTTGAGCATGTTTTAGAGTGTGTAGCGTGGGTGAGGGGCTCCGTCCTTTCTGGGGAAGGAGTGTGTGTGTGTGTGTGTGCCTGTACAATCCCAGCTCTGCCAACCCTGGTGCCCAAGGGTGGGTGGATGAGAGCATTGGTTGGGTACCTGGTGGTGTTGCTCTGCACCCCAAACTGGCAAACACAAGAAGGAAAACAGGGGCAGATCTCTCCCATCACTTGGGGGGACATGAGATAGTGTCCAGGATAGGGCAGGTAGTGCATTGATTTTCCCCATGCCCATCCTAGGAGCAGGCAGAGCTGAAGATCTGGAGCCATGAGCTGAAAACCAGGGAGGAGCAGCTGGTGAGGGACAGGGAGCTGCTGGACAAGTCCTGGCAGGAGCTGAGGCTGGAGAAGGAGAAGGTGGGCAGGGCCACACTGCGCATCCAGCAGCAGGAGGAGCAGATTAAAAGCACGACCAAGGTAAGTGAAGCATCTGCGCTGCAATTCACAGCTGGGGTTTCACATCCCTCCTTGAGTGCTGAATCGCAGCGCTGTCCTGGGAGGGGAACAGGGGGTGCACAAAGGAGCCCTGCCCCAGGGCAGCGAGGGTCCCTGTCCCCAGCCTCCTCAGCTGCTCTGCCTTGCAGCTCTCATCCCAGAAGTACAAGGAAGGGGAGCAAGCCCTGCAAGAGGCGTGCAGGATAGAGTCCGAGCACCAGAGGAGGCTGCAGGTCATGGAGCAGCAGCTGGAGCAGCTGAAGCAGCAGGAACAGCGTCTTCACGAGGCAAAGACTCCCTTGCCTTTCCTTCTTGGCCTGGGGCCGCTGTGCCAAGGGCCTGAACCTTTGCCAACAGTTTCTCTCTCTTTCTCCCGGGGATGGGGCAGGAGCGGCTGAGCATGGCTCGCCAGAGGAGACAGCTCGAACAGATACGTGAGGAACTGCCCACCAACTCTGCGATGCTGCTGAACACAAACCAGGGCCTCAGTGCCCCTAGGAGAGGCCTCTCCAGCACACCGTGTAAGGCTTCCTGCACGCTGCTGGGGGAGGGGGGGACGGGACATGCTGGGGGCCAGTTGCACTTGTATTCCACTTCTCAGGAGGCTTGGGATGTTCCTGGGGGCTCATCACACACTCAGATGTGAGTTGGCCTCCTCACATCCTCTGAAGGAGCTCAGCAGAGACCTCTGAGCCAGGGCAGTGCCAGGAGGGGGCAGAGGGGGCAGGAAGGGAGAGGCAGGTGGATTAAAGGCCGTTTGCAGTGGGAGGTTGGGGAGGACCCTGCTGCAGGGACATGCAGGCAGCAAAAAAAGGGACACTTGTCCGTCTGCTGTTCCTCTAACGGCAGCGGTACCACACGGTTGGGCTCTTGTTCCAGGTTTTCCACTTCCCACCAGCGCGCTCCCTTGGCATAGCCCAGGCGGTAGCAGGGACACTGGGGCTGGCCCCACCGAGCTCTACGCCACATTGTTGCTGCTGAAGCACAGGGCCCAGCAGGTGAGGTGGTGGGAAACCAGGGCTGGAAAGGGCTTCAGACCAGCTGGGTGGGAGCAGGGCTGGGTGAAGCCTGGGTTGAGCCTGACGGCCACAGGGTGGGTGTGAGATCGTTGCTGGGCTGGGTGGGCTCGCAGAAGCCGTGGGCACCTAGAAGAGTGATACCAGCAGCAAGGGTTGGTGCGTCCTCACGGCTTGTTTCAGGCTGGTTGATAACATCCTTGGCTTGATGGCGTTGCCCCATCCCTGGGTGGCAGAAGCCAGCTCTGCTGGGCTCTGGCTTCATGATGTCCCCATCCTCAGCCCCCTCCTTCCCTGCTGGGTCCTTCCCCAGGCAGGGATGCTCTTTGAGCCTTCCTCTGTGGGCCTCACTCGGTGTGAGGTTATGGGCTCTGTGGGGAGCCCATACACCCCGGGGGCTACCACAGATGGGTACCTGCCCGCTGCTCGCCGCACGGAGGAGGGTTTGGGATACTCCCATCACTCGTGAGCAGCACCCTGGCCTGTGACCCCATTTCTGTGGCACTCTGATATCCGTGCCATCTATCCCTCTCTTAGGACCATGATTTCTTAGAGAAGGAGCAGTTCTTCCTGGACACCCTGAAGAAAGCAACCTACAACACTTCATCTCTGTCAGGCTGAGGAGGTGGCATCCCCACGCACCCCAAGGGATGGCTGTGCCTGTCCCCGCAGGAGGCTGCTGTGGAGGAAAACAAACAATAAATAATCCCAGTTCTCTGCTGAGGAAGTGTCCTCTTTAAAAGCAACCTCGGAGTGTTCAGAGCGTGAAATCCATCCCTGGGCTGGGAAGTCTGGCCTCCATCCCTCAGGGCCAGTGTCCCTGGCCACCTGGCAGGCACTGCTAGGAGGCAGTGGCCACCGTGGGTGTGAGAAACTATGGACTAGGGTATTGTTTATTAAGATTTATGTTAAGCTCAATGTAAAGTTTAGGCAACAAAATATATGAAAACGCTTATGCAAACAGCTACCAGACACTGCTTGTGAAAGATAAGATAACCGCCAGATGTTCAGGAACCGACAGAAACAAGACAGACAACCCCACATAAGGATATATGGGTGAAGGGTCAATACCTCCACTACTTCATGAACACGGGTAAAGATGTATAAAAAGGGACTGTTTGAACTGCTCAGGGCGGCAGTTGGTGGAGCGCAGACTCCCCTGCTGTCCAGCGCTGTCTTTGCTCATATTCTACTTGCTATAATTAATAAAATTTTAATTGGATTATGATCCGTTGTGGTCTCAATTTATAACAATTTCTGGTGCTGTGACTCGGATAAGGAACAGTGGGCTTTGGTCCTCCGGGGAGGCGCCCCGCGACATTTCGCGGCCCCGCGACCAACAGCTTACTCCAACCTTACCGACGAACCTAAATTCTAGAATAATGAGCAAAGGAGAAACCGGTAAAATCCCATAAAAATTCTGTGCACGGGAGTCCGGACGAAGACGCAGGACGCGTAAGTATATTGCGAAGTTGTTCGCAAGGTTTGCCGTTCGGGCGGGATTGGGTTTCCTGGAATATAACGAGTGAGAGGTTCGATATACTGAACCAAGCGAGTGTGGACTCTTAAGTACTGCGTCTCCCATCTCCCGCGAGGGACTGGGCCAGGAACAAGGGGAGCGAGTGAGTGTATGTTTGTGGATATTCCAGAAGATGGGGGCGAAGGGCAGCAAGCCTTCGACTCCCATGGGAAGGGTACCCACTGTACCTAAGAATACCCCTCTGGCATATATCTTGGACAATTGGAGATATTTCCCTGGAACCCTAGGGAAAGATAAGCAGAAAGTGATAGAATATTGTACTAAGATATGGGGAGGGAAGAAGATTTCTAAAAATGTCTTTTGGCCAGTCTATGGGTCAGAAGAAGATTGGGTAAGACAGCAATTAAACCTCTGGGTTAATAATAAAAAAAACCCCTTAACCCGGAGGAGAGTCAATATGCGGAGGTGTGGCTAAAAAACCGGGAGCTAGACTTTACCCGCTGAATGAAATAAAAAAACTAAACAAAAGAAAAAGAAGGGAGAGTTAGACGAAACCCTTCTAACCCCCCCTCCTTACATTCCTCCTCCTGCTCCTGCAGAGGTCCCCAGAGCGCCCACTCCCCCACCAGAGTCGGAACAAGGGTCTCCCCCTCTTCCTAAACGCGTAACTAGAAGTCAAAAAGGGGCAGCTCAAATATACCCCCTAAGAGAAAAGCCCATGGGGGGACCTCAACCTGTGATCGGATATATTTCTGTGCCTCTAAATTCGGCTGACCTACGAGATTTTAAAAGGACCGAGATGGGACACTTAATTGAGGACCCACTCGGAGTGGCAGAAAGATTAGATCAATTTCTGGGACCAAATCTTTATACTTGGGATAAGATGCAATCTATCCTTTGTCAATTATTTACTACCGAGGAAACCCAGGGACCTCAAGCAGATATTAAATGGCCACTCCAAAGACCTAACTGGGATAATCAGGATCCGGCGCATAGAACTCATATGCAGGACCTGAGAACTATAGTAATTCAGGGGATTAGAGAAGCAGTACCCCGTGGCCAGAATATCAATAAAGCATTTAATGAAATGCAAAAGAAAGATGAGAGCCCCACTGAGTGGCTGGAACGACTGAGGAAAGCCCTTCAGCTGTACTCTGGGGTAAATCCAGACAACCCTTTAGGGCAAGCGCTCCTCAAAACTCAGTTTGTGGCAAAATCATGGGAAAAACTTTAGCGGAACACTTCAGCAGGAGAGGACAGATAAGGGTAAAAGAAATAATTAAGCAAGAAAAGCAGATGGCCAGCAAGGGCATAAATTACCTTAGACTGATAAGAACACTGCAAATGAGCAAAAGGTGAAAAGTACACCATGAGGAAGACCTACAGCCTTCCTCCCATAGACCACTGCCCACATTCTAAAGACCCCGGCCCACAATTTTTGGAAGAATCTGCGCAAGCGTGAAAGACTGATAAGCTAATTAGCATACGAAGCGAGGGTAGGCGGGTTCAGGTAATGAATATGTATAGGCGTTAATGGAATATTCATTGTTTCAAGCTTATTTGCTGCAGTGTTGCTTATTTTGGTTACCGGATTTATGGAATGTGGAATTTGACTTTGATAATTGTTACTGTGATTTTGGCTATATTTTTGATAATAATAGTGAGCTCTTGGTGTTGCTGTAGAAAGATACCTGTGTGTTGCATTTTGTAAGTAGTAATTCTGTAAGTGATAAGTGTGTTCTGTGAGTGTAAGCTGGGAAAAATGGGAGGAAAGCAGAGTGGTGGGATTTTAAAGAAAAATCCGCTAGGGTGTGTTTTGAGTCATTGGAAGGATATTGGAGGATCCGCTGGTGGAAATGTGAATAGGAAAACATTGATAAAATATTGTAATCAATGGTGGCCGCTTTATAAGCTGGAATGTGGAGAAAAGTGGCCTTTTAATTAATAATTACAAGGTTATTAATAATTGTTATACTCATTTATGCTGGAAATGTGAGAACATTTCTGTATTCAGTATATTACAAATGTTGGTATGTGGTTATTGTCTTGAACATCCGAGGGGTGAATGTGAACCTCTGTATGTTTTAAAGTGTATATGGTGTAAAGAATTATTATATGTATGGTGGCGACAAGAAATTGAATGCCCTGACTGTAAGGTTTGGACGCCTTGGGATAAGAGAGAGAGCTGTAAGTGAAATTAGAGTCTCTGTGGCTGGGATAGCGATTGAGATAATAGTAAGAAAGGTCACTGGAAGGAAATGGGGGGGGCAGCTGGGGGAAGCGTGAATAAGAGAACTTTGGCTAAGTACTGCAATCAGTGGTGGCCCCTGTATAAGTTAGGGGACAGAGAAAATGGCCCTTAAACGGCACACTGAATTATAATGTTTTGCTAAAATTAATGTTATTTTTAAGGCGAGAGGAAAAATGGGATGAAGTAATGTATGCTGGTATGTTTTTCACTCTGAGGAATCACCCAGAGTGGCAAAAGAGTGTGGTATTAACCTAGCTCCACAAGATCCCTTAATATTAGCAATGGAAAAGGATCAGAGGGGAGGTTGTGGTTCCTTCTATGGAGCAACCAGAATGAAACACGTTGTAAGATAAAAAACTTGTGCTAATGTATGTAAGATCTGAAGCCGGGGGGGTGGAGAGTCAAAAAACCCTGTGAAAGTGTTAAAGTATTGGGGTGAGTTTGTACAAAGCCCCGTATCCCCTCGAAGGTGCGGCTGAGTCACGCTGGATGCATGGCAGGGTGTTTGCTGTTTGCCTGCGAAGGCTGATATGTAATAACACAGACTTAAAGCAACAAGGAGCAGATGTGCATTCAGGGTAAGAAAGAGTTAAAACAGAAGTGCTGTAGCAGAGGCAGGCTTGTGTAACCTGCAGAGCAGGAAGAGCATCTCCTGCCCCGAACCCTTCTGCTGGTGGGGAGGAGGGGGTTGCTGTTGCTGACGATTGAGCAGAAGGACCTGACAATGTCACCCCGATTGCTGCAGCATTTGCAGCACAACAGGACCGGTAACGGCCCCTCTAGGGCAGGCAGCGGGTCTGAGGAGAGTAAAGGTGAATCTCTGATGGGGAAATTTAGATGTTTGAAAGTCAGTTGTGAATAGGACTGGATAAAGGTTCGAGTTGATTTTTACTAAGGTAATCGTGATGTAGAAAAGTTGGTGAATACAAAACCAACTTATTTGGTGTTAAACTTCAGTGAAAAGAATTTGTTACAGTTGTGGGAGCTGCTGGCCACCAGGAAAACATCCTGAAACCTTTAAAGTACAAACTAAGAAAACAAATAAGAATGCCAAATTCACCAAAATCTTTAAGTGGAAAAGAAATCTTTAACCAGGCATATCTGGAAATAAATTCCAGGTAAGGAAAAAATGCTTTACCTGTTACAGTAGAAATGATAAGGGGAAGGTCTGCCTAGTTCAGGTAAAACAATATCCCTTGCTCAGCAAGGCTATGGGGAATATTGGCAGAAAAACTGAAATAAAATACACTCTGTAGCAGTTCTACTAATGTAAATCTGTGTGTTTTACCATGACGGTGACTTGTTATGGGATGTGCAGATGACACTCTGCAGCAGCAGAGGAGGTAGGAAAGGAGGAATTATCCTTAATACCAGATGGTAAAATCCAAACTGTAAGTACAGATCAGGAGCCAAACTATTCTAATGATTCTCGATTACCTGCTAGCCGAAGAAGGAAGTGTTTGTGGTAAATTAAATGTTTCCAATTGTTATTTGAAAATTGATGGCAATGGTGAGGGAGTTAAACAAATCACATCAGAGACAGGGAAGTTAGCCCATGTTCCGTCCGAACTCGGAAAGACTGGAATATTGACTTGTTTTCCTGGCTTCTCGGGAGCCCCTGGGTAAAACGAATCCTATTTTGTTATGTGGTTTAGCCACCTTATTGTTTTTGCCATGTGCTGTTCCATGTTTTATAAGATTAATTCAACACGTTGTAACTAACATGCAATTTGCTATTATGATTTCACCCAATGGCATTAAACAAATTCGAGTAGTACGCCGAAATGTACAGTCGACAATACAGATTATATAGTTAACACAATAACAATTTAACAGCAAACAGGAATCTGGGAATAATTAACTATTAACAATTCATACAACAATGTAGGCTGATGAAGAATACAAGTAGAATAGCAGAGAAAACAACCATCAGGAACGCACAGACGGGGATGTGGTAACATCTTTTATACTTTTCCACCTCCGCCATAAGTTCTTGACGTGTGACAGCAGAAAAACGCACCCTCTGCCTAAACAACAAGGAAAAAAAAAAGGGGGGGGGTTTGATTCCCCTTTATAATGAACCATACAGGTTAGACGTTTAAAAAACACTCACCTTACGGGATGTTCAGAGGGGGAAATGCGCACTCCAGACCCTTCCTCCCTGGCAGGTGACGTGGCGGTCTGATGGTGAGAAAACATTGCATTGAAAGCAAGGACCTGTCATTTGGCCATAGTGCCATAAATGTTACCATTAACAAACTTACCGGAGTGGTAAGCTCGGGAAATGGGTCCAGGACTTCATCTGGACACTCAGCAGCCATCTTTTATCGTGTATGCCTTTGAACATGCGCATGCGCAATTTTAAACCCCACAGAATGTACTGGAACAATCTGGAAAGACCGCGCATGCGAAATCCCTGTAGTCTAGCCATGGTAGTGACGCATATATGTATATATATATATATATATATATATAAAAAATGCTTAAAGAAACTATAGTATTTATAGTTCATTTATTACTTAAGTGGAATGTATAGTTATAAGTGTTGTTTTTAGGTTTTGTTTTTGTAGGTTATTATTATATGTATTACCCAACCCTTTTGATTTATTTTGAAAACCGTGTGTTAGATGTAAAGTAAATTCAATGAATCATTTGACAACCAGCAAACAACAAATAACAATTTCTTAACAAACATGAACTAGAAGTTGAATAACAGAATAACAGTCCAGCAAAGTCTCATGTGAGGTGGAAAACAGGCTTCTTCACTCGTGAGTCCAGCACGGTCCTGAATAATGTCGGGGTGGTAACTCCATCTGTTCCCTCCACGATAGTCTGTGTCTGGTCCTTGGTATTTTTCTTCACGAGGTAACGAAAATGAACAGAAACAAATAACAAGTCACATGGTAACTGCTGGAGGTCAACAGTTTTCTTTTGTTTATATAACAGTCTCTCGCACTCTGCTTTGGTATCCCACGGGTTCCACTTCTCGGGGCGGATTGCGAGGAAGAGATCGCACTCTTCTGTACCGGCGTGACCAAAAACACTCACAAAAGCACATACTGATGGGTACTGTAGTCACGATGGGACAAAGGCTGAACAGCAAAACCGTACAGACTGTGTCATCTCCTGCTCCCATCTTTTCCAAAATGATAAGGATTGTTTGTGGCAAGACAAACGAATTGGTCCGTGACCCTCCTGGTCAAGATTCAGGCTAACGCCCTGACCAAAACTGCACAATGAAAATGCACGCGCAGCCTAACCTTAAAGGGGCATGAAAATTTACCCCTTTAAATGCCCACCTCTTGGCTCTTGATTCTTAACCCCCACAAACAAACCTTATATATGCTAAGAAATGTTTTATTGTGCTTTGTTATGTCATCCTGTTATGATAATGTTTTGAAATTAGCTTATGACATGTTTGAGTTTTGAGTTGTTAGCTAACGTTTGTTAGGGATTTATAGTTCTTGTTAGTCATTTGTAGTTATTGCCTGTTATTGTTTATTGATAATGGTAAATGGGTTTAATGCTTAGATAAAGATTGTTAACCTCCTTTGTATAGTTGGCAGAATCTTTTCTCTCTCTCTATCTATGCCACCCACGGAGCAGCAATGTTGAGCCACGGGACGGTGTGAAGGACGTTATTGGGACATCGCTATCTGTCTCACCATTGCTGGCTGACCGCAAAACAACACAGAGACAGAGATACCCAAATCACCCAGAATAGGAGATGTCCGGGGAATACCCTGCTTAAAACACCCCACTTCCAGACATTTATGTTGGGTTGTTTGCCGATGTCTAAATTGTAATAGAGATTGGTCCTGTGTTTCATTTAAGAGACAACCTTACTGTATGAAATGTCACAATGATTCGATACGTACCAGGGGACCAGAGGATCAAGTGGAAATTCGTAAATTATTTTGTGGATGGGAACTGTCAGTACCTGAACTTTGGGAAGTACATGAAACAGACTGGTACAGAGTTTTAAGAAGTGTACTATAAGATTCGCCTGGAAACGGACACAACAACCAAACAGGTGGAAATATATTTAAGAGATAACTAACTCTTTAGACCTTGGAAATTATTGACAGGATAACAGCAAAATTCCCCTCAAGACTACCTGCTGCTGCCGAGAAGATATTGATGTCCTGTTGCTCTCTGCAAAAGAGTAGACGAGGAAGGCAGAGATGTACTGAACAGTGGGGAAATGAAAGCTAGTATCCTATTAATGGTATTGATTACCATGACTTTAAAAAAAAACAAAAAAAATGAGCATTACTCTTCAATTGGACCTTAGGTTGATGGGAAGATTCAATAGAAGTTCGGTACAACGTGACAGCCGGATCCCCAAAATTCCAAGTTAAATTGGAAGATTTAGTCTTTTATGAACTAGACCCACCCGGTCGATGAGAAAGAACAATAAAACCTTTTTATCTCTGCCCCAGTTCGAATCCAGGGAAAAGCTATTGCAATTTCCCTAATCACTATTACTGTGCATACTGGGGATGTGAAACCATAGCTTCAAACTGGGACGTAGCCATTAAAAATAGATTCTTAACTATAACATGGGGACCCGGAGGATGCAATCCGCCAGCTCCTAGCTGGGATAGACACGTAGAGGACCCCCATCTTGGCAACTGTAAGCGTGTTATATACTAGAAATCCTGCAGCCTAATGACCACGGATGGCTATTAGGACGAACCTGGGGAATAAGATATTGGGAACCTGGAGCTGCTAGAGGGGTCTCTTCTATCTAGTTCCCCCAGTCTCTCCCCAAAAGGCAAGTAGTCCTGCTCCTGGCAAAGTTTGATGGCCCTCCACTGAACTCGCTCACGGATGAAAGACCACTCTCTCTTGCACTGGGGCCTCAAAATTATACCCAGGGAGCTGGACACAACCCAGGGACTGCCAGGTAGCAGCGTACAATCCCCTTCCTCAGTCCCCTGGCTATGCTGCTCTTCATACAGCCCAGGACACCGTTAACCTTCTCAGCCGGCAGGGCACCCTGCTGGCTCATTCTCAGCTCACTTTCTGCCAAGACCCTCTGGCTATTCCCAGCAAAGCAGCTCTCCAGCCAGGCAGCTCCAGCACGTGCTGTAGCAAACGGTTGTTCCTCCTACTCTCCTTCCATGAAGGTACGCTTACCAGACTTCTTCTGTCACTTCACCAATGTTCACTCAGGTGACAAACAGAAAAATGCAGGCAGCTTCCTACCATGCAATTTGATATGCGCCATCACTCCCATCATGTAACATGGACACCACAATTTTGCTTAGAAGATAAGACTTAGATGTGGATGCAGGAGAGCTGTGACACCTCCCCTGTGCACAGCACAGGCTGAATGACCAGCTTTTCTGGTCAACTGTATCTGCCTGAAAACTGGATATTTACTGCAGGTCGATACTTGAGCGTATTCAGGCGAGGGAACAGCTGGGGAAATGGTAGGTGAAGAACTAATTGCTTAGTGAAAAGGCTGCTTATTCCGTCTGACGTGCGGAATTAAACTCTGTAACTCGGGGTAAGTTATAAAGCGGGGTGTTTATTGCGGTGCCGGGTGCAAGGGGGGTCGCTCCTCCTAACTTGCACACGTAGTTTTACTCACGATACTTATTTACACAGTGAAGTTGGTTAGTTCTGCCCAAAGCCTACACCTACGAGCTACTTATCGGTTAGTTGCCTTCTCGCTGCAGTTTAAAGGTAGAGTTCATTTTAAATTTCCTCCCCATGCTCCCCGGGTGGGGGGGTTCACTCTCTTCGGGGGGCCATTTGAGTAGGAGGTCGGGATCTCCCCCACCACAGTGATTGTACCCCGGTGTCCTTGAGCCTTACCCCTTCAGCAGCCCGTTTTCTTCCAGCAGCTCGCAGGCCCCTGCCAGAGGCTCCGTATTCAGAGGCCGGTGGGGCTCAGCTCCCCCTGCCCTGGCTGCCCCCCGAGGCGCTGAGCGGGCGAGCCCCAGCCCCTCTCTGCAGGCAGGGAGGCTCCTGCCCGCCTGCCGGTGGCTGCTGGCCCCGGGGCGGCTCCTGCCTGCAGCCCGGCTTTCGGGGGGCACCGCGCTGTCTGGGGTCGGGGGGGCACAGCCCTGAGCGCTACAGCTTGCCTACCGGCAGGCAGAGCCGCTCGGCGTTAAGGCCAGCGTAGTTTTTGCGTGTGTTTGGTCGTGATTTGGCTTCCGGAGAATAATGCTTTTGAGGTATGATGGCATGAAATCATGATTGAAACAGAGCAGGCATCTGCAGGAGAAATACCAGCTTGGGTGTAAGTCGGTGAACTGTATTGCCTCTCCCCAGCATTACCGTTGTTCGTTGTTGGAGGGAAATCGGTCGTGCCAGAGGTATTGTTAGAGTTTACCTGTCCAATGAAATGCCAGAGACTGGCCAATTAGAAAATGTGATTTATTAAAGCAAGCGACAAGTAAGCAAAACAGCGCTGGGCGGCCGGGGAGTCTCCTGCTCCACCAACGGCGCGCAAATTCAAGCAAGCTGAGCAAATTCAAGCAAGCTCTTTGACTCACTCTTTGTTGCGGATGTCTTCAGTGAGCTGAAGGCTCTCCCTGTCATGGGCACTGTTGTTATGCTCCAAGGACACCGTGATTGTGGTGTTGATTGGTTCCGGCCCAAGCTCAACTATAAAGTGCCAACTCGAGGGAGGAAACTAGCTGTTAACTTGTCCTGCGATGGAGACATCAACAGAAGTGCCTCGGCTCCTCAGCATGTGACCTCTACTTGGGAGGACTATGTCTGGTTTCAAGCACCAGCGGCGCTCAAAGGCTTTCACGAATGACCCACACTCTGTAGAACTTCAATGGAATATCGAATAACCTTTGGTGCCGCTTTAAGCGATAACTTTATCAAATACAACTGTGTATTCTTGTCTGTCTGGATCCTTTATTCAGGGCGTCTACTACCTTCCTGTAGTTGAACCGTGTCCATCTGTTTTCATCTCCTGAATGGCTGTTGAAAGCAATTACCCTTTAAGGCACAGCTGCACAAAGATACAGTGATTCTTTGGGGACCTGAGTTATGGTACAGGAGACTAATTGGCGCGTTGGGAGTAAAACTTTCCTGCTGTGTACTTGCTGAACTGGCAAATACTGGATAAACCTTTTCCCTCCTGAGTTTTAATGCGGCCATTACTAAATTAGCTGATTGCTTGGGACTCTCTCTGGGTAATGTACATGACTATTAATACACTTGGCCTTTACTAAAAAGGCTATAGCCATTCTTACCCGTAAAAGGAGACCTTTGTAGTCTGATCAGGCTTGAGTGAGTACTCGAGTGTTTGCCTATCTATTTGATAAAATTAGACTTCTCTATAACTCAATTTCAGTTACTTAATAATCCAAACAAAGAGTGGGACTTCTGAGTAATTGGGAGGTCTTGTACTGGTGACAAAAAGAGATTGATTGGCCCTGTGGAAGTGGGGAAGCACGTCTTCCTATTTTTTTACTAACCTTTAGCCCAACAGCCTTGACGGTCAGTTAGATATACAGTTAGAACTAAAAGCAAGCGGTTTCTGCTCTAACCCTCTTCAGAGGAAGTAGGACTGCGGCGAATGAAGAGACGGGACGCAGCTTGATGCAAGCAAATGTCAATTTATTGTACAGAAGCACGAGGTTTTATACACTTTCAGAAGCTGCGCGTTTGAAACAGATTGGTTCTTGAAGCTAAGCCTTGCATACTAGGCAATCCCCGATTGGTGGTTAACTACCATCAATTAACAAGGTGTTATCTTTCCTTGGCGCCATCCGTCTCCCACTCCCCTGTGCTCTGCAAACATGCCTCATCATGTTAATCCTTGTCCAGACAAACTCGAGCACATTCCCCTCAGCAAACGGATTGCCACGCATGGTCCTAGTTTCCAGCCCGCTCCTGCATCTCCCCCTTCCTGTTGCACAAAAAGAACCTTTTAAACCGAACGAGTAAAAACAAGGTATAAGTAATAGAACAAATAAAAAACCAACTGAGACATATTATCAGTGTCAAAATAACCCGCTGTCTCTGTTCCGTACAATTTGACAATTGCCCCTTTTTGTTTTTGAACAGCTAGGACCAGGTTTGCCATGTTCTGCAGGGCCCTTGCAAACATGACAGCAACCAAGGTAATAGCAAACAAACAATACTGCCAGTTGAGTGAATGGATGCCAAAAAAGACTGAAATTTTCTCAGATTTTGATACCATGTTGCTGCAATGGGGCGCCTAAAATCCCCGCAGCACATACCATCCAAATCCTCACAGCCATGTCCTTGAACCAACAACAAAAAGCAGTGGCAATTTTGACTCACATGCTTAACTGCCTACCAAACAAGGTGATTTAACTCTTTAATGCTTTCCCTGCTGTTACTCCGGATAAGAGAAGAACCGCTGCGACACGTTCCCATCACAGCCTCCTACTACATTAGCATCTACAGAAAGACAATGATCGACATTCAAAGTGTAAACAGTATCATCTCCTTTTGGATTAACATTATACATAGGTGGAAGGGCACACCAAAAAAGAACTGGTTCAGTCAAAAAGTTCGAAACATAGTGTGCCTTCTCTGAACATACCTCTGGGGTCATTCCCTTCAGTTCCCTCTTTTTTTATGCAAAGAGAAACACTTTTACCATAACAGAGAAGCCCCTATTTACATCTCTGAGCCCGGACACAAACCGCAGCTGTATGCGCCACCAGGCTCAGGGCAGGAATCATTCATGCCGTTACACAGCTATATATCTCTACAAGCATGCAGACACCTATTAAACACTAGATAACCATGTTTATCTTTCCTATTCTCCTTCACAATACCTAGCTGTTTCTCCCATTAGTTTCCAGCCCGCTCCTGCATAGGACTCCTGTCCCAATATGCTAGCTTGTTCTCACTTAAGACAACAACAATAAAAGTTAGTTTCTTGCTTGCTTTTACTTCTAAGTCTTAGACTCTTCAATGTTTATGAAATGTGAAGAGGCGGTGAGGCGAGTGTGATCAAGTTCAGCACTATCTTTACTTGTCAAACTCCTGTTCAAAGTCAGAAGGTATTACTTGGGAGCAGAACTTGAGCCCTTTCTTCTGGCCTGGTGTCTAGTGCAGAATGGGAGAAGGAGGGAGGGTGAGAAACACTTGAGAGCTTTGAACAGTGTGTCAAAACTAGGTGTCTGCTGGACTTAACCTTCAGTCAGCTACTTAGAAGTGTCTGTAATGTAGTGAGCTTAACAGCTCCAAACAGCTCTATCCCATTTGAAGAGAAACTCGAGCCTACTGGTAGCAAGGTTGCTTGCAGCTTCTTGCTAGCAAAAATTGCACGATGGTGTGATAAGAATCGTTTGAAATGAGGGTAAAGGTTGAAGTAACCTGCTACACTTGGTGCATATTTTAACTTTACCATTTGGAATGGAATGATAAAGAACGAAGAGGAAATTAAGTTGGTATTTTTGAGCTTGGAGCACACTAGGAACGCTGTCTCTGCCTTGTTATCCATTGAACATCTGTTTACATAGTGTAGTAGCTGCTAAAGCTAGCCGTAGGGGGAAAACCTGTTAGAATGAAGAAAGCTGCCTTGTGTGCAGCTGCCCACTTGAATATGTAATTCCTGGTCTCTTGAATGAAACATAACTTGAACGTAGGAGTGTTTGTGCTCAGGAGATCAAAACCCTTTACACTTCCACCAAAGCTGCTTGTGATGCATATTTCAGACGCTAGCACTCAAGTGTTTAAAGAAGCTTTTAAACAGAAGCCTTCGTTCTAAGGATCAAGGGGCTGGTTTCTTTCTACTCTCTTCCCCAGATGAGTGCAGTGTTACTGCAGTAAACCGTTCATGTATTCTGTTACACTTGAACTATGAGTGCAGCAATGATACGGTGCCGGGAGTGAAAGAAGACAAGTTGCTTACTTTGGGGTTTTTTCTTTTATTCTTTAGAAAAGCTTTAGAGCTTCATTAACAATTTTAGTACTGTAATGATTATCAAAATGAAATGTTGTTTTCTCTATGTGATTACATTGGATTTATTTGATCCCTCAAAGTAAAGGTTCTGCTGGTGGCAGAACAACTTGCTTCTGTTCTATATATGTATCTAAAGTGCATGTTCACAGCTGTTCCACCTTTCTGACAAAGTGCATGATGTCTTGTGCCAGAAGCTTTGGTTCCTCAAAGGCAGCAAAATGCCCTCCACGTGGCATGTAAGAGTAAGTGATGATGTTCTTGAAGACCTCCTTTGCCCAGACCCGTGGTGTATGTACTAGCTCCTGAGGAAAAAGCTGCAGTCCCTGTGGGAACATACACTGCAAACCTAGAGGACATTAACTAAGTGCCTTTTTGAAAAAAGTCCTGGGGAAATTCTATAAAAACCTCCTGACTCTAGTAATTGCCACAGTCAGCTGGCAGAGCTTCACCGCAGCGACACATTTTGTGGTTTGTACTCTGCTGAAAAGCTTTGCTTGTATTTGAGTCTCCTTGAGTATGAGAATATTATACCCAAAACCGTAAAGTAGAGCCAACTTCGCACACGGTTCAATCTTGAAACGTTTCCTATTTTTAAACTTACCTTGTTTTACAGTTTTGCGATAAATGGCAAGACGCATCACCTCTTTGTGACAGTCAGAAATGAGCCTGCTCAAGTTTACTTTAGAATTTATAGTACCAGCGTAACGAATGAGTTGAGGAAAGGTAAGCTGGCTCGGTCTACAAAGGAAAAGACTCTTCTATTTGTTTGTGTGATCAATCACATGGAATTCCGTTCTGCAGCATTTTCTGGTCAGCCTCTCTTATAGTCATCTTAAAGTCAGTGGCTGTTAGAAGGTGCTTGGTTTGTTAGAAGGTACTGCTCTCCAGATTGCTTCCCCAAGTTTGTGCTTAACACTTGTAGTCGTTAGTTTTATCCACCACTAAGCCGTATGCTTCCTAATTCAGTTTAAACGTCTCTCTTGGAAATGCTCCTGATTTTCTGTTTTGTTTTAACTGAACTGAGCCAGAGATCACATTTGTTTGGTGACTAAGTATATAGACCTGTAGTTTGAACACAAGACTGAATATAGTTTGATATGTCCGCTGCATTGTCTTGGCTACAAGCTACTTTGTGTGAATTACAGGTTCAAAAGAAAAATGACTCAACTATTTTTATCAAAAGAAAATAAGAACTTAGATTATTTTTTTTAACAACTTAAGTTTGCTGTTTTAAAGTAATCTAAATGTTTATACAGGCAAACGTGGTTCAATCTCATTTGCAAATCTTTCTTACACCTACCACTTCATTACCTGGCATCACCTGTTAGACCAGGGTCCTTGGAGATGTTCTCCTTGTAGAATCGCATTGAGGACACAATGGAGGATGTCACCCAATAAATCATCACATTGGCCAAAAGCTCATCAAGAGTGTATTTGCTATTGATAGAAAAAGATGAAGATGTTTCATTGGAAGCTGTTTCTCAATACACTATATTGGGCTCATGCCCTGAAGAACAGTTGTTCTTGTTCTCCACTTGTTTTCAAGCAGCAAATTAATTGGCACCCATGTGCCCAGAGCAAAACTGCCCGGTGCTGAAGCAGTAGTTTGCAGGCAGTCTGCTGTGAGTTTACACTACTACTTGTCATGTGTAACCTTTCATGCTCAAAATTCAGCTTTGGCCAGTCTTTTACCTATCTCCTCATTAGTTACCATTGCTCATTCTTTTAATGAGTCCTCTCATGGAAGAGCACCTGTTTTCTTACCTTTCCAAGCCTCCATCATCTTTATGCAGAAATGATTTATCTCTCCAGGTAGAGAATTTTTCCAATATATATGCAGCAAGCCCCACAGGGGAGTCATTCAGTCCACAACCTAATTCAAGAGAAGAAGAGAACCATTGCAGTTGCCTGGCATTGCAAATACTTCAGTGGGAGTTAAACTGGACTTACATCAATTCTTCAGAGTTTTCTATGAGAATTCAGTAAAGAGTGCGTTTTACTAGCCCTGGAGTACTTTATTCTTGAAAAGTTCACCCCGATGGAATTTTGGCTATAACTGACAGCACTATAAAGTTGAGCAATTCCTATACAAAAGAAAATAGGAGTTAAGAAAATCCTCTGGGCTTCTTGGTAATGTGTGGCAGAAAGAGCAAATTCAGATGTAAAGGGATTACACTCTGAAAAGAAATTTCAGATAAACTGTTTGGGAGCACTGTCCTGCTTAGGATGGCTAACTGGGACCCTGAGTGCTGTTCACTTTCTATGTAATTTAAACAACAGTGGAGTGGTGTGTATCTGCTATCTGCTCCTGCCTTTGGGGAATGCTAACAAACATTATAAACACAGCATATTATATCTGTGTTTTAACCTGTAAAACGGGTGGGGATCACTTCAGCAGTGGTAGAGCTTGCCTTGGGAAAATTCCTGTACCACACTCTAGGCTGTAGTTTTACAGTATCCTTAGAATTGCCTACTCTCAAGTGTATTTTAGTGTGACTTTAGCACTGAATGACTGCGTAGAAGATGATGCACAATGTGATTTCAATTTAATAGTGGACATAGTTAATGCAAAGTAAGTTTGTGCATTGGCACAACAGTTTCCCTGTGCTGTCAGGCCTAAAGTGATTTGCTACACATCAAAGTCATGTAAATGCTTTGACCAGCAAAGGTAGGGCAGGCTAAAATGTGCCAGCTAACATGTGACCCGTCTGGAGGTGAGCATTTTCTGAGCTGAAAGCTGTCTCCGAATCACTGTATTCAACTTTCATGGACTGGATGCTCAGAAATACCAGTCTTGTTTGCAGCTTACTAATGATTCAACCTGTACACATCTTAGGTACCACAGCTTCTGGTGAGTGAAAATACTGTAGCGTTGCTTTAAACCTGCCTAATGAGAACTAAACTGATAATATAGATATTTTTTGAGACTAAGCAGGGAATATGCATTTTTTCCCCCTATTTATTTTCTACCTTTCACAATTTTAGTGTGCTACAAAATCCCTGCTCTTCTTTTTTTCCAGGTTAAAGAGTCCTAGACTATGTACAGTGCTTGTAGGGAAGCTGCTTGGTCACTTTAGGGTTCTTTTTCTCCCCTTCTTGTATTCTTTTGATTATAAAATATATTAATGAAACAGGGGTGGAACAGATTCTAAATATCATGGATTTAGTGTTTTGTCTTACTCTCTTTTTGCTTTCTTTAAGAGTTTGTAAGATTCTCTTAAAGTCTGAGCTGGCTGACGTTTCAAAGCACTGTCCTTGACTCTTGGATTCTCTCACATAGCAGCAACCAAACTAGAGCCCATTGTGATTTTCTTCCTCTGCTTAAATTGCTTTGGACTTTGTTGACATCAGTTTTTATTGGCCAGTTTAATCAACCAGTCACTTAACTGCAGAGAGTTACAAAACCATTTATCTTTAGATTAAACCAAACCCTGGATAGGTGTCAGATTTTCACTTAACCATTAACTTTTATCTGTAGAGAAATTAAGATCATATTGAAAGGTACGGGTGCCAGCACAGATTTTTGTGATACTCTCTCTCCCCTGGAACTTGCTTACTTATTTATATTCATGAATTCTCATGTTAACTAGTTATTAACCCATGAACTTAATCTTTTTCTTAAGGCAGTTTAATGTCTTTAAGAACACTGGGAGAAGGAACCTCAACAAAACTTTTCTTGGAAAATAAATATGTTCCATTACTAGGTCCACAGCTTCTTGATCCTGCCAGAGCTCTGATATTTGAAGCATGATTTCCCTGTGATATTATCACCTGTAAATGAATTCTCCTTTTAAAAACATTTCTGCTAGTTTTCTGATCAGACACTAGACATACTGGTCTTTGTTTTTCTGGGGGCTGTCTTCATTGTTTGGCTTTTGAAAAGAAAACCCGTAAAACCCCAACCTGGTATCTGGTTTGTCTCCTTTTATTTCTCTGATATTGCAATCAGTTCAAGCAACAGACTAGGCATTAGCTGACGTTTCACTTTGAGTTTCCTCTTTTCCAGTTAAATGCCAGGATGGGGTGCTATTCCTTCTATAGTCTCCGTACCTGATGCCAGTCTGAGACAGCTCTGCTGTCTTTCCTGATGAGGGTTTATTTCAATAAAGGAATACCCCATAATCTTTGATAATATTATACAAATAAATCATGTAACTTTTCTGAGATGGCCATACCTTTCTTCAGACTCCTTATCTACTGGTCCCACTACATCATGCTTCTGGATTCAGGTATTATGGCTGTGTCTACCTTTCTGCAAGTTTCACATTGCACTTGCTTATGGTATTTTTCTTGTTTTCACCCACATTTATTTCTAGAAGCTTCAATGTCAGGGTCCTGTGCTTTACTTTAAGAGGCTTTTTGCAAAGGGTTTCTTTGCCATAGAGAAGTGGTATGCCATTTAACAGACCTTGAAAAGTGATATTTGTAGTCTCCGTCTTTTTTTAAGCGGTTCCTTTTCACTTCCTTTTACACAGCTCTTGTCCCCATGTCTTGCGTTCAGTCACCAGAATTCATTGCTTCTCAAACACGGTTGGCTTTTGTTCAACTATGTGTTTATACGCCTTAAGCAGTCAGTATACAAAGTTCATAGTGATATAGAGAAGGTTCATTACCTGCAGTGTCTGGTTTGGTGGCTTGGATGTGTAAGTATCCAGACTCTCGCAATAGTTCATGTATATTCTTCTGGATGAAAGGATACATACGTCGAACATCTTCCCTAGTAAAGCCTATGAGCCATGGTATATAAGCCCCAAGCATCACGGAAATCATCCTTCTCAAACCTTCTCTGCCAGCAAAGATAAGATTCACAGATCTGAAATCAAGTTAATGAATAGAAGGTTAAATCAAGCAATTTTCTGTTTCCAAATTTTCTAGAAAATAAGTCTGACGGGAGCTGTAATAGAAGCATTTCACTAAGCCAAATACATAAGCCCTTCACATTTATCGTGATTTCCAAAAAAATTTGGGAGAGTTAAAAATGGTACAGCTGGTGCCATCTCCATCCAGGAAAGTCCTATGCTTCGTGGTACTGATCAGCTGCTGAAAGGTAATATAAGTCTCACAGGTAAAATAAGTCTCACAGGTAAAAAAAGTCTCAGAGGTAAAAAAAGATTCGGGTAAAAAGTCTAGCAGGTAGAAAAGTCTCACAGGTATAAAAAGTCTCATGGGTAAAAAATTCCCGCAGGTAAAAAGTCTCAGGGGTAAAATAAGTCTCACAGGTAAAATAAGTCTCAGGGGTAAAAAGAGTCTCAGGGGTGAAAAAAGTCTCCTTCCTTTTCTCCCTGCCAATTTTAAATTTATCTCCTTCCTGATTTAGAATGATGATCCTTGAGGTCTCAAATCAAAATGCAGCAGAGCTTACTTCCATGCCTAGTGAAAGAGAAGCCAAACAGCACTCCATTTTTCTCTGTACAACTCTTCCCTAGATAAGGGAGGCCAACAGCATCCTGGCTTGTGTCAGAAATTGCGTGGCCAGCAGGACAAGGGCAGTGATGCTGTACCCAGCACTGGTGTGGCTGCACCTCGAATACTGTGTTCGGTTTTGGGCCTCTCACTACAAGGAAGGTGTGTCCAAAGAAGAGCAACGGAGCTGGTGAAGGGTCTAGAGAACAAGTCCTATGAGAAACAGCTGAGGCAACTGGGCTTGTTTAGTCTGGAGGAAAGGGGGCTTGGGGGAGACCTTCTTGCTCTCTAAAACTACAGGAAAGGAGGTTGTAACAAGGTGGGTGTTGGTCACTTTTTCCCAGGTAACAAGTGATAGGATGAGAGGAAATGGCCTCAAGTCGTGCCAGGGGAGGTTCAGATGGGATATCAGGAAAAATTTCTTCACTAAAAGGTTTGTCAAGCATTGGAACAGGCTGCCCAGGGAAGTGGTAGAGGTATTTAAAAGGTGTGCAGATGTGGCACTTAGGGACCTGGTTTAGCAGTGGACTTGGCAGTGTTAGGTTTATGGTTGGACTCAATGATCTTCAAGGTCTTTTCCAACCTAAATGCTTCTATGATTCTATGAAATTTAGAAAGCGTGAGAATGCAAATACCACTGTCAATGCAAAGCACGTGAATATGACTGAATGCACAGGGGTGGGGATACCCCTGGAGAAAACAAAGCAGAAGGCGATGAGAGGCAGGGCAAACAGAAGGCAGGACCCGGACCGTGGAGCCAGAAGGTAGGGTAAGAACTGGAGAAACCTTCTCTGCACTGATTCCCTTTGCTACTCACTGTGGCAGCATCTGGGCCATGTTTGTGGTAATAAGAGATCCCCAGTCTTCTCCCTGTAGGTAGTATTCTTTGGAGCCCAATCTATTCATCAGCTTATGAAATTTCCGAGCAGTTGCTTTGCTGACCTTTCTGTGCTCTAGGATATGGGTACTGCTGCGCTGCGTGCTAGGAGTGTTAATCCTGGAACGTAATGTGAAGGACAGCCCTTTTGGGCTTGGACACACTGTGGAGTTTTGGTAGGTGAGTGTGGTGGAGGCTTGCAGGCTTGGCTTAGCTAACCCAGGTGCCCAGCAGACGTGAGGAATTTCTTATACAGAAGGGAACTTCATACAGTCAGTACAGATATAACTTTCAACTCTGCTCAGTTATCCCATTTTTGTTGTTTTACAATCTTAGGATTGCATTGCATATCTCCTGCAACCATTGCTCCAAGCCATGTAAAATTATCATCTTGCAAAGAAAGCAAGAATCATTTTTTTAAAAAAAGGATGCAGCTGACCAAAGGTACTTGAGAGAGGGACTAGTCTTAAGATTTGTAGGACAATATAGATATAAATGTCTTATGGAAAAGAATATGCTGGGTGATTTGTCATTAATGTAGTGAAGAAGCATTGGTGGCAGAAACAAAGGCCTTATCTTCAACAAAGGGCTGCATATAAATTAGTATGTGTAGAGGGTCTATACTCAATGATTTATTTAGTTTAACAAAAAATCTCTAAAAAAGCAGTTAACAGCAAGTATTTGGCTGAGGCAGAAAGAAATGCTAGAGAACGATCTCCATCCTTCTCAATAACAACGATTGCTGCTGAGGATCCTGTAACAGCAGCTATTACGACAGGCCAGATCCCAAGCTGCTTTTCTCCATCCTTACCCTGGAAAACTCCTGTTCTTGCTTTCGGTGGGCATGAGTGCTCAGTGGCTGCGAGGGGTAGCTGTGTTGCAGAGTGGGGCGGGTTGTCTCTGTCCCACCGCTCTGCTGGAGCTCTGCACAGCCACCTTCCTGAAACTAGCTCTTACAACGAAGGGCTTCGGAGGGAAAGGGCGAAGCCCAAATCTAAGCATGGGTTTTGCAGTGCCATCAGCTGAGCATTAGGCGCTCACGGAGCTCCCACAGTCGGTATGGCAGGCAGCTGAAGGGCTGCTGGAGTGTGTGAGCTCCCCTTTGCAGGCCTGAAGAAACATGCAAGAAGAGATCTGTTTTTGAGACGTTGGTCTCATGATGTATTCAGTTCACTGGAAATTTTGGAGAGTTTTCTGCAATGATCCTGTGCGTTATTACCTCCCTTTTGGGGAACTGTGTTAGCTGTTTGGAAGTATTTGTGGCCTTCTTCCCAAATTATTTATTTCTCTATGGTTTTTCCTACTGTCCATTATTAGTTGTTATGCCTACATTGTATAACAACAACAACAACAGTAATATGAGGAGACTCATCAGGTCCAGAGGCATTAAGAGAATGAAGACTGAATCAGCTGAACTTCTGACATAAGGATATGATTTTCATTTTTCATTAAAAACATCTAGTCTGGAAAACGAGGGACGTTTGAGTATAATGTAATAACAGCACTGCAGATATCTCACCTAAAGAAAGCAGCACTATGGACCTTGAGCATTATATCAGGACCCACAAATACAATTGGGAAAATAATTAGGTATTGTATTTTAAGATATTGGTCTGAATATGGTAAACAAGATTCTATCAACAAATCTGTAAGTGTAATTTTTTTTTCTCCTCCAGCTTTTCAGCAGTCTTGGAAAGACTTCTCTAAGCAAAATCCCAGATACGTAACTGACTGGCCCTTCCCAAAGGTACAAGGATAAAGCCCTTTGCAAGTGGCTGTTAAGAAAACTGGGCAGCAACAGCTGCAGGATTAATCCTTGCCTAAGATTAATAAGCAGTTCCACAAGCAGTGTAACTAATGAAGCCTTGTTTCCTACATGTATTTGCAAAATACAGCTACTATTTGCAAATACAAAGAATTTGTATTTTGCAAGTACAAACACAAAAACTTTCTAACAATTGAATTGTTCTAAGATTTTGTTTCCTTTAGGTATGTTTATAAAATCACCCCTGCACTTCCAAAGAAATCACTTTTCATGAAATGTGTAGAAACACCTTTCAGAACTAATTTTGAAATGTCTGCTTGCCGAAGTTGGTGAAATCAGCAAACAGATCAAAAAGTTACTGAGAGGACACATCTATAGACATACCCAGTGATTGCACCAGCACTGGTTCTGCAGGAAGCAAGGAACAAAAATGAAGTTGTGAAAGAAAACATAGGAGAAAGCACCTATTTTTTAGCAGTGTTGCAGTGAGAGGAGTTGCAAGGCTCACAGAAGGAACATCCCCCATGATCAGTGCTGAGACATATGGTAGCCAAGAATGATCGAGTCCAGCTCATTTGGTTTTAATGGTGAAATCTTCAGTGCCATTGACGAGACCACCGCTTGCTTTTGCACCGCATCCAGAGGATGAAGTGTTTAGTGAGGCAGCCAAATCTATGTAAGATAGAGAACAACTGGGAAAAACTTCAAAAGCCCCTAGTAAAGGCTGCTGCTCTGAAATCTAATTCATGTTTTGGCATTTGCCTTCAGTGGGAGCAGGAATGAACCAAAAGTTGGGTAAGTGGCACAAAGTGATTGCAGATGGAACTCTCTGTATGCCAATATAAGTTAAGGGAAGCTGGAAAAAATATTTCACTGACCTAATATTTAAATGAAATATTCTGAGTTAGAGCTGATTTCAGGGAAAAACTCCAGGCACCTCTGTGGACAGCACAGTGCTGAGAGAGAAAACTCAGTGCAGAGCAAAGCAAAGCCAAAATAAGATGTCGTGTATTAAATAGGTCAGGAATGTATATATCACCGTAACAATTCCAAAATAAATCAGCTATGCATCCCCACTTTGAAATCAGTGTTAAGTAGGGTCACTTCCATAACAAAAGGGCAGAGAGGAATAGAAAAGGCAGAAAAAAACCTGGCACCATAATCACTGGGACAGTGGAGGCTGTAACAGGAGAAAGGAATGAGTGAGCAGGACAGTTTAGCTTTATGAAGAGTTGAGTCAGGGGAGAGACTAACATAATGAATAACTAATTTGACCTTTAATAAAGTCTCTTGTCACCTGCTGAACGCCCTTCATGACTTGACATGGATTATAATCTGGGAGTTACACAACACCTGATGTAATAAGGAAAGGAAATGTAATTTTATGATGCATAGAATTCTAAGATAAAAAGAATTGCTGAAAAATGTCACCAAGGCAAGTAGCTGTAATCATAAAATTAGTATTAATAAAGTTGGTGATGGTGAAAATCCGTCAGTTCTTGTGCCTCTTGTTTTAGGATTTCCATTCAGGTTTGTGTGGCTCACTGAAGCTGAGATTATTCCTGCTGCTCTTTAAGCACAGCAGCATCCACATGGTGAAATACACTTTAAACACGGAGAGTTAGAGCTCAGGATGGAGAGCCAGAAAAAGCCAGTGTAATCCTGGTTTCTGGCACAAAGGCATCACTTAAAAGAGTGCAGAGTTATCCATTCCACAGCTCTCATGCGGTTGCAAATCTCTGTCCTGAAGACACTGGATGGTTTCTTTAAAGCTGCATCTTCTCTCTGGAGTAACCACCTGAGGGCAACATCACAGACGCAACAGGACACACAGGGTTCCTGTGCCTGGAATATTGCGCTCACTTTGAGTGACCCCATTACCAGAAAAATTGTGATGACTGGGAAACAGCTCAAAGAACAGCAACAAAGATGATTAGGAGGCTGGAGCTACTATGCAGAAAAAAACGTTACAAAAGCAAAATCTAGTTTGCCAAAGGGATGACTGACTAGGAGCAGGATCCTGGCCTTCAAATGTTTGAGGAGTGAAGAGAAATTATGTAGCGTAATAAAGGGAGATAGAACTACCAGTAACTGGTGGAAATGAGGCAAGGAAAATGTGCCTGCTCTTCCTCTTACATTTTTCCTACCTGTGAGATACTGGGTTGTGAATTGGAAGTATTCATATTCTGACTCTCTAATGAAAGATCAGGGTGAGGACAGTGCGGGCCAGGAGCACAGACCCTTGCTCATGGAGATCAGCTCACAGTCTACGTGACAGTCAGGAGATGACTAGTGAGTAAAGCAGACCACTGTTGGGTGGGCAGGAAGATAGGGATACCACGAAGTAAGAAATGATTTACAAAAGAGAAGTCATTCCTTCAAGAAAGTCCCAAGAAATCCAAGCTGTTCTCCCCCATCCACAACTTTCAAAATACATATGGCCCCAAGAAGGATCTTTCTTCTTTGCCAGCCTGCGACGTATTTGTGGGGGTGCTCTAGAGCAATACTGATTTCAGGACAGGGATACTTCACCTTCTCATGCCTTTCCAAGGAGGCAGGTGTTGGGGCCCTTGATCAGGCATGACAGTGGTTGGAGGCAGCCAGTGGGACACATCACCATACGCTCTGATTCTGGACAATTATTTTTCTGGTGGAGAGGGTAGTGGAGGCATCCTGCCCTGTGCAAACACTGAGCTGGTGCTTAGAAGACGGAGTGGAAGGGAGCGCTGAATTTATAGTATCGATGTGAAATGCCACCTACGTGTGCAGAGAGGTCTAGAGAGGAGACAGAGAAGTCCTGCCTGCCCTGCAGTCCAGGTTTGGCTTCTTCACTGCATGGGTTTGTGTACCATGGCACAGCACTGGCAGAGCCTCATGGCAGTGGCTGATGAGGTGTCCAGGTGAACCAGGAGCAAGCTGTGGGCTGGAAGGGCTTTGCTGGAGGGACCCAAGGGGACTGGGAACTGGGCACTGTGCAGCGTGCACACAGCTGAGCACCTCCAATGGTCCACAGGATGGCCATGATGGAAGTCGTCCAGCCTGGTCCCTCCTCGGGGCAAGCAGCCCTCCCCAGCTGCCTGACCAGGTGGGAGGGAGGCACAAGGAGTCACAGCAAGGGGCTGAGAGGGATAAGGCAGGGTGAGCTGGATGCACTGGGCAAGCTAGCAGAGCTGTGACACTGCAAGCCCTGGTGCTGCCTGAGCCTCTTCAAAGAGCGGCTTTAGCAACCTGAGAACATACATAGTCGGCAGGATCATGCTGTGCCAGGGCTGAAGGCAGAGCTAAGCTGCAGAGCTAAAGCTGTGGCACTTGGGCATAGGTTAGTATCCGTTCTTTGCTCGGGAAGGGAAAAGCTTAACGCGGTGTTCAGGGGGAGGGGAGGCTCTGGGTGTTGCTGTAAGCACAACGCGAGGAAATGGTGCTAAGACAGAGGCATGACCCATCATTTGGTAGGAGGTGCCAGCCTGCCCAGGTTAGCAGTGCTCAGTAAAGCAAGTGTGACAAACCAGGGCAGTACAGGGGTGGCACCTCCTGTCTGCTCGTCCAAGCCCAGCCCGTACTTCTGCCATATCCTTCTCCCTTGTGGCACCAAGTGGGTGTTTTTGTGCAGGTTTTGCAGTTACTAACTCTTACCGCACCAGCTTTCCTGCTCTGTTCCCCTCTCAGTATCCCTTGCTGGTGAGGTCTGAGGGACACTGGTATAGCTGAGAGACATCTTTTCCCCTACTTTTCCCTCTGCCAGCTGTCAATCACCCACCTGGCACTCAAATTCAAACCTCCCCATATCAGGCTCTCCTTTTCTTCCCTTTCTGTCCCTCCATCTACCTCCTTTAGCCAGTGATGGGACCACACCACCCCCTGGAACGTGCCAGCATGAAAATGAGCTTTTTGTGCAGAGCTCCCTGCGTGGGTTTGGGTTTCATTTGCTTAAAAAGCACAGAGCCAAAAACTTCAGGGTGATCTGGGGCCACTGGAGAGCCCTGGAAAAGGAGCAGTTCTGGACCTGTCCAGCATGTGGAGTGCCCTGTTATACATCAGGACTTTGCAGAAGGATCCACAAGATGTTTCTTATTTAAAATGCAATTGGAGAAGGGAATGCTACACCAGCAGACTCATCTAGCTCCAAGTCATTGGGATGCCAGCTGCAGTGTGGTCTAACAAGCTTGCTCAAGCCCCTGACTAGACTTGACTGGCCTTCCTGAAGTCTGTCTTGCTGTTACTTCATCCTTGTTAAGAGTTTAAATACAGTTGCTACGCTGCAGTTAAACACTGATGCTGTGGTAGGCATGCCCTAAGTGTGATGGAGCCTGAAAATTTGGGAAGCAAACCAAGCTCAAGTAACTACTCCAAACGGAAAGCAATAAAAGACAGCAACTCCTCCTTCCCTTCACAGATCCCCTACTTAAGAAAGAAAATCCTAATTCTTCTAACAGTCCCATTATAGGACTGAACTGCACCAATGATGACAGGCCTTTAAAAAAAAAAAAAAAAAAAAAAGATTGGCAAATCTATTGTCTCCTCTTAGAAGGCTTATTTGTAAATATGGCTAGCCAGATCCTTTTCCTACAGTCTGCAGCAATATTTTTCCCTGAGATCGAGGAGTTAACACTCAAATACATCAGCCTATCTCAGACCCTGGAGGCAGAATAATGCACCATCTCTGCTAGAGCATTATCCCTACCATCCACTGTTTTCAGGTTCCTGTTAAAGATTAATGATCAAAGAGCAAACAGCTTTTGCTTTGACTAATTCTGATTCAAGCCTGGATCTCTGTTTAAGCAAAAGCAAACCAAGCGAGTGTTCATTTGTTTTGAGAACCACTGGTTCCCAGGAAAGAGGACAAATTTCTCTTTCTGTCTTCTGGGTAGTTGGTGCGGGCAGCTCTGTGCCTCAAAGGCTTTCCTGCCTCCGTGGCACAGCAGCTGGGAGCCGGCGGAGCACATAAACCCGTAAGACAGGTCCCTATCCTGCAAAGTGAGAAGATGTTAGGAAAAAAAAAAAAGTGATTTTCCAATAGAGGGCACTAACTCATGGCTTTTGTGGCAACATAAAGCCCTATCTGTTCTTTACCAGCACCCTCTGCAGGCTCCCAAACGGGGTATGTCTGAGTTGGGGATGAGAAGGGGAAAGGAGACCAGTACTGAAGTGCTTATGGCGCCGTGTTGGTTTCTAGTATCTTCTACTCATAGGTTCCTGTTGCAAAGCAACATACAAAGGGTATCTGGCAATGCATTCAAGTACCTGACCTGTGCAGTGACATGAAGAGGGAGATACAAACTATTTTGTTATGGAAGGCATGGCAGAGGCTTCCCTAGCTGGAGGGGAAGTCACTGCTAGGAGACTCTTGTTTTTTCCTGGCAGTTCCTTCCTGGCTTTGTAGGGTCCTTGCCCATAGGCTGTTTTCCTGGGAGAAGCAGTCAGTGAGGTTCGTTTGATTTCATCACATCCTGTTTTCAGGGCTTCTGGAAAATAAAGCTGTTGTGAGGCTGAAAGAAAAAAAAGGATCGCGTCCTTGAACAATGACCTGTGGAACAGCAATAGCTTCCACACCTGTATGTGCTCCCCAGCCATAACAACCCCCCCCGCTGCACAGACCCTGAGGGAGGAGGTGTGAGAAAGTCCAGAATCCTCCCTCTAGCACAGAGATGGGGACAGGAAAAGGTGTCCAAATATCCACTGGTGCATCACCAACAGGTCACGGCCATTGCTGGCTCCTGCCTCTTGGACGCATGAGCAGGTGCCGTGGTTTAACCTCTGCTGGCAGCTCAGCCCCACACAGCTGCTCGCTCACTCTCCCGGCATCAGGATGGGAGAGAGAACTGGAAGAGTAAAAGTGAGAAAACTCGTGGCCTGATATAAAGACAGCTTAACAGGTGAAGCAAAAGCCACACACGCAGGCAAAGCAAGCCAAGGAATTCATTCACCAGTTCCCACCGCAGGCAGGTGTTCGGCCATCCCCAGGAAAGCTGGGCTCCATCACCCGTAACGGCTACTTGGGAAGATAAATGCCATAACTCCAAACATCCCCCCTTCCTTCTTCTTCCCCCAGCTTTACATGCTGAGCATGATGTCACACGGTAGGGAGTATCCCTTTGGCCAGTTGGGGTCAACCGTCCTGCCTGCGTCCCCCCCCAGCTTCTTGTGCACTCCCAGCCTGCTCGCTGGTGGAGCAGTGTGAGGAGCGGAACAGCCCCCGACGCTGTGTACGCCCTGCTCAGCAGTAACGAACACACCTCTGTATTGTCAACACCGTTTCAGCACAAATACAAAACATAGCCCATGCTAGCTACTATGAAGAAAATTAACCCTATCCCGGCCAGAATCAGCACAGGAGGGCAGCAGCACAGCTTTCCAGGTGTTTTTTCACTCTTTTACTTTAGCTGCAGAGTGCTGTTGTCCCACACTACCCCTTTTTGACTTCAAGAGGAGGAGAATGCGTCCACCAAAGCAAAGACACTTGCCAGTGTGAAATTATGTTGGTCTAAGAAATCTGAAAGAGCAGATTTCCTCTTAGGCTTGGAGGCCTCATGCTTCATTCATCCTCCCTTGCTCTGAGTTTTGGGAATATAGATCCAGCCAGTTTGTCTTACAGCTGGACATGGAAAAGGGTCATTTCACAATCCTTTGGAGCTGCTCTGGGGTTGCTAGCCTCCATTATCTGTCCCATTGTGTATTCCTGACATCCCTTTTCCATCTGAACTGCTCTTCCATGCGCAATATTGCCATCATTACTGCTTCTGAGTGCGGCACGCTGTCGTGCAGAAGCTGGTGCCTCACTGCTTCAGCTAAGTTCAGTTCTGTGTACGTTCCTCTGGCTGGTGATTTCCTGGATGACAGGCATTTGCATGGATCCTGGCCCTCATGTTTTGAAAGGCCCAGAGGTGGAAGACAGTTAATACTATCCTCCTATGCTTCCTGACCTGCAGGAGTTGCAGGACACCATCAACCACCAAGGCAGAAGGAAGTTATCTAGAGTTTCATGCATTCTTTGCAGAGAAAAGCACCTCCCCTCCTGAAGTCTGTCTAAATCCTTTGTATCACAAGCCTTCACACTCCAGGCTGCTGCCCTGGATGCTGCTTTGTGAGTTCCTTCAGCGGGGGGTTAAATGGAGAAAGATGCCACAGAGTATCTGTGACTGCTTTTCTCAGCGGGAGAATGTCTTTGGCTCCCTTCCCAGGGTCACAGTGAACTTCTGGAGGCAGTAGTGGAAGCAAGACCTTTGTGGAAGACTGTTAGTATATTATTCCCCTCTTTCCATTTCTCCTAACACAACTGAGTATGTTCAGTTCAATGCATAAGCCTGAGGTTAAAAGTGTCAGTAGCTCCAGGCGAGCAGACCCTGCAGGCGCAGACACTAACTGCATAATGGGGTGTGAGTGAAAGGAAGCCCTGGAGGTTGTCCTGACACAAACCCCTTGTAATCAAAACAGCTGGAAGCCGTGACATGAAGGGGAGCTGACTTACACAGTTCAGCCTCTTCCTCATGGGGTCTGGTAAGCCCTGGGACTCCTGCTGGATCTGGTGGGGCAGGAGGAGCTGGGCCATCAGGAACACACTTGAGTCTGTAGCCTGCGCTGTCTCCTGACGCATCCCAGCCTCCGAGAGCTCTTCACTCCCAGCAGCACTGCGTGCCGGAGGAACCACTGTCCAGGAGAGTGGCTGGGGATGTGCCAGAGCATGCAATTCATTTCATTACACACAAAAGTGCTACAGCAAAACGTAAAGGAACAAGAGATTAAAGGGGAACCCATGTTGGCTGATCTTGCCCACCCTACTGCTGGGAGGCAGCCCTGGGCAGCTGCTGTCTGACTCAGGCTCTGCTAGCTCAGGGTAGCAAGGCTGGGATCTTTGCAGTCTTGCATTGCTCTTCAGAGGACAGTACCAAGTATGGCACTGCGGGTACCCTTTTCTGCTGTGGCAGCTTGTTTCATGGGGTGCCCTTTCTGTAAAAATTCATTTAAATGAATCCTTGTCATCATAAGGCATGAGCATTTAACTGTGGAATGCTGGGCCCCGCTGAGGTGAACCATCCAATCCATAATGAGAAAGGAGATCTGAACCACTGGATCATTAGTCCCAAACCAGGTTAAACCTCCCGTGGTGCAAAGCTTGCCCATCAGAAAAGCCAGAATGGGTTACTGACACTGCCTGATTCTATACACAGTTCAGCTGCCAAAACTCATTTTTTTCACTTAGTGCATAAGCCACATTATTCCCCATTTTTGTATCTTTTTCCTGCCTTCCTTTCATTGTCCGTAGCCTTCCTTTCAATACTCTCTCTATCCCTGCCTCCCTTACTCTGCACTCTGCTGTATCAAGCCACCACTTACTCATATAATGGCTGGACTCCCTCTCCTCATATTCTCCTTGCCCAGCCTCTCTTTTTTTCTGAATCTGCACAGAAATGCTGCCACTCACACTGACATCTCTAATAGATGTTTAAAGGTACGTCAGCCAACTTCTGAGGAACTTGTGCTCCTGTGTCACTTAGTACAAAAAGGCCCAGTCTTCAGTCATTTAAATTTCTTTCTCTAGAGGGATGAAAAAAACCACTAACCAAGAAGAAACAGCCCAAATTGAACAGTTTATTATCTTTTTAAATATTCTCCCTCAATATTTCTAAGCCCTTTTCACTGTTTAGTGATCCCTTACTTCTGCCAGTACCCACCACTGGGAGCTATTGTCCGCCTAATGCAGAGCAGAACATGCCAGCAAGCTCCAGCCAAATTCAAACAATTAATTGTAATGTGCCCACCACTACAGTATCTGCAAATAGCTGTGAAATCCCAGAGAATTAAGCTTGAAGACTTAATGGGTGAAACTGGCCTCTTGATTTTTGTTTGCATGTAATGGCTCACTCATACATGTTTGGTAACTGAGGAACTGTAGCTGTAACCGTGCAGTGGAGCTCATTGCCTTCCAGCATTATTTTTTTTTTCCTTAAATTGCCTTGCAGCTTTTCCTGCAAGTGTGTCCTGTGTCCTGCCTTCCCCATCTCCTATATAGTCAGAAACAGGAGAGGGGGTCAACCTTGCCGGTGCACCTCTTGGACTGTCTGTCCCCTCTCCTTGCTGCACGCTCCAGGCTTCTGCGCTCACAGGGCTATGCTGAAAGCCCAGCGACACGGCTACAGCTCTGAGAGTGCACCGTGCCTTCCCTGCAGGGCCACCTTAATAGCTCACTGCGTACCCCTGCTCACAGATGGGACTTCCCCAGCACCCAACACCACCAACAGCACCTTTCTGTGTCTCCCCTGATACAACATCATATGCTACCTGATCCTTGCAAAAAAGAACATCTTTCTCAGCAGGTGTCCTGAGCCCCCCAGGAAGTGTTTGCTCTTCTCTGTTTGCAGATCTCTTCTCATTTGTCAGGCCAGCCTGGTCACTCATCACCTCCTGATGTTAATGCTGGGAGATAGGGCCACTGAGTGCAAGAGTGGCAAAGCTGTCATGCTCCAGCTGGGCAAAAGTGGAGCCTCACTCAGTAAATATTGACACGTCTGCAAGCAAACAGAAGGCAGCTTTCAGCAAGCAGCTCTCTGGCTCCCTGAGCTGATGCTGGACCAGAGACACTTGGTGCTCTGTGGTTATGAGCTGCTGTTTACAGAGGGCAGGATACAGGAATGGATCTCCAGCAGCTGTGATGACAGTGGCAAATTGATGGGCTCACAGGAGCCACCAGCTGCATGCCCGCTGCCCACCTGCAACACAAGAAGTGGCTGCAACCACTTCAGCCCGTGGAAAAACAAGCTGTCTTTTTCATTCCCCAGCAGCTTCCAGATGGGATTTCTTCAAGAGGATATTCAGGACAATCTCCATTGAAAATAGATAGGATAGCACAAACCAGATTTTTGTTCCAAGTCTTTAGTTCTCTGGTTTTCCTGTTCCAAAACAATGTCCTTAGCATTTAGGTGGTTATTGCACCTCCTGTAAGTTGTTAGATTTAGGCAAGTCACAAATGCAAGTGAGTATAAACATAGAGATAATCTGATTGAGTCCTTCTTATGGGTCCATGGAATTGAGTAGCCAGTCATTAGCAGCATCAGTTCTTACAGAAATCCCAAAGTTTAGTTCTTATACCTTATTAAAACTAACTTGCATCCTAAAATGGGAGATCTATGCCCCTTTCAGACTATTGCCTGTTAGCTAAGTGACCACATTCCCTACACAGGTGGAGCAGAGTTCTTATGCAAAGAGATGGGATTGCAAGCGAGGGCTCATGACGGATTGGGTTCACTTCCTGGCTCACCCTTCCTATGACTTTGGGCAGGTTATTTGATCTCTTAATGCTCTAGTTCCTATCCATGAAAACGAGGTGATAATGCTTTCCAGCTCTTTCTTTCATCTACTTAGACTGAAAGGGACTTTGCTTTTTCTGTGCTTCAGTGTTTTCTGTTTGTATTATTCCTAGAACAGTTAGATTCTGATCCGCTGCAGAAGTTCCCCGGTACTGCAGTAAATGCAAGTAATTATCTGTTCTCATTTAGAGCCTGTGGGCACCATCAACAGCCAATAAACAAGAGGATGACTCAGGTCCTTAACTGACACTGTGTGGGTCTTAGATAGAGAACTAAGGAGTGGGACAGTAATTTCAGCAGTAGATCCCAGGAGTCACCATGCCGTTAGTCCCTAGTCCCTTTCGCTTCCTTTTCTGAATGTCCAAGCTGTTTCTTTACATTTGTTTTCCACTCTCTGGTTTGTTTCTACTACCTGCCTCTCACTTGCAGAGTGAAGACAACAGTTAATCTCCATTTCCTTTCCCCTGCATGAAATAAACACTAAGTAATGTGCGTGCTTTGGAGACAGGGCAGATCCCTGCCATGAAGGACATCTCTCTTCTTCCTTACTCTCTATTGCCATTTTTCATTTCTAAATCAGACTGACAGTTTCTTAGAGCAGGGACATTGTCTGTGTCAGGGAGTAAGCACAGCATGCCTAACGCACTGCAGTATGCTTGACAGGCCGTTGGTGTAGACCGTGCTAGGAAGGGTTTCTTATGTATTAATTTCCTAGAGTAAATCAGTCACTGGGAGTTTTCTGTCAGACAGCTCCTTTGCTGAACCAGGTGTTGGGTGATGACAGGTACCAGAAGTGTGAAAGAGGATGGCGGAACTGCAGCCTAGGGACAGTGGAAGAGCGACCAAGGATTTGGTTGGTGCAAGACCAAATGTCTCTGCTACAACTACAGCCCAAGCGCCATGCAGGGCCAGAAAGCACCTAGGCACTGCTTCAACAGCACTGGTCATCTGATCCAAACCTCAGCTTGTACAAAGCAACTGTTTGATAGTAAATCGTTTCAGCTGTTCCTCCCCTTCGGCCATCCCTGCTCTGTGGGGCCTCTGCAAAGCCCCATAAGGAAACCCACAGCTCCGGGATGGGGTCAGCTCTTTTGTCAAGATCACTGGAGATCATGCCAAAGCCAGTGCCAAAACTGCTGTGGGCCTCCAGCACTGGCAAGTCTACCAGTACAAATGAATTACAGGGAATGAACGTAACAAGACACGTCGATGGAGATCCAGGGGAGGGACAGAGAGAGGGGAGGGAAACATGGCAAAGGATGAAAAGAAAAAGAAGGGACATAGCAGACACAAAATGGACCTAAGGGTAAATGAGAAAGGCAAACTAGTGATACCTTTTGTTAAATATTCATTGAATAATAGTTTGCACAATTACAGCCAGAAGCAACATTAAGAGCAGGCAGCGAAACTTCACTGTGCTGGCAAGCTGCATTCCTCTTCCAGAAGTCACTCATTCCGACCACTGCAACACTATCAGTGTAGGGCTGTCAGTACATGCGATGCCGGAAATTTTCTCAGGCAAGTTTTTCCTACAAACTCCTTCCAGTATAAGAACATACAGGTGGAGAAACTACACTGTATGTCACCTATGCATGGAAGACAAAATGAAGAATCCTGTTATTTGTGGCTGGTCTCCCCACTCAATGCTGGGAAAAGCTGGATTGGACTGCACCTCTGCCTTCCATGCTTAGAAGAGCATGAGCAGTAAATAATTTATCTGGAAGCTTTTTCTGGCACGGACAGATGTGTATAGACACAGAAAGGAAACACTGCTTGTTAGAAGGTCGGCATATATTGGTTATGAGCACGGGAATGTTCTCACAGGAAACACTGAAGGCTGTGCAGAAGTAAACGTACCTCCAGTGTGGAGTGGCACGGTGACCCAGCTGAGACCCTCTCTGGGGACTAGATTCCCAGGGATGATGCACAAGGCCCTTGGGGTATTTACACAGCCTGTTCTCTAAAAACCAGCTGCCACTCAGAACAGTTTATCTTCTTTTCCTGATTATTCAGTCTGTGTTCTCTTTGCTCCTCCTGGCTGCTTTTCCTCCAGTTCCTGGAACTGTGAGGAGCACAGAGGAGCCTCTATAGCACCTGTGTGTGCATGCCAGGCACAGCAGCTGCCGCATCCCCCGATGCTCAGTGCTGCCTGTCCACCACACACATTTCCACACCACTGGGCAACAGGCTACTTCCAGATCCTTCCCATGCAGGTTTGTTCCTAAGACCAGAAACTTTGTATTTTCCTTGAGCATGAAAACTCTGTTCTTAGCCCTAGGCACCTCTGCATTTTGTGTTTCATTAGATCAAGAGGGCTACCCAAAAAGATCCACCTTCTTGCTGCCAAAATTAGGAGAGACAGTTCCAGCTTGTGACAAGCCTGGACGAACTCCAGTAGAGGCAGAGGGAATAAAAAGAGCGAGGGCCTCACTGGATTCCTGCATTTAGGTCCTGCAAAAGGCTCCAAATTCCAAGAGCCTTTCAGCAGAAACAGCATTTAAAGTGGACACAGTTCTAGTGCTTCTACAGAGGGTCAAAGCCCTTCTTTGTCTCTGCTGGCAAAGGCTTGTGTGTCCATATCTGCTAGATCTCCCTGCAGGGACACAAAAGATGCTCAGATACTTGTTGTGGTCTCCACTTGGGCTGGAGGAGCCCTGACTTCCACAGGATTTCCAAACACACAAAGATTAAGCAGGCCAGGCTAAACGGCTGGCATCTCTTCAAATTTTGCTTACTTCTTGCAACAGCAAGGCTCAGAGGGGTGCATTATTCTTTGTGGAACAAAGAGGGTACTATCTACCAAGCTTCTGCTGTATAAAATCAGTTCAGTTCAGTGAAATTCACGTTTGCTGCTTGCATGCTCCCTACTTCCACAGGCTTGCTGTCTCAACTGCCTTCATTAGTCCCATTATTTTTTGACCCAACTGCTGTAACAATAAAAAAATCAACATGAATTGGCCACAGAACACAATTCACATCTGTTTCTGGAACCCAGCACCTAAAAGGGAGATAGATTTCTTTATCCACCCAGGCCTTCTCTAGAGTCATAAGAAAAATGCACAGAAAGAATCCTTATAAAATATGATCTTCAAAAAGAGAAGTACTTATTAAATGTGCAAACAAAAGCTTCCCTTGCTACCTTCAAGTTCTATTAGCATCGAATATCTCCATTTAAGAACAGTGGAGGAGAGGAGAAATGATAATGTTACGATTCACGAGTTGTTCATAGCACCCAAGGATGTGCTGTTTAAACAGAAAAAAGATTTCTTGCGTGCTGCCTTCTCCCGAACCAGTTCTTACAGGGTAGGAATGTGTGCCTTGATGTTCTTACTACTGAGGGACCAGGGGGGCTGCCTTGGTGGGTACGAAGTCTACGGATGTTTACAAGGTAGGATTTCTACAGCATACAAGGGAGCTAGTCATCAGCCAAGGTTACTTCTGGCTTAAGCAATCAGTTCAATGGACTTTAGCACTGTTATAGAACTGTAACCTGAAGTCCTCTGGGAGTTTGAACCATGCTGTTGTGCTCTCACAACAAGTAATTTGTGAGGCATCTCTCCCCTTAGGAGTCCGTATTAGTCAGTAACGTGAAGCAGCTGTGAGCTCTCTGTGGGAGAGAGGTACTCCCAATGGCCAGAACCTAGGTCATACTCTCATCAACTCCCATGATGTTATCTCACAGCTTTTCAACAAAGCATGTAGCCACCTCTTGACCACTTTAACTTTCTCATCAAGTTCATATTGTAGATTTATAATTTTGTTTCTCCACACAAAACATCCAGCATCATACCCAACTTTACCACAACTCTTTTACTGCCATTTCTGCTACTGCCGTCCCATTGGCTCCTCATTTGCACTCCACAGATGAAATCCCGTTCCAGCAAAATCAATGAAAGCTTTGCTACTGACTTCTGCCAGACCTAGCTTTCAACTGGTAGCCTCTGGCTGTCACAAAACCTGTATCTTAACCCAGATACTGTTTCTGGTTTCAGATATTTTCACAGCACAATTCTTCTAACCATTCAGCAATACACACATCTAACAGCCCACTTGAGCTCCTATTTCTGCTTACATCAAGTAGATAATGTTTTGAAATAGGCTGCAGCTTTCACCTGCCCTCAGCCAAGTTCATACAGCTGTGGCCCATCAGTTCAAAGATAAATGAACTCAAGCTGCCAAGATCTGATTCTGGGTTAACAGGGACAAAAATAAAGCTATGGCCAAATGAGAAGGAAACATTAAGTTGTTTCGTATTTTGAAACTGATTAGGCATTTGTACAGAGAGACCCACTTAAGTCCTAGAACCAGGCATCCAGATCAGTCAGTACTGGCCCAAACAGCTCTCTCTCTGTCCCAAAATAATTACACCTTAACTCATCCCTACTGGTAGTGTAAAAGTAGCTGTAAAACAAATGGTGCTTGAAGTTGCCTCGTGGTGGTTCTCTGGGAAAGGAAATTTGGTTCACAAGCACCACCGTAGTCCAAGTCTGCATGTCCCAGGTGCTCAGAATTTGGCAACAGCCCATCCCACAGCGATTCTACTGTGCCAGGCCAAGCTTTGCAATGTGTTGTTATTAGTCTGAGGTGAACTGTAAGACACACTATGGCTGTCTAAACCAGTAGTCCACCACAACACCCACTCCCCTGCCCTCAGTCCCAGTTTTCTTTTGAATGGAAAGCTGGAAGCATGGCAGGGAAGAGAAGGCAGACCATTACACATCCAGGCTGCATCCTGTCAAGCAACCAGGATGTGACTGCAGTGCGCATCTGGGCCTCTGAGCTGGAAAACGGTCCCACGACTCACAGTTCCGGTGTGCCTCTATGCCTCAAAGGTTGCTGTGAGCATGGAATTGCCCTGTGGCTGGCTATAAAGCCCGAACAACTGACTGTGTGAGACCCACCCCATTTTCCATTGGCATAGTGCTGTGCTGCTGCATTGACAAACTCACGGTGGGGGCTTGGCCATGTGATTTCTCCTATTGTTGTTGAGGAAACTTCCCTAGTTCAGACCTACAATGACCTCCAGCCCTTGCTGGCCAAGCTCAAGGTTACTGTGTTGCAGGAAATCCAGAGGTAGAGGCCAGCAGAACTAAAGGCACATCTAACAGCAGGAAAGCAAACTGGTAGTCATTATGATGTGTGACACCACTTGTATTCTCATACAGACTAAAGGCCACAAGTGAGACTGGGGGGAGGATTAATTCTCCTAGGTGCTGAACAAACCCAGAGTGACCCTCCACCCTTGCAGTTTACAGGTGTAAACCAGGCTTATGTAAAGGAAAATTTCTAAGTTGCAGCATTTACTTGCTCGCTTTTTTTGCTCTGAATACTTTCACTTACTTAAAGACCAGAAAACTTGAAAAGAGATCAAACCAAGAAAGGCTGGAGTCTGCAAGGAGCTGTGTGGCTCAAGCCTAGAAATTATGATTTTATAGAGTTAATCTGGTTTTGGGAGCGATGCAGACAATTATAAACAAATCAAGGCAAGAAGGAGAGAGGTAGGAAATAAATGTCAAAAGATCGTAACTTATTAAGAGAAGTCTTCATGCATGCCCATGAAACCACAGACTGCATTCTCTCTTTAGATCAAGTAGGAGTCTCTAAGCAGACAAGAAAGAAAAATTTCTCCTACCGGAGCTCTGTCAATAAAGAAATGTCAATAAAGGTTCAGCTGATTAAAACAATTGCCCAACACAGAGGATAAAATAAATTTGACAGGGTGGTCTATTACTTCTTTCAGTGACAACCCTTCTCCTCTCAGTTACAAATAATTACTTAGCTTTTCATTAGCTATGTTGGAGGCACGCATCCATTTAGTATTTGGAATTTTTCACATATAATTCCCTTCTGAATGATCAGTGTGTGTTTAAGATTTTACTAAAGGAATATGGACAAATTCTGCTCTTTGAAAATTTGATGTAAATCTGAAGTATCTGCCCTAATATAGACGTACACTTGTCGTTAAATCAGAGTAAATGAGAGGACACTTTGGCCTCGTGATACCTAGCACAGGGCCAGGAATATAATACAAGAAAGGGTTACTTTCTAACTGCTTGTAAGATTTAAGTCAGACAAATACATGATAATAGTAAGTCTTTGTTTCTGAAAGGAGATATTCAGTCTACCCAAAGCACCATCCGAGTCATTAAAGGATTCCCAGGTGCCAGTATTTGGAAAGGGTATTAGCTATTCAAACAGTTTAGGCAGAGGTCTCTGCTGTTCTCTCTCCTGGGTCATCTCAGATGTCCTCAATCTCTGCCCAGAACTGAGTACAGGCAGCAAAGAAAGGCTGGAAATTTCAGAGGAGTAACATTTTCTCCAGAACTAGACAGAACATATTTTTCAGTCTTGCGGTAAAAAGGAGGAAACCCCTCCTTTATTAGCGCTAAGCAACTCCAAGGCTGGCAGGGTGAGGGCCATACAGTGCATGTGGAGGGACAGACTCTGCAGCAGATGCTGTGCAGGGAGCCCTCTTTTCCTCCCCTTTTCAGATATAATTTACCTGGTTCCACTCCATTACTGGGAAAAGAAACCAGATGAAAGTATCAGCATGATGCAGCTGGGTTGCTCAAACAAAGCAATTCAGCAGCAGATTGGAGGAGTGAATCCACACAAAGGCAAAAGGCTTGCTGAGGAGATGCCTGAGCTCCACTGACAAAAGTCAGTGCCTCAGAGACAGGGATGCAAACACAGCAGAGGTCTCTGCGTGTTTGATGCTTGGAGGGTGCAGACAGACATCTGAAGCCACCCACCCCACCTCAGCTGGTGTCTGGCTCCTGCACATTTTTAAAGATTAATAGTTCTAAGCAGGTGCCTGAGACTGAGCAGAGATTTCAGACTGGGAACTATTTTCCTGAGGAGGAAAAAAAAAAAAAGGTGTTGGAAATGGCAATTGCTATAGAAAGTGACATGAAAAAAGGCCAGTGGTCTCTGACTATCTGGCAAAGGGAGGGATGCAGATATCTCCAACGGGAATAACCTCTGTCTAGATAAAAGCAAAGCTAACTAGAAGGAGCATGTTTTCTGAAAACGTCATCTTTAATTAATGAGATCTGCCTTGTTGATTACTCTGATCCCAGAGCTCCCCTGGATTCGCTTCCTTACTTCTGCTCTGGGCTCTCAGGCAGTAGGCCAGAAACGCTTATCCCATCATCAGCTTGCTGCATGCTTTTCTCACGCATCACCCAGGTCTTCGTTGCCCCTGTGCTTAAATGGTTTACAGAGGTTCTGCCTGGAGCCATCTGCAAGCTGCAAACTTGTTGGGCTTTCTTCCAAGGACAAGTTGACGCAACCTTGTTATACCAAGACTGTGCTTACTGATGGCTGCCGATTCATTCCTCTCTGACATATGTAATCTTGGTCATGGCTCTGAAAAACCTAAATCGTTCAGGTCCCTGCCACTATAAGACATGCTCTTCCACCACTTTGCTGTAGCAACTGCAGCTTGTAGAGACAAAATGAGTGTCAGTCATAAAAACTGAACTTGCAAAGACCAGGGATCATTGTCAGCAAGCTGCTTCCAGGGAATCACTAAAACAATTTGGCAGTATTTCATGCAGTGCCTGTCCTTGCTTAGGATGTCTAAAACCCCCTTTATTATATTGGAGTATATATTTGTGTATATATTAACTGCTAGTGCCAAGACACTAGGATGATGGGCAGCCTGAAATGCGGCTAATACCTATACCAATGCATTAAATCCTCCTGAAGCCTAATTACAGCCAGGACTACACTTACATAGCAGTTTCTCACCGTCCTGTTTTGTCTTTCCCAGGGTTCCTCAACAGCATCCTCCTACTCAGACTGCTGGCAGTTTGACTGGCAGTATGGTGGCTGCAAGGTCAGAGGGCTGCATCTCACCCCTCTGGGTACCTGAAAAACACAAAGACAGACGTGTGTGTTCAGCTGCCAGCTAGAAGAATCACAGCTGCTCATGTGATGCCTGGGCAAGATGATATAATCAGCACATTAGTACTTCTTACCCCAGTAAACTCTACCTGTCCCCTGTGCCAAGAGCAGTCAGGAAGACAGAGGCTATTAGGGGAGTGATGAAAAATACAAAATGAACCTTAAAGACATAGAAAACTTCATGTCACAAAATGACAAAGCTCTTTGGCTCTTGTGCCTTCTTCCTGAGTAGGGCAGTATAACACATAATGTCTGCCCCGGATTACGCCAAAGAGAATCTCCAGGGAAGACTTGTCACAGTCATCCCACAGATTCCTCTTTTATCTCAGCACAGCTGTTCCCATCCTGACCTACTAGCCTGATTTCTTGCTGCCTTCTTACTGAGAATGCTACTGCAGGGATTCGATTCCAGATGTGGAGGAACCCAGCCCACAGCACACGTTGTACCTTCACCCCTTCCTTTCCGAGTCTCCCAGTGACTGCACACAGCTAGCTCCGGTCTCAGTAATGGAGACAATGGCACTGGTCCCAGACAAGCCAAAAGACCCACATTCTTTGGACAGCTTGCAGTCAAAGTATTCCCAGAGTTTTTCTGTATTCAGTACGATCTCCAAACCAGAGGAAAGCGTCTATATTATACCAGGTAGGGACACCCCTGGTCCCTTCCATTCCTGTTAAACTGTTACTTGGCTGCAGTTCCTTACTTCATGCTCAGCACAGCTCAAGGCTTCATTTTGCAGCTCTTGAAGTTTGTCCAACTGTTCGTCACCCACAACCTCCTCCCCTTCTGTCAAGCAGCCACCTATCATGCCTTCCTTATTGAGAAAAACTGTACTTTTCTTTCTTGTTTCCTATCTTTTACTATCCTTACACAGTAATGACTTACACGCAGGAAAATGATTCAAAACCACACTGTTTCTGAAGCCAGACAGTCCGAACTTTTGAGATAACTGGAAGGAAAACGAGACCTTATATTCAACACACCTGGGAGGAATAACCCCAATCTATTTCTTGGTGCATCAGAACCAACTGCAGCCTGCCCCCACCACACTGAAGTGACCTGGATGGTGGATACCAGTATAACTCGTGAGCAGTGTCAGTCTAATGGGTGCCCAGGACAGTGAAACAGTTTGTCCTGCAAGAGTATTTTGAGGGTAGCCTTCTTAATCTGTACCAGCAGAAATGCTGACATGGATTAATAACTATTTTTCTTTCTCTTGAGATCAGTATACTACAGAATGCAAAGGAAGGTGAGCTAGCTTCCTCCTAAATCACTGAAAGTTTTTTCAAATGTTTTATAAAGCTGTGCAAGCATACAGGAGTCACTGTGCACTCAGCATTAACTTACAGGTACTTCAGGATTTTTAACTCTGATGCTGTAAACAGTTCTGTGAGCTTCATTCAGTACCTGGCTCAAGACGAGCGGAAGGGAACCTGAGTTTGATTTCTCACCCAAAATGATGCCAGCTCTAAATGAGTGGAGCTGGGAGGAGCTAAAGCTGTTTGGCACACAGGTACACACACGTTCTGTGCAAAGGCAGGAGAGCTCAGTCCTCTGACTGGAGCTGCTGGGCATTGCTGGAGCATGGCACCTTCCCTCCCTGAAGCAGGTGTCCACGCAAAGCCGCCTAGCCAGCAGCCGGCTGAATGATGCCTGGTGCCTCTCTCCCCTCCTGGCTGCCCGAGTGCTGCTCCAGCCTGGGATGGCAACGGATGGGAGAAACTGCTTTCAAACTGTTTAATAACAGTGATGGTAACCTCTGACCTTAGTGAATAGCAGCGCTTCTGACCTTTCATTTGTTAAATAATGCAACCACTTACTTCCCAATCCTTATCAGTGTTCAGTAATTGGGGTCAAGACAAAGCAAAGCAGAGTACAGTTACCCACCAGACTTCACTGAACCAGGAAGAATTTCCTTAAGCTATAGATTTCCTTTTTGATAATCTTCAATCAGGACTGGCAAAAACTAGACACTGGGTGGCTTAGAAGATCCATAACAGGCTAAAGAGCCTCTCAGCTGTTAGCATCTGGTTTGAATCCAGCTGTGGTTGACAGTGGCAGAAATTCACTTCAGATCTCAGGTTGACTCTGACTGGTTTGCGGTTCTGTTTACTAGCCAGAGAGCCATAGCATATTAACATGTGATTCTAGAGACATCAGTGATTGAATGAGCTCACAAAGCCTGAAAATGCCTATTCCCATAGAGAGAATCAGACTATGGCACAGTGGTAGGTGACAGCATGGACAGAAAGTTTGCAGTCACTCCTACATGTTCTGCCTGATTCGTGTCTAGGAGAGGTGGTTCATCTTCAGGAATCTGAGTCGCTTTTTGTGTGGCGTACATAAAACTAATGGGTCAGATTGTGTGCTGCACAGCTCCTTAAAGATTTCACGTGACAGATCAGCAGGTGATGATTGTTACAGGCAGCAGTTCCAGGATCACTGTTTTCCTTAGAAATGAACAGGAAACATATGAAAAAGAAACCCAAGAATTTATGATGTGACAATGGATTTAAATGTAAGTGCATACACATATATTTATTTATATAATGCACACATATAAAAGCTTCAACTTCCTGAAGATGTCAAACAAATTCTGTTTGTTTAAACAGCCACACAATCTCATTATTTATTGCATTTTGTACTAAGTCAGGTTGCAAGGGCAGGGACTGTTTCATGGCTGTCTGTATGGGATTCAGCAAAATGAGCTCCCAAAGAGTGACTTGCACAAAGAGTGAAAGCACAAAGAGTGCTGTCGTTTATAAACGAGCCAATTGATTATAGATGTACACGAGCTAGGTAAGAACTGTAAAAAAGACACTGCAAGTAATGAGATTCAGAGGTTTGGATTTTTTTAAATTTTTTTTTTTTTTGCTGCCGTTCATGTAACAAATGAGGAAGGTGGAGCCCTTTGTGGTATCCTTTGTGGTGTAATCGTATGCCCTCCTGCTTTTGGACGTACATTTGGATTTGGGCCTCTTGAAATGGAGGCCATTGACCTAGGCAGGGCAGCCACCCCTAACCGCATTCCGAGCGGGCTGCTGCCCCTCAGGGCCGGGGCTGGCTCCCCACAGGCCCGGCACAGCCTGCCCTGCCTGCCCAGGCTCTCCAGGGCCCTGCTTTCTCCGCCGTTGCCCCGAAGCCCGCGGTGCCCCAGGCCTGCGCACGGCCTCCGGGCCGCGGCCACCCCGCTCCCCTCAGCCCCGCACCGCGTGGGAACGGCCGCCGCCTCGCGCCAGGCACTGAGGTACACCGGCCCCGTGCGGCTCCCGGCGCGCCCGGGCCCTCAGCCCCGGCACACCGGCCGCCTGCGCCCGCCGGCGCCACCGGGAAGGTGGGACCCGCCATTGCCGTGCATAGTTTATGTCAGCGGTTAGCACTTATAGCTGCAGCGAGTTCTCTAGATATAGGGTGTAACCAAATGGGCACAGAGGGTTGGTCTCAACTCAGCGCCCATTGCTCATCTAGGACTGCAGTTAGCATGGCGTGCAATGCACATCATTGATGACTGATGTCACCCATTTCCGGCAAGTCTTTGGTCTTCTGTGGAGTCCACTGAAGAAAGATTGTGATTCTTTCCTATGTTGTGGGCATTAGAGAAACGATATGATACTCTATGGTGTGACGAACATTAGCCTAGCTCACTCTGTTAATGGTCATCAGTGGCTGTTTGCAGGTCTTTCTTTGATGGAGGCAAAAAAGTTAAGTTCCTATTTCCATTTCACTGAGCCTGTTAAGCTGAAGAATAAAACCCTGCTGGAAAAGGCTGACCTCGACCCATCCACTGACTTTCTAGACTCTCTGGAGCATGATATCCCACAAGGTAAAGGTAGAAGAATCGACAGATGCAATGAAAGGGAAGGCAGCCTTGAGTAGTCTGGGAAATGCTGAGGTGACAGGATGCAGGTTACTATGGAGTTTGGTATGCTTGTGAGGAGCTCCTGCAAATCTGTAAAGGAATTGTATCCTTTACTAACTGTTGTACTTAATTCCCTTCTTAAGCAAGTCTAAATGCTTACAGTGGTAGATGTAAGTGTACCAGAGCTGTTACATCCTCACAACAGATCTGACCACATCAGCAGTTAATAACCCCTCTGCCTGAGTGGCATATTGTCTCTTGGCTTCCGTAAAGCCTGTGACAGCTGGTGTCCCTGTGGGGAGACATAACTCCGCCAGTGACAGAGGGAATTTATGTGGTTTGAAGTATTGAAGAGACCTCTTGTCTCACCCGGTATTGCTGCTCTTTATCTAAATGGGCTCTCATTAACACTAAGCTGGTATCTCTGAGAGGCTGGATTCAAATGTTCCTTTGATAAACTGTGTTAGATGCTGCAGTGTGGAACAATCTGTATTCTAGTGGGATTACACTGGAAGCAGAAAGGAAGATGTGCCTACTGGAATGTATTTTCAGTTCACATCTCTATTGTTCTGCTGGACAACTGTTAAGTATATTTAAAGCTTCTTCCCCTGGCAGGCTATTTCTCTAAAGAGATGGGCATGATTTTTATTTGCTTCTAACTACCTTTTGCTGATTTGTTGCATTTTTTTGGATTGGGCCAAGTGTTTTCATGGCCTGCTGTCTAGAAAGAACAGAAAGAAAGATTCTTGGGTCATAGTCAGAACTTAAGTTTGCTATTTTATTCCTACCCTGGAGTAGCAGGATAGGATAGTAGGTGACCTGTGCCTGATGGATTTGGCTGGAAGGACAGTGAATTACCAGTGCTCTGACTTTCAGACTTTACGTGTGTGTGATTAGACAAGATATATATATATATCTTGTCCAATCTTTCCTTTGACTGAGAAGGAACCTAGTGAGCTCCTGCCTGAATTCTGAACATTTCTGACTGTTCAGAGCATAAACAGTGCTAAAATGTAAACCATTGTTCAACTTACTGGGAGTGTCCTTGCTGCAGTCGTTTTACAAAGGTGTAGTCTGGAGGGACTGCACATTTTTATGTATGCTGGCCCATTGAGCTGGCCCTTTTGACTCAAAAAGGAGTATTGCAAGGGAGATTAGGTCCTAGATACCTCCTAAGAAAATTTTAGCTGCAGTTTTGTATGGTAGTTCAGGCATTGCTACTGTTTGCATTCCCTGCCCACCCTTTTTTTCCTAGGGTTTGTGGTAGGGAGACTTTTTAATTTTGTGAGGCCTGAAACCATAGAGCCACTGCAACAGGCGATAAATCTGGGGTGCTTTCTATGTTTCCACTAGAAAACAGGCACCAAGGGCTAAGAGCCTGGAGACTAATTTGCATCACAGAGCTGGTTTTAGCCCCCTTAGGCTGTGGTGAAGAATGGCACCTTTGAAAGATTACAGATACAATTCTGCAGTGTTTCACATCTAGTTCAAGGGACCAGGCAACTGGCAGGTCATGCTGTGTGTTAGACATGAAGATGGCGGTTTTATTGAAGTCTTTAAATCAAATTTGACTTGTAGTCAAATTTTACACAGTGGCAGATAGAAAGCGAGGCTCAGCTGTGCCACTGTCGTGTTTGTCTTCCTGTCGCAACCTGCGGTCTGAGTAAGTGTGAACCTTTGCCCCGTTCCTGGGAGGTTGTTGCTGTTAGTGCAGATCTCTGTCTCCTCAAAAAAGTTAATTCTCAAAGACTACCTGAGCTCAAGTGCAGCTGAGCGCTTCTTAATGGAAGAAAAGAAGATTCATCATGGTGCCTGTGCAGCTCTGGCTGCTCTGTTCTGCTCCTTTTTGGACTGAACCTGAGGATTGATGGAATGAGCTTGTCAGGCGAAGGAAGTAAGACAGGAACTGGTTACAGGATCAACAAGGCATGTAGCCTCTCTAATTGCACTCTATCACATGCAGATAGGAGCTCTGACATTAAAGAAAGATCAATCCACCCCCCTTTAACAAGCATACAGGTTGCCTGAAGTACTGGTTGCTTGTGAAAATGTAGGGGGGAAAAAAAGAACAGGAGGTAGACAGAGGCTTTCTGCTGACTTTATCTGCACGGCTCTGCCGAAGTCCCTCACTCCAGGTTGCAAGGTACTCAAACTCTGGGTCTTGAATTACCCTCTTTCAATTCTGCCAGTTCATGTTGGTCCTGACCCAGCGCAGACAGTGCTTTTTCTATTTCCTGACATGTTGTTCATAGCTCTGGCAAATCCCCTCATTTTGACCCGAAGCTTTTCTTGTCTTTCTTGGCTAGATCCACTCTTGAACAGTTATTGTCAGAGCAGAAGTAGGAATTCCCAAATCTATTGACTCTAGAATTGTGACCGAAGCCAAAATCATCTCTGCCCTCAATAAATACACAAAAAGTTGACCGGGTTGAGTAACATGTGAGTGACCCTCCCAGCGTGCATTAGGATTCTCCCTTAAAAGACCTAAAGAACAGGACTGAGAGATTAAGGGCTGATTTTAACCTGTCTAAAAGTAACAACTCTTTTGGAATAGTTTTCTTGATAAATTGGAAACTGAACATCTGTGGTGGCTGTCAAGGGTGCAACTGTCATCAAATGTATGGGGTGTCATAATAGGAGAGCAGAGGTGTCTTACAGAATGGAAAATTGGAGGCAGAGACAATATTTTATATGACAGCTGAGAGGTGGGAAGAAAGGAAGTTAAACCAGATTGAATAAAGGAAACAACAGTAAAAGAGAGTTTAGTGCAAGATTTGGGGAACCTGGAGTTTTGTAACAAAACTGTCTGCCACCCTCATCTTTATCAGTGATATCTGTGGTGATTGCAGGTTCCAGATTCTGTCCGCGTGTCTGTCTATTGGGTTATCTGTGCACTTCAGGAGTTCAGACTATGTTGCTGCTCCTCCCCTAATCATACTGTGAGTCTGTCTGGTTTTTCTTGGTGTCTCAGCTCCCAGAGACAAGTGACTGTGTAACTTAGATTTTACTTTAAAAATACATTTTTGTAAATGATTGTAGAGAAAAGTGGGAGAATGCAAACCCTGTCTCAAAAGCAAATTCAATTGGCTTATCCCCTCTAAAGTCGCCAGCTCTCTGAGCCAAACTCATGAATTTGAGTGGCCCGACTCATGATTTTTGAACATGGAGGGGTTGTGATACTGATCTTCTGTCACCACAGTATCAGATCATGTAATGCTTCTTTCTGATCCAAGTGGCCAGCTGGCCATCATGTTGCATGCTGGGATCTGTAGGTTTTGCTGGCCGTATGTCTGCATTAAAGGTAAGCTTGTTTGCTCTAGTCTAAGCAGACAATCTGCTCAACTTTATGCACAATTAGATATAGCCTTTCAGCTGCTGGCAGATTGCCACACTCTGTTGCATGGAGTTTGGCACCCTGGGTGATAGCATCTCGGGATCTAGAGTTGTGGCAGTTTTACATGTGCTTGTAGGTAATGGAATGGTGAAAAAAATAGCAGAAATTCCTAGCATGCCTACAGCATTTTCACTTGATGACCTAATGTGGCATAGGTATGAAATAACGGTCACCTGTCAAGCATTGACATGATGGGAAAAGTGAAAATGGAGGGGGAAGGATGATTTTACTGTCACCATAGTATCAGATCAGGCTATGCTACATTCTGCAAGGACGAATGAAAGGGAATGGGAGAAAGCCTAAGGTACTAGCATGGACTGGAAAGCTTGGGAGGAAGTAAAACAGGGGATGCAGAATTCAGGTCTTTGGTGCTTTCAAAGTACAGTTCAGAAAAGCAATAAATTGACTCTGAGTTTTGTTACAGATTGCTGACTCAGATCACTTTGATATGGAGATAAGGGACACCAACAGGTTAAAAAACTGATGCAGTTAAAAACTGATGCGGGAGGGGAGGTATGTTGGAGGCAAAGGAAAAGAAAAATGTGGATAGGAAAAGATATGAGTGGGAAAAGGATTTATAAAAGAAGACTTTATTCACAAGTCATGACTCCCAGTCAATGAAGAGCTGCTTCTGGCTGAAAGCCTACCACAGTTCACTGGTGGAATAAGGGTAGGAATTAGAATTTAAAAAGCAATATAAAAGAAATACAGAAAGTTGGGAACAATTAATGATTATTATAATTTGGAATTTATATTGAGTAGAAAATGACAAGGAAGCCAGGATAACCTGCAGTAGTCCCTGACAACTATAGGGAGGACTTTTTCAACTATATTGATAGGAGAAGAAAGCATAGTAATGGTACTGGAAACTGTCACTAAATGGTGAAGGTAAAAAGGCTGATAAGAAATGTGGAAGAGCAGAAATGCTCGAATTTTTTTTCTGGTTTGTTTTGGGGAAGAATAAGGACTCACATGAAATGAAGAAATAAAATACTCTTTCAGACAGTTTTCAGACTGTTTGCTATGGGAGGGTAGTTAGACAACCTTTACTGTGTGTCAAAAAATGAAAATGGCTGAGCCAGATAAGTTACTGCTGAAATCATTATCTCAGGAGACTTGTGGCATACTTACGATGTTAACCTTTAATAAATTCCAGCATTGCAGAAATATTCCCCTAAACTTATCTTAATTGGTAGTTGTGATTTAGAAATCACTGAATGGGTGTATTTCTGGAGAGGGTCAGAAGGGGATTCAGCTGGGACTAGTGCCAGTACTGGTATTCTTCAACTTATTTATAAATGATCTAGGAGTAAAGAATTGGTGGAGAGGCAAATAATGACAAGGGCAGGACAGCTACAGAGATCTGGTGAACCGGGCTTGCTTAAAGAAAGTACATTTTGATGTAGCTACTTGCAAAGTCACAGACCTAAGAGCAGGGACTGGAAGCCAGACTGTGAGCTGTATTCTGGAAGCTGTGGCTCTGAAAGGAAATCCAGGCACAACCCACTGAACATCAGCTCCCAGTCGGATCCTGAAACTTAAAAGGCTAATTTGATCTGTAGATTTATAAACAAGGGTGTAACAAATAGGAACAGGGAGGTGATTTTTTTTCTGTGCATGCTGTTAGTGGAATCAGGACTGGATTACTGCACATTGCAAAACTGGAGAGTTACAGAAAAGAGCCACAAAAGGATTCAAGGGCTGGTGAGAGACATAAACAGTTCAATCTGTTTATCTTGCAGGAAAGAACATGAGAATGACTGTATCACACTGTGTAAATACTCCATGGAGTTTAAGTATTGATTATCGAAGATCTATTTAGTATAGCAGAGACAGGCGTAACAGGAATCAGCAGCTGAATATTATAGCCAGAAAAATGAAAATGAGAAACTAGGTACAAATTTTAACAGTAAAATTACTACCGTCTAACAAGGATAATGGAGGAATTTGTGTCTCTTGGTATCTTAGCATCATTCTGGATGTCTTCCTGGGAATTGTGTTTTAGCCAAAGGCAAATCTAAGTTGCTAGTCCCAGACATGAGTAACTGAGTTAAGTTTAATGTAGGAGTACAGAACAGGTGATTTCCTGATATGCCTGGCTGTAAACTTGATGACAGCCATGGAGGGTGATTTTTAGTTTGGGCTTCTTCATTGTCAGTGACATTAACGCAAAGGTGGCAATGTGCTCCTGAGACAGCGACTCTAAGCACAGGACTCTCCGTACAGCTGGCTTTACGCTCTGAACTATGACGCATGAGGGCTCAAAAGAGGACTGAGGAGATTCCTGACTTATTGCCATGCATTGTGTAGGGTAGACCGGGGAGCTGAGACCTCTCAGATGTGATTGCTCTGGCTCTGTAATGCTGGGATTTCGTAGCGTCATTCTAAACGGGTATACAGTGGCAGGGTGGATCATAGTGAGTCTTGTCTAGTTGCTGTTTCATGATTCAGCCAGAGAAGTGCCTAGAGAGAAGATTGTTTCAGCTCCTTTACCATTTTGACTGTGGAAGAAGTGACAGCCACTCAGTCTGTAGCTCCGTTTCTTCACCTGAAAGTGCAGTGATTTTGAGGCATTCCTTACACAGCATTGCAGACAATGGGATTTGTGGCTGTTTCCTTGGCTGAATACTTTGGGCACCAGCCTTTCTGCAAATTTGCTGAATAGTAGCCTGGGTTAGAACACTCATAACCTCCTGTTCTCTGAGCTTCATTGGCACGCTTTTTACCGGTTTAGCAACAGCTGGTGCTTAATGGGCCCTTGAAGATAGAGAGGCTGCGTTTCTAAGTGGGAGATAATTTCCTTTGGCCACTCTCAAGGCCCATTTTGGTAGCTCCATCTTGGTTGCCCCAAAAGTCCAGGTGCTGGAAGTAAGGCGGCCAGGAGGCATGAACCTGCTTTATCTCCATGCATTAACACAGCTAATTAACTCCCTTTCGACCCACCCTCCAGGCGATTAATCCTCTATCAGCCTAGTCTCCAGCCATTTGAAGAGTCTGTGTCTGCAGAGGTATTTACAACCCCCAGCTAGCGAGCAGAGAGCAAGCCTGCCCGTTATCAGGGCTCTAAGACAAATGGCTATCTCCCCAGTGGCCTTGCAAAATCCAGCAGTGCTATGCTGTGCTGGCCACCTACTTTCACCCAGCCTCCCTTCTCCGCTAACATTTCACTGATGTGACCTGAGCCCTCCCCTTTCATTGCTTAACAAGAAGCAGCACCTCCCCAGCTCTGTGAAAACTGAGAGCAAAAGCACTTTACCTCTTAGCCTGCCAAGAGCCACACGGGGACAAGGCTTTTCAAGCTGTCTTGCTGAAATTCAAACTAAAAGACCCATAATGAATGAGAGGGCAGTGCTTCATATTAGCAAGGATAAAAAGAGGTAGCCAAAACATAGAACAAAACTCCTAGTGTGGCTCACAGCTATCCTCATTCCTGGTTCGGAGAGGTGATCTGTAGGTCTGGCAAATGTGTGAAACTGAGCTACAGCATCCCATGGAGTTACCTGACATTTATAGAAGTGTTTTTGACAAACTTCATAACACAGTAGTGCAGAAGGAGTAAAACAGATTAGCGTGCATCAGAACAGTCGGCTTTCGGATGTAAGAATCGAACCAAACAGTTAGCTCAGTGGGCTATTACTTAAAGCGTTGGTACCTGAAGTTCTCTGTTAAAACTGAAGTCATCCATCCCTAGAAATAGTTCCAGGCTGGCCGTAGCTGCTGCTTTCCAGCAGGGCGCACTGTGGTCCAGGCGTTGTCAGTGCTGCGCACAGAAAAGGAGACTATAGAAAAGCAAAACGAGAAAGAAAAGCACCGAGAGCAGCATCAAATTGAGGAGAAGGTATGGCCTGAGTTTCCAGGCTGTGTGTGGTATATTGACCTTCTGAACTGTAGGTATGGAGAAGCTACTCTGTCCCTTCCAAGCTTAGGCAATTTCTGGAATGGTCCTGGGGCTTTTCAATAGCTCTCTTCGCACCCTTAGTGATTACAGGCATGCAATGGATGTACGCAAATACATAAGCATGTCTCCTACATCCTTCAAAAGTAGAGACACTCTTCATGTTTTTGGACTGAGGAGCCTTTAAAGGCTGTTAAGGCTACGCCTGCAGCGACCCAAGAGCATTGCCTGGGAGCAATACAAGATGTTGTCCTCTTACAAGCTGGGGTGCTGCCAGCTCAGGAGTTCAAGATCAGACTGGAACCTCTCCTGCTATGTTGCCACGTGAGGACTCCAGAGCCAGCTAGTATTAGAGCTTTTGACTGGCCGTCTGTGGTCTGCTTTGATTTCTGGAAAGGAGTCTGCTTTCCTTGGGCTTTGTGTCTATGGGTAATAAAGCAGTGCATTCACTGCTTTTGGGTCCTCGGTCTGTATCACCTCAGGGGTCTTGTTTAGTCAGAGACCTTGGATGAGTTTATACTGGAGCAGGGCTGCCCATCAACCGAGAGCCGTGGTGGAATCCTTCACTCTCCTGACTGCTGCAGTGAAAGGAGGAGGACAGAAGCAGAGTCTTCCGTAGCAACTTTCCAGGGATTATATTTGAAGTTTTTTCCTTCTCAGTAAAAGAAATCATGGTCCACCCTGTCTCCGTTTCAGCTCCTGGTTCATTGGACATGAAAAGGAGATGAACTTCTTAATGAACTGATGGGAAATGCGGGTGAAGCCTCTTAGGACCAGAAGTTGTAGTTTTATCACCACATCGGTCAGCCTTGGCCTAGCCCTTTCTCTAGGGCATGATGAAAAATCACTTGCAGGGGAAAGCCCAGGGCAGTCTGTATGTCACTGAAGTCACAACAAGGTCAGCTTTTGCTAGGAGTGATCTATTTCTGAGTGGCAGCTCCTGCCTGTGCAGCAGCTGGCATTGGTGCCAGCCCTCTTTATAGCTTTGCTTTGCTGTTTGCTGCCCCTTTGGCCATAGAACATTTGCAGGGAGGAAGTAATGGGCGTTGTCTTGCTTTACTGTATGCAAATGTCATATAGATTGAAATTCTGCAGGCTGAATGGGTGCGTGGCTGTGTGTAGAGGGAAAAGCATGAGACAGTTCATCTATGGGTATATTTGTATGGCAGTTGTGCTGTGCAGGTTGTGCTGTGCAGAGACAGCTAAGATATCCCAGGCATTAGAAGATGCTTAGCCATCTTTAGTGTTCAGAATCAGCTTGAATATCAACACAACTGCACCGTGCTGTGTGGATACGCTCAGTGTGACAGTCTTCTCAGAAACTGGTAAGCTCTTCAGGTAATTCGGGCTAGATTTCAGTATCTAGTTTAGTATGAGAACATCAACAGTTAATAATCCATGCCATCTGTTCCTCACCCTAAGCCCTTTTAACTAGCCCTGCTAATTTGATGATGAGGTAAGAAGTACAACTGGGGGACTGACAGGGCTTGTAGCCTTGACCCTCCTGCAGGAGAGCGAATTGGATGTCCTCTAAGCATTCGATGGGTTTTGAATCCCAGCATCGACTGCTTTGTGTTCTCTCAGAATTCGGAGATCGATGTGAGGTTCTTTGCCCCTAATCCAGCCCCTGTTCATCATTATCACCTCCTCAAAGTGGCCAGTGCTTTGTTATCAGGAGAGGCAAAATCTTACAGGGTGGCCATAATCTCCTCTGAGAGTCAGACAGATATTCTCCGTGGGTAAGAAAGTGACAGTGACCGAAAGCTCTAGGGGGAAGCAGGCTAGAACAAAGCTGTCCATTGCATCCTTTCATCAAACTGTTAATCTTTCTTTCAAAGACATCACATTTGTTTGGTGACAAAAGCCCCAAAGAAGCTGAATTGAGCCTGAAATCCTGTAGCAAGATTTAGAGGAAGCGTCTTTCATTCAGAGCAGGGAGGGGCGAGAGACTCCTTCTTTTTCTTCCTACCAACCAATGGGCTCTCAGAAGCCCACGAAGGTGACGGATTAATGCAGGGGCTCCCCAGGTAGATGCTACGTGACTCCTGGCACGCTCCACACAGCGACCAGCTGAACAAGAAATATGGAGTGTGACAAGATCCAGCATAAACTTGTGCTTTGGAAGGAGGGTGCTTTGCCTCTCTGAGAGATTTGTAAATTTACTACAGAAGACCCAAGATACAATGATCAGTATTACAGTTGTCAGAATCCAAATAGCACAGATTTTAACCAGTTTTTCTACTCCTAAATTTTGATTGTATATTGTCTTGCTGTTTCCTCTAGTGCACAGCCCTGTTCCAAATCTCTGTTCTGGATGCTTTCTGTGCAAAGTCTGCATCTTTTTCTCAAGAACAACAACAAAAGTTAAAAGGATCCTAGCTCTATTCTAATTATCAGGCGGATTTAGGACTTAAGGGCAAACTAACTGGGCTATAAGGAGGCTGCAATTTGATGTGTGTTACTTCTGTGCTAGCTTTTTCAGTCTTTCCCATCCTTTGCTGCTCATTTATGTCTGTGTATTGTCCCTTCTTTTGTGTTGGCATTACTGGCTGTGCAGCCAGATTTCAGCTGGAAAAATAATTTTATTTTTGGCTAAACTATTTTTCAGCCAGATCGTTTCCCTGACCTGGTTCACTGAGCAGTAAATAAACACTTTTGTGGTCTCTGTGATGGAAGAGTGATGAGGAGGGGAATAAGGGTTTGGGGGCAGAGCCTGCTTCAACTGGATTAAGCCGCACTGTTGTCAGATGTCTAAGTACGGCCTCATTTCAGCCAGTACTTGGAGGCTTCTGAATACTGTGCTCCTGGGACAACATTGCAATGCCTGGGTCTTCCTTGTCAGCAGGAAACAGGTACTTTGTGCGTAAATGGAAGGCCCAGGGCTGTCTTAATCATTTGTGCTGCAGAGGCATCCCCAGTGGGAGAGGATAATGGAGAGAAAAACCCTCTGAAGCAAGACCATTTTACTTTGAGGTTTGGGCATGGTTGTATTTGTGTGTCAAAGATGTGGCAGGCATTAGGACCACGCAAGAGCCACTTGGAAGCATCTGACTGTTTGTAAACTGTGCTTTCCTGGCTCTGGAGGCTTTTAAAAATAGTACCGAACCTGCAACCAGTCTGTGTTTTTATTTAATTATTATTAAATAGTTATATGGGCAATTGGAAATATTGACAGCAGTGTTAACGTATGGGGTGCAAGTGGTGTGTCAAGCAAATGAAAGAGATTTAGTTTGTAGCCAGTAAATGGCATGAAGGAGTCTGAGCCCCACATATAAGAGCGTTCGGATGTGTGTCCTTATGGCTGGTAGGCTGTGCCTCAAATGTGCCTCAAATGCAAAATTTCCTTACAGCTGCTCTGCTGTGCAATTTGTCTTTGTTTCCGATCGACAGCAAATTAGAAGTAGGAAGCTCTTTGCAGTGCTAGATTTTCTGTTGGAGGGAAATGGAAGCTAAATCCCATGGGTGCAGTGTAGCTTTGTCAGAACTAAGTGCCTGGGGTCGCGCAGCCAAGTGGTGGCTGCTTCTGCAAAGGGAAGCGGTTATGTTACCCCTCTGTGGGTTAATATTTGTGCTATAACTCCATACTTCACCCTCACTCAGAACTGAACTGCAGCAAGGTAGGTTACAACCTGCTCATGTGGCAGCGTATTGTGTTAATGGTAAGAGCAACCATGCTGACGCTGCTTTTCCCTTGAGACATTTCCTCCTTTGAAAAGGAATTGATAATGTCACTTTTATGACCCTCTGTGAGCTTTTGCGACATGGAGCCTCTCTATCAGCCTGTCTAGCTCTTAAAGCTGTTCCTTCTCAAGCTTGTACTGAAACGAGGCATTGCTGAATCACCTCCGAAGCAGCAATGTTATGAGAGGTCATACTGAAAGTGGACCAGTTCCCACAGGAAAGTTCTGCAAACAGCCTTCTTAAAAGGCTCTTGTTTAAAAGCTAATGTCTCACGCACCCTGTTGCCTCTGTGAATTAGAAGATTCAGCCCATAGCTGAGACAGACATGGGGGATGAGACAGGGATTTCTATTGGCAACTGGAAAGGAAGAAGAAGCTGAGAAGTAGGTTGACTTTTGAAATTCAGCTCTGGTGTCCTGGCAGCTGTTGAAGTGCCATAAAAAAGGCAGTGGTTTAACACTGGGTGAGCATCAGAATCTTCAAAGCACTTTCCTGTTTGGGAAAGATGTAAGGAACTCCTCAGAATTCCTGTCTGCGTTTGGAGGGGTGGAGGCTGCAGCCTGCTCTAAAGAGGGAATAGGAAGCTCCAGATCTTCATCCAGCGGATATTTTTCCCATGCTCTTTCCTCCCACACAGCAGCTCCCTCCCTTCCCTTCTGGAGCAGCAACAGGCAATAGTTTCAACACAGACAGTGCTTGGCTTCCTTAGGTTTGCTGGGTGCAGCTTCAGAACTAATTTGCTCTTTTAAAAAAATGGATTTTGAAGAATGGAAATCTTACCAGAGCGGTGTTACTGTTAGAAATCTCTGGCGTGAGAGCAATGACCTCTGGTTCCCTGTACCTCAGCAAGCATGATGAGTGAAGTTAACTCTGCTGCCTGATTTAGGGATAACATAGGCTACAGCTCACACGTAGATGCAAGTAAAAATCAGTATTTAACTCTAGGAAAGCCAGCTTTTACTTGCTGTCTCTTAGTTCTATTTGTATTCCCTCCAATGCAAATAATAGTTCGTAAATTTTTTTTCCTGACAACTTTTATCTAGGAGTCTTGGTGTACCTTACAGACTGATGCTCTGAGTTTCTCAGCCTCCCAGCAAGAGACATGTTGTCTGACACAGGGGCAATGAACAGTACGGGGACTGCCCTGGGATATTCTGAGCCAATATTAGAAAGGATTTGAACCCAGCATCCCACTCCTGCATTTTTATAGTAATAGAGACCTACAGCTACCTATGCAATGATTTTACTCCAAGAACCATTTGTAATAGCAGGGAGGTTTAAAAGAAAAGAAAAAGGATAAAAGAAAAAAAAAAAAGGATAAAAGCAGCATTTCATTTTTGCAGTTCTCAGCCCTTTTTATATTTTATTATGAAATGCATTTCTAAGGCATTTTCTTGAAGGAGGAAAGAAGGCATATTCATTTTAAGCTATTATTTCATGCTGTTCATTAGCTTCTGATTAAAGTACATTTAGAGTGGTTTATGACATCGTTATTTCAAACTCCTACAAGAAAGGTGGGCCTGAAAAAGCATTTTTTATTAATATAGTGAGGTTTGAGCTGTGATGGAAGAGAACACAATTGTCTTGAAGCTTTCAAGGAGAATAACTTGCTCCGTGTCTCATGAGTTCAAATAATTTTGTCTTCTGGACCATCTCCTCAAATGCTGCTAATGTGGTGAGGTATGGGAAAAAACAGACTGAGATAATGGGCTCTAAAAGGACCAAAATAAGTGGTTAGGTTTCACACCTTTAATGTGCTGCCTCCTTAGAAGGCAAACACCAGCACCGTGTATCAGTGCGGTTTCTGAATTGATTTTGTGTGTTGCAAAGGTCCAGCCTGGAAAAGTATACTGAATAGATCACCTTTGATTGCTGTGTTAGAAATATGTCCCCGGTGATCTGGTTAGTAAAAGGTAGAAGGTGGCACGGCTGCTGCTGTTTTGGCTCTGCAGAATAAAGAGCAGCTCTATGACTAATTCTTGCTGAAAACAGGATCTGAGTGAAAATGACATTACAGTTTCAGACAGTTTCATGTAATTTTTTTCCTGTCTTCAACGAGTGTTGTGTCAGTCCAGGTGGGATTGCCCTGAAGTAACCTGCTTGTTTTGTTCAGGTCCTTATTTCACAGGAAGACTTATGCAGCATCAGCAAAACTTTATTGTCCCTATTTGCATAGAATTAGATGCAGAGCCAAGCATCAGAGAAGAGCTAGAAAGCTGCAACAATGTAATATTCCCCAAAGGTCTCACATTTGTGAAATGACAAATCTGAGCCCTTTGGGAGTTTGCAGCTTGGACAGACAGTAGGGAAATGAAACAGCTGCACATCACAGCCTTCAGAGATCAAGCATAAAAGTGAATGGAGCTGTCTTCAATTACATCTGTCCATTTCTGCCAGGTGTGAAGGTACATGGGAAGTTCCTTTGATCAGCAGAGTTAACTGCTGATGAATCCTCTGCAGAGATAGATAAGCACACTGGGTAAATGTTGTGAGGAGATCATGGATCCATGTACTGTATTGCCCCAGGGCATAGATAAGGGGATTAAATCAAGTTGAACTCTATTTACTCTACCTTCTCTGTGAATTTGTCCAGCAAAAAGAAGTCTGAATCCAGATATAGTTCATGAGAGCATTAATATACCTGTTTTCCTTCTCAACTTTCCCATTTGTCATGCTCCAGGCATTTCTTTTCGTTCTTTGTAAATAGTTTTGGGCAGAGGATTCATCTGTGTACATGAACATATATACACACACACAAGCTATCACATGTACCCAGGCTGCTGGATGCTTCCAGTATGTTGGGAGACATTTAGCAAACCAGATAATCCCTAGAGGCTCTCACCACCCAGCAAGGCAAGGCACAGTCCTATTCTTGACAGACTTGCTTCTCAGAGGACTGGTCCTAAATCAAAGACAATGAGAGGTCCTCATTCCATTAGCTTTTTGTCAGAGAAACTCTTTCAAAAGTTTACAGTCACCCCCCTGCAAACCAATGTGTAAAGCCACAGCAAGAACCACCAGTATGTGATAAAGGGCTTGCAGATCATTTCTGCAAGCGCAAGCTGCAAGAACCCTGCACTGAAAGCAGAGTCGGTGTTCAAAGGAGAAATGGAAAAAGTTATTTGTCACATATTCAGACCTATTTGCTTGCCACTTGTTGCTCAACTCTCCTATGCATAGTCTAGCTACCGCCACGAGCAAATGGTGAAAATTTTTAGAGGCAAAGTTCAATAAACTGTTTGAAAGCTTGTCCTTTGACAGCAGATGGCTGTAGTGCTTCAGCCACTGGGTGATCTGCCTCATCATGAAATGTTCTTCACCTGGGATTCCACGCTATCCAAGTAGTGAAGTTTCTTAAGAACATGCAGATTTTGTCAGAGACCCAGTCAGTTAGAATTTGTAATCCCAGTGGCTGAACCATTAATATGTGGTTTTACTCCAGCTATGACCAAGGTCCAGTCCAGTTTGTGTCCATATGAGTAGCACTGGAGAGACTGCATGGGAGACTGGGGTTGCCTGGTCTGTGAAACCACTGTGTGTGAAGACACTAGCTCATGCTTTAACTAGGATGTGTGCAAGGAATGTTACAGTGCAAGGAAGATGGCACACACCTGTACTGATCCTGCTCTGTATTAAGTAGCGCTTTGCTTTACTGAGATTCCAGCTGTTTCTCTTTAGTGGCAACATGGAGCTGAGTGAGTCAGAAGTAAGCTCTCCGGTATGGAAATCTCCCGAGTCCTTAAAAGATTGTGAATGTCTCTTTTGTACTTCTATCCTGCAGCCAGAGTCACTTTGTTAGAAAGTTCAGTGACTGCCATGGAAGGCAGGTGTTGCTGTCCATTTAGTTCCATGTTTGCGTGTAACTGAAGAGGGTGCTTTGGAAGGTAACAGATCAAAGACGACACGGTGCATATTATGATATAACCAACCTGTGGAACTTGCTACTGAAGGAGACAGGGGAAACAGTGGTGCCCAAGAAACTTCTGAAAAGTACAGAAATACAAAGAGAAGAGGGAGGTAACAGGTGAGCAGCAGAACTCACGACACCTGGTTTTACAGGGCTTTGAATTGTGGTGTTCCTTTCTGATTCTGCAGCCACCATATATACTGTTTCCTCTCAACTTCCCCCCCCCCCCCCCCCCCCCCGCCATCGAGCCCTCAACTACTGCAGTTTGCCATGAACTGCTTCAGAGACTACACGTACTGCAAGTGAGTGTGCAAGAGCCCAAAGCTACAAGCACTGATTGCCCAGATAGCTGCTGCCGGGCAAGCCAAACAGCCTGTGCTGCCCCACAGCTGCTGGCAGATAAACAAATAGCTTCAGGAGCTGCAGTCAACCCTTGGGCCGTGTCCTGTGGAGACCTGTTGTAGGAACCTGTGGTGTTAAAACACTTCAACCCTTTGTCGGATGCCACTAAAATTGGCCAAGAGTCAGAAGTGAGTGGGAAGGGGAGGACTGGCAGCTGACAGCAATCACAGAAGCCCTTCCCCAGGCTAACCGTGACGTAAGTAAGCATGAGTCACAGCATAAACTGATGAGCCTAAAATTATCTACAAGGATGAATACTGTCTAACTGTCCCAACGCATTATGGGCTTTCTGCTTACTCTGGAATTGGCACATTTTGACTTTGGGTGCAGACAGCCTGACCGCTTGACTCCAGGCCCGTAGTAGTATGACAGCTCCAACTGCACTTTTTTATTTGGGCCTGCTGCTTTTGCTTTTAGATGAAGATTCAGCAGGAACCTTCTTCCTTACATTGTAGCCTCTAGGCATTACTGATTTGGTGCTGAAGCTGGTATTTTCTTCTTTTGGCAGCTCCTTGCCCTCTGGCATTGAATCCAGGCTGATGCTCCAGCCCCCTCCCCTCCTGTGTTGTTCCCAGGCTGTCAGATGCAAAACAAACACTCAGTGGCTCAGAGCTCCTTGCATCCAGGAGAAATTGCATTTTCACACTGGCTCTGAACCTCCTCCGCAGAGCCAAAGCAAAATTAATGTGGAAACTAATCCCTTTGCCCCTACCACGCACATCCTCTTCAATGATGGAGCCAGGAAAGACTGAAGAGAATTAACCTTTTCTGCAAAATTCTTTGAGCTAAGAAATACCCTGCTTTTCATGCTCTCTTCCTCTTTCCCAGTTGCTGCATCAGGGAAACCAGTCTTCTCTGGAGCTGAAGTGTCTTCTTCCTCTTCTCACTACTAAAGCTACAAGTTTATTTTAAAAATAAATTCCATACTATGCAGGATTGCCATAGCTAGTCTTGGCTCTCTATAGCTAGTAGCTAGACCAAGTAGGTGGCAGCTTGGTAGAGTAACTGCTGCCCGCTCAGAAGCATCCAAGAATAGCTCTAGCCTCTCCTAGGGATCAAGTATACAAGTCTGGAGCTCCAGGGGTCCCTTCCTGTGACACATACGGCGTTACTATCATAGCCATGGAATATGCTACCGTGTGAAGCTAGACACAGACATCTGGAATTGAGGGCAGCCTGTAACACTGAACTGACAAAAGAAAAAAAGGTATCAAGGTTTCTGGTCTCCCTCACTTCCCTTTTCTCAGGTGTCACAAACTCCAGTGCAGCCTTGTGCACTGTTAACTGGCCAGGCAGAACGCACTGCAGTCCCCCTCTCAGCTTAGGGACAGCTTGCTCCAGGAACGCTGCCTCTTTCTCCTTTCCAGGGACTGCACTTGTGACATACTGACAAATGGCATTTTCTTGCACAGGCTCCTGGACTGTCCAGCTAGAGAAGGGAGGCACTGTGGTGGTGCTGCGGAGCCTGCTGCGGCTGGGACTGATGTTCTACCATGTCCCAATGACCGAGCGATACGGCTATGTCTGCTTCGGCACTGGCGAGAAGAACTTGGATCTGCCCTTCATGCTGTGACTCGCCTGTCTGGGATGAGGGCTCGAGAACATTTAGATTTTATACTTAGGAGACTTTTGTTTACTGCTTGTTCTAATAAATGTGTGAAACCTCTGCACTTTGAGCAAGATTCTTTTGTGCCTGGATTCTGGCCCCAGTTCTTTTCTTAGGACTTTGCTGTGTGCGATCCTCCTTCAGCTCCAGGTTGAATTCCCTGTTATGTGTCACTGAAGATCCTTTAGATACTGACAGATGGCATTTTCTTCCACGATGGGTGAAGCCCCAGGTTAGAAATCAAACCTAGGCCATCTAGTTACACATGCTTACACAACCATGACACTTCCTTGACACCATGCTTACACAAAAACTAATTTGGAGACAGCATGAATGAATGCCTACTATCACCCATGAACGACAAACAGAACAGGGCTGCACTCAAGAGTAGAAAGCTCATGCATACTGTAAGGGATCTGTACTAAACCCTGAACTCGAGAAAGGCATATTGAAGAAAGTATTTTGTTTTTCAAATGTTAGGTTTCATGAAAATTAGAGAGGTCCTTCCAGCTCATGGCATTAAACTGTAGAAAACATTAACTGTGGGCATCACCTGGTCTTTTGCAAAATGTGCTCATTCAGGTTCATCTCAAGGCAGTGGTTTAATCCAGTGACTTTTCCATTAGTAAAGCTCATTGAGCAGAGCTACCTAGGCTAGAAGACGTAGTAACTTCTGTACGCAGGAGAAGAAAGAAAAATCTTTTCCCTTCTGAAGGGCTGTAGGTTTCAAAGCTTCATAAAATAGACGGTCAGCCAGAGATTTTATCTCAGTATAGTTAATGAAGTCTTAGCTCTGCCTCCCAAAGCAAAAAGATCTTGGCCAGCTCAAGGGGCTGAATGTAGGGCTTCCATTTCACAAAGTAAGGCTAAGAAGAACGATTATAACTTGGTTTCCTGGGTAAAACGTGTTTATCCTTACACTCTGTTCCTGTCCATGCTGATAGGTATTAGCAGATGATTCTGATGAAAGCAGTACAAGGTTAAGTGGCATAGTAGTATATAAATAAGCTGTGTTGATCTGTAGCCCCCAGACAAATATCAAAGAAACGGAGCCAAAGCCATAATGACCCTGATAAATGTAATGACCTTTTCATACCAGGCCCATAAGTAGCACGTCTCAAGTAGCAGTGGTCAGTAGGTGCAAGGTACACGCACGTACTACTATACAAGGAGAGAAATGGTGCCACCTTTTAGTTAGAGCATGGAAAATTATGCGCATCCATCAGGCCCAAACTATCCCAGGAAGCAGCCGTACCACCAATACGGACAACTTAAGGCAAATGTATTTCCATGGGGAAAAAATCACAGGCCAAGTCATCAAGGATGTCAACATTCTGTATTTCCTAGATCCAGGAGTGAAGCACAAGCCAGAAATCCTTAAGGGGACGTGTAAGATACACACGTCTGTTTACCACTGCCATAGGTGTTCTGCTGCAAATTATGGATAGTACAGATAATTAAAAAAATTAATTTTGGTAGTCATAACAATTTCTGTTACTGCCAAGGAAATACAGTTCTGCAGGAGACTTTTTCTTCCATTAGTGTCACAGGTATAAAAGCCCAAATGAGGCAGATCTGAGCTGAAACACAGGTTAATGGGGAATCACCATTCATTGTTGGAAAAAGCGGGAAACATGCTTTTCCAAACCCAGTCGTGAACCACGATGAAACAAAAGCCTTCAGATCCTTTCCAGCTTTGAGGTAAAAGTCTTTGCCCCTCCTTTCTCCAAATCATTCTGCACACTGGACTTTGCTTTGCTAAATCTTGTATTCTGCTAGAGGAGCAGGTTGCAGCTCATTCACTGGAGACAGTATAGAGTACTAATGACAGTTTTGGCATAAGAAAATCGGGGATACTGACAACCTTGCAAAAAAAGCAGAGCAGTGGGAAACAGCTGTGCTTACTGACTATGCCAGTTCTGTCCATTAGTGGTTTAAACAGAGAGGCTCGTGTGTATGTTTGACATTATCCTTCAGCAAAGGGTGTCCCACTGGCAGAGGTTTTTTGCACCACTTAGGGCCCCTCTTCCAGATAAGCTTTGCAGATCTGACGGACCAGCGGGTCAGATACCTGTCAAAAAAACACAAATGCATTTCAGCTTGAGAGTGATCACAGAGAAGAGGTTCCAACTGAAGCAGGAGCAGGCACTGTAGCCTTTGCCTCCACACATGCCTCTTTATAAAAGGAATAACCATGAGCAGAGCCCCCTCAATTCAGAAGGGGCCACTGGAAAGGAATCTTTCTTTGTTTTGGAACTTCTGAGCTGCACCTCTGCACTGAACCCCCTGGCACCTGCTTGACTTCCAGTCTTACAAATCAGGCGTAGTCTCCAGGCTGCTGGCAAGTTGTCCACCTGTAGTGAAACTGGAGTGCCAAACCCCGTCATTGCAACCAAGTCCAAGACTGAATGCATCCAGCCTCTATGGGAGGTGTTATTTCAACAGCTGGCCTCAATAAGGTAAACGAATTACAAAGGCTAAACTCTGTGAGAAATAAAGTCTCTAAAAAGGGGTTAGTTTACTTCTGGTGGATAATCGGTTATTTCTTCTGCATGTGATGGGTTTCTGGCCTAGTCTTGTATTTTCATACATTCAGCTTTGCTTTAGTGTTCTCTGTACAATACTACTGCAGCTTGGTGGTGCGGGAAGTCAGAACCTACAGTGTAAGAGGTACTAGAATGGAATTATCATCACAAAACTACAAATCTCTGTGAGGAGCAATGTCTGGCAAATATCCTCTGTTTTTTACCATTTGAAGTTTTAGGCTTGGCTTTGCAAACAGGCAGGGGATTTCAGATCCAGAATCAGTTACTGGAAATCTTACCCTGCGGCTGGGTGGCCTAGAGTTTTGTTAGACTTTAAATCTTTTGCTACCAGTAGAGAGGGGAATAGAGGTCCTCAGAGAAAGAGGAGTCTTTTCGGACAATAAAGATCCAAAGTAAAACCCTAGCATAATCTGCAAAAATAATGTTCTAACAAATTAGAATTTGGAACAGACTGATAAACTTTGTCCAGCGATGTTTGCATGCCTCTGGTTGAGTAATCCCATGGTCTTAATGTAACCTCAATCAGTTATCCTCTCCCCAGACAGCTTTGTTACCTTCTATTTTGCATCGTGCAAATTTGAGATATTAGGAACTTTGGACAGAGACCATGTAGTGCATTTGTTTGAAGGCATTTGGCACATTCCTGAGAACTACAAAGCAAGCTTGCTATGCCAGGCAGCCACAGACTATGTAACAGCAAGCCCATTTTCCAAGCACTTTTCTTCCTCAGCAATCCTGAACAGCACAAATTGAAAAAAGAATCATATTTGGAAGTACCTGCTACTGAAACGAAGCCACTTCAAAAGGCTTTGCTTTTGCTTTGAGAAGTTTATGTTAGTTAACTAAACACCTAGAAGCAACAGCAGGAGGGATCTGGGAAAAGGTATCAAGCAAGATACAGCCACTTCTTCTCCTATGCATGCATTATATTAGTCTCTTTTGACCTTCAGAGTTATGCTAGTGCATTAGTGGAATCCTTTACATAACAACATCAGGACAGGACTCTTAATTTCTCTTGCCTTTAATTTCCCATGCAAGGGGAGTCCAGCGAGACCAAACACAGGTCCCCAGTTTGGAATCTGGCAAAGAACCATGGCAAGGCAGCTCCTTCGGGAGAAGCTGCAGGGGTATTAGATGGGCATGTGGGGCTTGGCCCTTCTTTTCATATTCCCCTTGCTGCAGGGGGAGGTCTGTAGCACAAGTTTTGGTATCGCAAGACGGCACTTACAGTGAAAGTGGAAAAAAAATCCCCAATTGTTTTAATGCATCAGCGTGCCAAGTGCACTTCTGGTCACGTGTCCACATGCTTATGGGAAAGTGCTCCCGTGATAATAAATGATCTCAGTGGGAGAGAAGTGAATGTGTGAATGTGAGATAGATACACATCAATGCTGTGTGCAGGTTTAGACAGACAGTGGCTTTTTAAGAAACCCCTCTGTTTCTGTGTGGGGGCTGGAAGTGCACACCCCAATTCTGCATAGGAAGGAGGATTTAGTAGTGGCCTGATTTTAAAGCTTTTGTTATTTCTCTTTTGAGCAGGTCTAATGATTCAAGATTTGGCACTTTCTCTTGCTGAACCCAATGTCACGTCCTAGTGCCAGGAGAAATTGTAGGCTGTAGGAAGTGCTATCTTCCGGCAGAGATAACAGACCTGTCATCTTCCTCTTCATCAATGAAGAGTCCAGTGGTATTTTTCGTGAGAAAGTAAACCCCTGTTTATAGTATCCTGACCAAGACTGTGTGTGGAAGTCGTGTGTGTGTGTGTGTGTGTGTGTAAGAAACCATCTCAGTTTCCAAACTGCAGTGGAATCTCTCCTCATTTCAGACACATCTTGCTTTGTGCACATACATTGATTTGTTAGTGTATCTGAGGAGCTAGTTCTCTTGCTCACTAGGACAAGATATGTTTATTCTTTTTGTTATAATTCTTATAGCCTTTTTTTTTCCTCTCTTTGAAGTGCTGAGGTGCAGTCACTCTTATTGGCTGTTTGTGGACAGCGCCGTGGTTTGGTTTGTGCATTTTGCTCCAGATGAAGTCAATTTCCTTTTGGAGAAAAATATTACTAGGAGGAAGCTTCTTGTGACACTTTATGGATGCTGTGGACCTCAACTGTTGGGATGTAATGATGTTAAATAATAACAGCAACCATTATTCTTCCTCTGCTGATCAGTTTTGGAGCAGTGCTCTGCTATTGTGCTTCTCCAGCTGTCCCTCCTCCTCTCCCGTTCCCCTCTGCCCATCCCTTGGCTTGCACCTGTACGTCCCACTTGCCCACTGTCCAGGTACCTTTGGGGAAGCACAGATATGTCTGTAGTCCAAAATCCTACTGTGACTTGTTGGAAGTGTTCCAGCAGTGGTAAAAATGCTACATTTCATAGCCAACTCAACAAAAAGAAAGGGCTTTGCATGGATGACTCAGTTAATTTCCCTTTGCCTACCGCAGAAGCAGCTGAAGGATTTCCAGTTGGTTGCGCCATTAGCCAGGGTGTCTCACTGCGGGTCTATTGAAATTGCATACACAGCAGCAGCCATGGCTGTTGCACCGGTGAGCTAAAGAGGGCACTTGAGGCTTTCGAGCAGCAAAGACAGAGTCCTGAGAATAACATATGGAAACCATGCAAACCATCCCTGGCCTGCTGGTCTTAAGTCTTAAGGTTGAGTCTTAGGGTTAAGTCTTAAGGATGAGTCTTAGAGTTAAGTCTCTAGGCTCATCCTTAGGGTTAAGTCTTAAGGTTAAGTCCTAGGGTTAAGTCTTAAGGCTGAGTCTTAAGGTTGAGTCTTAGGGTTGAGTCTTAGGATTAGGTTATTTGGTTAAGACTTAGGGTTACGTCTCAAGGTTAAGACTTAGGGTTAAATCTCCCCCAGCCCGGAGAGCCTCCCCCAGCCCTCAGCAGCACAGGGGTGTGGGGGCAGGAGAGGAGAGGAGGGTCTCCCTGAAACCCCCATCTCAGCTGCTTGCCTCGCCCTGGCCTTCAGGACAGCAGGCACTGGCCCCTTTGGGGATCTGCTGGCAAGAGTCCCAGGGCACTCCCCCTTCCCCTTCTGGGGATGCATCCCATCCCCGCAGCAATGAGCAAAGCAGCAGAGAAGAAGCCAGTAGTGGCCCCTCTCCCCCAGTTCCGACACACACATTCCTCCCTCCCTCCCAGTTCTTGAGCCATATGCCAGCCTCTTCCCCAGTTCCCAGGGCCATACCCCTCTCACTCCCCGACTTGTGCAGCAATGAGCAACCAGACACAGAAGAAACCAGGTGTGGCCCCTCTCAGCATCCCCAGTGTTTTTATTTCAGGGGGGCCCTGGGGGGCCCGGCCGCCTCACTCGGTAGCGGGGCAAGGGGAGGCGGCGCGCATGGTCCCCTGAGCCCGGCTCATCCTCCAACAACCTGCGCAGCCATTGCAGATCTTCGCTGATGTCCGGCAAGCGGCGGAGGGGGCTGCGGTCTCTGTCCTGCGGGCTGGACATGCTGCGGACGCGCTGGCGGGGCATGGGGACTCTGCGCTCCCCAGCGTTGTCAGAGAGCCGCCGGCGCCGGGGACCTCTGGGGCCCCGCTGCTGCTGCCACTGCCGCCACCCCTGCCACCGCCACAGCTCTACTTGAGGATGGAGCCGGCCGTGATGATGGCGGGCTGCCCCATTGTGGTCCACCTGTCCCTGCAGGTGGCAGATGGCCACGATGCGCCCCCGGCAGATGGGGCAGGTGGCAGCGACGGTGGTGTCAGCCCAGTGCTGGATGCAAGCGTGGCAGAATGCATGCCAGCACGGATCCACAGCAGCGGGGCCCTCAAGGGGACCCAAGCAGATGGGGCAGGTGTCCTCCCGCTGGGAGATCCTGGCGGCTCCCAGTGCTGCTGGCTCATGCCTGGACGCCTCCATCGCTGGTGCTGGAAGTTGGTGCCCTGTCAGCTGCTGCTGGCACTTGCTATCTCACCTGCCACTGGCAGGGCTGGATGGGTGCCGCCAGCAGGACTCGAAGGCTCGGGTGCTGCTGGTGGGTCGTGGGACTTGAAGGCTCGGGTTCCACGGGCAGGACTCTGGCTCCTCAGCTGCTGGCAGCTCTCAACGTCCGGCGTGCTGTGGCAGGACTCGATGGTTTGGGTGCTGCCCACAGGACACTCTGACGCTGGCAGTACCTGATGCTGGCAGTGTTGCTGTGCAGCCCAAGTGAAGTCAAGGGGTGACTGTGACCCTCTGGTGACATCACAGTGGTCTCAGGGGTGCACCTGCAGGCGCACCCAGGCGCTCGCCCAGCCTCAGAGACAGACCCTGCGATGCAAAGCCCCTCCGGCAGCGTTGCTTCACACCTCCGTGTCTGCTCAGGCCCCTTTCAGGCGGTCCCTGCTGCCGCTGGTAGTTGTGCCAGCATCACACGCTGTTGGAGCGGTTGGGGCTGGCAGAGCCCTCTGGGGGCCACCTGGTGCCAGCCCCTGTTGAAGGAGGGCCACCCTGAGCCGCATGGATGCTGGGCACCACTGGAAAGAGCCAGGCTCCAGCTTCTTTGCACCCTGCCTTCAGATAGTGACCTACATGGAGAAGGTGCCCTGGGCCTTCTCTTCTGCAGGCTGAAGAGTCCCATCTCTCTCAGCCCCTTCTCACCGGAGAGATGTGTTGTCCAGATGGTTGGCATCAGAAAGTTTGTGAAAAAGAAATATCACGGCCCAGGCCTTCCCTAGAGCCACACACCCACCACAGAAAGCCTTTGGAGACAATTGATGGAGAGACACGTCCAGAACTCTCTCCTACCTCTGCCGTGGGCCAAAGGCAGTGCTAGACCTTTGCCTCCCTCACTGGGGAGGGACTCCAGGACACATTTCACAAAGGTCAGAGGCTGCATCATCACTCCCATGCTAGAAAAAGAGCTGCCGAGATCAATCCCACTGTTGGCAGTTTCTCTTCTGTCTGTTGGCTCGCAGTTCTCACCCAAACTCTCGTGTTGCTCTGCACTGAAGCTAGGCAAGGTCTGGTCCTGACTTTCAGGACTGCCCCAAGTCCTCTCAAGTCAGCTGGACGGCACCATCAGAACTGGGTCCTGTGACAGGTCTCCCGGTCCCACAGCAAGATGTAGGTGCTCCCTCCAAACATTTGAGCCGAGTTTCATTAGGCAGGAGCTGCAGTTTTCAGGGTATGTCCCTGCCACGCAAATCCATTCCTGACCCTGCTGCTTCTTGCAGCGTTATTCAGGTGGCGGAGAAGGGTCCGGGAGCTTGGATTGCAACCCAATGCCTACTAATGAACAGGCACCAAACCGCCCCTCTCTAACCCCTGCCAGAGCAGAGGGATGCACAGACCACTCTGCAATCACACCCAAGGACACAGCCAGAAAAAGTAAAGTTTTTTATTTCCTTTTTTTGGGTTGGGTTTTTTTTTCTGTAAATATACAATTACAGAAACCTTTGCGTAACATTCTCAACAGGACAGGCAGCTCCGCGGCCCTGGGGGCGAGCACAGGCTGCCAGTTCCTGGCTCTGCCGTGCTGTGCTCCGGAGCTGCCCCTGCTCTCGGTGCACGATGCCCCGCTCCTCGCCCTCCGCAGGGAAAACTGGCCCTCCTGGTGTCAGGGTGTTGCCTTTTTGTAGGTGATGTGGAGGTGCTGAGCCACGGGCTGCATACCATTACAGAAACAGCAGGGAATAACTGCTGCATCCGTCATCGCATCTTTACAAATGGGACGTAACAACTCCTCTGGAGTGGGATCGTCTGAGGAGGAGGAGGAAGGCTCCTCTGGTAAAAAGGGAGGCTTTCCTTCTTCCCTCTAGCATAAGCTTCCCTGGAGGAGGGGGGGGGGAGGAAAAAGACAAAATTGAAAGATGGGTAAAGGAAAACTGTTACAAGCTTTGGATTTTATCAAACGAAGGTGATAGATGGAAGCCTTCTCACGCCACTTTGGCCTTCTACAATGTAGGCATTTAGGTTAAATGACTTTCCTAGAGCCACAATATCAAAAGAAGGAGGGAGGAACAGTTTTCCTTCTGCAGAGCTCTCCTATCCATTGGATCAACTACAAAGCAATCTCAGACTGGAAAAATGATTGCTCTGCAGCTAGAGAGCAGGGGAAAGGAATCCACCCGCTCCTTTGCCAGAGGGTAAATGTAAATTGCTGGATCAGGGTAAAGTTCGTCCCCAGGTAATTTCATTTTGTAAATTAAAGAAGTCTGTGCTACAGCTTCTACAACAGGAGATCCACGATAGAAAAAGGGAAGTGCTACCGAGTGCACTTTCCAACAGCCACTCTTGAGAGCACACAGTAGGCATTTCTTAGTTTATAGCTACAGGAAAACTTCACTAAAAGTTAGAGGGGGAGGAAATCTCAGTCCAACGGCTATTTATTAAATTTTGCAAGAAGCCTTTGAAACATAAACCAGAAGCAAAACGAGTTTTCAAAGAGAATGATGCCAACTGTAAATGCTACTGAAATGCCTTGCCTAAATACAGGTTCTTAGCATATCCCAAGGTCAGCCAGCTTCCAGGGGCATGAACATTAAGACCACCCTATTTTAATATTGTAAAGTATTGCAGGTCTTAATGTTAAGATACGATTATAATGTTTCCTCCCTCGTAATGGCAGAGGCTGGCCACCTTGGCTACGTTGCCACTCAGACATTTTTACATGGTTTATCTCATTCACTTTTTGGTCAGGCCAATGAATTCCACACTTACACATTAATAGTTGGTATTGCATTTTTCCTAGCCTTTGTCAGCATGGCACCCTTTGTGTTGGGATCTTCCACCTCCATCATGAAACTTGTTGGAATTCCTGTGCTTCTTTTAATCCTGGGAAGAGACTCAACATTTTTGCCCTGTTAAGAATGGAAATGCAGACATCTCTCATCTTAAGACCCACACTTAATATGACATTGCAGTGATTATTTTAAGCACTGAAAGCCTTTAATCCTCCCCTTTTACCTAGCATAAGGGCTGTTCGACTGAAATATCTACTTTCCTCAGTGAATATAGCCAGGACCTACCAGAGCTTTGAGCAGTGTTTTGGACTCAGTCAACATTCTTTGGCTTAACTTCAGGACCCTTCAGGGTGAAACAGCCCTTTGCTCACCATCTGTTCGGAGCAGAGACACAAACCCGCTGCCCCTCCAAAATGCTTTGCAGAGTGAGAGCTTCATTCAGGGCTCTGAATCAGTCCCTGTGGCTTATTGATGCACGGACTCTGAGAGCAGATTGAAGACTCGAAGACAATCAAAGACACTTTACTAAAATCAAGCAAGCCTTTTTACCTTTACAGCAGGCTGACGTATCAGCCTGTGATTGTGCTCAGTAATTTTCCACTGTAGCTCTTTTTTCTGTTGCAGACACAGCAACTTAGCAACTGCCTTTACCTACAAGGCCACGAGCTCTGCAGACAACTCCGTATCTTAAAGTTTCTCTTCTTGCTCCCATGACTTCCTTCCAACAAGCATAACTGTGTCTCTCTCCCAAGGTCAGTTTTTGCTCACTGATGCTGTCGAGCTAGCTCGAGAAATATCCACAAGTCCCTGGGGAAACTTATATTCACCATCTATGTTCAAGGTTAATCGTAGATTAATAGCAGTATTGTCTAGGTTAAACTAGCAAGATTAGTTGTTAGCAGCAGTGAAAACACAGGTGCAGCAATAACAATATAACCACGTCCGTTGTACAATTCTTTCTGTGATTGATTTAGCCTTCAACTGAGTTAATCAGTAGATAAAAATAAATGGGTATGTTAAACAGTAAGTAATAATCAAATAAGCCTGTCAGATGATTATGATTAGATATAAATGACTTTTATGATTTTGAGTCAAGAAGACAACAGCATGACCTACACCATCAACAACTGGATTGAATGACGAGGATCAGTTGATGGATGAGAATTCAAAGTACTTTCCGGCTGACCAAGAAGAACAGAACAATCGAAAAGATGATGAAACTTTAAGTGGACTGGACTTCAGGGATTATGTAATTGCTTTAAGAAATCTATGTAAGATGCAAAATGAAAAATTTCAAGTTGCCACTCACTGAGGTGATGCCCAACTCTGTATTGTGATTAAAAGCAAACCTAGAGAAACCCATTCAGCTTGTGGAAATTCTTTAATAATCCATCTATGAAAGCTGAATTCATACCTCTTGCATATACATTCAGTGGCTGATGTTAAACGGCATGAATACTCAGCCAGAGGCTTCTGGTAGTTAAAACTCACAGATATTCAATAGAGGGGGTCAACAGAAACATCTTGTTTTTATAGGAAATACTAAAAACTTTGAATGGTCATTGAACAGAGTTAGAAGCAGAAAAATTTCCAGTCCTACTGAAACAGACAAAAATAGGTGTGAAATTTCACTGAGAAAGATCTATGGACATCTTTAATGTCTGTGACCTAGAGAAAAGAAAATTTCACATTCAGAATTCCAGGCTTCCCTTGGATATGGAAGGGCTTTGCAACATTGCCATGTAACCTCTGTATTTCACCCCGAGAGAAACAATTCTTACTAGGAGCGTTCATGTCTTTGTCACATAAATGCCAAGGTAAAAACCCTAAAAGGTTCAGTAACACCAGAAGCACCCCACAACCTTACCCATTTTGTTGGGCAGTTCTTTCTATCGTGGCCAGGTTTTCCACAACGCAAGCAAATGTTCGATGGTGGAGGTGAATCCCAGGGGTCTTTCATGTAACTAGAAGTTTTTTGAAAAAGAAAAAAAAAAAGGAAAACGTATGCATGTATCTTTCCTCTTAAAACAAACATCTCTACAATGTTCCCATAACCTTCAAAGAACATACCTGACACTCACTTGACTGGGTTGTATTCACAGCAAGACTGTATCATCATAGCCTGTACCTTATCCTCTTTGGTAGCATTGTCTTCAGCCAGGTTGTCAGTCTGTTTAACAGGTAATGATTATTTGACACGCACGTTAGGCTACAAATAGGCTCTCTTTGTACCTTACATAAAGACTTGTGTAACCAATCCAATTTTCTTCCAAGTGGACTGAAGCTATGTTTAGAAAAAAGCCCACCAGCCAGCATTTTGAAGCTGGCCTTTAAGCTCCAGACTGGTTGAAGAAGCTAGCCACGGTACATTTAACTGAGATGCATGCAAGTAGCATTATTTATGTTTTGCAGCATTAAAAGGACGCACAACTTAAGAGTTGTTGCAGATGCTTTTGCTTGCTGAAATTCAGCTTCAGACCCAGAAGCACTAAAAGGAAATCAGCTTTTGATAATCCCTTAGCAAGGGATTTAAGAATTTTCTGTTGGTACTGGATTTTCTGTTGGTTTTTGTCTGCCCACAAGCTCTGCTTCTGGCCAGGAAAAGGACTCCTTAACAGCGGCTATTGCCAAGTGCAATGGAACTGCAGGTCCAACACGTACTCAGAAGCTGCTCTTTGTTGATCTTCAATGATTCCAAAACCATCCTCAGCACTCCTTTTCAAAACAATCGCCCTTTGACACCCAAAAGGAAACCTTTGGGATCAATGTGTCCCCGGGGAGGGCTCGAAACAAAACCTCTGTGCAGACCTGCTGCCCTGTGATGCCTGCCAGCAGAGCTGGTGACGCGAGTGCTCCTTCCCTGTCTCTGCTGAGGATACTAAGGTTAGCAAAGCCCTCCTGTTTGTCTTGTTGACAGGTGTGCTCAGCCTGAAACGCAGTGAGGGAGCACTAACAGGCGGCCCTGCCAGCCGGCCTGAAGGGCAGGGGGGATGTGAAAAGCAGCTTGGGGCTGCCTGAGAACTAGCACAGGCATCGAGGGAGGGAACGCGCGGGAGCAGGGTGTTCTCTCGCTTTCACTCGCTGGGAATGTGCAATCCATTCCTTCCCTCGGAATCTCTCATCTCTAAGTGAGAGACAGTCAACGTTTTAACTAATGTTTTACAAAATGCCTCTTTGTAAATACCTACACATACCTACACATACACGTTCTGTTAAAGTAGCAAAGAGTATGTTTCCCAGAAAAGAAGTACCTGAATTTTGAGAAATTTTGAAGACTCTTTGATGGCCATCTGAATTGTGGACCGCATCATCTGATTTGTGGACCCCATCTTAAACTCTATTTAAGGAAAAGGAGGATTGGGAATGATACCACTATGGAAATAGACAGTTAGGCATTTCACAGGAGTCAGAAAATGGTGCGTCAGCCACAGCTGGTGACTACCAGCTCCAATATTTTGAAGATTAGGAAACTATTTCAAAAACTTGTTGACAAGTCTTTCCTAGAAGTGTAATGCTCTTTCTAAGAAATCATTCGCGCAGTGCATTGCAAGAGTTGAAAAGCCCCTCGTTCTTCTTCCTTGCAAAAAAAAAGAAAAAAACTGTTTACAGTTCTCTTCCTCTTCATTGTACTCCTCATTGTCATCTTCACCACTGTAGATGACAGTGGTGAAGACGTTAATCAGTGCAGAGCGTGTTGGTCTTAAAATATTCTCTTGAATTCTGCGTGATTATTTATGATGGGCTGGATGCAGAATCCCTTCCTGGAGACCCCGTTGCAATGGGGCATCTACAGCAAAGAACATTCTATTTATTTTGTTAGGAGGGAACTAGAACATGAAATCCAGGTTCAGACCAGCAGGCACAGTTTTTAAATCATTTTCAGGCTGAAGGAACACTTAAATGGACAGATTATGCCTTTTAGGAAAACTTGTCTGTGGTGGCTGGCAAAAACACTTCTTCCAGCTACAGAAAATCTGAAAAAAGATGGACATGACCTCCTCTGAACGGACAGGGGAGGCACTGCTGATTAAAGCCTTTAGATAGCATACAAAGCATGATAACCCCTGATTTCTCATTTTTATAAAAAAAGGAGTAATCTAAGGAGGTCTATAAAAAAGAAAGAAATGTTGTGGTTTATCTGTTTTTAAGCTTTTTGTGAGCTTTCCCAATCTTAATGGCTGTCCATTGCACGTTTAGTTAGAGCTCACAAAACAGAAGCCACTCTGTGCAGCTGTACCCTCAGCCCTCTGCACTACTGGCTTCTGCAGAAGCAGCAAAGGTACAAAGAAAAAAACCAAAACTCCACTGGTGAGGGGTGTATGTATTTACTTGACACAATGTTATTATTGCCCAAGGAATTGCATTTTAAAGACTGATCTTCAGTTTCTGAAAATCACAGGCCATCTTTACACTGCAGAACAGTGAAAATGTCACAGAGGTACCTTGGTGCCAAGAACCCAGCTCAGCAGAGTGGTGGGCTTCTCCTCTGCCTCATTTAACCTGCTACCTAATAGACCTTGTGCTGGCCAAGTTCCGTGGTTCCCAGTGATGATCCCAGATTGACCAAAGCCAGATCAGGAGCTTCTACCCTTTAGGTCTTAGGGCTGAATCTTAGGGTTAGATCTTAAGGGTAGGTCTTTAGGTTAAGACTTATGGTTATCTCTCAAGGATAAGTCTTAGAGATAAATCTTAGAGACACACTGAAACTCGCCGGTATACTTTATTTATTGAGAACTAACATTAGAAAGACACGGCAAAACCACAGGTCAATAATATCTACTAATGGTGGAGGAGAGGTCTGTCTTGAAGAAGCCTTGAAAACATGACCATTCAAACCATGCTGATGCAGCTGATACAGAACTGGACTGTACGAATACATTGATGACAGCGATAATGCTGTAGTCAGGCTTACATTTGAGTATCTGCAATTGTAATCAGATTCTCTGTCCTCCATAAATCTGAGGAATACAGCAGTAATACCTGGAGCACAGAGAGCAGCTTAGGGTGAAATCAGACTTAGAAAGGTAACTACTAACATTTGGGAAAGTGCTCAACTGCTTTCTGAGCTTCAGGTTTGGAAAAGATCAACTGTTCCTTCACCGTCCTGGCACAAAAGGCAATACGCTTTAGGATGTTGTTCTTTTTCTCTTGCCCGACATAGACATTGTCTTTAGGAATCTAATAGGAAGCACTTAAGAATGAAACTTCTTGTTTGCACGGTTTGCCAGCTGGCCACTCTCAGTCTTTCCTCTGGAGACAGTATGCAGCCCACACACGCACCCCCCTTTGGGGTGTAAGAATACCCTGCCCCCCTCCCCCAAACAAAGGAAGCAGTCAAACACGGAGACTCGGACTGCTGGCAGATGGGAACAAATCACCAGTTCACACTGCAATGTGTCTCTCCGTTTACTCTAAAAGCAATACAAGCAAAAGCATACAATAAGGGATCTCTCTGCATAGAGGAAACAGGATGGAGAACTTGACTCTCAGAAAAAACAAGCCCAAGAACAAACTCAATTCAAACATCTCAACAGTTACCACTGTTGGAGCTTGAATGCCACGTCCCAGCGGGCTGAAAAATCTAAGTCTGCTTTGGGACAGATACCTTCAAATCTGCCCTGTCACAACAAAAGTTAACAGCAGCTTTAACAAGAAAGATACAACCTGAATGCCTCCGTAAACCAACAGCCACAAAGAAGGTGAACACACTGAAACCCCTCCCACAGGACACAACGCGTTACGGCTACTTACCCAAGGTCTGTTTTGCCGGTAGCTTTAACTCCTCTAACAGGGACTCCCCTAACAGTTACCGATGAGTGCCTTGGAATCAGGGCATTGTCATCTGTGTATTCTGGAAACAACATCAATACAGAGAAAGCATCAGTCAGTTTGTAAGAGTGATATTAACATGTCGTGACGTAGTACTTCAGGGAATCCCTTTACAGATAGAAAAGCAACATTTTACACACAGCGTCATGCTTTCATCATCTCACGGTACCATTCCAGAAATCTTCAGGTCTGATAGTCAAACACAAGCAGCAAAATCTTTTCCATTTGTTTTGAATCGTTTCAATGCCAACAGCAAAATGGTCTCTAAAGTCACTAAAGCAGAGTCTGCTACAACATGAGGCTCTTTCCTGATCTAACTTCCATTGCTTTTGCTCCTGTTAGCTTACAAAACCCTAGAACATGTCTCTAGAATAGCGAGCACGGAAGAGGACACCCCCACCCTGCCTCCCACCTTTTCAAACACATCCCAACCATCCATTTTGCCTTCCCACCATCTTCAAAAAGAGTCCACCATCTCTTTTTTTTTCCCCCCAGTGATGTTTAAAATCCTGTTTACTTTTAGCTTCTATTAGCATTGCTTCTATTACGAGATTTCCGTGATCACGGGGCTCGGAAAAATCTGAACAAGTTGGCCATCTTCACTCAGGGTTCACTGAAGGGTCTTTCCAAGATCATGTCACCATTTAGTCAGGACTCCTGCACCAAGTTATAAAACCCACGACCATATCTCCACAGGGAAGATCTCCAAGAACCCCCTTTAGGCAGGACATCCAGGCCTAGTTCTTTCCTTCATCTTCTGAAGGTGACTTTAGGCACGCAGATGCTGTTCAATAAAAACGGAAATTCACGGTTATGTATAAAGCCCCAAAATCTGGCATACATGTGTATGACACTGAATTGTATTCCTTAGCTTTGCTCTGACAACCGCTGGGGGATTTTTGCATTTCCACAGGGAAGACACCCTTACAGAAGTTCCAGTAAGCATCTGTGTCACAACCTGTACGTCTGCCTCTACCTGCATGTCTGTCTCTACTGCTGTATATGACACGCGACCCCGTAACACCCCCAAGACCCCTAACACCGTGCTGTTAAGTCTCCTCACAGATACTCTCCTGAACATACTTTACCTATCTGTAGGTAAACAGCGTGTTTAGGTCCAACCACTGGAAAGGCTGGGGCCAAAGTTACAGTTACCGGAGCAGGCATGTCATTCTGTTTCAGTTTTAATACATCAAACAGGGAGAGGGAAAACACCTATGAGTACACATTGTAAAGACAAGACTGTTGTGAGAATGTCACAGAACCACAGGAAAAAAAGAAAAAAAACAAAACAAAAACCCGGTAAAATTTGAATGTTTAAGGAATGGAGACGGTTTCCAAGTCTTTGTATTTCTGTCATATTCCAAAGTCTTTAATCACATGCAAGCTTTGCCAGACGGTAGATTACCAAACTGAAACAGCACGCTAAGTAATACGAAACCATTACCGTCTCTGAGAATCAAGCACCATTTCTGAGATTCAAAAGAACTTAGGGCTTCTCGAAGAACATTTTTAGGTATATTCACCATAACTGATCTGCCATAAAACTTCAGTACTGCCCTGACACCGTCTAACACGCAGTACCACGACAAAAATGCACCGTTTGAAAGAAATGAAGAAATGATGCTCAATAGCATCTGAATGAACATGTCTTTGGTGCAGCAAAGAAGCTGTATTGGCAAGAAATGCCAAGTATACTTTAGACAGAACGCTCGTCTACAAGATGGCTTTCCAGGGTCTGCATACATTCTCACTCACAGATACACTCTTGATCCCAAATGTTGCTACTGAGCAGTTTCTGCAGCAGCCAAGCACCACTTTTCCAATGCGGTGGAGTAAAAGTAGCTGAAGACAAATTTCAGTCACCAAACCCACTTTTTTTTCCCCTTCAAATTAGCCACCCACTCCTTTTCTATCACGTTCAGCCTTCTCTGCCGGCTTTCAAAGAAATCTGGCAGGTTTGTGATGACAAGGCATTGTCCCACATTCCCTTCTCGTTTTACCTAGAAGGGTTCCCAGAAACCAAACCTCTTCCACGCGCGGTGTCGCACATCGACCCCGTACGCTGCTGTGCCTGGCTGCACACACAGCCCTGACGCCAGCTGCCAGCGCACAACCACGGAAGAGCAGCTCTGAGGCCCCAGCACAAGTCACCGCTGCCGGCCGCGGCCCAACCGCCTCACTGGGCGCCTGCGCCGCCGCCAGCCGGCCGGTCCCCGGTCCCCGGTCCCGCCGCCCCCACGCACCTTCCATGGTCTGGGCACTGGTGACCTGCAGGTCGCAGCGGGTCGCCTTCAGCCTCTCGCGGCCCATGATCTGGCGCCTGAGGTCCTGTCACCGCCAGGCTGCCACTGCCTGCTGTCCCCTCCTGTCACCCCCAGGCTTTCCCCAGCCATTGACCCTTCCCACCACCCCCAGGCTGTCCCCAACAGTTATCCCCTCCTGTCACCCATCAGGCTGTCCCCACCAGCTGTCTCTCCTGTCACCCCCCAGGCCTGTTACTACCAGCTGTCCCCTCTTGTCACCCCCGGGCTGTCCCCACCTGCTGTCCCCTCCTGTCCCAAGGCAGCCTGGGGGAGATGCTGGGGCTCTGCCGGGTGGCACTTGGCTGCCCGCACCGCAGGGACAGCGCGGGGAGGGGACATCTCAGGGTGTCGCAGTGTTGTCCTTGTTGTACTCCTCCATGGTATTAACGATGGTTCCTTTTGTAACTGGCTTTTATTCACTGTCTGACGGGGCTTTCTCTGGTAGAACCAGTGCCAAGAGGAAAAAAGGGCGCAGTCCAGTCGTAATGGGTGAGGTGCACACTGTCATCTTTTGTAATGTTTCATAAAACAGATTTTATTTAAATTCTGTATCAGCAGTATTTTTTCCAAAAATGTTCAGTTAAGGGAAGACGAGAGAAAGGGTGAGTCCACTAGCACGAGCGGGGAGAGCCATGTGACCTTGACCTCGAGCGGGGATAACCACGTGACCTTGACCTAGAATGACAGCCTCGACTCTTCTCTCTGCCTCTTCTTGGATACGGTGGTGATCGTGGGTAGGAATGAGAGGGGTCACGGCTAGATGATTGAGAGCAGCAGCGAGGGTGGGAAGGACCTGATCTTGACTTGGAGTAGGTATGCGCACTTCTAGAGCGAGAGGAAGTGGCACAGGGAGACCTGGACCTTAAAAAACAAAACACAACACAAAGGAAATTAATGAAGTTAATTCAAAACAGTCACTCACACCATTTTTTTTTCTCGCAAATTTGTTTGGGTTTGGGTTTTTTACCTCTCCATACGCTTATGTCAAAGTTCCTTTCAGCTGCTGATATACTGCTCCTGCAAACCGAAGAGCATGACGGCATGTAAAGGTTTCTGCTTACGAGCCAGAACAGCTGCTGCTGTGGTAGTGTAAAAACACGCAGGAAGGGTAAGTCTGCTCCTACTCACTTCTATCGCATGGACTACCCTAGCTATGGATGGATTTCAGGGGTGTCTACTGGTCTCTGCTGGTACATGGACATGCAGATGTCTCACTACCCAGCATCCACCTGCAGCGCAAATCACTCTTGTGCTTTGTAAGATGCAAAACAAGTGAGTCTTAATGGCCACAGCGCAGTATCAACTGTCAGGAAAGCAGGGTTTAGCCTGGAGGCAGTAAAGCTCCATTTGAAAATGCCAGCTTAGTCTATTTAACTTCACTACGTATTTGGCAATTTGTACAGGATGCAAAATGCCCCACTTCTAGCCAGTGGTAGCCAAATTCTGCACATACCTCTAGCTCCAACCAAGGCCAGTGACTGCATTTCAAGAAAAATCCTAGCTAAAAGCTTCTAAACTCAGTCTCCAGTAAGCTGACGGAATGCCACTACTCTGGGAAAGATACTGACAGCATTACTACAGAGAGCTCTTCAGATTCCTGCCCAAGGGCTTTTTAAGGACAGAAGACAGCAGCTATCTTTAGATTTTTCTTCACAAGTTATTCCACGTATGTTCATTCCTCCTCCAACTGAAGATTTCCTTACGCAAGTCTGATCTTTTAATTTGTAAGAAAAATTTAAGGATGTCAGCAGAATCTGAGCAAAAGGCACCAGTTTGCAGTCCAGGTTGCAATCCGTCTGTGCGAGATTAGATGACAGAGGCAACAAAGGCAATTCCTCTCACGTATCTCCTCCAAAGTGCTTTGAGGTAACAGTTACAGTCAGAGCACGGAGGCGCAGGAATCCACACCTGTCCAGTTTCTAGCCTCCTCAGGGCTGTCAGGAGGCGAAGGATGTCACTGCAGAGAAGCTTTGGCAAAAGAGACACCCGTTCCTTCTCAACTGCTGCCCAGTTATAACTATCAGTCGCCTGTAATCCCTGCCATCTTTGAGCTAGGGACCTACATGTGGAGCTCCCATCACTGCTCGTCCCTTGAACCATCCAATCCACCTAAGGATAGAGAGGTGGACTGGAACTCCTCCTGATTCTTCTAGACAATCTGCTTCTCCGTCAGGGACATGCAACGCAATTCCCTGGGAAATGAATGCCTGCACTCCTCCTGAAACTCCTCACGTGCCACCAATTCCATAGACGAAGTGTTTGTGAACACTTTGGGTCTGGACTTTTTCTTTTCCCTGTTAAAATCAGTTTGACCATTATTATAATTATAGTTGGATATTTATTCCAAACAGACACCAAAATACAAAACACGGCCAAGATGAGAAAATGTCTACTGCATGTAATGCCAAACATGAACATCCTAGTCAAGCAAAACGAGTTTAGAATTCCCCCAGGATTTAGGGAAAGTTCTACAATTCCATTTGTCTTGCTTGAGTTTTGCACATTTACCATCTGCAATGAAAAGGTCTGTTGGATAAAACACGATGCCATTTTTGCTTCTGCCAGATGCGCTTTAGTGTAACTGCAGTCCAAGGTGCTAACGAAATACCAAAGCGCAAACCCGTGCAACTTCCTGGAGCCAAACACTTACTCCTTTTGAAGTCTCCGTTGTTCCCGTAAAACTCCTCCCTAGACAAGGGAGGCCAACAGCATCCTGGCTTCTGCCTGAAAGACGGTGGCCAGCAGGACCAGGGGAGGGATTGTCCCTCTGCACTCAGCCCTGGTGAGGCTGCACCTCCAACACTGGGTTCGGTTTTGGGCCCCTCACTACAAGAAAGACACCGAGGTGCTGCAGCGTGTCCAGAGAAGAGCAACAAAGCTGCTGAAGGCTCTGGAGCACAAGTCCTGTGAGGAGCAGCTGCGGGAACTGGGGTTGGTTAACCTGGGGAAAAGGAGGCTGAGGGGAGACCTCACTGCTCCCTGCAACTACCTGAGAGGCAGCTGTGGTGAGGTGGGGGTCGGTCTCTTTTTTTCCCAGGTAACAACTGATAGGAGGAAAGGAAGTGGCCTCAAGTTGCGCCACAGGAGCTTGAGATGGGATATTTGGGAAAATTCCTTCACCAAAAGGTTTGTCAAGCGTTGGAACAGGCTGCCCAAGGAAGCGGTTGGGTCACCATCCCTGGGTGTATTAAAAGAATTGTAGAGGTGGCGCTTAGGGACCTGCTGTAATGGCGGAATGTGTAGGTTTAGGTTAACTGCTGGACTCAACGATCTTTAAGGTCTTTTCCAACTAAACCTAAATGACCCTGTGATCCTATAAAGAAAGTGCTGGTGTCGCTGGGAGGGTATTTGAATGAGTCGCTGGCCGTGCTGTTGGCTGATGACATGTTTGCAGGAGCTGGGGGATATTCTGGAGCGGGGCGGGGGTATACCCAGCAGATGGAGGCTGACCAGGTGGAAACTGAGGAGGTAGTGGTGGTGGTGGTACCGCCAGCGGGAAAGGAAGCGCCTGGGGTGGGGGAGGATGCAAGGGAGGTGGAGGCACAGGTACAGAGGCTGCTGTTGATGATGGCAGTGTCGGGGCCCGAGTCCTCTGGGTACGTGTGCTACGTGGATGTCCTCCATTTGAACTTCCAGAGAAACCCAAACCCGCGTGTCACTGTCACACTCTGCCCTGATTTTAAAGAGGAATGTGAATGAAGCGGGAGCACGGTGGCGAGCCCTTCTGGTTCTCAACCTGAGCATTTTTCTGGCAGCTTCCTGTCCATTTGAGCCTACCCTCATTTCTGGACCCTCACACTTGCCTTCCACATCCTCACCCCAAGCAGTTGCCTCAGGCTTCTCCCCCTCCATTCAGCTTTGTGACTGTGGGCAGAGGCTGCCCACGCTTAAAGGAGACTCCCATCTCCCAGGTGCCAGGTGCCCACGGCTCCTCTGCCACTCCTCCATACACTTCCTACTTCACACTTCCGAGCTTCAAAGTACTGCACAGATATTAACCAAGCTTCTCTCAAACTTCCTTTCAATTCTTCCCCATAAACTTCCTAGGTTGTTGCCTCGTGATGATCTGTTTGGCCTGGTCTTGCCCCTGAACTGTTCTTTCCTTGCTTACTGAACCTGAGAATTTTAGGTATCTCTGGGACGGATGCTGTGTTTTCTTTTGATTTATCTTTAAGATTTTATAAACACGACGCACACTTATAATCTATCCATAACAAATACATACCAAAAGGAAGAACTAACTGATATGGCAATAACAGCAAAACCAGATTCCTCTCTCTCCAACAGAGAGAAAGCAGCTTGGCTATTTGAGATGACTAGACTAAAGAAATTCAAAATGGTCACAAAAAACCAGCACTGACTCTTCCAACAATTTGCTCCATCACTAAGTCATTAAAAATCAAATGTTGGAGGCTGACTTCAATTGGGAAATCAATTTCTTCAGCCCTATCCAGCCAGTAATTCGAAAGGGTGGCTTTGCACCTCATCCTGTCATTATGTTTAATTTTGATATATACTTACGGTTTCCTCCAAAAGCGTTTGTTTTTCAGAGTCTACTTTTGGGTCACATACTGGAGTTTGATTTGTAATCGTTTTACTGCAAGCACAGATCCCCTTTGTTAGAGCCAACTCAAGCTGAGCCACTTAAAAATGAATTGCCACTTGTATTCTCCACAGCTATCTGTGCACAGGCATTTCATTATAAATCAGCTACTGTAGAAGTAATGTAGGTGTTACAGCCTGGTTTAACAGGTTACAAGTCGTCATAGACTGAATTTCTGTGAAATACTTACAGTCCCCAGCCTGGTCTGCCACCTGCTGAGCGAACTGCACTGGCTCTCATCGGATGACCTTTTGGAGTGGGGAGAGGAAAAAGAAATAAATCCCATTCAGTTCATCTGAAGATAATTTTTTTAGAAGAAATTCTAAAGTTACGGTCACTCACCAGGTGTGGGTATTTTTTGCTCTTGGGGGCCCAGAAGACATGGTACTGCCGGTTGTCTTGCTACAGGGACCGGAAAGCCCTTGTGAATAAATGCAAACAGTTGGAAAATAAGCTCTAATAAATACTGTATTTCAAAAGCATATGTTGAAATAAAACTTAACAGACCGCTGACTGACAGAGAGGAAGATTTAGAAAGTTTGGTGGCAGTCACCTGAGCAGCAGGTGTCACAGTCACAAGTGGTCGTGCAGGCGGTGACGGCGGCTGTCGCTGCTGCTGCTGAGTCTCCTTATGGAGCCCTGTTGTGTAGCCGGTTCCACTGTGGAAGTTGTTCACAGCCTAGAGGCAGAAGAACATTGACAAAAAGATCAAAGTGTCAGATTATGATGACAATAGATGAAGAAAAGCCTCCACAGGGTAAAATGACTTGTATAATCCCATACATGCTATCAAGCCTAGAGTAAAGCAGCACACAGAGATAGGAACACATCACAGGAAACACTGCTGTTAAGGACTGGTAGCTCAGAGTATCTGTAGTTAAAGGACTTCGGTGTTAACAGCGAATCTGAGAGGCAGGCAAGCATGTTTAGACAAAAGTTTGACCTGAGTTTGCCTGATTATCTCTAAAGAGTTGTCAGCTTCTGTAACAACAGACAACGCATTTGAAAAGTACATGCAGCCTTATTCAGTTTATCCTTCTTTAAGGAGATGTCAACAATTTCCTCCCTTTCAGCTTTTTACAAACAGACTTTCCTTACAAACAGTTGATGAAAAAGTCACCACGTTACCTGGCGCAGGAAGTTGTTGGCAACTAAAGCGTCAGGAGAAACACCTGTCTGATGACACGCCGGGCAAGTATGTTCCTCTGACTCCAGTAAAGCTGTTCTAATACCTGTGTGTAATTAGAAGCGTCAAAATAGGTTTCAGCCAAAGTAGGGAAATCTTTGGGGTTCTCATCAATTATAAGAACACACAGACGATTAATGGGTGGATACGGTCTCGAATGGAGAGCATGAAGCTATAAATGGTCAGTAGTGTAAAAAATGCCCAGTACGCAGCAAATCGCTCTACAGTTTTGACATTCCCCCGCTGTAACAGCTGAAGACATAGAGTGGGCTGTGTCCTGATGTTTGGACTAGTCTTTTTTCCACTACCGAGTACAGCAAGAAGCCACCAATATCAAGGCTAATGAACAAAGCACATCTCAAAAAGCCGTGAGTCGGTTCGAGTTTTGAAGGTTTAACCAACTCCTGTGGCAAAGAATGTAGATTAAATGCCCGACTGCCTGTTTGTGGCGGACCAGAGTCAGTCACCAGAGCTGGCTCTATAGTTGTGTATGAGAGAAAGAGCTGTGGACAAACTACGTGCATTCCACATCTAATACTGTAATCACCTGCACAATTATGCACTCTTCTCATACTCGACCTTCCGCATGTGAAGAAGATTTGACTAGATACACAGAAAGGGAAAAAAGCTCTTTGGCCTTTGGGTTTGTTTTTTTTTTTCCCCCCGTTACGGAGAAGAGGCCTTTCCTACTCCGGGCATACTGAAGTATGAAATAGACCGCGTAGCACAGGTGATCTCCTATTCCTGCTTTCAGAAGATCCGATGTGGTGTTTTGGATTAAAAAACACGGGAGGGGAGTTTACTCCTTACATGACATTACTCACTTACATTCGTCACAGTAACTTGCTCCACAGCAGGGAATAAGCGCTGCATCCGTCGCTGGATCTTTACAAATGGGACATAACAACTCGTTTGGAACAGGCCTGTCTGCAGAGGAGGAGGAGGGCTCCTCTGGTAAAAAGGGTGGCTTTTCCTTTTTCTCTCTAGCATAAGCTTCCCTGGAGGGCAGGTGGGGAAGGAAAAAGAAAAAAGTGAAAGATGGGAAAGGAAAAATTTTCCAAGCTTTGGATTTTATCAAACGAAGGTAATAGGTGGAAGTCTTCTCACTCCACATTGGCTTTCTACAACGTAGGCATTTACGCTAAATGACTTCTCTAGGGCCACACTATCAGAAGAAGAAGGAGGGGGGAACATTTTTCCTTCTGCAGAACTCTCCCATCCGTTGGATCAACTACAAAATTAGCTCAGACTAGAAAAATAATTGCTTGACAGCTAGAGAGCAGGGGAAAGGAACCCCACCTCTCCTTTGCCAGAGGGTAAATGCAAATTGCTGGATCAGGGTAAAGTTCGTCCCCCAAGTAATTTCATTTTGTAAATGAAAGAAGTCTGTGCTACAGCTTCTACAACAGGAGACCCATGACAGAAAAAGAGAAGTGCTACCGAGTGCACTTTCCAACAGCCACTCTTGTCAGCACACAGCAGTAATTTCTTAGTTTATAGCAACAGGAACACTTCAGCCCGTTTCACACATGAGATTTGCTAAAAGTCAGAGGAGGAGGAAATCTCAGTCCAAGGGCTATTTGTTAAATTTTGCAAGAAGCCTTTGAAACGTAAACCAGAAGCAAAACGAGCATTCAGAGAGAATGATGCCAGCTGGAAACACTACTGAAATGCCTTGCAGAAATACAGGTTCTTAGCATACCCCAAGGTCAGCCAGCTTCCCGAGGCATGAACAGTAGGACTACTCTATTTCAATATGGGAAAGTATTGCAGATTTTAAGGTTAAGATACGACGGTAGTGCTTCCTCCCTCGTAATTAGAGGCTGGCCACCTCGGCTGCATTGCCACTCAGACATTTACGCATGGTTGCTCTCATTCGCATTTTGGTCGGTCCGATTAATTCCGTACTTACGCATTAATAGTTGGTATCGCGTATTTCCCAGCCTTTGTCAGCATGGCACCTTTTGTGTTGGGATCCTTCACCTCCATCAGGAAACTCCTTGGAATTCCGGTGCTCCTTTTAATTCTGCGAACAGGCTCCACATTTTTGTCCTGTTGAGAACAGAAATGCAGACATCTCTCCTCTTCAGACGCACACTTAAAATGACGTTTCAGAGATAATTTTAAGCAGCGAAAGCCTTTAATCCCCTCCTTTTACCTAACATAATGGCTGCTCGACTCATACTCCTGCTTTCCCCAACGAGCATAGCCAGGACGTACCACAGGCTTGAGCAGAGTTTTGAACCCAGTCGTCATTCTTTGGCTTAACTTCAGGACCCTTCAGGGTGAAATAGCCCTTTGCTCACCATCCGCTCAGAGCAGAGACACAAACCTGTTCCCCCTCCAAAGCCCTTGGGCAACGTGTGAGAGCTTAATTCAGGGCTCCAAATCAGCCCCCATGGAAACTTACATTCACTTCTATATAGGAAGGCTGAATTCATCCCTCCTGCATGTACATTCAGGGACTGATGTTAAACGGCATGAATATTCAGCCAGAGGCTTCTGTAGTTAAAACTGACAGATACTCAATAGACGGGGTCAACAGAAACCTCTTGTTTTTAGAGGAAATACCAACAACTTTGAACTGTCATTAGAAAGAGTTAGAACCAGGAAAATTTCCAGTACTATTGAAATAGATACAAATATGTATGAAAGTTCACTGAGAAAGATCTATGGACATCTTTAATGTCTGTGAGCTAGAGAAAAAAAAAGTTTCACATGTAGAATTCCGGGTTTCCCTTGAATTTGGAACATGGCTTTGCAACATTGCCATGTAACATTTCGCCCCCAGAGAAACAATTCTTACTGGGAGTGTTCATGTCTTTGTCACATAAATGCCAAGGTAAAAAACCCTAAAAGCTCGGTAACACCAGAGGCCTGCCCCAATCTTACCCTATTTACCGGGCAGTTCTTGGCAAAGTGGCCAGGTTTTCCACAGCAAAAGCAACTGGATGATGGTGGAGGCAGATCCAAGGGTTCCCTCAAGTAACTAGAAGGTTTGGGGAAAAAAAGGAAAAGGTATGCATGTGTCTCTCTTCTTAAAAGAAACATCTCCATACTTTTTCCATAACCTTTGAAGACCACATTTGATACTTACTTGGATGGATCGTATTCATGGCAGGACTGTATCATCATCGCCTTTATCTTATCCTCTTTGGAAGCATTGGCTTCAGCCAGGTTGGCAGTCTGTTTAACAGGTAATGGTTATTTGACACACACATTAGGCTACAAATAGGCTCTCTTTGTACCTTACATAAAGACTTGTGAAGCCAATCCAAGTTTTGTCCAAGCGGACTGAAGCTATGTGTAGAAAAAAGCACACCAGCCAGCATTTTGAAGCTGGTCTTTAAGCTCCAGACTAGTCAAAGAAGCGAGCCACGGTACATTTAACCAAGAAAGATGTGTGCAAGTAGCATTATTTACATTCTGCAGCGTCAAAAGGACACACAACTTCAGAGTCGTGGCAGTTGGTTTTGCTTGCTGAAATTCAGCTTCAGACCCAGAAGCATTAAAAGGAATCAAGCTTTCTGGAATCCCTCAGCAAGACAAAAGATTCTTTTCAGCAGACATCTGACCATCATGTGCTGTAGGCAGTCCAAACCGCACGGTTCCGCCCCCTCCCCCGCTGCCACTCGCTTCTTCATAGGAAGTGACTGAACTACAATTTTTTTCCAGTTGGCACTGTCCTTTTAACACGCAAATTGTAATATAAACCTTACGCAGAACTAGATCTTCGAACTATGGAAGCCAGATGGTTTTTTTTTACACAGTACTTCTTCAAATGTTTCTATTCCACACTAGTCCAGATACAAGCAGGGTCAAAGGGGGTGACTGTAAATTATTTGGAACTTCAAGCACCTATCCTACAGACCAACTGCTCATGTTTTTCTTTTTACATGCATTCACTCACAAAAGCAACCAACTAGTTTCCACATGTGATTTCATCTAGCTGTTCCATATACGCAGGAACATAATCCAGATCGCCATCTATGAAATCATTTCCAGTAACATTTGCAGAGAACTTTTATAGACACTTGACTGATTTGTCTGAACCCAAATGGTTTACAAAACACACCCAAAACCCACAACACATTCCTAGGAACAGGCCGACATTCAACTATGGCATTCAATACATAGTCATAGCAAAGCAGAAAAGTTCTTACTACACATTGCCTCCTGTGCCAGCCTGCACTAAAGAGGTTAGGGTAACAGTTCGGAGCTGCTTTGTTACCTATCTCCGTATTTCTGAAATCTTTGAATTTCTCAAAAGCTTGGACAGTTTTCCACATTTTAGAGTAAATTTCACATGCCTTTAGAGAACCAAGGGACAGCCCTGAGGGAGGCCAATGTCTTTTGGTGGCTGCTTCCCAAACTAATTCTGCACACACCACCACCACCACCACCACCCTGCCGCAAAATGTTAATTAACACAATTAAATTTATTAAAAAAATAAATTAAATAAATGCAGTGAGTGAGGGAAGATGTTCCCAGTGGGAAGAGATTTCTTTCTCGTGGAAATGAGCTCTGGCCTTCATTTTCAGAGGAAAGAACTAGCTCCTCTGCGTTAGGCCCTGCCTTCTCTACTCTTTGTAACTTTAAAGACTATGTTTTTAATCACTTCTGTGGCTAGCACTACGCCTCTTCACCAAGTGCAATCACTAGTGTTTCCCCAGACAACGTTACACGTTGCTGAGCACAAAATACCAGCAGTTCCATTACAAAACATGCTTTCAGGCGGTCACGTCTGCTGATGTGCCTCGCATAAACACTGGCACAGTCCTATCAACAATTAGGTGCACTTGCACAGTTTGCACAGTCTGCATGTAAACAAATTAGGTTGCGTCGTCCTCTGCCTGTATGCCACAATTCAGGCAGTCCCGCACCATTCAAAGAATGGACCTGTAACTGTAATGACTAGAAATTCAAAAACAGCCATGCAATTGTCCATGTTCCAGAAACACGTCTGTTCTGGCTGTTGCAAAGGCCCTAGAAATGTCCATAACTTACAGCCAATTAAATCCTGCTGTAAAAATTGTGTTAGTTTCCAATGAACAATGAGCGGGACGTATGAAAAATGGTAAACAGCTTCTGAAGTGCTGCTTCTTTGTGTCTTGCAGATGAGTAACACTGCAGCATTACACTGAGGCCAGTAAGGTGCTCCCCTTCCCTCTTCCCAAGCTGGGAACTACTCTCTACAGGATAGTATCAAAGTAACATTTCAAAGTTAGGAGAAACACTCTGAATTATTAACAATTAATGTTTTGCTCATATTACAGCAGTTATCCAGCTAGAGAGCACAGTGTAAGGTTTACAAACACTATTTCACAAGCAAGTACATCTAAGCATACCTTAATAAGCTGGGCCAGAGAAAGAGGTGCAGAAGGGTCGCCAACCTATTCAGAAAAATTAAACACATGTTCAAGTTCTACAATCAAAACAGAGCAATAGTTCACCCCTACTGCTGTATGAAAGCCTGCGCTATATCCTCTGAGCGTCACCGGAAGAGCCATCTCCAAGCCAGTGGAATTTATACTTGTTCAAAACAAAGTCCAAACCTTAAACAGCTTAAGTATGCCTACGTTGTTAATGAGAAGAAACTAAAGCAACCAACCCCTCCTGAGATCAACCGATTGCTCAGAATACCTCAGAGGGGGACCCTTGTCAAATGCTCACAACTGCTTAAAAGACGGAGGGTCAAGGAAGCTGTCCATTTGCAGCTCGAAAGGATCTAAAAAAATTATTTCCGTTTATTTGAGAAGGAAGTGTCACTACAGGAAACATTGTCAGCGCAGTTTATAAATTAATCAGTTAATAGCTCATCATTTACTAAATGCACACAGGTGTGATACATGAACGCAGTATAGTTTTTGCGCTGTCTTTCGTTTACTTTAATTAGACTCCAAGTTCACAAATTTCTAGATGAAGTTATCCTAAGAGCTTACAAAGTGATCAGATCCAGTGACCTAGAGCTCGTGTAATGCCTCACTCCATTCTAGTGAAGAACAAGCAGTTATACTTACAGATGAAAACCAAACACCACCTCAAAGTAAGGTTTGTACTATGAGGGCTATTTTGAAATGCATCGTTGCACGTAGCATTCCCCCCAAGGGCCAAATGGAGATCTAGGCCATTACGAGTCAAGTATCTCCTCGAGTTACTTATTCATGTCTTAGCAGAAGAACAACAGTGTTTTCTGACCAGAAGAAAAATGCTGCCCCTTTTCCAAATGTAAATTCAAAGTGGTGGTGTACCAAGTTCAGTGGTGCAAACCTTGAACCTACAAGCTCTACAAATGAGCCTACATTATCTGTACAACACACAGTCATACAAGAAATATTCTAGCCTAGTCAGTACGAAATGCAATGCGTTACTAGGCACAAATACCATTATTCACATTAGAACCGCGCAAATGTTGGCATTGCTCAGTTTTCACTATGCTGAATCAAATACATTGGATTTACAGCATACATTATGTTTCACTGGAAAATATGTTTGATATATATATATTATAAATGTTATATATAAAACATATATATTTTATATATTTTTATATATATAAAAAGAATTAGTACAAGGCTACATTTCTTAGACTTAGGTGCAGCATGTAGAAAAAAGTTTCAGCTTGTGTTTTTACATACCTCTTTTGATGTTCTACTCGCTGGCTCAGTTCGACTTCTAGAAGAAGAAAGAAAGATGATCAGAACTTAAAATAAAGCACTTGAAACCAACATAAAGCCGTGAAAACAGTTTATAAAACCTGAACATCAAAACATTGTGTTCTGGTAGTCTTATGAATACGGAAATTTATTTCTATACATAAAGTGCGCTCTCCTGGTACATTCAGTGCAACTGAAATAAAGCCCAAAATCCCATTCCTTCTTTGTCCCCAATGACTCTAAGATACAGAATACAGCAGTGCAAGAAGAAGTCCTCACATATTTTCTTTCTGCCCTCTAAGTACCAAAACTGTGAAGACTGTGCTACAGTTTTCTGTTCTTGAATAGTCAGCCATCCAAATACGAAGGCACCTTCAGGCAATCTGTATAGCCCCACTATCACAAATAGGTACCAGATAGAGCACTTTGGTTTCTACACTCCTCTGACAAAACAAGAACAGTTGTCTGTAGAAAAGTGTTTCTTGGTGGAAGCCCCAGCACTGTGTTCAGGTACCTACCATCCTCTAGCCTAAAGTGACTACAAATAGCAGTAGAAACATCACCTGAAAGCAGTTCCTAGGATTTTCTGTGATCGAGGAGGCCTGTGTTAAAAAAATAAGAAAAAAAGTCTTGATTACCAGAACTTGCTTTAAGATCATCTTGAACATGCTACAATATTTTAGGAAACGCTTATGACACACAAGCCCTTGCCGAGATCCCACATACTCATTGGTCTGTACCTGCATGCTACTCATGAATCAAACATGCAACCGTCCATCAGTTAACAAACAATTCATACATCATCCAAAGCGTCCCACGAGCAGAGGCAACCCAAAGGCTGCTGTGCAGGTCCTGCACAAATAGAAAGGCTCATACTTCCTGCCACTGCTACACCACCACCAGGCTCGCAAGTACAGCCACGTACCTCCTGAACATGAGGAAGTGCTTTAGATTACCACACCATGGTTTCTCCATCCATTTGCCTTGAGGAAGATACTACAAGGTGACTAACGCATTCCTGAAGGCCTCTCCACCGTGACAGCATGCATTCACCATTCCCAAACACTAACGACTCTACCAGTTGTTTCCACAATGGTTCCAGCTGAAGGAATAGAAAGCTGACCTGCCTGATCCATTTGCAACTTTAGGAGAGCAGCGGCGTTCATCCCTTATCCCCACGTGCAGGTATTTCTTGGATCTTTGATGCTAGTGGCACCTAGCCTCTCATTTTAGGGCAGCATGCCAACACCAGGAGAGGGTGCCATCCAACCAGAAACGGAGGATATATTGACAAGACAGCACTAAGCATCCCCATCTAAATTAACCCCCCAAACAAGGCCATGCTTAGCAGCACAGTGCTGTGGCATCCAGAAACTCTTGGTAGTGCTGGGAAGCACTAATATGCCCAAAGCTTACAGGAGAGCCACATAAATTCAGGGGGGTTTGCTTGCAGATGCTTCATGGGTACTAGGATGCTGCTGTACTGTTTGTTTGAGACACGCTGTAACTCGCCGGTATACTTTATTTATTGAGAACTAACATTAGAAAGACACGGCAAAACCACAAGTCAGTAATATCTACTCATGGTGGAGGAGAGGTCTATCTTGAAGAAGGCTGGAAAACATGACCATTCAAACCATGCTGATGCAGCTGATACAGAACTGGACTGTACGAATACATCGATGACAGCGACAATGCTGTAGTCAGGCTTACATTCGAATATCTGCAATTGTAATCAGATTCTCTGTCCTCCATAAATCTGAGGAATGCAGCAGTAATACCTGGAGCACAGAGAGCAGCTTAGGCTGAAATCAAACTTAGAAAGGTAACTACCAACATTTGGGAATGTGCTCAACTGCTTTCTGAGCTTCAGGTTTGGAAAAGATCAACTGTTCCTTCACCGTCCTGGCACAAAAGGCAATATGCTTTAGGATGTTGCTCTTTTTCTCTTGCCCGACACAGGCATTGTCTTTAGGAAACTAATAGGAATCACTTAAGAATGAAACTTCTTGTTCGCACGGTTTGCCAGCTGGCCACTCAGTCTTTCCTCTGGAGATAGCATGCAGCCCACACACACACACCCCTTTGGGGTGTAAGAATACCCTGCCCCCCTCCCCCAAACAAAGGAAGCAGGCAAACACGGAGACTCGGACTGCTGGCAGATGGGAACAAATCACCAGTTCACACTGCAATGTGTCTCTCCGTTTACTCTAAAAGCACTACAAGCAAAAGCATAAAATAAGGAATCTCTCTGCTTAGAGGAAACAGGATGGAGAACTTGACTCTCAGAAAAAACAACCCCAAGAACAAACTCAATTCAAACATCAGAACAGTTACCACTGTTGGACTTTGAATGCCACGTCCCAGCGGGCTGAAAAATCTAAGTCTGCTTTGGGACAGATACCTTCAAATCTGCCCTGTCACAACAAAAGTTAACAGCAGCTTTAACAAGAAAGATACAACCTGAATGCCTCCGTAAACCAACAGCCACAAAGAAGGTGAACACACTGAAACCCCTCCCACAGGACACAACGCGTTACGGCTACTTACCCAAGGTCTGTTTTGCCGGTAGCTTTAACTCCTCTAACAGGGACTCTCCTAACAGTTACCGATGAGTTCCTTGGAATCAGGGCATTGTCATCTGTGTATTCTGGAAACAACATCAATACAGAGAAAGCATCAGTCAGTTTGTAAGAGTGATATTAACATGTGACGCAGCACTTCAGGGAATCCCTTTACAGATAGAAAAGCAACATTTTACACACAGCGTCATGCTTTCATCATCTCACGGTACCATTCCAGAAATCTTCAGGTCTGATAGTCAAACACAAGCAGCAAAATCTTTTCCATTTGTTTTGAATCGTTTCAATGCCAACAGCAAAATGGTCTCTAAAGTCACTAAAGCAGAGTCTGCTACAACATGAGGCTCTTTCCTGATCTAACTTCCATTGCTTTTGCTTCTGTTAGCTTACAAAACCCTAGAACATGTCTCTAGAATAGCGAGCACGGAAGAGGACACCCCCACCCTGCCTCCCACCTTTTCAAACACATCCCAACCATCCATTTTGCCTTCCCACCATCTTCAAAAAGAGTCCACCATCTCTTTTTCCCCCCCCCCAGTGATGTTTAAAATCCTGTTTACTTTTAGCTTCTATTAGCATTGCTTCTATTACGAGATTTCCGTGATCACGGGGCTCGGAAAAATCTGAACAAGTTGGCCATCTTCACTCAGGGTTCACTGAAGGGTCTTTCCAAGATCATGTCACCATTTAGTCAGGACTCCTGCACCAAGTTATAAAACCCACGACCATATCTCCACAGGGAAGATCTCCAAGAACCCCCTTTAGGCAGGACATCCAGGCCTAGTTCTTTCCTTCATCTTCTGAAGGTGACTTTAGGCACGCAGATGCTGTTCAATAAAAACGGAAATTCACGGTTATGTATAAAACCCCAAAATCTGGCATACATGTGTATGACACTGAAATGTATTCCTTAGCTTTGCTCTGACAACCACTGGGGGATTTTTGCATTTCCACAGGGAAGACACTCTTACAGAAGTTCCAGTAAGCATCTGTGTCACAACCTGTACGTCTGCCTCTACCTGCATGTCTGTCTCTACTGCTGTATATGACACGCGACCCCGTAACACCCCCAAGACCCCTAACACCGTGCTGTTAAGTCTGCTCACAGATACTCTCCTGAACATACTTTACCTATCTGTAGGTAAACAGCGTGTTTAGGCCCAACCACTGGAAAGGCTGGGGCCAAAGTTACAGTTACCACAGCAGGCATGTCATTCTGTTTCAGTTTTAATACATCAAACAGGGAGAGGAAAAAATCCTATGAGTACACATTGTAAAGACAAGACTGTTGAGAGAATGTCACAGAACCACAGGAAAAAAGAAAAAAAACCCCAACCGATAAAATTTGAATGTTTAAGGAATGGAGACAGTTTCCAAGTCTTTGTATTTCTGACAAGTCATATTCCAAAGTCTTTAATCACATGCAAGCTTTGCCAGACGGTAGATTACCAAACTGAAACAGCACGCTAAGTAATACGAAACCATTACCGTCTCTGAGAATCAAGCACCATTTCTGAGATTCAAAAGAACTTAGGGCTTCTCGAAGAACATTTTTAGGTATATTCACCATAACTGATCTGCCATAAAACTTCAGTACTGCCCTGACACCGTCTAACACGCAGTACCACGACAAAAATGCACCGTTTGAAAGAAATGAAGAAATGATGCTCAATAGCATCTGAATGAACATGTCTTTGGTGCAGCAAAGAAGCTGTATTGGCAAGAAATGCCAAGTATACTTTAGACAGAACGCTCGTCTACAAGATGGCTTTCCAGGGTCTGCATACATTCTCACTCACAGATACACTCTTGATCCCAAATGTTGCTACTGAGCAGTTTCTGCAGCAGCCAAGCACCACTTTTCCAATGCGGTGGAGTAAAAGTAGCTGAAGACAAATTTCAGTCACCAAACCCACTTTTTTTTCCCCTTCAAATTAGCCACCCACTCCTTTTCTATCACGTTCAGCCTTCTCTGCCGGCTTTCAAAGAAATCTGGCAGGATTGTGATGACAAGGCATTGTCCCACATTCCCTTCTCGTTTTACCTAGAAGGGTTCCCAGAAACCAAACCTCTTCCACGCGCGGTGTCGCACATCGACCCCGTACGCTGCTGTGCCTGGCTGCACACACAGCCCTGACGCCAGCTGCCAGCGCACAACCACGGAAGAGCAGCTCTGAGGCCCCAGCACAAGTCACCACTGCCGGCCACGGCCCAACCGCCTCACTGGGCGCCTGCGCCGCCGCCAGCCGGCCGGTCCCCGGTCCCCGGTCCCGCCGCCCCCACGCACCTTCCATGGTCTGGGCACTGGTGACCTGCAGGTCGCAGCGGGTCGCCTTCAGCCTCTCGCGGCCCATGATCTGGCGCCTGAGGTCGCGCAGGGAGATGTGGGGGCCGTGAAAGGTGACCACATCAGAGCTCAGCCTGGAGGAGAACTTGTAGTGGACACACGACATGGCCGGGGCCAGGCGGTGCCCGCTCCGCGATGGCACCTCACGCAGCAGCTGGCCTCGCGGCCCCCACAGCAGGTCAGGGCCCACCGAGGGGCTGGGGCCAGCAGCGCGGGCTGAGCCCACCGGCTCCTCCTTGCAGCCCCGGTGGGAGGACGATGGCGACAGGCCCTGGCTCGGCCTCCGCTCCCTCCTCGCACCAGCACTGCCAGGCCAAGCTGCTCGCTATGGCAACCCGGGCGGCTCCGCATTGTGACAGAGGGGCTCAGGGGGCCACTCAGCGCCCCTGGGGGAGGGGCCTTCATCAGCCCCGCCTGGGCCGCCGGTGTCCCTGCTGTCCCCCAGCCTGTCACCGCCCCGTGCCCTGCCACCCCCCAGGGCTGCGGTGTCCCTCCTGTCACCCCCTGGGGCCTTCACCACCCAGCGTCACCTGTCAGCCCCTGCGCCTCTGGTGGCTCTCCCAACGGCCCTGGGCACATCACCGCCCCGTGCCCTGTCACCTCCCAGGCTGTCACGGCCTGCTGTCCCCTCCTGTCACCCCCCAGGCTGTCACGGCCTGCTGTCCCCTCCTGTCACCCCCCAGGCTGTCACAGCCTGCTGTCCCCTCCTGTCACCCCCAGGCTGTCACAGCCTGCTGTCCCCTCCTGTCACCCCCCAGGCTGTCACAGCCTGCTTCCCCTCCTGTCACCCCCCAGGCTGTCACGGCCTGCTGTCCCCTCCTGTCACCCCCATGCTGTCCCAATCTGCTGTCCCCTCCTGTCATCCCCAGGTTGTCACGGCCTGCTGTCCCCTCCTGTCACCCCCAGGCTGTCATGGCCTGCTGTCCCCTCCTGTCACCCCTAGGCTGCCACTGCCTGCTGTCCCCTCCCGTCACCCCCCAGGCTGCCACTGCCTGCTGTCCCCTCCTGTCACCCCCATGCTGTCCCAATCTGCTGTCCCCTCCTGTCACCTCCCAGGCTGTCATGGCCTGCTGTCCCCTCCTTTCACCCCTAGGCTGCCACTGCCTGCTGTCCCCTCCTGTCACCACGCAGGCTGTCACTGCTTGCTGTCCCCTCCTGTCACCCCCCAGGCTGTCCCAATCTGCTGTCCCTTCCTGTCACCCCTAGGCTGCCACTGCCTGCTGTCCCCTCCCGTCACCACCCAGGCTGTCACTGCCTACTGTTCCCTCCTGTCACCACCCAGGCTGTCACTGCCTGCTGTCCCCTCCTGTCACCCCCCAGGCTGTCACGGCCTGCTGTCCCCTCCTGTCACCACCCAGGCTGCCACTGCCTGCTGTCCCCTCCTGTCACCCCCCAGGCTGTCACGGCCTGCTGTCCCCTCCTGTCACCACGCAGGCTGTCACCGCTTGCTGTCCCCTCCTGTCACCCCCCAGGCTGTCCCAATCTTCTGTCCCTTCCTGTCACCCTTAGGCTGCCACTGCTTGCTGTCCCCTCCTGTCACCACCCAGGCCTGTCCCCGCCTACTGTCCCCTCTGGTCACCCTCCACACTGCCACTGCCTGCTGTCCCCTCCTGTCATCCCCAGGCTGTCACTACCTGGTGACATAAGCTACATAAGAGAAAAAAGAAAAAAGAAAAAAAACAAAATGAAAACCTGCTTTGGTGAACACCAAAACACCCGTGACTTTCTCAGACTCTTCACTACCCCACATGTGAGTCAAGGGACAGGGTCTCCTAAAGGCTCTTTTGCGGGCACTTCCTGAAGACACCCCCAGCCCCCACCCCCCACCCCACCCTGCTTTTCTACAAGTGCACAAAGAGGTGAAGAAGAATTTCATGTTTAAGTTAAAGGAGGCAGTTTCTGAAATTAGCTTAGGTGAATAAACCAAGGTGGTGTACTCATGGATTTTCTCCTCTGCAGAGCCATGAAGAAAACATGAAACGCACTCCCCAAAGGCAAAGGAGCAAACTGAGGGAGAGCAGCTCATCGGCACCTTTCAGAGCTTCAACAGTCTGGAGAAACGGGGGAAAACCCATACAAAGATAAAGAGCAGCCAAGATGCACTTTTATAAAATGCACATTGGGGCCTGTTCCAGATCTCAGAATGACTTTCAATGTTGCTTTGCATGACTATTAGACCAAGGCCTAAAGTGGAGTGATAGCTTCTGCTTGCCGGGGCACGGTAAGATCACTCAAACGAGCGACAAGGTAACAAGTAAACACCAAAGGCAATAGCGGAGCTTACCGCTTCCCTCCACTGGCGACCAGCTGTGCAGTAAACCAGCTTAACCAGCCTCCCTAAGGATGGCTCTAAAGTCGCTGAAAAGGAAAAAAAGAAGGTAAGTCCTTAGCCTGGAATGTAAAGGCACCATCTTGGCTCCCAGGCAGGTGGCACTGATGGCCCAGCAGGGTCATGTCCCCACGTTCCAGGAAAGATAAAAAAAGTGCAGGACATGTTTGTGGGGTGGGTTTGATGCATCTTTTCCGTTTGCTGAAAGCCTGAGGAAGGATGTATTCCACGGTAGGACCGGTGGCACTTTAGACCTGAGGTTAAAAAAGTGCTGCACTTCAGTGACGCTCCCCAAGCTGCTTTCACCACCAAAGAGAAAAAGATTTGCTCTCTCCAGTATGGTGGGAATGATACCATAAAGTCGGTCAGGGAGAAAAACCCTCTAAGACTTGCTTGCAAGTTTCAGAAGGCCGGCATTCTTTATGGCAGTGCTGGGAGCACAGGGGAATGTTTCCTCTGAGCGTGCTCACCCAGTTCCTCGAGGGTACGCACTACGGACAGCAGAGCACTTGCACACTCATAGCGCATTACACATGCATTTTCAGTCAGGCACGGGATGGGTTACAAGTTGCTTGCTTTAATGCAAACAAGCACACACCCTCAGACAGCACTGCTGAGGTTTTTTACTAGCTCCCCGTGCTCCCCAAGCGGGGCCTTGCCCTCTCTCGGGGGGCTATCTGAGTCAGAGGTCACGATCTCCCCCCACAACAATTACCTTTGTCCGAATTCCAACCAACATTCTGCGGATCGCAGCACTCTATCGGCTTGTCTCCTCCTGCGACCACAACGTCCTCACCCGCAGGCTCTTTCTGCATCACTGAAGAGAACGCAGTTCTTTTCCCCATCCTTCCCAAGGCTGACTCCCTGGATGAGAGGTCCCTTAATTCGTCACTTCTAACAGCTTTAGAGAGTCAGCTTGGCCTAACCTTTGTGCGCAGGTGTGTTTAACGTAGAGCTACACACCAAATCAGTATGGTAACTGGGGAGCTCAGACATCTTGTCCCTTTGCCGAGCCAGCAGCCTTCCCTTAACAGAATCCCTGGACACAAACGTATATACAGTGGAATCTATACGGTGGCATCAAAGGTCCCCCCAGACACCACATCCGTCCCTAAAATCCTTCCCCCCAAACAACCCTGAAAGATTTCCCTTGACCCCCTCCTCCACCCTGGCTGTTCCTAAAATCGTCCCCCACCTCCACCTCCCCGCCCTGGCCCTAAAACCTTTCCCTCAGACCCTGGTCCAGCCCTCAAGTCCCTCCCCCACCCTTGGTCCATCCCTAAAGGCCTTCCCCCAACTACCCAGTCCTTCCCTAAAGGTCTCCATTAACTCCCTGTCCGTCCCTAAAACCCTTCCCCCAGGCTTCCCAATCTGTTCTCTAAATAACACACACACCCTCAACGCCCCCCCCCCACCCCGCCCCCCCCCCCCCCCGGTTTAGCAATACACACACCTCCACCTCCCCCCACCCCCCCCACACCCACTCCCACAAACACACATCCTTGCCCCACCCCCCACCCCCACACACCCCGCTCCATCCCTAAACACCTTCATCCATTCCCACCCGTCCCTCCCTAAACCCCTTCCCCCCGCCCCCTCCCCTGCCCCCGTCCCTCTGTCCCTGGCATGGCCCAACTGCCCAGCACCACCAGACCACTCTGGCCCAAACACCATAAGGCAATGGTTCCCACCTGACAATAGCAAGTCGAGGAACTTTTTCGTTTTCCTAAATAGAGAGAGTTTTACTTCGCACGATGCCGACTACGCCGAATTATGTTTTGCTCACTGACTGGATACACAGCAAAGCTGAACTCCAGATCAAATATAGTCAAATCTATCAAATATATCAAATAATGGAATATATCACATGCAGTTTCTTATATTACAATAAAAGAAAATAGCATGCAATATGATAAAAGGAACCAGTAGCAGTTACTGTGAGCAATATGATAAAAGAGCAATAGGAGCGAAGCATCCAATTGTTATTCCAAAGTGTTAACATGACCAAGGAAGGGAGACATCACCAATTCCCACCCCAATTCCCTTCGGCTGGGAGCCCCCTTGCAGCTGCTGCCAGGAGTCTCTCGGGAACTGGGAAATTCCCCTGGAGAAGGTACCAGGAAGGAATTCTCTTGCTGCTTCCCACTGTGCATGGCAGCCATGTGAGGCACAGCGCAAGGGTTCTGCTCCCTGCTTTCTGTGGTGAGAATATTGACACAGCACTTTAGAACTCATACAGAAGCAAAAAACATGGCCTGGGAAAGTGCAGCACGGCTCCCCTGGAGAGAGTTCCAGGCAGGAATTCTCTTGCTGCTTCTCACCCTGCCCGGGCAGCCATGTGAGGCACAGCACAAAAGTTCTGCTCCCTGCTTTCTGTGGTGAGAACATTGACCAAAACCTTCTGCACTCATGCAGAACCAGAGCTCACCTTGTGAAAGTGCAGCAGTGCTCCCTGGAGAAGGTGACAAGAAGGAATTCTCTTGCTGTTTCTCACTCTGTCCTTGCAGCCATGTGAGGCACAGCACAAATGTTCTGCTCCCTAATATCTGTGTTTTGAAAATTAACCCCTAACATTTGCAAACTTATAGAGCCAAAAAACCCCTCACCTTGACAAGTGCAGCACGGCTCCCCTGGAGAAGGTTCCAGGAAGGAATTCTCTTGCTCTTTCTCTCCCTGCCCTGGCATCCATGTGAGGCACAGCAGAAAAGTGCTGCTCCCTGCTTCCTGTGGTGAGCAAAATTAACCCTTCAGAGTTGCAGTTGTTAAGAGCCCAAAAAAGTCACCTTGGGAAAGTACAGCACTCCTCCCATAAAGAAGGTACCAGGAAAAATTTCTCTGGCTGTTCTCACCCTGCACTGGCAGCCATGTGAGGAACAGCACAAAAGTTCTTCTCCCTGCTTTCTGTGCTGAGAACATTGATCCAAAACTTTTGCACTAATGCAGAGCTAAAAGAAAAAAGAAAGTCTTGGGAAAGTGCAGCACTGCTTCCCTGGAGAAGGTGCCAGGAAGGAATTCTCTTGCTGCTTCTCACCCTGCCCAGGCAGCCATGTGAGGCACAGCACAAAAGTGCTACTCCCTGCTTTCTAAAGTTAGCAAAATTGACTGTCCACAGTTGCACTCATGTAGAGATAAGACTTTCTTACTCAAAAGCAAAACCCAAGAAGCCACGTAGCCTTGGGAACTCCCTTGTCCTTCCGTGTGGCTGGTGACTTCCCATGGCTCTTCCACAAGGCAGGACAAACAACCATGAATTTGGAAGCCCACGTAAATTCAAGTACACTTAGTCCTCTGACAGTCACTGCTTATGGGCCAGCGGTCCTCTCACCCCTCCACAGATCTGCCTGTTAGTCCTCTAGCAGTCATTCTCCATGGAGGGACCACAAGTCCTCCATACCTACCCACCAGCTCACCAGAAATGAGTCAGACCACGCCAGAAGTGACACTGCCTGACCTGCAGGAGATATATTAGACCAGTAACGATGGTTTCAAGACAGAAAAAACACCACCATCCACCAGCACAGCAGAAAAACAACCAGAAGAAACTTCGTACACAAACCAAAGGCACCCATCCATACTTTACAAAGGAAAAAAAAGCTGAAAAAGGCACTCTCCACAAAAAAACCCACCACACAGATCACAAGATAAGATAAAAATGCCATAACCCCAGGAACGCAGGGCCAACAAACACAGATTCTGTCCATAACAATAACACACTTTGACACTGACTCGCTTGACCTCTGGCATGCTTGACCTTGTTGCCCCCAAACCACAGCACATTGTAGCCCTAAGGCAACACAAAATGGAGCACAAAGTCCCTGGAGATCTCTGCCAGGGCAAAAGCAAAGCACAGAGCCACACGGGAGGGGGGGTTGGAAGGGACCCGTGGAGGTCCTCTGGGCAAAGCCCTCTGCTCCAGCACGCTCACCTCGAGCAGGTCGCAGAGAACTGTGTGCCCTTGGCCTTTGAAGATCTCCAAGGACAGAGAATCCACAACCTCCTTGGACAACCTCTGCCAGCATTTGACCGCTCCGAGGGGGAAAATTTGCCATTTCTCTCTCTCCTTTCACTGTACCACATTCCAGAACAGCCATGACATGACAAGCTCAGGCTTGAAAGCCAGTGCTGTGGCTGGCCTGAAATTCTGTCCCCCTATTTTTCATCCACTGGTAGCTAAAGGAGGACAAAGAAGGATTTCTTTCAAAGGAGAACTTCTCTTTTCCTCTGTCCTTCTTCTCTACCAGTGATCTGGATTCTGAGTGCTGTGCCACTGTCCTAATGGCTGGGAGAGGGATACTTCTTGTAGGACAGGGAGGAGGTGACAGTGGAGATGATCAGGCTGGGGAAGCTGAAGGAAAACGCAAGCGACTGGAGTTGCCTGGAGCAAGAGTGGCCAGCTTCCAAGCTAGGTCACCTCGTGTCCTCAGCTCCTATACAGGAGCTGAACCACACACATGGACTGCAAAGCAGTGTGACCCATAGAAAAAAGTTTGCTTGGCTCGGGATCGCCCAGGGGCATTTAACTGCAATTCTGCCCTTGTCAGCAGGAAGGAAACATGCCCTGCAAGCACACACTGAGGCACGACACCTTGCCCGGGGCTAAAGGGTACCTCAGGAGACCTACATGGGACCCCCCAGCACCTGGATTGCTGGCTGGAGGACGGGTAGGTCAAAGGACCCTGACGGGAGCCCTGCAGGCTCCATACATTGGACCAACGGGCACCTTCCCTTGTCACACAGAGCATCCTCTCGGATGCTCTGCACAGTTTCTGGTAGATCTCTGGAGAAGAGCTTCTCCCCAGCCCTCTCCCGTGGGCTTGCTCACCCCCGGAGCCCTTCCCAAGCACAGCCCCAGCAGGTGGATGCAGCCGGCGATGCAGGGAAGAACAAGCAGCAGGCACCACAGTCAGCACTGCGGGAAAGCTGGGACCCCAGACACCCACCCAGGCTCTCCAATCCCAGCCTGGCCCACAAGAGTGCCTTTCTCTCCCTTTCCCAGAAGTGCTGAATTCCCCTTCCAGCATTAGCCACTGGACCCACGCCACTTCTTGCTGCAGTGTACAACAGCCAACAGAGAACTTGCTACATGTCTCTGATTTCCTGCATTTTTCCTGAAAAGGGCGGGTGTGTAACTCTCTGAATGGCTTCTATTTGAAGCAAGGCATTGCTTAGGGTCAACAGTGAAACGAGACACGGGCCATCAAAAGCCGACTACGGGTCCCTTCTTTGCCATGGTCATGGCCTACCCCACAGACTCGCCCCTGGCCGTGTTGGCCACCGGCTGGGTGAAGGTCATGGCTAACAGGGCAGGGGCTCCTGGGTGCTGCTCATCCAGCCCTGATTGCCAAGGGGGAAGCCTTAGCACCCAGGTGGGATAAGGCCTTCCCAAGCAAGGGTGGTGCTCCAGGGGCACCACAATCCCTGCCGAAGCTCACCACACATTTCATTTCCCTGTGGCGCCTGGCAGGACACGAGCGGCTCTTGACTGCTGCTAGACCCCCCGCCTTTTGGTAAAAATGGAAGTTTTTCCTCCCGGTGGGCCTGCTCCAATTCCAGCGCCTTGGGGCCTGAGGCCTAGCACGGCCTGGTTGCCAGAGGCCTTCTGACCGCTAGGCCGGCCTCCACCAAGAGGAGTCTGCCTCAGGCCACAACGGCCATCTCTAGGAAAAACAGCTTCTTTTATCGACCAGGACCCTGTCAAAACCCCAGGTCAAAGCGTTGGCCGCAGGCGCAGGGAGGTGGCCCTCGCCCCCTGCCCTGTCCTGCTCGGGGCTCCCCCGGGCGGGGCAGGCCCGGCCATACTGGAGAGGGCCCCAGCCCCGCCCCCCCAGGCTCCGCCCACTTTCCGTTGGGCTCAGACTGTTGGTCACAGGGAGCCCACGGCCACCACAGGCAGCAGGGCAGAGCTGTGCTGGCACACAGCGGCGCTGGCAGGAGGCAGCCTCTGGCCCAGGAGCGCTGCCACAGCACCAGCACCCCGCTTCCCAGCCTCCCCGTCGCCGGCTGGGCCCCCTCCTCGGTGCACGGCCAGGGCCCTCCTCTCCCGGGCAGGATGGGCCAGGCCTGCTGCTGCTGCGGCTCCAGGTGGGCTCCCCCCGGGCTCGGGGACACGCGGGCACAGCTGGGCCACGCAGCACTGACGTTGCTCATGCCCGCCGCGCTCTGCTCTGCAGGGAGGCTCTCAGCGACGCCAAGCCGGTGCTGAGCACGGACGTGCGGCTGACCCGGGGCCGCAAGAGGAGCGAGAGGCGCCTGCTCCTCCTCCACGAGGAACTGGTGGTCGCCAAGTTGCGGTAAGACCCTCAGAGCCCAGATCCTTGCCCCCAGCCCCGGCCCAGGGACACCCTGGCACCAGCCCCAGGCCCCGGCCCCTCGGTGCTGGAGGCACCAATGTCCGTCCCAAGGGCAGGTGGGGGACAGGGCTCTGCGCGTGGGGACCCAGCCCAAGGAGCCCCCCTCCAGCTCAGTGCCCGCCTCTGCTCTCTGCAGACATGGCACCAGCCTGCGCCCACAGCTCTGCCTGGCCCTGGACCAGCTGTGGGTGCTCAGCAGCGGGAAGGAGGCTGCGGGGCAGGATGGACAGGAGGAGGAGGAGCAAGGCACCGATGAGGACAGCATCTCTGTCATCCTCGCCTGGCCCACCGGCTCCTGCATCGCCACTTTTGGGTGAGTCGTGGTCGGGCAGCAGAGGTTCCCAGCCATGCCCGCGCCATCCCATGAACACAGGCCTCTGCCTTGCGTGCAGAGCTGGGCAGGGAGCAGGCAGCTCGGTGGCAGGGAGGGAGGGATGGGGGATGTTTCCCCATCCTGCATCCCCTGGTCACCTTTTGGTCCCCAGAAGGGAAGGGCAAACGCAGCCGCTCAGGCAGGACAGAGTGACCCAGGGCTTGGACAGCGCCTCTGTCCTGCCCCACGGGGCAGGGCTGTGCAGGCACCCACCTTTGCCCAGGGCTGGGGGCAGCAGGGCCTGACGCTCTCTCTCCTCTCTACCTGCAGATCCCAGGCACTGAAGGAGCTGTGGGTGGCCACACTGCTGGGGTAAGCCGGGGGGATGCTCCAGGAGAAGCTGGACGGACGGGGGAACACAGCCCCCAGCTGGGGAAGGTGCCCCCGTGGCTGCGAGCAGCTCTCGGGCACAGCTGCCTGACAAGAGACAAGAGACGGCTTGGGGCTCACCCAGCTCTCTCCCTCTCCCTTCCCGGTGCACAGGACACCAGAAGGACGCAAGGGAGCCCGCGTCACCCGTCTGACATCCATCAAGCTCCTGGAGAAGGAGCTGAGCCGCCGCCACGCCGTGAGTGTCTCTCTGCTCTGGGCCCTGTCCCCGAGCACTGCTCCTGCAGCCGAGCAGCAGACCCATGGCTGCTCACCTTCTTCCCCTCCTTCTCTCCTGCCCAGTGGAGGACACTGCGCGCCAGGAGCCTGGAGAGGCTGATGGAGGCACAGGCAGAGGTGAGAATGGCTGCCTTGCACCTGCCTCTGGCTGCGCCGGGATGCACAGGGACTGGGGTGACCTTGTGTGGGAGGGACAGAGGGTCTGACGGTGCCACTCAGGGAGCAGAGAGTTTTGGGGAGCCAACAGCACGCCAGCACGTTCTGACTGGTGACACTGGGAGGAACCCTGCCACATGGGGAAGAGAGCCTGGGAGGGCAGAGTGTCCCAGCTCTGCCGCGCTCAGGCTGCTGGTGGCCCTTTCTGCTGCGGGGCTGCTCTGCAAGCACAGCCTGATTCTTGGTTCTTGCAGGCTCATCCCAAGCAAGGGCCTGCGACGGCCCCATCTGCAAACGCAGGGGGACTTTGCCCCACACCAGGTGAGTTTGGGAAAGCAAGGCAACCTCCTGCAATGCTGTGCTCACTTGTCCCGAGTGTCGCCATGCAGGTTGGGCAGCCCACGGAAGGATGTCACCTGGACGGACAAGGACAACTGCTGGGCCGCGGCTGCTGGACGTGCTTCTGCGGGGACACGGAGCCTCTGCTGCAGCCCGCAGCTTGCAGGAGGGCAGGGTGAAGGCTGGCACAGGCTGACCCCGTGGCACAATGGCTCTCAAGAGCTTCTAAGTCAACACCTCCGAGCCACAGCCGTGGTTCCAGCTGCTGCCTCCCTGCCCATCCTGCCGCACCACACAGCACCGTGCTGCAGGCGGGGCAGCGCAGGGCAGGGCAGGCGCTGGGACCGCTGGCCTGGGGTCTCCATTGGTGGTGTCTTACTCTGTTTTCCTTTGCAGCAGGAGGGAGCAGCAGCGGGAGCAGCACCAGCAGCAGGAGGATGGGGCTGCCCTGGCCCTTCACCCTGCGGCGCACCCCGGCCGCTGCCCAGGCGCCAGGGCAGGCGGCCTCCAGCTGCAGCAGGGCGCTCTTTGGGCAGCCCCTGGCAGCCCTCTGTGGGGAGGACAACACGCTGCCCCGGCCCATCCAGGTAAGCCAGCCTGCACACGGGGTCCCCAGCCCTCCCTCCGGCTGCTCTGGAGAGGGCCTGCGTGTCCCCAGCAGCTGCGGGGACAGGGTACTGGACTCTGCACCCCCAGAACCTGCTTCTGGTCCCAGAGCCTTTGTGGCGCTTAGGCAACCACGTCTGGGGCAGAGCTCTGGTCCTTGCCACCGCTTGGTTCTTCAGCCAAGCAAGTGGCCTCCTGCCTCTCCTGCAGGAGCTGCTGGCTGTCCTGCGCCAGCGAGGACCGACGACGGAGGGGATATTCCGCAGAGCTGCCGGCGGCACAGAACTTCGGCAGCTACGCGAGGCCCTGGACCGCGGCAAGGACATTGACATGGGAAGCCAGCCTGCGCTGCTGCTGGCCGTCATCTTGAAGGTGAGCGCTTCTGACCTGCAGCTGGAGGAGCTCCTGGCTGGCCTGCAGCGTTCAAAGGCTCACCTGCAGCCCTTGGCATTGCAGGACTTCCTGCGAAGCATCCCCACCAAGCTCCTCCTCATCGACCTCTACGAGGACTGGATGGCAGCCATGGAGAGGGCCAGCAAGCAGGCCAAGGTGGAGGAGCTGAAAGCGTAAGTGTGGGCAGCAGCCTGCCTGGTGAGCAGGGACCGGGAGAGTTCTGGGACCTGCCTGCCAAGGCACAGGCTCCTCAGAAAGCTGTCTTTTCGGGCAGCTGCAAAGCTGTGCAACACGGCTGCTGGCTCCCACCCGCCTGGGGCCAGCTGCGGGGACGGCTGTGGGCACCCTCTGCTTCATCAGCCTTGTCTTCCTCTTCCCTCAGGGTGGCCGACAAGTTGCCTGCGGCCAACCTCCTCCTCCTGAAGCGGCTGATGGCCCTGCTGCAGCACATTGGCCACAACGCAGCCACCAGCAGAATGAGCTGCAGCAACCTGGCCATCTGCGTCGGGCCCAACCTGCTGAGCCCACCCAATGAGGACCTGCTCCCGCTGCAGGCCATGCTGGCGGTGACCGAGAAGGTACGCCCTACCCAGCAGCCAGTGCTGCCTTCCCGGCCCATCGGAGCTTGGCTGTTGAGAGGTCCCTGGCTGCCTCCTCCCTTGAGCCAGGGCTGGTGGGCTGGGTGCCTGGAAGAGCAACCCCCAGCCGCAGCCACCTGCGCAGACGAAGGGTCAGCAGTGGGAAAGGCTGCTTGACACGTCTGCAGGCACCTGGCTTGAGACCAAGGCTTTCATGTCTGCAGGTGAACGTGCTGGTGGAGTTCCTGATTGAAAACTGCGGGGACATCTTTGGGGAGGAGATGGCCAGCCTCTCCCCTCCATCAGCCGAGGAGGTGCCAGCACCCATGGACAGGCGCACAGGTAGGAGGCGGGACTGAGGCTTGTCACAGACACTGGGGCTTGGGATGCCAGAAACCTCAACGTTGAGGAGACAAGTGGTGTAGGGCTCGGCTGGGCTTTGCTTAGGTGTTCTTGACTTCCAAGAAGTCACGCTGCTGCACGTGCTTTTGCTTTCCAGAGCTGCAGTGCGAAGAGCAAAGTGGCCCTGCAGGCACAGCAGAGACCCAGCGTCCAGCAAAAGCCTTTTTGGATGCAGCCGCCTCTCTGCTGGACATCGAAAGAGGAGCTGGGGGAGACACAGGGGCAGGGCCCAAAGCGGCAGAGGTACGGCAGCTCCACAGACACTGGGGCAACATGTCTCAAGTGGGACAGAAATTTCCCAGGAGGCCAAGCAGCTGCTGGGGCTCCTCCTGGCAGCCGCTCTCTTGTGCCTTTGGGGTTCCTCCTCTCCCCCCAGAGTGGTGCGTGTTAAGGAAAACTGGAAAGGCTGTTTCTGGAATGCACTTCATTAAGTATGATCTGCTTCATCAAACAAAACATACCTACAAAATACCCACAGAAGGACAGAAAGGAGTAGCTGCCACCTTGAGAGGGCTTTTGCTCAAATCCTACTCCGTCGCAGCTTCATCAAGTCTAGGCTGCGTTGGCTGGACTGTGCAAAATGTGCACGATGCAAACCAGCATCTCCTCTGTAGAGCTCATACAGCAATTTGGCAGTCAGGCCCTCACTACCCCAGGCTGTCACTTGCCACCCCTTACCTCCCAAATTTCTGGTTTAGGCACCTCCAGATTTGCCTCCAGGCACCCCCGAGGGCACGGCAGAGTCCCTGGCACGCCTGCCACAACTGACCAGCCTGCCCCAGGAAACCAGGTAGGAAGAGCTCCCCTTGCCTGACCTGAGAGCTCACTGCAGGGGCTTGGGGCTTTCCCCATCTCATCACGCTGTGGGATGGAAAGGTTTGCAGGCTCCCACCAGGAGAAGGAAACGTCAAGGAAAAGGAAGAGAAAAGAAGCCTGGGCAGAGGAGAGGGACAGCCAAGCACAAATAAAAAGGAGAAGAGGGGAAATGATTTCGTGGACCCAAACCTGAGAAAATGCAGGAAGCTGCAGCACGTCAGGAAGGCCAGGTGCGTACCAGGCGCTGCTGCCCATCTTTCCCAGCTCTGAACACGGCCCTAAGTCAGCCCAGCTGGCTGGCAAGGGCCGGCGAGGGCTGGTGCTGAGCAGGGTTTGGGATGAGCCCCACGGCTGCTCCCCAGGGGCTCCCCGTCGAGCCCTGCTGTGTGGCACAGGGGCACTGTCAGCATCCCTGCGCACGCACAGCTCCCTAGGGACATCACCCCTGGGGAGAAGGCCCCTAGTGGAGGCCAGCAAGAGCTCTCCCTTCTGGGTCATGAGGAATTCCTCAGAAACAGCGTCCCCCAAAGAGGGGGGAACCAAATCCTGCCTCTTCCTGCCTCTGGGGGTTTAGCAGAGCTTTCTGACTCTGTCCTTGCAGGTGCTGACTGATTTTCACCGGCTGAACAGCTGTGACTTCTGGGCCCCCGCAGCTGCTGTTGACAATAAAAGAATCTTTTCCCTCTCCTGACTGTGTCTGCCATAGGGTCTCGTGGAGTGGGGAGCGCTTGTGCTGGGGTGGACCCTCGGGGAGGAGATTGGGATCGTCCCTTCCCCAGCACCCTTTCCAGCAGGCATCGGGGCTGAGCTGAGGGGCTTTAGGAGGAAAAGCAAAGCACAGAGCCACACGGGAGGGTGGGGTTGGAAGGGACCCGTGGAGGTCCTCTGGGCCAAGCCCTCTGCTCCAGCACGCTCACCTCGAGCAGGTCGCAGAGAACTGTGTGCCCTTGGCCTTTGAAGATCTCCAAGGACAGAGACTCCACAACCTCCTTGGACAACCTCTGCCAGCATTTGACCGCCCCGAGGGGGAAAATTTGCCATTTCTATCTCTCCTTTCACTGTACCGCATTCCAGAACAGCCATGACATGACCAGCTCCCTACAGCTCTGGCAAAACCAAACTGGGTGGAAATCAGAAACCGGTACTGCTGTGTAAGCAGCACAGCCTTTAAACCCAAACCAAGGGTTTCATTCTAAAGGTCAGCTGTTGGAGCACCATGAGGCTCTGGTGGGACAGCTCTGGAAAGAGTTAAGCCTACGCATCTTCAGAAGTTCTGCTCACCTTGGAAGAGGCCACATATGCAGGGCTAGCGCTGCCCGTACCCTGGAAGGTTAATTTAACCCTAATTTCTATATAGCACTGCAGATACCATTTGAAGGGCACATCACTGTCTGCCTCTGTCTCACTATGAGCAAACACTGACCTGCTGGCTAATTATTCAGCTGCTTTGGGGGGGCGGGGTGGTGGTGGTGGTAGTGGTGGTAATTTGCAGTAGATTTAAAAACCACCCTCTTGCCAATTCAAGTCTGCTCCGACTTCAGTGAGAGCAGCTGGGGAGAACTGCAGCCAATGCTGACATGCTCTTCAAAGCCTTCACTGCCTGCAGCCTGCATGGTTTGCTCAGAGAGCAGCAGAATCGCCCGTCAGCCAGAACAAGGAACAGAATCACTAAAGCAGCATCCCCTCATCAGAACTGTTTTTAAGTTTATCTCCTCCGTGTTTTGCTGTCTCTCCATATGGCCGTTTTGTTAATAAAGGCAGTGTCGCCAAAGGATTGAGGTAATAAACAATTAAATTAGTAAATGAAAAAAATTGTGTGCTAGAGGGGAGAAGCCAGTATGGGAATGGGAACTGCGTGTTCTGCCCTTGCTTACACCACACCTGACCAAGAGCCTTTATACATTGCCTGAAAAATCAGTTATCTGCAGTGAATCCCAGTGACAAGACAAATAGTTACGGCTTTTTTTCTTTTCTAAAAAAACACACAAAACTTGGTCTCTTCTGCAAGGTCAGCTCCAGTTGAATGTGACAGCAGCGCATCCCTGGGAACGCCGAAGGGGATCTGCATTGAGCCACCAGGCACCCTCCTGAAGACGACGCAGCTGGCTGTACGACCGCTGCTGGAAACCAGGCAGCAGCGAGCTTCACCTGGAGCACAGGGCTCTGGATCAGGGAGCTCAGGGACCAGGCTGAAGGAGACAGCACCCCGCATTACGACTGTCATGAGAAGAGGAAATCCCAAGGAAGGTCTTCTGCCTCCTCCCTCATTACAAGGCGCTGGGAAACCGTTTGCGCCCTGTGGCAGCACATAACAGACCCAGCACGGGGGTTATGCAGGCAGAAAAAAGCTGCCACTGACTAAGAAACCTTACACCCTAGGCCTATCTTTTCTTTCCTGATCACAGAGACGTGACATGCAGCTGCCTTCTGTGATGCCAAGAGATGTCAGCCTTAGCAGCCACACAAAAGATCCCCGAGAAGACAGCATGACAAAGAACAAGTAGGAAATGATCTAAGAATGATGCTTTTTCCTTTCTGCAGGGAGAGCAAACACTTCCATCAGTCCATAACAAGCCTTTGGCACTTGTCAATATGGCAAAAATCAGGCACTTAGGGAGGCAGGAAAAGAAGATGACAGTGGAGCAAGGAGGAGAAACAGCCACTTTTGTCAGCAGGTTACATCAGCCCCCCGCTAAGCTGCAACAGCTCCATCATGTTGACCCATTCCTCCAGTCTTTTTTTACCCAAGACAGACACAAATCCTCCCCTTGCTGGATCCAGAGGATTCCCTAGCAGGCTGGGCTGCCTGGCAGCTGGGAAAGCAATCTGACAGGGAAAAGCACACCCGACAGACACAGGATTCGCTGGGTGAGCACAGGACGACACACTGGTCCCAAGGGTCGCAGATCTGCAGACACCCTGGCAAGCAGGGATAAGCCAACCGAGGACGCAGGTATGCAGTCCCTACACCCCTCTTCCCACCCAAAAAGCCCCATCTCAACGCACAGATTTGGCGGGGTTTTATTTATCTTCATTGGGTGGCAGAGATGCTCCCTGCTGCTCCCTGCAACTGAGAACAGAACAGACACAACTCACCCAGCAGAGAGGAGAGGGGTACAGGGAAGCTGGTGCCTGAGGGGTACTGCAAGTGATTCCTGAAGTCACTATCCCAAAGTGAAGCTCACCACAAATCATCCTGGCTTGCTCAGGTAATGCTCTTGTCTCCCCCAAAGCAAGCAGCAAGCTTGCCTTAACAGGAAGAGCAATGTACGCTCGACGGTTAAGAGTACCATTGAGGTGGCAGTACGGCCACCATCATTACAGCATTTTCCTTTTCTGTTTCCAACAAGACACCAGCCTTTCATTTGCCCTGTGGCTGCCTCTTCAGTTAGCCTCATTCAGTTTGTCAAGCTGCCCGTCAGTCTGCATAACATTCCCGATGCAACGCTCCTGTGAAAATTTCAGTCAATAACTCGCTCCTTCGAGTGGAGACCATGACCTCTGAGCCTCACAGCCACCGTTTGCAGATTGGCCAACAAATGGGAGACAGGGAAATGACGGCTCACCACCCTGCAGCAACCTCCAAGCAGGAATCAGAGCAGCGGCTTTGGCGCTTTAGAGGACACAAGGCTTGGGTTCAGGGACACGGGGGAATGAAGGATGCCTGTGTCACCCATCAGCTGGGCTAAGGCACAGCCCAGCCTGCTCCGCTCTCAGATGGACACGTGCACGTCACCCTGACACCCGACTGCATCCCAGGCTTTATCTCCACAATTATTCAGTCCCCTCTGCTTCCCGTCAAGGAGCTGCCAGGCAGCGTAAGGCAGCCAAGGGCAAAACTTCAACTGGGGCAGCAAAAGAGCAGCAGAGCAGGCAGCTGCTGAGGGCCAGGGCGCAGCTCGGGCACATCTCGCCCACGCCCGCGCTGCTCCCATCAGGCAGCCTCAGCAGCACCGTGCCCGGAGTCTGGCTGAAGAGCCCTTGGTGAAGCGGCTGACGGAGCAGGTTCCCAGGACCTGCCTCCTGGCACGTCTCCATGAGAGCAGCAGCTGCCCTGAAAAGCAGAGATGCTCACCATGGGGGAACTCGGCCCCGTGGAGTCAGCAGGGGGGAGCATCACACACACACAGTCACAGGGCGGCTGGGGCTGGCGAGACCTCTGGAGATCATCTGGCCCCAGCCACTGCTCAAGTTTCTTTATTGCAGGGAAAGAAACCGTCCCTGAGCCGCCGCGTATTACTGCTCTAGTGATCGATCAGCCCCAGGATTGGCAGGGATGGCGGTGAAGCACGACAGGCTTTATTGCCCAGTCCCATGGGTTAGGGCCCTGAGGCAACGGAGGGGCAGATGTACCCTGCAAGCCCCCCGGCGACACCGCGAGCTGCCCGGGGAGGAGGGAAGGCATTGCACCGGGGCAGCAGGACCCCAACAGCTCTGCGGGTCAGTGCCTGCGACAGGCATGCAAACCCATCATTTCAACACCAGTACCAGCCATCCCTGGTGGCTTGCTCTCGCCACAGATGGCAAGCGGGTTTTCATGGTGGATTCAAAGAAAGCTGCCCTGGGAATCCCTCCCCCACTTGGAGGTTACCGTTGTCCCCCAAACAGCTGGAAAAGCAGCAAGGAGGAAATTCGCCCCCTCCTCCTTGGCCCAGGAGGCTGAGCCTGGCCTCTCGCACGCTGCCTGATGCTTTACCCGCAGACCCAGCCAAGCCCACAGAGCCAGGCCTGGGTGAACCAGCTCCACAAATCCCACCCACCTAGCGTGGAGCAGAACAAACCTCCTCCCAACCCTGTTTTTAAGCCCCTCACAGATCCCACCTCCAGTGAGCGGCACATCCCACCCAGCCTCTGCACAGAGCCCTCCCTGGCTGCACCAGCCCTGCCCCCCCTGCCAGGGCAGCGACCCAACCTCCTCCTGCCACCTGCCACGCAGCTTGTCAGCTGCAGCCTCCATCAGTTCAACGGCCTTTCCCTGCGGCTGGCCCCCGGAGATGCTCTGCAACGCGACGGAGCCCACAGACTCTGTAGCTACACAACCCTTACCGTTCTGTGTTTGTGCAATGCCACAGCTGGTCGGGCCCCCAGCAGGTGTGAAACTCACCTCACCACAGGCAGGTTGAGGACAAACTTCACACCCCAGACTCTGTCACAAACAGCAGCCTGACACAAAGCAAACGCAGACCTAATGGGGAAAGCGTCGGGAAATCCATGCCCTTCCAGGAGCAAAGGGCCACAGGGGCCTCTTGATCTCAGAGCTCCAAAGACATGACTCTCCGTTAAATACCGTCCAGAAAACAAAGGGAAAACTTGTAAAGATGATCCAGACTCATTTCTGTGCAAACGACTATGCAAGCTGTCTATTTTACTGAGGGGTGCCCCAGCTAAAACTGCCCCCAGAGCCAGGCTCCTCTCGCTGCGTTGGGACGGAATATCTTGCTTTCTCTCCGAGACAGCAATACGGAAACGTTGCATGTAAAAATCAGGCCACGGGCTGCTACAGACCAGTCAATTTTCATTGGGAAATAGCCCCACAGATACTTACCATCTCTACACAGAAGGATGCAGGGATGACAGCCTGATTGGAGAGGTGGAGAGTTTTGGACGCATCTTGTAGAACTTCAATACTGTCGGAATTGATCTCACTTAGATGCACGTAGACAACCCGTCCTTCTCCAACACTCACTAAACAGATATTCTGCTCCAGGAAGCAGGTAGGAAAGAAAAAAGAAAAGCAGGGGAAGTTAAAAAATATGTGACAGCTCTAAGGGTCCTCCTCGACGGGGTGATAAGTACGGCTGTTGGAAGTTTTCAGTGTTCAAGGCTGAAACTGAAGGCCTGGGGCAAGTGCAGGCTCGGGAGCGATCCCATCCAAAAGCCTCAAGCTCCCGTTCTCAGGGGACAGAGAAACCCTGGGTCCCACGCTTTCCTTTCCAGACCTCCTCCACAGTTAGCTCTCCTTTCTCTGCCTTGTGCCTGCTCCTGCTCCTTCTGCCGCTCAGCCTTGTCCCAAACCTCCCTGACCGCTGCTGCTGCACAGCGACACTTGGACAGTTACTTCTCTGACATTCCCAAAAATGCACCTCTGCAAACCAGCAGAAGCCAGAAGCGAAGCAGGCTCTTCAGAGCAGAGATCGTGCAAGTTATGGCCTCTGATGTGTGCTTATGTGTATTCCTGGTATGACATGAATAACAGGCATTAATTATTCATTACATCATTCAAGCGGTGTTTTTTCTCTTGACAGTCAGACCCAAAAGCTTTCTCCTTGCAGAACTGGCACAGACTACTGGAGGAGGAACACAGACCCCTTTGCTAAACCACCTTCCCACATCATTAAAAACAACGAGAATTTGTCCACTCTTGCGGTAGATTTCGCTGGTTCCAAACACCTCAACACTTCAACTGGATCTGAATGCATAGAACTCCCAACACTGACCAGACGCCGTATGATTCACTGGAGGGCACAGAGTACGATTTAACTGAAAAAGAAACCAGCTTCCACAATGTAAAACCTTTAATGATGCCTGGCTCAAGGAAGTGGTATTGACAGCTGTCAGAATCACCAGCCCAACTCAGCCAGAAGCAGCAGCATCCAGAAATGCTCATCCCTTGACAGGGCACTGCTGCGTGCAACTAAGAGCCAAAAAACTCACCTACCAAGGCTGGGGCCTCAAAAATAAGGAACTGAAGCCATGCACGACGATGCATGTCTGGGCGATGCTGCCCAAAGCTCCCGGGAAGGAGGAGCTGCAGGGAAGAGCTGCGCCTCGCCAGCCAGCTCAGCTTCCCGGTGACAGCGGGACAGCAGCAGCAAAGGCAGGGCAGAGCCCTTTGGAGATGAGCGCAACAACATCTGGAGGATGCCCAGGAGAGCTGCCTTCTGTCAGCCTGTGTACTAACACCACGCATCCTCACCACCAAGGAGAGGGCTTCAAAAACCCCAACCCCTTCATCTACAGGGTTCTAAAAGGGACAAGGAAAATGCCATTCAACAGCCTTACAGGCAACATGGCACAGGGAAAGGCAGCAAGAAGTGATGGCAGCTCTGCCACCAGTAACGCCAGCGCTGGGATTTACCAGCTCCTTCATGCAGATGACACATGCCAGACTGGAGCTGGCACGCGGTCACCTGCAAACAAAATACCCGACAACAGAGCTGTGGAGGGACTCTGCACAACCTGGATGAAAGATCTGTACCACGTTCCGCCTGAAACGGTGGTAAAGACCAGGCATCGACACTGGGCACCGCAGCCTAAGGCAAGAACGAGCTTTGAAGTTCTATTGGAACACGCAGCCATTCCCAAGGTCAGACTTGCAGCCGTACGGGTAGGATCTGCCACCAGTGCAGGACACGTAACAAGACAGCCAGCTCTTCTGCCAGCCCAGAAAGCTTTGGGTGCGTCAGCTAGCAGGGAACTGCTGGAACTGCACTGCAACCAGAAGACAGACCTATAGAAAATGCAACGCATCTAGTCCTTTCTTTAGGGACAGCTACGCTTCTCCAGCTGAAACGCTCGCCCTTTGGGCAAAACATTGACACGCTCACGTCCAAATAGAAAACATTAAGGTAAGGTCAACTTTCAATTTATAAATTGTTAGCCCAAGGGTAAAAGCTTTTCAAGGTACCTGTAGTTCAAAATCCAGCTGACACATAAACAACTGGTTATTCCAGTGGGGAGAAACCCTCCTCTTTCGGGGAAGCATGCCTTCTGTTTGCAAGCAACTGTTTTGTCAGACTTGAGACTTCCCTGCAAAGCCTGCATTGCCTGGCCTTGCTGTTGACAGGTTTACATGCACATCCCCAGCAGCCAGGGTTGAGATGATCAGTGGCATCCAGGGGATTTGGCATCATCGTTTCAATTCGGTTTATAAAAAGTTTATATCCCTGCAATTGTTTTCAAAATGTCAGCCTTCCGTTCTGTTACAGAAAGCTTCAGGTTCTCGGGAATCCTCTGATATCCCCTTCCGTGCTCAGAGAGAGGACAAGACATTTTAAAACAGCTGCTTCAAAAGTTAGTATCCTTTTAAATTAAAGTTTAATTAACTATATTTGTTCTTGATTTCAGCCAGTGGAAGCCAGGACACCACATACAACATTCTCTTGCCTACACTTTGTTGTTGCTGCTGTATATGCCTGAATGCAAATGTCTTGTAGGAGCCTTTAGTCCAGGAATGCTTTGCCTCACCCCTTTTCAAGCTTGGTAGGGAAAAAAAAAAAAAAAAAAAAGAGAGAAAAAAGCCTTTGCCCCAGATGCAAGCAGTGTGGAGTCTCATGCGTCTTTGGCTGGGGCTTTTGGCAAAGAGATACGATGGTTATTTCTCAGGCGGGATGGACCTGACTTTCAGGAAAGCTTAAATCCAGCTTTAACAGAAACCATCATTTCAGCACGGTCTCTTACACCGCTCCTGCTTTTAGCGGCATTCAGCGATGTCCCCGTGAGCTCCTGAACAAGAGTTCTAATGAAGCAGCAGTTGCTGCTCATCTCGTAACGCACGAGAGTGAGAGACCCAGGAATTGCTCTGGGTTTCAGACTGGGCTTGTTATCCCGCCTCACACGTCCGTAATTAAACACCATCTCAGACACTTAGATTTCCACCTAAGAGGACACCACCCTTCTCTAGGCATTAGCTGCTACTTATGCCATGAATCCCTTCTTTCTGTGTCCGCACCAGCCACATATTATGACATTCTCCTTTTCCCTGGCAGAACCCCTGTACACTTTATGCCCACCAAGATGAGTCACACAAAGGCACGCATCTCGCCTGGCACTCACCAGCAGGGATCTTTCATTCCCAAACACTGAGACACTAGCCATAGTGTCCTGCCTTCCTATCGCCTGGGCTTCCAGCGTAAACGGGATCTCCACCGAGCTGTGAGGCTGGATAATCCCACACGGCACAGGGCTGGAGTACCACACAGCAGCATCTTCCTTGTGCTCTATAAGGGACAGAATCAAAGACAACTTCAGAGTGACCTCTGAGGAAACTTCAAGCTCCTTAACATCTACCACAACGGCAATTCACCCACATTTTTAAAAATCCCTAAGAGAAAGCAGAAAGGCGCAACACAAGGTGCAAGATTTATATAGGCCTAATTAGCATCCTCGCAGGGTCCAAAAGCTGCTGCACCCACAAACACCCACTCCGGTGCTGGTGGCCTCCTTGCAGCAGCTTTTCACAACCCTCAAAGTTCTCCTGCATGAAAGCACCCCAAAGACTAGAACCGAAACTGCTTCCTGAAGAGTTCAAACCGCTCCTGAAGTTCATATTCAGGTGGCTTCCCGTTCTCTCCAAAACTTTAGGTTTGAATATGAAACAGCAAGGTCTTATCCAAACCCCATTTTTTTCCTAATAAACTCCTCAATAACGACGTTTGAGGGCAGGAGGCGAACACGACGCCAAGCCTGAGGAAGGACTCCACAGCAGCCTGGAAGATCGCTGTCGTTCACAAGGGTCAGCATCCACTCGTAAGGGAACTTCAGACAGCACCATCCAAATGTCAGAACAGGGCTGAGCACGTGCAGCAGAGGAACGACACATCCGGGTGAAGAGATGACCAAAGGGAATTAGAGACACTGAGAGAATGTAGAAGTTGTTTACTCCCCAAACAGCATGAAACAGACACAACGCATTTGTCTCTGCCAGATAGACATTTCCTACCTCTACGGCAATCGATCACCTCTAACTTCTTCTTACTCAACAGCCTCTTGTAAAGGAGGGGCAGCCCCAGACTCCCGTGGCAGAGGCTGCCCAGTGCCCTGCCCCAGTGCTCTCTCATCAAGCTCTGCCCCTCCTTTGCCCCGGGAGGCCGGCAAGGACCCTCCCACAGTCCCAGCAAGGCACGAGCTCTGCGGGAGCCTTCCCGCTGGGGACCAGCGCTCCCCAAAGCTCAAGGAAAACAAGACTCCAGCATCTCAGTAAAAGCAACTCCCTCCTCTCCCGTACCGCTCTCGCCCTGCCTGAAACCTCAGCCGCTTGCCCCCGCGATGGAGGGCACCAGCACCGCCTGCCTCTCGCACTGGGTGACCAGCCTCTCCCAGCTCCTGCAGCTGCCTGGGTCCTCCACCCACCAGCCCACACGCTGACTCTTCCCATTCCCACTCGTTTTACAAAATTGCAGCCCAGGCACCCAGTGGGTGACTCTGCCGGGGAGAGGGAACAGCGCCAGCGAACTGCGTCCCTCTCGTCATTAAACTGGCACCCGCTGCGGCGCAACGGCATTGAACGTGGCTGCAGCAAGAGCAGCTTTTGGCTTAAGTCTGGGAACGTTCATGCTCAAGAGAACCAGAGAAACCTGAGCTCACCTGCCACACCAAGAACTAGTTTCCCCTCACCACTCCTGCCGTAAGCCCCTTTCCCATTTGCACACGCCTTCACTAACTGAGCCAGACCCCAGCTTTCAGCAGGCTGCTCGCCGCCTTCCAAACAAATGCTGCATTTTGGGCCAACCCAGCACAAGCCCACCGCTTGCAGGGAGAAGCAGGGGCAGCCCTTTGGAGATTCGTTTCTCCTCAAGTCCCAGACAACAGGCCAATAGTGAATATAATCACTGCTCCCTTAAAAAAATATAAAATAAAAATAAGACAGAGACATGGCCCTGAGCACTGAGCACATCATCATGGGCTGCTTTCAAAGCACGGCTGTGCTCACAGCGAGCTGGGCAGAACTAGCTCGTTAAGCAACATTTCTCATTTGGAGCTGAAGCCAGGACACCCCACGCCGGGCAGCGCGCTGGGCATGGGTACGCGGGGAAAGGTGGCCAGCTGCAAGGAAAGCGCCGGTACCTGGCTGTGAGAGGCAGCGCCAACACCTCCTGGCCAACACCACCCACGTCCACCACCAGCACCAGCTCGTATTGCCTCACCGTGTTGGAACACAGGGTGACCTGGTAGAGGAGAAGAGCGTCAAATACTTAATCACTGCCAGAAGCCATCAGCCACGCGTGGTGTCCTCTGGCTCTCACCCACGGTCAGGAAAGGGAGCGATATTTTGCCTTACTTCTTCTGCTGGTCCACGTGTAGACCACTGTCTTTCCGAGTAACAAAACTCTTCTGGCGATATCCGATTTATTAAGTACGCCTTGCGTACCAGGGCATATGTAAGCTAAATTAAAGCACAATTAATGTTCTACTTGCCACTGGGACCAATTTTTACTCTCGACTACAACAGCATAAATCCAGAGGAAATCTGTTGACTTTCACAGAATGAGTCCAGTTTTACAGTGGGAAGCTGAGGGCAAAACGTGGCCCAGCAGCAGCTGTGCAGCTCACGGCTGCTGGAGCTTTTCCAGTCCTCGCTGCAGTGGATGCAACCATTCTGCTCAACACGAGAGGAAAGATAAGAGCGGGAAGAATAGCAAACTGCTTTATGCAATGACATCTTCCTTTCAACAGTCACCTTCTGCCCTCATCCTTCCTCGGCCCGCTTTAAATCAAATCGCTCTAAGCAGCTCAGACACACACGCATGGCTTCTGTGCTTGACCGTAGGGTACATGATCCTTGGCTTACAACTTTGGAAACAAAACGGTGCTCTGCCCCAGAGTACCCCAGCTCACAAAAACCTAACACGAACACCGATCTCTTACTTGCGTTATGCCCAAAGCCAGCAGCACTACAGCCCTCCTGCGCACCAGTGAAGCTTCAGCTCCACTGTTGAAGCACGTATGGCCGGGCTCGTGCCATACCTGGATATGCAGGGCTCCTTGGGAGCGGATGGTCCCCTTGCAGGGCATTATGGTGAATTCAGTTGGCTTGATGTGATGTTGGGCTCCCTTTCTCCAGGACGGGCAAGTGTTGTCTGATATCTGAGCAAAACTGGTGACGCTGCGCTGTCCTGAGCCATCGCCAGGGATGCGAAGATTGAAAGTCATGGGAACCAAGGAGGTGTTAGTGAGGCGACACGGCAGGGTGCGAGGAAAGCCTGGGAAGGTGAGACAAATATCAGTTAAGTCCCCAGTTATCCCGTGATTCCTGGTGTGACTCTCCTGTTAGGACAGACCGGTGCTTGTTGTTTATCTCTTTTCAGTGTGAATGAGAGGTAATGGAGAAGCTCAGGGAGGAGTGAGTTGTGACTGGAGTTGCTTTTTCCATGGATGGCACAGCTTGCTTCCTTGGCAATGGGCAGTGCCGTTGGTGCTGAAGAGCTGTCTCTACCTGTGAGGAGCTCTCTCACCTGCCCCCAAACCAGCCCCAACTCTTTCTCACTGATCAGTGTGCATCCAGACAGAGCATTTATTCTGAAAATTCAGCCTGTAAAATCTCCCATTAACTCCATGAACATTCCCCCAGTTTTCAATATATGAAAGTAGGGCATTGTCATGTAAGGAAAAGAAAGGATGAAACTGGGCACTACAACATGATGCATTGCACTCTAATGCAGTTTCTCTAGGCAGGACCCTTAAGGCATCTCCTGTTTTGGGGCAACCAGACTGAGCACATGACAACTCAGCCCACCTCACTGCAGGCAAACCTGATGCTTCCTTAGAAATGAGCAGGAACTGTGTCTCACCTTACCTAACACACGGGGACATCACATCCACACTGCCTTTGATTACTGCCCACAAAGCCTGACATCACTTCAGCTCTGACACTTGCTTTCCACAACGGAAAACCAGTGGTACAACCACACTGGGTGAGGGGGTGGCTGTTCTGCAGAGGCAGGACACCAGCCCGCAGCTTGGTCTGGAGCGGACACCAGCTCTGCCAGAAGACACCTCCCATGCCCTGCTTACCGAGTGCTATTTGAATAAAGACAGGGAGGAAAACCACCTGCAGACACAGCAGATAGTTTCTCTGTGCCCAGCAGCAGTGACCATTGCCCACCGCCAGCAATTACTCCGGCAGGGAGGCGGGGGTGGGGCACAGAAAGGACATGCACCGACTGACCCACTGCACAGCCCCAAATGGGACCGAAGTCACCAGATGCAGACAACAGCCAGCAGCACAGTGACAAGAAGCAAAAATACAATAGCTGCCTTCAGCTGAAAAGGCCTTGTTAATGAAATCAGATTAAGTAGGATGAATCTCCTATTACACAACCGCATTTCTGCCGGTGCGTTTCTTGTGGGTTTATTTATTCCAAAGGAAGCAGAGAAGTGGCCGAGTGGTGATGCAGGGAGAGGGGGCAGTGGCTCAGGGAAAGTATCGAGTTTTCCTAGAAAGTCCATGAACAGCATGAAACCACAGAGGCATCCTGGGCACAGAATGATCATGGCCCTTCAATCAATCCACAATTGATTCCACATGTAAACTTTAGATCATCTCAGTACAAAGCCTTTTCTCTGAGACTCGAGATGGAGAATCAGAATCTGCGTTTCAGTGGAGATGCTCTGGGTGCTCAGCCACCGGCTCCGTCAGTGGAGCAGTGCTTCAGCTGGGCAAGGAGGAGGAGCCCACATCTCTGGAGACATCACTGCCCAATCCAATGCCGAGCTACTGCCTGGGCTTATTACCGGGCAGGTGATAACGAGGAGCCCTCACAGCACAAATTAACAGCTCACACTAAAGGTCAAGTGGGTAAGTGGTGTCCTCGCCTTGCAACAGGAACGTTCGCCCTGAGCAGCCACAGGCTAGCGTGTGGCTCCAACTCCCTTCTCCTGCAGCCCCATCCCCTGGGCCCTTCTGGGACAAGGGCTTTCACCATCATTCTGCCGCCAAGGATTGGGAGGTTGGGGCTGAGCAGGCTCTGAGGGCACCAGAAAAATACTGACTTTCTATTCCTTTGGTCCTGTTGGATCTCACGGCAGCAAAATACCACCTGAGCAAGCGGCAGCCCTGGTTCTAACACCCTGAAGGCTGCTGTGGAGGAACACAAGCGACAGACGCTCCCAAAGCGCTTCATTTCAGTAAGGCACAGACCTCCCCACCGGCGGTCCAAGCCCAGGGCACACTCACCAAAGGAGACGTCGCCGAATGGAGGGAAGGTACATTTGAAGGGAAAGTCGGTCCGATGACACAGCCCCCGTAAGGACAAAGGCAGAGGAGGAACTGGCTTGGTCAAAAAGAACTGCAAAGCGTTCAGCTTTCGTTACCACCGGGACGGATAGAAGCTGGTCTCAGCAGCACAGTGGGCTTCAAATCAAGCCGTCACCCCTGCGCTCGGCACAGCATCCCTGTGCACAGGAGGCAGCCAAAGAAACGTGGTCAGCAGGTGGCAGCTGCTGAGGTGGCTCAGGGCACCAGGGCAGGCAGGGTACACCCCCAGGTTGCTGCTGGCCCAGTGAAGGACCCTGAACAAGTGATGGCTCTGTGCCTCAGTTTCCCCATCTGTCATGTGACGGGCAGAGCTGTCCATGCAGAAGCAGGTTCATTGTAACTAGCCCTCTCAGCCACAGGTTCCCTGCTTTGGTATCTCTTTGCTGGAACTGGCCTTTCCATGGGCTACATGGACATCTTCCTCAGACCTTATTCAACACTATCATTACACGTGCAGGAATTTGAGGCACGAATCCACAGGAGCCCCAGACATCTACTGAGAAACGCAGCACAAGTTCTACACAGTGGATGGTTGAATCTTGGAGGAAAGTATCAGCTTGTCACCAGTGCACCGGCTGACACATCCAAGAGCAAGACTGTTTGCACCACCCAACACGAGTGTCCTGAAGCCACCACACCAGCTCGCCCATCCCTAAATTCAGAGAGGTTCCAAACTCCAAAACTCACCAACATCCACTGAAATCAGCACTTGAAGCTGCACAACATTCATTAATTTCATGGTTGATGCCAATCAATGCCAGCTCTGCCTCTTGGTGAAAAAAACAAATACAAATCAAGGAGCACAGTGACCCGTGCCTCCTAGTTTATTCACAGGACTGCCACCGGGTCTCTCGTACACATGAACAGACCCCAGCCTCCCGCAGGAGGGACCTGCACTCACCCGTGGTGTCCCAGTTCCAGCATCCCTTTCTAAACAGCAAAAGAACAAGTGTTCAGGACCTCGTCAGGTCTGTTTCCAAGTAAAAAGAGTAATCACCTATGGCTTGGGCATCTTCTGACTGCACAATCAAAAAGCACTCAAAATCTGACTTTCAGGAGTTTCAGTCCCATGCTAATTCTTGATTCCTGGAGCTGAATTAGTTCCTGAGAACAAGTTAGGTAGCAAATCCCTTCTGACAATGAGGTTCCCTCTCCAAGGACCTCACGTAATCAGACTTAACCTGCCAAGCCCCAGCATCCTACTCTGGATGGAGCAAAGGGAGCAGACATGCTTTCCGTAATAGCACTTGCCAAAAGATGATAGAAAACTGCCTCCAAACCAGCCACACCTGGGTCTCACACTGGGAAACTGCCAAGGGTGAGCCTTGCAGCGAGGGGGGAAATAACTGCCGTTTCTGCTGAGCACACAGGAGCTGTGCTCAAGGAAGTCAGACCTGAAGGACTGCCCAGAGGGCTCGGCCAAGCAGCCAGCCCAGAGCCCTGTGCGCTACAGCCGGTAACAGCACAGCTTGCAAGAGAACGGGGGAAGAGGGCAGTCTTTATGGCAACAGCCACATCTTCCAATAGTGCTTCTGAAGGGAGATCGGGGTCCTCGCAGAGCAGGAAGGAGCACAAGGTAGGAGAGGAACCACCTGCGCTCCCACCGCTGTTCCTTCCTCTGCAGCCCCGTGTCCCACCAGCCAGCTCACCTCCACTCAAAAGATCTGGGAGTTTTTCCTCTCTGGAGAACTAAATCCAGTGCACAACCCCCCCTGAAGAGGGAGGCTCGGCTTGCCCCGGTGGGTGGGCATCTCAAAAGCATTTGAAACAAACAGCTTGAGTTGTGGGGCTGGAGAATGAGAGATAAGGGCTGGACAGGGATCCTTGAAACAAAGGCAAGACAGAAAGCAAGGAGACAGATGCCATCTCGAGGAGAGGAGTCTGCAGTGGGAATTACTGTGGAGGCACCCCCCAGGCTCCTGTAACCCTCCTCACCTGACGGTCAAGGTCACAGGTGCAGGGGACCCATCCACACTGAACCGGAATTCTTCTGTGAACTGCCCCAGGGCGGTGGAACTGAAGGAGATCTGGATGACTTGGAGGCCATCTGGTAAAACGATGCCCTCCTGGGGGAGAAAGGAGAAGCAGGAGCCCTGAGCGGTCGCTGGAGGGACCAACTTGAAGGGGGCATCGATGACTCCTTTGTTAAACAGGACCACCTGCAGCAGCAAGAAATCAAAATGGAAATACATGAGGAATTTTCTTTCCTTACAGAAGGCTGATTTGTTTTCTAATTAAACTTCCACAAAAGGCAGAAGATGCTGTGTGCTGCTGCTTGGCTGAAGCCGAAGAAAACACAACAGGACAGTTTCTGCCTTTGGGGGTTTGCATGCAAAAAAACCCAGTGATGACTTCACATAAAGAGAGTCACTCTGGGTTTATTCCACTGGCACAGAGCAGTCCGCTTGGACTTGCAGGGCTGAGGATGTGCTCAGCATCACCAAGGCGATGCAGACCTGCCCCAAAGAGCAGCAAAGGGCGGTCGCAGCATTACTAGCGAATCGTCACCTAACTGCTCCCACTCCAGATGAGGCCAGTCCTGCCAAGGGCAAAACACATTCAGCTCCCATTACAGCCAGCAAGTTTACTGGATGTAGAAAATACCTCGGGACAGCCCCATAACCAGCTTCAGCAGCACTCCCCGACTCTGCTAGGGTACGTCAGTGAGGCGCATTTTATTCTTTTCTTTAATCTGAGAGTCTCTTTGTCTCTGCTCAACCAGACATGTCAAGAAAGGATGAGAGTGAGGGGCATAGCAGCTCCACCCGCTCTAAAGAATCTCTTTCATAAATATTCACAGCCATCATCTACTAATTTACCGTTATTTACTGTTCCAACAAGCTACACAATCCTGCAGCATTTGCTGAGATTCAGCAAGAAATGCCCACGCCTGCCTGTGAGTATCAGCACACTGGTGGTCACCAAACCTACCCAAAGCAAAGCTCTACAGTTTCCGAAGGCTGCAGGTGAAATCCTGCCATTTCTGTGGACTTATCTACCTGCTTGGCAGTTATTTTCCCTAAGTTTTGTCCTCACAAAACCTGTCAGAAAAACCGAGACAGAAGCAGAGGTACAGCCCTTTTTTTTTTTAATTTTGTAGCCGCTGTTGAAAACATTCATGTATTCAAATTCTGCACTGGTAACTTGGAAACTACTCATATGTTTTACACCTTCATTACAAATTGCACTTAGGGATCCTACACTGAGGTTTACCTCCAGTCTGGCTACTAATACAGCACTTACAGTATCATCTACTTATGCACATTTTCTCCAGTAATGAAACCAATAAATGGATATATATAGAATCAATAAAGAATCAGCATTCAAAAATGCATACAGCGCACAGTATTTTGGTAAGAAAACACCTTAACGTGTCCTTCCCTGTAAAAGTCAAGCTTTTGAAAGTGTCTGGCATGATGTATTGCCTCATTTTCTACCTCTTTCAGTCGCTGTATCTTTTTGTTTGCGGTTTTTATTTTGAGAAAACTTGCCACAATCGGCGGGGGGAGGCAAATACGCAGAAAGCTCCTTTGCTTCATTTCCAGAACTGCCCTGCTCTGTTCATAGAGCCAGAGGGGCACCAGGTCTGAAGGGTGGCAGGAGGCTGCTCAGCAGGGACAGCGCTCCCGGTGCCTGCGCGGGCAGCTCTGCGCGGGGAGGCTGCCCGGCTTCCCTCCGGCGCCAGGAACCAGCTGGATGCGCTTCACTGAAAGGTGTTTGCAACGGACTCAAGTCGGAACACAACACGTTTGTTCCAGCTGCTTTTTAACCGCCAGGGTACCAGGGTGCTGAAACCTGGGTGCATCATCTAGGGCTGAAACAAAAGCCCCTGACCTTTTTGACCCGGTGTTGCTTTCATGTGTCAAGGGCTGGATTTTCTGCACGAAGCCTCCCAGCTGATCTCAAGGGGAGGTTGCCAAAACGCAGGGATCGGGGCTTTGTGGACAACATACGCACCTTTCAGACCCCATCAAAACTATCCAGATTCTGCAAAAACTCCCACATTTAACTTACATCAAATAATCCATGCACATAACTGCCTGTGTTGCCAGAAATCCAGCAGGTCCACAAAGCTCACTGCTGCCAGGGGCCATCAGGATCCACCCCAACCCCAGCAAGCCCCGCTGCTCACCTCATAGCTGTGGGCTGATCCAACAGAAACCTTCCCGATGTCCAGCTGGTCAAAGCTGAAGCGGAGCTGGGGCCCTATGCCGCTCCCTTCGATGTGCAGGGGCAGCCTGGTCTCACGGCCTGGGGAGAGGTTGCCATGTCAGTACAGAATTCCTTCGGTTCGCCTGGATTTTCCAGGCAGCCTCAGTGCTAGTCCCTGACTCCGGGCTGGGTGGCACCAGCACTAGGTGCTCTGTGAGAAGATAAACTTTGCGGCTGGTTTCTAACTTCTGACGGAGCCCTTGGGCTGGTTTGTAACTTAGCAATCAGTTTGCACCCTCAGAAAGTGATGCTGCATATAAAACATGATTTCTGAATTCCTTCCCATGCACTTAAACGAGCTTTGAAATCCATTCAGAGAAGGCACAAAGCTCACAAAACAGAGCCGGAGAGAAAAACCTGCTGTCTGTATCGCTGCAATCGGAGACGACCGCACAGGAGCTGAGAAGTATGAGCCCAAGCAAGGCAAAGCAGCCTGCTGACAGCGATACCCCAGCAGCCTGCTGACAGCGACGCGCGCACCCGAGCGCTGCCTCAAGCAGGCAGAGCATCTCAGCCACCACCTGCGCCTAACGCAGGGCTCCGTACCGGGGCGCTCCAGGGCTCACCGCCTGCAGCAGCGCCTTGTTAAGACAGGGCTTTACGGTCTCCAGCGAGCAGCACTCACCTGTTCCCACCATCAAACCAAGAGCTCAGCTTTGTAAAGACGCCCCACCTGAAGCATGCCGAGCAGTTACGGAAAACCAGCCTCCTCGCTACTGAAACCAGATAAGCTCTAAGTGTACTGCTAACACACATACCCCTTGCTGCAAAGGCAACTGAGACCACAAGGCTTACAGCTGAACTCCAAGATGCTCATTTTCTTCCTTAAGTCTGCTAAGATGGCATAGTGCAGGATCTTTCAGTCTGAAGGCTTTCCTGAACCACTGGAGCAGCCTAAAGTGCCTGAATTCTAGCTCAGATTTTGGCTTAGGTCACCCTGCCATCCCATTCTACTCTTGTACGGAAAGCGAGTAGCACAAGGAGCAGAAGAAAGCCCCAGAAGTTGTACACAACCGTCACTGTGGCTTTTGCGCAAAACTATGCCTCTACCCTTTGAGATCCTTTTGTGTGACACCCACCATTAACTAAAGCTTAGGGACTGAAAGTTGGTTTCTTTTTTTATAAAAGTCTGCTGCTTAGTCATTCCAGAATGTCCAAACCAGCCTCTTATTGCAAAGAGCAGCCCACGTGTGACTAGATCACGACTCGGAAAAAACCCTCCTGGAACAGCCTTTTCAGTGATCCCTGACTTTGGGCTTGCAACCGTGGCACGGGGATGTTTGATCACGTCCAAAGCCAGAAAGGAAGAGCTAGGGAGCTTTTGCTGAATTCAGTGGGTTTTAAGTGGATCCAGCCGAAGCCCAGCTGACAGCAGAGATGAGTTACACTTCACAGCTCAGGCACGCATCAGAGGGCTGTGTACTTCTATTGCACAGACACCCGAAAAGAGGCAGTACTGGGTGCTTGCTGTTCAGAAGATTTTTCCATCTTGCATCATATGTGGCTTAATTTTCATTAAAAACTTGACATTCTAAACCATCAGAGCTCTTAGAAAATGACAAAGATTTCCAAGGGACAAGTTTTGTCCATAATCATGGGTGAGGCATGTCCCATGGCCACTATCATCAAAAAAAATCAGGGGCCATTCTTTCCCTTCTGCAGCAGGCCCTCAGCCTCTCCTGGAAGGTCTGCGGAAGCTATCCTTTCTTCTGCCCCTACACTGACGCTGGAACTTTAGGAAACCCTGGGAGTTTTACGCTCTCTCCTTCCAGGTGAACCTCAGAGAGTGCTCTCCTGAAAGGAGGAGGAGCAGAGTAAAATACAGACCATTCAGGACAGCCGAGAGAAAAAGAAAGAAAAAAGAGAGTATGTCCTGCTCCTCGCTAGCAGCTGGGGCTTCCAGGAGCACCCAGCCGCTGCCCAAGGCCTGGGTACCCCGGGCTGGGACCGTGTGATGCTCCCACCGCAGCATGTCCCAGAGCACATGGACCAGGGCATGGAGGGGCCGCAGCCTCCTTGTCCTCAGTCCCAAAGCCACACCTGGTTCTGTGGAGTGAGAATTCGGATCTCAGTCGGGTTAACACCTTGGCACGTCATGGAGGGATTACAACTTGGCATTCAAAGAAATAGGGGTGTGGGTGGCCCAACAGCACAGAACTGTTTCCCAGGTCCCTAACTTCTGCTGCTTTCTGGCACTCATTTTTTTGCCCACAGAACGTCCCCAGGTTTTGAGATTGGTTTTGAATGTGATTCTCATCCAACCACATCAACACAGAGATCCAGTTTTACACGATGTAGGACACGGCAAGGTGAAGGAGTGATCAGCTTTTAGGATTTTGATTCTCCCTGCAAAAGTGGCTTAGAAATGGGTTTTGGAAGAAATCAGACGAATTCCATATCCAGAAAAAAACAACAAAAAAAAGAATTTTAGGTGACTGAGCCCCCCCACCATGTGCTTCCTTCCAGCACTCAAGAGCCATGGCTTTATTTGCATGAATAACTAAGAAAGTTCATTTTGAGCTTAAACAAAACAGATTTCAAACCACTTCTTAACTGCTGGCTTTGCAAGTTGCACAGTGCTGATGAGTTCTGTAAATCACCTGATCCAGAAGTGTTTGGCTAAGCAATTTATGGAGGCAACTGCAAAAAAACGTGGAGGCCAGCCACTTCCCCGTGGGGCTTGAGATCCAGCTGCACATTTCACAGTGCTGCACTAGGGCAAAGCTTCTAAATATTCCCTGCAAGGGGCACACACTGTCTGCAAATCGTCCTCCAAAGGGATCTGTGACTGGCATGCAAATGCACGAGGAAGGCAGTCACACTGCTCAGAGTCGTCAAGAAGCAAAATTAATGACTCCCTAGTTAAAGATCACTGGTTTCTTCTTTAAACTCTTTTTGCACCCTGGGACAGTTTCCACCCTGACGATACAGCGGCTCAGCTCTGTTTTGTGAGGGATGGGGGGTAGGTGACCTCCTTGAGGTCCTCTCCCAAGGGGCCCATGGAAGAGTTCAGATCTCCTGAGGGACCACGAGGGTTTTTCCAGAGCAGGCTCCTCTTTCTAAACACCGATCGCTTGCCCAGCTCTGTTTCCTGTAACTCCCAGGTTGCATGTAAGTAATTTTCCTATTTCTCTGCCACAACAACAACAACAGCTCTCCAGGCACAACCCTTGGAGATCCCTACAGCAAAGTGATGGACAGCCCCACCACCAGAGCAAAAATCCCAGGGCCAGGAGCACAGCGCTGAGCCAGGATTCCCTTGGGAGCAACTTTTTAAATCAATCCTTTCCTTCCACAGCTCTAACAACTGCAGCTGGCGGCCAGGAAGGCGGTTTGTTAACACGAGCCCTGGTTAATTACTGTAGGTGGTATTTGCCAAGTAAACCCTGCGCAATTACCGTATAAATAAAAAGCTGTTTCATGGCCTTTGTATCTGTCAGCTTGGAGCAGTAAGGAATGGCTCGAAGCAGCTGGGTTAGTGATCTCAGCACCCTCCAGAACGGGAGCCTGGCTGCTGGGGACCACGGGCCTCGCACCTCCTTCCTCTTAGATGGGGAAACCCAGAGTGTTCCCTGGATGGAAATCTGACAGGGACCTCCCACTCTTGAAAAACACCTCAAGCAGCACCACACGGACGGAGAGGAAGGACAAGGTAACCTGAACCACGGAGCTTGCTGCAAGCATTCCCTGCCCCGTGCCAGCACAGCAAAGCCATCACCTCTGTAAGGGCAAAGGCGGCGTAACTCGGTGGGTCAGTGATAACCGCTCCCAGAAAAAGACCTGACAGCACTCCTGTAAGTCGGGAGGAGCATAAAGCTTGTCTAGCAGACTGCTCGCACTCTGACTTCTGGGGAGGGTGCTCACCCTGCTGAGGACAGCGAGCCCTGTAACACGCGACCCAGATGAAGCATAGACTTGAGCCACGAGGTGACGATTCCCACGCAGGGACAGCAGCACACGTGTGGCACTTTCACAGACACCCTGCGCTCAGCAGGGCTCAGCCACCTACGGTCTGGCAGTGCCTGGAGAGCGGGAGGTGACCCAGGGGCAGGGAGCACGATTCACTCAGCTCCTACCGCCTCAGGAGCCCAGTGGTGCATCCACGTAATAAAGGCTCCTCCTGGAGGTCTGTAGGGGCTTAGTGCCCATCCACCAAAGCTCTTCTGCTGTGTACCTCTCTGCCTTTACAAACACCTTGCAGCACAACGAATGCATGGTATGAAAGCTCGCTGCTTTGGCTGCTCTGGGATCAGCGGTCGGAGCCAGGCGCGCTAAGCCCTGGCTCTGCACAGACCAGCTGGGAGCCACAGGGACAGCAGGAAGGTGCCGGCACTGCCCTGCTGACCACCGGCCCTGACTAGAAATTCCGTGGGAACCAACTGGGCTGGAAGAGTATTTGTGCCTCGCCTTTGCTGTGGGTAGCAGGAGGAGGAGAAAGGAGCTGTACCTGAGATGTCGCAGTAGACTGTTGATACACTCTGGCTTCTCGGGGTTTGAAGATCACGTAAATTTCAACTGAAGAATTTGGCCAGACATCTCCCTCCTAAGACAGGAGACAACAAACCATTTATCTTCAAACGTTACATTTCTTGTTTTCAACCACAGCCCTGTAAGCCTTTATTTAGAGCATCAATGACGAGCAAGGAGCAAACAACACTTACAAAATGTGTAAGACTTTGGAAGCAGCTGTGAAAAAAATTAAGTCCCTTACCTTTACTAGCACCTGATAAAGGCTTGGTTTTTGTTTTTTTTTTTTTGTTTTTTTTTTTTTTTTTAATTAGGGCTATAATAAAGGACCTAAACTGGCTGGCTTCAGCATATCAAGGCTCTCTTCAGAAGTGCCAGCTGACCTAAAGAAAAGATACGGTTTCCCTCCAAACCTTCCCTTATACCCCTGTGTCACTACAGCCATGTGAACACCTTTTCTCAGGTCAGAAGAGATTTAGCAAGTCAAATGGATTTCTCCATTCTTAGTTACAAAGATAGAAAGAAAGAAAACCAAGCCTGCCTTCATCATCGCAGAAGAGATCTGTAAACCAGCTCACAAACAAAGGCAAGGTCCCGTCAGAGCTGGCTACCCCGGCCAGGGCTCACTGTCCAAGCCTCCCTCTGCTTGCAGGCAACAACTGGCAGAAGAGGAATATCAGGGCTTTGCAATCTGCTCCGGCTGCCTGCGGGTCTCCACAGGGGGTATGAGACATCGCCCATGACACAAAGCCCTAGTTGCCCTGGCCTCCTCCCGTTCCTGCATCACCGCTGCTGTCGGAAGCAGAACTGGAGCTGGGTCAGTGCCCACGTGGCATTTCTCTGACACTAGAATGTGATCCTGGCTCAAAATAACCCAAACCGAACACCAAAATGGTGAACTTCCACTACACAAAAAAAATCCAGCTTCAGCAAGAACCTGGGAGAACCCTGCAAGCGTAAATCTTCAAACAGCGAGGGAGTGGCGATGGGTCCCGGCAGGTGTTATTCCCAGCGGCCGAGGCCCCAGCGGGATGATTTGCCCAACACCACCGAGACCACGGTGATTGCTGCAGTGTTGCTGGGATCTCTCTGTACGCTGTATAATTCACCAGATGTCCTGCCATGCTCCAGGAAGCCAGTCAGTGATGCAATAAGATCCTGGCAAGGGACATATCTCCCTACATCCAGGGTGCTGCTGGATCCCAAGGCACAGTCAGAGGAGACTGCTCTAAGGCATCAGAGGAAACGAGCCTACGGACGAGCAACACAACCCACCCATTCACATGCATCCGCACAGCTCTCTGCAACAATCCTAACGCAGCATTATTGATGGAGCCTTGCACTCATATCCTCGCTCCCAAGAAAACCTGCACCAGCAGTTAATAGACTCAAATCTCTGACATGAAATCACCGTTCTCCAGGATTCAATGTATTTGGACAGAAACTTTGGTCAGTACATCCACAATCAGCTTCCCTGTATTGTCAGTGAAGCTACACGCCAGACTGACTCAAAGGGAGAGGGCAAGAAGAAATCATCAGTTACACATTATTCTACTATTCTGCGGCTAAAAAAAAATTGTTAAGGCCATGACTATTTTGGGAAACCTTTGTCATTTCTCCCTTCATTACTGCTGTATGTCAGACCATAAAACTGGAAAATATTGCGAGTTATTTCTCCTGGGAAATGAAAATAGGCTGTTGGAAAGGTTCCTCACATTCCTGCTACCCCACGGGGAAGAAAGAATTGCTGGTTAAAAGGATACACTTCACTACTCACCCTTGGGGCTACTGCTACATAGGCGTACCAGCCCTGGGACACGGCAGGAGCCAGCGGTCTGCCGCGGCTGGCATATTCTCCATAAGATGGCAGTTGAGTCAGATCATGGAAAACTACCGTGGATGCTTGCCAGGACAGAAATGCAACTATGCAGTGCTGTGAACACGATATTGCAACACTTCTGGCTTAATGTCAGCCTCAGGCAGGCTGCAGCTGGCAGGTGGCATAAAATACAGACGGTGGATGTATGATGATCCAGCACAAAAACTCCTGCTGTTGCGCCCTGGCTTTGCTACAGCATACGGCAACGTGATACCCGAGGGGATGGCACACCATGACTCACCACTACAGAAGTGATCTCAATAAGGAGACCAACCGTAAACAGATGCAGATCCTATTTCCCCTCCCTCAGCCCCTAGAATAATGAGAATCTCCTCCATCTCCACCAGCCTGAAAAGGAAAAAGCTGGTCTTGGAAAGTGGGGCACCACCAACTGTCGGCCTGCTTTGTTTGGTGGAGGGAGAAGGTGATCCATGGAAAGGAAATCACTGCTCAAAGCACACCAGACCCCCAAAGACAGAGCTGGCAACACAAGTGCTGAAGTGACTCCCCAAAGTGCATCCTGTTAGTTCAGGGCACTCAGGGAAAAGGCAACGCCAAAGCCAGTATCTGCCCCTTCCCATAAATAACCGAACCCACAGCGAGCGGTGGGATGGACCATTGCTCCCACTGGAGATGGCGCCTTCTGCCAAAAACCAAAGTGCTCTGCAGTCCCCTCTCATTTGGATGGGGACCAGCTGGGCACCTCAGCTGAGGTGGAGGTTTGCAGGAACAAATATCGCTGTTATCTCCTGGCCCAACCTCTGCACCACCAGCAGCAGCACTTGCGTAACCTGCACATCTTGAAGACCACCTCCATCGGCTCAGAGCTGACACGTGGCACTGAGGAGTCGCTACCAGGCAATGACAAGACAGTGATGACTTGTCAAGGTAAGAGCAATGATTACAAATCCTTTTCCTCCCTTTCCTCTGGTTTCCATTTCCAAGGAGTCAGCTCCCATGTGTCTGTACTGTGACTTACAGCTAAGCTGTGGTGGGGAAGGTGCAGCAAAGGACTTTGTCCTTTGAGAGCCACCTGGGCTTCTACCACAGATGCTTCTGCTGACATACCATGCGTCTTTGCAAAAATAAATCAAATTTGAGACGCACTCAGAAAGTCAGAGAAACAGCTTGTTTCCCACAGGCTTGGACGGCTGCTCAAAATGTTCATGGTCACAGGCTGACTGCAAAACCACTCCTCCTCTTTTTTCTTATTATTTTCATCAGCAAGTTAACCTTATACAGGCTGAAACAGCCTGCTGCAGCTTCCACTGAGAGCAACACCTGGCAGCTAACAGCCCGCTTACACAGCAAAGCTGCTGCACAAACCCTGCAAAACCACCCTGCCCAGAGAGCCTTTCCAAGGCTATCGTCCCTCCAGCAGCCTCCTAACCTCTGAAAACCTCCAGCCACTTGTTCCAAGGGTTTGATTCTTTCTGTAGGGTGCTCCCAGGCACCACAGGTGATAGGTGGGAAGAGCAGCCGCCGCTTTTGGCCAGGAGGTCCGAGGCAGCAAGGTCCCAGCTCTGGTGGGGCCCCTCCAGCAGATTTACACGGCGCTGCAAGAAGGGTCTCTGTCCATGCTAGAAGTTACGGGACTCTCACCGGGGAGAAGGTTGTGGAAGTCAGCAGCAGTGGATTTTTAGATTTTACATTTGATAGGAAAAAAGACTAACATTTGATGTGAAGACACCCGTACGCCAGGGGGGAAGACAGACATCAGCAAAACTATGAATGTGAAACCCATTGTTCCATAAATCATGGATTTAATGGAAATCTAAAGACTGATAATGCTGAACAGGACAGGAGGGGAACGACTCCTGTAGTATCCCACTTACACCCAGTCCTAAGCAAACTGTAACATCAACACAGCCATTCAGGAAAGGTTTCCACTCAAGACTTGAGGCCAGGCTACACTCTGGGTCCGTACAGCTCCACACGGAGCACCAGGACTCAGCGGGCAGCCAGGCTGCTGGACCTCACCCTAATGCACTTCAGGAGCCCAAGAGCAGGTTAAGCTCGTTATGGAGACCTAGCCCAGTTGTAATGAAGCAGGAGCCCTGGGACATGCTCCAAAACCAGCTGGCACAGCTCAGGTGATCTCTCTGCAATACCCCTGCTGCTCTGACACAGGCTCTTGGTCCCATCATGCTGCTCTCAGCTGCAGTGGTGTGAAACTGCAGCTGTGCTGACACGGGGGGCTCTCAGCCTCATTCCGGCTATAGAAGAGAACAAGATCCCCTTCCTTAAAAAAAAAAAAAAATTGTTTCACCTACTATAAAAGAAAGAAGAGGCTCGGATTATTCTAGGGTTTGCTCCAAGATGAGAAGGGATTTTGCATTGCTCAGGCAGCAGGCATTCTTCATCTCAGACCACGCAAATACTCAGAGTCAGGGCTCTGTTTCATTGAAGGACATGAGGTTTTGATTGCGCAAACACAAAAGCAAAAAGTTTTCTCCAAGTCTGCAATGAAACTCAAAAAGCCCGTTTAAACCTGCCAGCCTTGTGTGCAGGCTCACAGACAATGCTGGCAGGGAGAGTCACACATGGTATAAATCCAGATTATAAGAAGGGATTGGTCTTTCCATGATTAAACTTGGGCTGAACTTGGCCTCCTTTCCATAGAGGACCTTTTCATTCTTCAATAGGTGAACTAATGCCCATGGTTAATCCCCATACGCTACGTGTAAGGCCTGCCCTTCTATATAATAATCAGTACCCCTGAACACTGTAAGGACACTTATGAAGTGCCCTTAATTTACAGCCCTTGCAGCCCAGCTCAGCTTTAGGCAGGCTCTCGCCGCCTGCCAGGAGCTCACTGTTTAGAAACGCTTTTTTGCAACAACCTCTCCCAGCCTCACTAGAAACCTCATGTCTTCCCTCTCGGCACATCAAGATGCTGATGCGGGTATCTGCCAAGTGACCTCATCCAGGGAGGAGGAGGAGGAGGAAGAGAGGTTCTCAGCTATCACTTACCACCGGCTCAATGGCAAAAATATCACTGGAGAAAAGCACAGAGGCTTCTTGCACCTTTGCCCTCTGGTTCTGGAAGGCACAGGAGAGAAGGGAAAGGCGTTCTTGGAGCGTGGGGTCCATTGCACACTGCTTGAGAAAAGAATTCCTCTCATTCTCCTCCTGCTTCTGCAGCCTGCGACAGCGCCTGCAGCCATGGAGAGACACAAACCAAGCAGATCATTTAATAAAATTTGCAGAGACTGTTGCGTAAGCGCAGGAGCAGCAACGCCCTGCGGGAGGAACAGCAGGAGCAGCTCAGCGAGGGGCTGACCCCACGCCACGGGGTCCCAAGCAGATCAGGTTATCACTTGTTCGCTGGCATGGCAGGTAGTTTTACGCCACACTCACGAGCTAAGAGGAGGTTTTTGAAAGCTAGCAGCCCTCCGGAGAGCCTCCTGGCTCAAAGCTACTGCCACGACTAATGGACAACCCACCAACACCCTCAGATGGCTTTTCCTCCCGTAGAGGTGCTCGGGGGAGATGGATGAAGATGAAGGAGCACACACTGCAGTGCTTCGCTGGCAAGGGGAGAGCAGCTGGGATTCAGCTGCAGGTTACCAGCACCACTCTTTTTTACCTTCCCTTTTGGACTGGCAGGGATAAGCAAACTAGATCTGCTCCACTGCCTACACTGCCATCCAGCAGAGGATCCCAGAGCATTTGATAAGCAAACTCACGGACTTTCAGGCATTGCATCACTTCAGTGAAATTAACGCGTTTATATGCATGAAGACAGAGGCCCCGAGAGGTGAAGGGACTTTGCCTAGCATCACCCAATAACGAAGGCAGGACCAGCATCTCTGAATCCAAACCCTTACACCCAGCCTTGAACCACTTCAACATTTTTCTCTTTTTGGCCTTCTCCACAGAGCTTTGACACAGGTCACCTCTCCCTTGCTCGGTAGTTGTAGCAGCAATCATTCTAGTGTTTAAAGCTGCTCGCAACCGAGAGGTGAGAAGGCAGCACTGCTGCAGAGCACTTGCTTCCCAGCTGGCACATGGATGTGCCCCCTTCACGCTCCAGTCCCCTGGCCACCAAGGACCAGCAGGTGACTACTCGAGGGGGATGAGGGGAAGGCTCCATACACAGCACATCAGGGCAACGTGGTATAAACAGGACCGCAATCACCACCCAGCTAAATTCCAATACATTTAGAAAGGAAACACAGCCATGGGCATTACTAGCAGCACGCAGACAGAGCCTCGGGCAAATGCTGTCACCAGTGCCAAAAATACTTTCTTTGGCTTGCTCCCTGTGGAGTGACATGAGAAATGTTTTTCCACGGCTGACCTACAGCGTTGTGCATGAGGCGGGCTTCCAGGCACCGAGATGAGCAACCCTCAACTAAGCCTTCATCAACAGACAATAATTCCATTGTTGAATCCCAGAAAGTCCTGCAGGAGGGAGACAGAGCAAACCCCTGGGTAGACCTTGTGATGATCCAGGTCTTTTGGGGTGACAGCCAAGCGCAGGGTGCTGAACTGCCTCCTCCCATTGGAAAGGTCCTCTCTGCTCTGAGATCTCAAAAGCTTCTGCTACAGCAGCACAGTGGCCTCGGAGCTATGACCACCTCTAAGACTGCAAGTAAGGAAGAACAAAGCACTCTGCTCAGAGTGTAGAACACGAGCTGGCATAAGATCAAGTGCCATTGGAAAAACATTGGGTTGAAGTTAACTGTGGGGAAACCTGGTTGCTTCTGAGGGGAGAGAGGATCACTCAGGGTCCCATCTGAGATAGGCAGGTGGGAAGAGATGCTAAAAGAATGGTGCAGGGACGTACTAAGAGAAGGTCATGAGACTTTTTCTGTTAACACACTGATCTTGCACAGATGGCCTCAACGTTCGGGGCCAGCAAAGCACCCTGCCCTGTGCACTACTGGACAGGAAGGCTGAAGAAGGTTGCCGTCTTATCAAAGGTGGAGTGGAAGTAACTGCAGTGAATATCACAGCAGGTACGCTGCCGGCAGCTGTTAGGTGCTACCGCTCAACGCCGTCCCAGGTAAGGAGTGCCGACACCTTCCTCAGCCTCACAGACCCTCTGCGAGCCCAGGGACCTGGCCTCACTGACTTAGGGCTCCCACAGATGGGAATTTGCTCTCCGGGGAAATGCAACCTTTCCCCCAAAAAACATCAGCTGGAACATGGATGGAACCGGAATGGGAAGCACTGAGCTCCATTACCCTGAAGCCCAGGGGGGGACACCCTGGTGTCGTGGATGGTTTACTTGCCCTATGCCACTCAAAAAAGCACCAACATCCCTCTGAGGCCGTACGTTAGTTTTACCCTTGGGCCGTGTATCTTACTGAAATGAATCTTCCCAGTGAACCTCAGCTTCTCCTGATCCTCCTCTTCTTGACTAACAAAAGCCTTCCACTGGAGTGGGCTATGACTTTACTCCGATTGTGGATGACGATGGATCTGTGGTTTGACAGCGTGATGTAGGTCTTCCCAGCTGTCAAGGAGTTCCTGCCTAGCCTGATGTTGACATCTTCAGCGGCTCCATGAAGGCTTGTGTGAATATCTTCACCTGGAACAAAGCAAAAGGGAGACTTTGCTCATCGCCCTTGCTGATGGGAGTACAAGGAACGGAGGAAGCCACAGGGAACAGAAGTGTCACAGCCTTTAGCTGTATTAGCAGTTCCACAGATCAATACCTTTGTCACATCCTGATAGCTGCACGTGTACAGCACGAGGATGTCCTGGACACCACCTTAAGCACCTTATTTCTGGGTGGGCTTGTAAAGATTTAACCCCAAGGTGACCCTGTCTACAGGGGGATTTTTTCAGATGTGCCCAGGTGGCCTTTGGGTTGCCATCCCACTCGGGTCACAGGGAATTCTGCATCTGAGTCGTTCAGGTGACTCTCAGGAGTCGCACCTCGGTCACGGCTCGCCCAGAGTCTCCTGCAAGCATACCACCGGGGTTGTGTCTCTCCTGATCCCTTGTTGCCAACAAGCGAAGGTGCCTGGGGCATGCAGGCAGAAGAGGGAGGCAAGCAAAGTGACAGCCCCCGGCAGGATGGGACGCAGATGAGAACTTCACCGTGTTGGAGCAGCAGGGCCCTCACTTGCTGTGTGTCTGTGCAGACAGGTCGGAACGAGACTGGTGGGGCACGGCCCACGTCAACCTGCCCATCACAGCCCTGCAAGCCCATTTCTTCTGCCTGGAGCCTGTCGGTGCCTGTGCCCGAGCGTGCAAGCCTGCACCGAGCATTCCCAAGCTGTCCCACAACCCGAGCGAGCACACCTTTGCCTTCCACCTCAGACCGAAGAGGAGAGAGCCCCTGGCTGCGCACAGCAGCCGATGAACGCCTGGAGTCTTGCTGGAGCACCTGCCAGCCCTTCACCCTCCAGAAGAGACCCCCACCAAAGCGCCCTCGCTGCCAGAGCTTCCAAACCTTCATTCTTCCCAACCAAGCAGCTCCTGGGAGTCAACTAAGCTCAAACTTGAGCACCGAGCCTACTCTGCCTGTTGCAGGTGAGGGTTTCCAGGTGAGAAGCAAACCACAAACACGAGACATTCTCCGTCGAAATGGCACTTCTGTGGAGCGTGTTTAAAGCCTCAGAGGCAGCCCCAGCTGAGAAGGGCAGCGACCCGGCCAGCCCTGGAGAGCATCCCCCTGCCGAGGCAGAGCCTTCTCCTCGCTGCACAGGTTACAGCAAGGCAGCAGGGGATGGACCTGCCTTTCCAAGGCTGCCACACAACAGCACGGGGGAGAGCTGGCGGTGTCCTACACGGACTCCTTAAACCCTAAGCCGGACACAATGCGGCGAATCACAGCCATGCCAGGAGAAAGAGAGCCCCTCTCTTGGAGGGAGGTTGGGAATGAATCACCCTTCAAACAGATCTCTGCAGCCATTGCCTCACCTCCACACATGGAGAGTTCAGCCTTCGTGCCTGTATAACCTCAACCTCTCTGCTCTTAAGGGAGCCCAGGAGGAGCGGGAGGGATTCGTGGCCAGAGATGAGTCATGTTGCGAGAGAAACAGCAACGTCTCCATGACTGGACAGCCTGCTTTCTGGAATGGACAACTTAGCGTAGAAAAATAACTGAGGTTCAGAAGCGTTACAGAGGCAGGTGTGCTTTATAAGCGCTGCCTTCCCCCTCCGCTGAATCCTCAGCGTACGTTGGCAAGCAGAGGAAGCAGGACCCAAGAACTGGGAGACATGCACAGTGCTTTGAGCATGTACAACTCAGGTTCATGGAAACATGACATGAAAAATGCTCTACGAGACAACAAACTACTGCAAAATAAACTCCACGAAAACTATCATGATCTCGCTGTCTAAACCCATGGCCAGGTGGGTCTTGAAATAATGGGTATACTTCTGATCTTAAAAACCAAGCTGAAGCCTTTGAAATTTCATCTTTCTTTCTGCCCTTCTCTGAAGTACAGAGCAGCTTCTATACGAAGACTGAACAGGATTCCTCAACCTAGAAACCACATAGGAGATAGGTAGGTTTGTAGAAATATGAATGGCCTGGGAAAAACTTAACGCGGAAAAAATTGTCACAATTTGTTGTAAAACAGGAACCCGAGGGCCTGAAATAGTATTAGTCAAAATTAGAGAAAAGTAGTACTAGTACTTTTCCAAGGAATATTCCTTCCTTTGGAACGTACTGCCATAGGTGCCTACAGACACTCATCGCTATAAATCCACAAAGCAACTGGACAAAGGCTTGGCAGGTAAAACCATCAGCAGCGATTAAACAAAGACGTGAATAAAGCCTCCAGCACAGAAAAATGCTGCCTCCAAGGCCCACGAGGGAGAAAGCATATGCACTGCCTGCTTCTACACGCTTTGCTGAGCATCCCCTACTGCTGCTCTCCTGGAGAGCACTTACACTCCCGGCTGCAGGCACCGAGGACGCTTCTGAAGGCTGGAGGGCTTTGCCGGAGCACCTTCTACCACAGAGAGAAGGATCTGGCATCGTGCTGACTGTGTAAACCCACAAACCTCCCGGTACAGATGAGAGCGTGCGGATGCCAGCGAGTCAGGAGGGAGCAGCAGGTCTTTCTGCCAGGCAGATAAACTGGCACAGAGCAGAGCTGTCAGGGTTGGCTCAGGGCAGCTGCAGGCTTCATGTCCTGGGTGCCAAATGAGATGTGACATTTATTTAAGACTCTTGGTTATTTAATATATAAGTCTGGAGGAAAAAAAAACCAACCCAACCACAAAACAATCTCTGTACTGTAACAGCAATGTAGCCCTAGGTGTTTCACTTGATGGGGTGATGTCCGTGGGTCTGTGCTTTGGGACGCTTTGCTGCCATGAAAGCACATTTACTGAATCCAGACGTACCTGCCCTATCGTTACTTACACAACACGATGACCTTATTACAGGCTGTCAGCTCTCTCATTCTTACATGCTTTTGACGTATTTCCCAGAGACAGCAGGACACAGCTCACTCTGCAACCTGAACAAAGCAACACCTGAACTTGAAATTAAAAGAGAGGCTTCTTATACAGCAGTAGAGCAGATGCTTTGGGCTGTGCACTCCTGAACGATGCTCTCTGAGACAGCAGGAACACCACCGTGTTTTATTCCAGCATCCACCTGCACGGCTATGGCCACCGGTTATCTTAGCACATCACGGTAACTTTTAACTATCTGAAAGTAAGAAACCCAGCACTGGGACATCCTCTGTGGGGCCTGTTGTGCAGGAGGAGAGGGAATTTACAGAAGAGCTAAAATATCTTTCCGAATATTAAGCAAACCCTTGAACAAGATTTCAAAACAAATTTCAGGTTTTATGAAGAATGCGTTCCCAGCATTCAACAGCCAGTACCTTCCTCCATCGATTACTGCTCTAAATATTAGGAAGCTGGTAGCCAGATGGATTAGACTGAAGAGAAACAAAACAGCACTCTGCTGCCTTTCGTCCTCACCGTAATATTCTCCCTCTATCCCTGTAACTCCCGCCTCGCTGCATTTGGATTTTAAACCTTTTTAGGACTGCATGACAGTCCGGTTCAGAATATTTGGGTAACAGGGAAAGCAAGTTTAAATTAATTTGCCCAGTTTGTCAGAAAACTATGCCTGGCTCTCACCTCTTCTAAAAGAGACAGGTCCTGCTGCTTTTTCACTGAAAATACAAGCAAGCAACAAAAGCCGAGCTCTTCACTCAGAAGGGTGTCATTGTACCTCCACATCGACCCTCTGAGCAGTTCTTTTGCTCCTGCTGCTATCACGATACCCAACTGCCTCACCATCACCAGCATATTCTGGGTTTTCAAACAGCGTGCAAAGGTCTGCTGGCACCACTTCACCACCGGAGAAGGGAGTCACTTCACCAGGCTAACGATCTCTGGAAAGCGAGAGGAGTCCCCTGCGGCTGGATCCAGCCCTCCCCACCATATGCTTTTTGCTGCACCTCCCATAGAGCTACCTCGGTCAGAGTCAGGAGCGCTGCTCTGAGCTGTTTTGCTGTCAGGAAGCTAATGGCATCACCTACAAAGTGTGCTGGGTCTCTGACAAAGGCCACCTGTCAGTCCCCACGCTCGTATTTCCAGCACTAGAGCAAAACACAGGGCAGTGACAGTCATTTTTAAGTGTTTCTCTGAGGCAGTGCTCATGAGCTACCTTCAGACATCATTAAAACCATCGTGCTGGTTACTCCAGCCCTAGGAGCAGCTTGTTTATAAACCTCACCATTAAATAACTGCTGCCAACACAGGGGTTTCTACAGGACCATTGCCCAGGCTACAACAAAGCTCAGGGCACCCTAATCATCACTGCTGCCACAGCTGATGCTGTCAACAGCTAAAGTCCCCAGCAAAGCCCCCTCTGAGCCCATGCAGCCCATCGCAAGGAAAGGATCCGCTACCCCAGAGCACTGCAAGCCACCGTGAGACAACAGATGGGCAGGAAAAGGGAGATGGAGAGCAATGACCAGCCACAGCATCTGCGGGACAGGTCGCAGGCTCTTCAGACGGCTCTCCTGCACTTAGGAGTCACCCTGCTTTCCACCAGGCTCCTTGCTGTGCATCCTCCTGTAATGGAGCACCCAAAGTATTCCCCATTACCTCCTCCGCACCGTGCTTAGGAAGGGCTGTTGGCTTTGTTACGGGATGAAATACTCCAGCGCAGGAATATCTGGCAGCCAGCACAGAGGCTTTGTGCTGCCCAGCGTGAAGGACCCTCGCAGAATGGATTGAAAGGACAATGAAACTGTTGGATAACGCAAGACAGCGCTGCCGCATATCCAGGATGCCGTGGGCTATTTTTAATCGTTATTGCCACTACAGCCATGAAACGCTGCGGTCCCTGATCAGCTGAAACACTGCTTTTGGCCCACGGGGAAAAACAGGGCAGGAACCTTCATTCTGATTGCCTGGCAAAGGCATGCTCAATACGCCACTTCATAAATCAATCACCCTTCAAGCTACTCTTCTGCTTCTCAGCAGACGTTGATTGATCCACGAGGAAAGGAGACTAATGAATGGTCAGTTCTGCCCCGAAATGCATCCAGGGTTCATGGCACCTAAGAACATACTAGTGATCTCCACTGATGATAGAAGAGACAAGCTGCAGTCCAGGATGCCCTGCAAAGAGCTGAAAACTACGTTCTTCCAGAAATCCTTCACAGGCTAAGAATGGGAGAGGCGGCGTCACATGGAAGTCTGCTTCTGGGGATGAACAAAACAGCCAAAAAGAGACTTTTAACCTCCAAATAACCCTCCTAGCACCCACCCCCCAGCCGTGCTCATGCAGTCAACTCCACGGGTTGCTTTAGCAGCATTTTTGTCAGAAGGGGTGACACATAGTTTTGGAGATATAAAGCCATGAATAACAAAAAAAAAAAGATCAAGCAAATGAAGCACAAACTTAATTTCTTTTCTTCTACCCTCAAAGCGACAGACCATCGGCTTTGAAACACAAGGCCCTAGAGAGGGGCGAAGGCCATACTCTGTTTGCAAGAAATTTAACAACCTTATCTAAAACAGTATATATAAAGAAAAATCATTGTTACAAGCAGTTGTGGAAAAGGGGAACAAAGACAGGAAACGGTTGTTAACTGTTAGCTGATCTGACATGAAGGAACACTTTGGAGACCAATTATACTCACCCATCAGTCTAATTGATTTGAACTATAAAAGCCTATATAACCAATTATTTGTATAAAGTATTAGTTACCAATCCTCAGTCCGTTGCAGCCCTGCTACGATTCACATGCAAAGTCAACATATAATCGCACAAAGTCCTATTTACGCCTCTTTTTGCCTACAGTATATGCCACCCTGCACTCGCTTTGAAGCAGACGTACAAGAACATAAAAGTCCAACAGAAACTAGCCAATCCTGCTGGGAATTCTCACAAGTGAAGGAAGAAAAGTACAACATGCACTCACGACCTGAGGCAAGCAGAAAGGAAAATCCCTTTGCAAAGTTCTTAAATGCCTGGCTGTCCAAGGAAAAGCTAGAGCAGCCTCTTGTAATAACCACGGCATCAGAGCCTGGCTTACACCTTTGGATAACATGGGAAACAAGATCTTTAAAAACTCACCAAACAAAACAAGTTTGTCTGCATCTGCTAGCACTAAACACAAACGGAAATAATTACATCACTTCACGCACTACAGTAAAGCTCTGGAGCCAAGAGGCTGCTGCTTAGGGAAGCAGAAGGTTTCCTCACCTCTCAGCACTGGTAAGAAGCCACTACCAGCCTGCCTGGTGTTGAAGGGTCGGAGAATTGCGCGGCGATGAAGAGCTACAGACCTGACCAGCAGTGGCACACAGCGGTGGCCACCAGAAGCTATGGGGCTGTTGCCGTGAATTTAGCTCGATAGGAACCGAACACACTGCGACATCAGAGCCCCTGTGAACGCTCACACCAGAGTAAGGTTAAAACCAGAAATGGTTTTGGCATTCCCACCCTGGTATCCCGCACGACACAGGCACAGCTCAGGTCAAGATGCAGCGAGGCAGAGGGTTTGCTCAGGCAAGTCCTGAGCCTCCTCCGCTCCGGCTGGAGTCGGTACAAACCGCGAGGGCTCAGCAACCTGAGTGATCTCAGGAACGTGAAACACAACAGAGCGAGGGCTGAACCTCAGTTAAACCCTGCTGCCTATCCACATCCATCAGTGGGTTTGCAGAGAAAAAAGACAAAGGAAAAGGCTTGATCTAGAGGCTAAGTCAATAGGATTTTCATTTTGTTTTCAGACAAGTTCCTGGAAGCTACCGATGGCAGTGCCAGCCTGGCAAGATGACAGGACCTTCGGTAGAAAGGGGGTTCTTAAAGGAAAGAGAAGAGAGGCATGCAGAGGTGGTTGTCTTCTCCAAAGTCTGCACAAAACCACAGACTAGTATCACAGCGAGGTAATGTTTTACTCTTGCGAGTAGCTGAGATGCCCAGAGGTGATGGCACACCCATGCTGCCGTTACTTGTTCAGCCTCAAACATCAACAAACACGTAGGGCTGGGATTTAATGAGCTTCCTGCGTGTGTACAGTGGCCACTAACACACCGCCAAGCCCTTGCAGAGGTGGCCTCATTTACCAAAGTAAGCCGATTCAGCTAAGCCCAGCATCAATTTCAGCTGAAGAAAGGGATTCAGCATCCCAACACATCGACATTCCCGGCTGGGAACCCCATGCTGCTCTGTGCAGGAGCTGAGCAGTCAGTAACGCCCCTGACAATTCCCCTCGGCCCATACGCAACGCGATGCAGCCCCTACCGCAGTTTCCCACCGCGGCCGAGATGCAGAGGCTGCGCTTGCCCTGCTGCCAGCCGAGCACACCTGGTTCTGTAGTTACCGTCATCTTCACCAAACCCAAATGGCTCTAACACACCACATCAAACTCTCTGTCGTGCCACAGGTGACTGAAGAGCTCCACATCAGCTCCCTAATTAATCGTGTTTCATATGCCTTGATTTTTCCTGTGATCTCATGCCTCCTTTTCCCCCATTTGTGATGAAACCTCGGTGTTTTCTCAAGCTGGCGGTTATCACTCACAGCTCCAGAGGCTGCCGCAGCACAGAGAAGCTGCCTGTGGTTAGACCGAGAAGGGCAGAGGCACCTCAGGGCAGTGGCTCAGGCCATCCTGCGTAGGGCAGAAGACCCAGATCCTATTCTGACATCCCCTGCCACCCTGAGCATTGCTGCCACACTAAATACAGTGATCCCCAGCCAGTTCTCCCAGATCTACCCAAGATGCTTACGTTGCCCTAAGGAGATCTTGTCTATTGTGCAAGTGTTGGTGCTGGCTTAGAGGAAGGGGAAGATCTGAGGCCAGCTCATCACGCTTACTGACCAACCCAAACCACACATCCCAGTAGCTCTCCAGTGCTCAGTACCAAACCCCCCTGCAGCAGCCCCCCGCGTGCGGACAGCCTAAGCAGCAGCTGCTGGCCAGCCTTCGGGACTGGGGGGCTGGCGGGACCCTGCCAGGGAGGAGACGGCTCCGGCAGGGCTTGCTTCTCCACGCTGCAGGCTGGAATCACCACCCCTGACGTGTTTGACAAACACACAGATGTGGTGCTTCGGGACACGGTTTAGTGGTGGGCTTGGCAATCCGGGGTTAAGTTGGACTTGGTCATCTTCAAGGTCTTTTCCAACCTCCATCATTCTATGATTCTACGAGGCTGATGGCATTTGCCCCACGCCTAGCAAGCAGCAATGGGGAGGAAACGGTGCTGGGGACCCCCTGCTGTCAGGGCCAGGCAGCAAAGCTCAGCGGCGGGGGAACAAGGCAGCCAGAGCCCTCCCTGACCCAGGGCAAGGCAAGCTCTGCTCCACATCATCTCCAGCTCCCAGCGTGCTGCACTGAAGAAGCCTATTTAGCTGCTCTCTCCTGCCATACAGGAATAACCTGAATCTGGCACAGAGCAAGTCTTGCCGCCCAGGGCTCAGGAGGGGAGACATGACTTCACCCACTTCCTATGGGGACAGGAACTGAGCCAGCGCAGGAAAACTCACCCTGATTAACAACCACGGAGCCAGAATCAGACCCTGCTCGCACCTTCTACCTGCCCTTGAAGTAAGCAATTGAGGAGCCGAGGCTGAACTCCCCCAACTGTGCCCTGGGCGTGCAGAACCACAAAGGATGCTCTGAGCCTGGGTCTGCCATCCACAGCAAACAAGCCAAGATTTGCTTTAGCACAGCTCCTGCTCAGCAGCTGTCAGCCCTCCTGCAAGCTGTGTGGGAAGTTGAGGGAAAACAGGGTATTCATCTGCCAAACACCTAGATGGTTCCTCACCAGGCTTTTAGCACAAGGCTGGAGGCTTCCAGCAGGACTAAAACCACCGAGAACTACTCCTGAGCCACACACGTTACCTCTCTTCTGGGGAAACTGCTTTTTGGGGCTCCGAACCAAGGGGAGAGAGAAGAGTAATGGAATAGGCAGTTCTGCTTGAGGGCTGCCTCCTCTTGGGTATGCTGTCTCCTAAAATACTCCTATGGGTATGGGTTCTGATCCTCCCCTCAAAGAGGGTGAGATCCTGCCCCCAGGCTTTTGCTTCTGCGTTAGGCTCACAGAACTACTGAAAGAGAGCCATCTGCATCGTTACTTTTATTACTGACAGCAATAAAAGCATCTCAGTATATAGCGCCTCTCAGCCATGCACAAGCTCGGTGGTGCTTTGCTAATTACTGAAGTTTTCTGTGCTGACAAAGAGATGCCAAGGGATGCAGCAACCAATGGGGAAAAACTGCACAGAGGAATTTCAATACCGCACCACAGATCCCCTGGGCTAGAAGCGTGTTGTAGCGCCTTGCCACAAGAGCCAGTGGGCACTGGAGGCACCCACATACAGGCACAGGATCTGGTCCTACACCTTGAAGACCACCCATCATACTATACTAGTACTCGTTGGAGACAGGAGCCTACTGTGAGTCAGCATTTAGGGAGCTCTGAGTAGAGAAGCAATTCTCCTTCCACAACTCCAAGCATCTCTCTGGCACCTCCTGTCTCTGGCAGCCTTCTCCACCTGCATGGAGCACCTGCCGTAGACGTTATTGTTTCTGGATGGCATTGGACTGGTGGATTTGCTTTGCACCTCTGGCACACCTCTGGAAACCCGTCATGCATCTCCTCAGCCACGTGTCCCTGAGCAAAGCTCACCTTCCCACACCAAGCTGGTGCTACGCTGCCAGGTTGCAATAAATGTTGTTACTGCAGCAAACTGGGTTTGGTGTACAATCAGCAGCACTCAGGGCAAGCAGCTTGGGCATCATCTCACTTGAGCAGGACTTGACAGCTGAAAGAATATCAAAACTTTATGAATACTGGCTTGGTTGAGACTAGGACTTACCTCCATAAACTTATTTTCCCACATCCACACGGTCCACACAGGGTGGGCTGAACGTCATCTGGGAAAGGCCAAGTGACCGACAGGACTTTCAGTGGAATTGAAACCTTTTCCAAAGCTGTACGAGTGCTTCACACGCAGGTTTCAGAAACCCTTTCAAGTACCATGATCTGATGTTAAGGTGCTGGACAGGGATACGCTGGAACCCTGAACATCCCAAGTCACCCTCATTTCAGTACGAGCTGGGATTTTTCACACCCAGACACATGTACACAGGCGAAAAGGAGGAGTTTAGGCACGTAAAGCACTGAAGGACAAGTTTTCATTGTAAATCATTACGCTCATAGCAGCAAACATTTTCTCCACGCTCATCCATAAATTTGTAGCAACAGAACTGCCACCACACACACAGTCTATCCAGGGGACAGTACCTGTGCTCCTAACCAGCCCAAAGGACACACAATTTAAATCAACCAAATCATACGCTAAGGGAAAAATTGTGACTTGTTCACATGGAAGAGCTCCATGCTTGCTTAAGCAATGCTAGGGACAGATCTGACCCAGCTTCAGCAGAAATTTAAGCAATGTTCACCTGATCCTGCGTAAGTCACCCTAAGAAGGGTGTGATCCATTGAGAACTACTGCTGCCTGCGAGCAAGTCAGTACCGATACACAGCCAAGCGAGGGAAACGCCTCCCAACACCTTAAACTGCTGTTTTGCTCTTAGCACTTCTGTTTCTTAATAAACACTCTGTTGGTGGCTCCGAAAGAGCAACCCGGCTGCTTTCTGTACGCGCGTCACAGGGAGCCTGCCGTGGTGCCGGACACATTAGCCAGGGCTCGCCGCGCGAGGTCAGGGAACGCTGTCTGGTGCTCTGCACTACTCCTGCAATAAGCTCTGCACCACACCTCGAAAGACTGATTGATTAAACGTTTCTGCTTCACTTTAGCAATTAATCTCAGCAGCCTTTCACTTACCTGTATGCTTCAAAGCTAGAGAGATAATCCCTTCATTATCCCCTTGCTCTCCTTCGCAATTCGTAGTTTATTTCAAAATAACTGCAACATTGTACTGGCAGGCAGGAATGAAATCCTGGGTTCTTCTCCCAGGGAGCTGCACGTGTTCCTGGGAAAACACCCATCTCAGAGCCGGCAGAGAGTTTATCCCCGTGGCCTACCCACACAAATCACTTTTGCAAAGATCGACTATGGAGGAACCAGCTGTTTCAGTAAGAACAAGACTCTCAGGTTTTTCAAAGCAAGCCACAAAGATCCTGGCCCTAATTATTCGCTCACTCTGTTCCGTCACAAAGTATAAACCCTACGGCCCTAATCTCCACTGTCACTGCTCATCTGCCCCAGAGAAATTCTAGCCCTCTGAATTTTATCCTATAGATTCTGTATAGGCGTACAAATAAGGCACTGATTCACCAGTATTACTTCTGGTCACTGAATCCGTAATATGTAGGCAATGCTCAGTATACTAAGAAAATGTATACTAACCATAGTAAAAGTTTACCATGCTTTGATCTGATGAGACAACAAACTCCTTTTTCAACAAAATGGCTGTAATATGAAGATGGGTTTTTTTAATTTTATTTTTCTAGTGTGCACACTGGTGTGTGTTTCCCTATACAAACTTACAAATAACGGATAAATCACTCAAAGTTTTTTTTCTCTATCTTGTACAACTGATACCATGCACAACGGAATGAAGTTAGAATTCTTTAAAAAGTTGAAAAGTACAGTAAAAATATGAACTCTGAAAACATTTAACATTTTTTATGGTTTGAGTTGTCTCTGCAAGTTCATCATGTTGGAATATCTACTTTTATATCAGTGCTTTTGTTTCTCAAATCCTCCGTTAAATCCCAGATGTTCTTTGAAACAACAAGAAGAAAAGAGGCTCAGAGTAGAAGTGCTGTGTGAGAAAATGAGAGAAGACCTCCGAAGGAAAGAAGATCAATATTGTAAAGAGATGGAGGAGAAACAGAAACTTGAGTTACACTCTAGGAATTTAGAAATGGAGTTAAGAACACTGAGAAAGCTCTTGAAACAGGTATATTAAATAATGAATTAAACTCTTTGTCTTATTTTCTGCTTCTTTTCAATTGTATTCCAGTATGCCTAGAGAAGGAGGCGCTTTGTTCATGGAAGAGGCGTTGGATAACAATTGTCAGGTTTTGAGAACAGTAGGGTACAGTTGGTTCACAATTGGGCTGGTTTTTTTTTTTTTTTGCTTTTCAGTTTATTATTCCTTTTTTCCTTTTTCAAAATTGAGGTTTCATTTGTATTTCAGGCAAAGCCTTACTTTTTTTTGAATTACTACAAAACATCCTGTATTTCGCCTTCTTAAATTTTCATAAGAAAATTTAAATTTATTTATTTATAGGTGGATTATCATAACGGTGGGGAATCAAAAATGTTTTCAAGTATGCAAGGGAGAATGGGAAGATGTATTGCTAGCTCTGTTTTTTCTTCAGATGCAAGCAGTTTTATTGTATTACTGTAGGTTGAAGAGGAACGTGATGAAACACAGAGACAGCTCTCTCAGGAAAAGAGGGCCAGAGCCCTTCAAGAAGGAATTTTGAACAACCACCTTGGGAGACAAATGGAACTAGAAGAAGAGACAAGAAGATCTATAGGAAAAAAATCAGAGGTAAGCAGATTTTTTTTCTAATAAATTAAATTTCACCATGTTTGTTTTAAAGTCATAATAAATCTTACATAACTTTTTCTGTTTCTTGATGGTTTATTTACTGTTTACCAGTGTAACTTATCTGGGTAAATACCTTTCTTGTTTTCTCTTATGTCTAAAAGTTCTGGAAAGCAGCATCACTCCTGTATGTACCTGAATTACTTGTGCAAGTAGGAAACTAATAGAAGACACTGTTTACACCGTTTCTTAACCTATCTGTTATTTTCCATTTCATAGACATTTTGTCATCACTTTTTAGGCTTTCTAGCAGTGAAACACCTAGCTACCTATGGCAAGGTTGACCAGGAAGAAAGTTGTTTGACAGTGTTTGTGTTTCCATTGCTTTTTTTTTTTTTTTTTTAAATTAGTTATTCCCTTATTGAACTTACTTCAAGTATGCCTTTCTTTTCCACCTCCACATAACTAAAATTTTATGATCGAATATCAGCAATGAATTCAACTCTCTGTAAGAGTTAGAGTAACTGGAGGAGAAAAAGCAATCATAAGCACTGTATTAAAAAAGATCTTGGAAAGAATTTACTGAATTTCCTAAAGAATGTGCAGTGCCTGGAAGCCTTTTTGTTCTTGGCTGTGCTGCCCAATAAATGTAGGGTGAATGTGTTTTAAGTGGAAAAAAGTTATACATACAATAAAGAGGAAATATACAGGACTATTGCATTCCGGGGGTGATTGAGTTTTATAGCTAACTTCCAGTAACACAAAAGGATAAGTGTTCAGAAGACATTTGAGAAGGAAAATACCCTTTCTAGCCTTGTTTTTACCAGATCTGTAGCACACCTAATTCAACCTTAAAGGCAGTATTATAAAGGCATGCACATACAAGAAAGCGCTGTCATTTTAAAAGCTTTGGTTGCTGGTTTAAGGGGGGAAAAAAACGTAACTGTATATTTGGGATGTTCATTTAGGTTTTAAGGATATGTTGCACTTCCGTTGTGTACGTACATTGTACATGTGCATGGGTTCACAGAGTAGCTTATTGCCTGAAACTTCATCTTTGAAGTCATGCTTTAGTACTAGAAATGTTAAAATGCAGTTTATTGCTGCAGGTTTTTTGTAGATTCATTTCCCAATTGGCTCTTTATTCATGTTCCCTGTCCTTCAGGAATCCAGCACTGACAGAGAACAGGATCTGTTGTACAAGAATCAGTTACTGCAAGATGAGATTGCTATGCTAAGGCTAGAACTCACTCAAGTAAGACTTAGGCACCAGGAGGAAGAAGGAAAATATTTAAAGGAAAATGAGACCTTGAAAGAAAAAAATGAAGCTCTCAAAAAGGAACGTAAACTGAACAAGGAAGCATTAAGACAAATGTTTTTTCAGTTCAACACGGAGCTGGACTTACTAAAGACAGAATCTGCAGTGCTGACTTCCAAACTTGAGCAGACAAACAAAAGCAAAGACAGACTAGAGACAGAAATTGAATCATTTCGTTCCTCCCTGAATGCTGCAGTTCAAGAACTTGAACTTCATTTGTCATCAGAAAGCAATGCTGAACTGCGGCGAATGAAGAGACGGGACGCAGCTTGATGCAAGCAAATGTCAATTTATTGTACAGAAGCACGAGGTTTTATACACTTTCAGAAGCTGCGTGTTTTAAACTAATTGGTTCTTGAAGCTAAGCCTTGCATACTAGGCAGTCTCTGATTGGTGGTTAACTACCATCAATTAACAGCAAGGTGTTATCTTTCCTTGGCGCCATCCTTGGCGCCATCCGTCTCCCACCCCCCTGTGCTCTGCAAACATGCCTCATCATGTTAATTGTTGTCTAGACAAGCTCGAGCACATTCCCCTCAGCTAACTGATTGCCGCCCATGGTCCTAGTTCGCAGACTGCTCCTGCATCTCCCCCTTCCTGTTGCACAAAAAGAACCTTTGAAACCGAACGAGTAAAAACAAGGTACAAGTAATAGAACAAATAAAAAAGCAACTAAGACATATTATCAATGTCAAAATAACCCATTGTCTCTGTTCCGTGCAATTTTACAATTTCCCCTTTTTGTTTTTGAACAGCTAGTACCAGGTTTGCCATGTTCTGCAGGGCCCTTGCAAACATGACAGCAACCAAGGTAATAGCAAACAATACTGCCAATTGAGTGAATGGATGCCAAAAAGGCTGAAATTTTCTCAGATTTTGATAACATGTTGCTGCAATGGGGCGCCTAAAATCCACGCAGCACATACCATCCAAATCCTCACAGCCATGTCCTTGAACCAACAACAAAAAGCAGTGGCAATTTTGACTCACATTCTGAACTGCCTACCAAACAAGGTGATTTAACTCTTTAATGCTTTCCCTGCTGTTACTCCGGATAAGAGAAGAACCGCTGCAATACGTTCCCATCATAGCCTCCTACTACATTAGCATCTACAGAAAGACAATGATCGACATTCAAAGTGTAAACAATATCATCTTTTGGATTAACATTATACATAGGTGGAAGGGCACACCAAACAAGAACTGGTTCAGTCAAAAAGTTCGAAACATAGCATGCCTTCTCTGAACATACCTCTGGGGTCATTCCCTTCATTCCCTCTCTTTTTTATGCAAAGAGAAACACTTCCACCAAAACAGAGAAGCCCCTATTTACATCTCTGAGCCTGGACACAAACCCGCAGCTGTATGCTCCACCAGGCTCAGGGCAGGAATCATTCATGCAGTTACATAGCTATATATCTCTACAAGCATGCAGACACCTATTAAACACTAGATAACCATGTTTATCTTTCCTATTCTCCTTCACAATACCTAGCTGTTCTCTCATCTCTTGTTAGGTCAAATATTCTCCAGTTTCCTCTCCTATCTCTCTCTTCAGACATTCTCTATCCTCTTTTTTGCTTAATTGCGAGGAGGCAAAGGGGGTGTGTAGCTGGGTGACCATGACCTGATTTATGTTACAATCAACTAAACACTGAATACAGAAAAAAAAAGCATGGGAGACCTAAGGCAAACATCAATAAGGTGGTTAAAGGTAATTATAATAAATCCTGTAATACTTTTGAGTCATGGCCCAAAGTTTCCCAGCCGTGAGAAGAGACCAAAGGCATCCCGCCCCTGGCTCTGTTGCAGATCTTTGTTTTAAGGCTTTTGAGTTTTGTATACTTTTGTAAATTAATTCACAGTGGTCACTCAGATTCACGTAACACATCCTATCAAAGTCTTCACACTTGTGTCCCTGTGCTAATAATAAAAATCAATAGCACCTCGGTTCTGTAGCAACATATGATGGACAGGATCAACATCTGTTAATAAGCCAGAAAAAAAAGAACAGTATTTGTAGTATTACTTTGTTTAGCAAGCTAGCAGCCTAATTTACTAAGCAAGTTAAGAGCGTGTACTATTCTTACAGAAGAGATTAGAGAAGCAAAAATCTGTTATGCTGCATTCCAGAACTCGGCCTCAGAATTACAGTCTGCTGTGAGTTCCGCGTTACAATCATTTGACACATGTTGGGGTTGCGATTGTGAAAGTTGCCCATTTACAATTTTCATTGGCATTATCACAGCTAGTTGTTTTAAAAGCAACCCTTGAGCTTCCTGATGTTCGACTTGTTGCAAAATATTCTGAAGCCAAAAGTTAGTATTACAGTTAGTGACTCTCTAGGACCCCGCAACACTGTGGCAAGACTCCCGCATCCGGACTGCCTTAATAGCCGTCTCATTCATTTGCAAACAGTTGTCCCTGGGATGCCTTGCCTGAGTCACAGAATCGGCACAACTAATTGCTCCAGCCAACTGCTCATAGTTAACAGCAATTCCCCGATTAAGGTTTTCAATCAAGGCCACTACACATAGCTCACAAAAATCAAATAACCACATCATATACTGTATCAGTTAGTACCATACAAAGCAATAACTTCCAATCATGCAGTGTGAGTGTATAAGGTTCTGCCATCACTTCAAGAAGGAACATAGCAAATGTATTATGAATCCTCCCTTCCCGCACTGCTTTGCTTAACTCTTTAACAGCCTTGTATTGCACAGGCTGCCACTCTGCAGGTTGATTTGTCTGACAAAATACTAAACATGCCATAGCGACTCCCAAATCCCATCACTTAAGTGTTTCCCACTTGCATTCCTGCCACCAGTCCCTCAGACTCCCTTTCACCCTCCCCAAAAATACAATCAATGCATCAGGAGAGACAAGGGGGTGGGGGAAAGGTCTAGCTCCTTTTCCAGATCTATAGGACCTGGATCAAAAGGTTTATCAGTGTCAATGGAATCATTGTCCGAGTTGCCCTGTTCCCGTGCTTGGTCCTGTGTTGTAAGGGTCGCTGCAATCAGTGACAGAAGCTTTGGGGGCAGAGGAGGTGTGGACGGAATCGCCATCGCTGACTGTGTCTTGAGAAGAGTCGTGCTGTCGGTGGAATTTACAGCTTCCTCTGGTTTAGCACCGTTAGTAGAATTAGTCCACACTTGGCAAAGAGTAGTCAGAATTTGCCACCAAGATGCTAAATGCATTCCCGACACGGAGTTCCCCTCCGCGGCAGCATCATACAATTGGCTGCTGTATGTGCACACTTTCATTCTTTCAAAGTCTCTAAAGTTTCTTGGCTGCTCACCTGTCTCGATGAGTACAGGTGTTATCCTCGGGGTTTAGGTTGTCCGCCTGGTCCAGACAGCAAGACGATCGTTCAGCCAAGCCGTCTCCTCCGGAACGCAGCCCTCTTCCACGAGCTGTCTTTTTTCCGTCCGTATTCTTCCAAGGCTTCGGAACACCACCATAGGGGTCACCATTTGAGGAGACTGAGGCACGGACTCACGGATCTGACTAGAAGACCCTTCATGACTCCATATACGTCTCTTTCTGGGGACGAAGCCTGATTCCCCATTACGGATTTCCCACAGCTCACCTCTCAACTCCGGAGGGATTTCAGGCCGGCTCCTGCTTCCTTTCAGCAGATCAGTCAAAGTTCTGCGGGATTCGCTGCATGTCGCTCAGATAGGCGATTCGAGAGCCCTTCACGTCAGATCCTTAAACGCATCACGTCGGGGTCACCAATTTGCGGCGAATGAAGAGACGGGACGCAGCTTGATGCAAGCAAATGTCAATTTATTGTACAGAAGCACGAGGTTTTATAGACTTTCAGAAGCTGCGCGTTTTAAACAGATTGGTTCTTGAAGCTAAGCCTTGCATACTAGGCAATCCCCGATTGGTGGTTAACTACCATCAATTAACTGCAAGGTGTTACCTTTCCTTGGCGCCATCCTTGGCGCCATCCGTCTCCCACCCCCCTGTGCTCTGTAAACATGCCTCATCATGTTAATTGTTGTCTAGACAAGCTCGAGCTCATCCCCCTCAGCTAACTGATTGCCGCGCATGGTCCTAGTTTGCAGCCCGCTCCTGCACTGAACGAAGATTTCACAGAGAACGTGATGAATGCCTTTGCTTGCAAGTCGAGCTCCATCGTGACCTCTCTGACGTGCAAGAAACCAACAAGAGCTTGTCTCTGCAGCTGTGTAAAGCTAAAAGCAAAGCTAATAGGCTAGAAAATGAGCTTCACCAGTTGAAGCAAATGCTCAGAGAAAAAGCTTTGCTTTTAGAAATGGCAAAAAAGAATTAAGTCAAGGCCAGGGTCGGGCAAAGGAATGTGATCATGCTCGACAACTTGAGAAAGATCCAGTAAGCAAACTTGTAATAAAACAAGAGTCCTTGCAGGAGCGATTGGCCCAGCTCCAGGGTGAAAACCTTTTTACTCCATCAGCAATGGGAAGAGATGCAGAACAAGAGGATCATGAAAGAAAAAATGGTGGATTATGTGCAGCACTGTTTTAATGACATTTTCAGCAAACTTAGAGCTGATACAGAAAAGCAAGTTTATCTAATAGAAGAGCGAAACAAGGATTTAAATGCCAAGTGTACTGATTTAAGGGAACAAGTCTTTAAATATGAGACTGACGTAGTAGAAAGACAGGTAAAGTATATGCGTAGAAAGAACAATTTAAAGTTTGTCCATTCTTGAAATTAGTTTGTTCCTACAATATATCCGGTGTAAGTTATATGCATGGGACCAAAGAATACTGATTTGTTCTGGTTTGTTATGTTTCTCTCGGAATTGCGGAAAGTTTTGGCAACGGGGATATTAGTCCTCAGATCTAAGCAGAGAACAGAAAAAAGGTATCCAAGTCTAAGCTTTGATCAAGAAAGGTGATTCTTCTCTAGAACTTTTTTTCATCTATTTTCCTTAGTCCATGTTATGCCCTATAGAATAGTCTTAAGTATTTGATGGTTTTGATGTAAGTATTGCACTGATGACATGAATGAGAGTGGTATAAAAGGAGGAACCATCCAATACACGAGGGCTGAGAAATGAAGGTACAGAGAAGTGAAGTGGTTGGGGATAGATTTATATGAAGCTTCTATAGAGGGGAAAAAATAGGTTCTCTGTAAGCTGCTATCAAGATTGAAGAGTATTAGTAATGTCCAGCTGTTGATTTCTGTGTGTGTTTTGAGGGTTCTGAGGGGCCTGCCTGTTCCTCAAAGTTCATGTCAGACGGTGACCTTAAGCTTTCTCTTTTATGATGTGTAGCCACACTCCAGCAGTACTGTCAATCATTGTAAACTGTGACTTGCTTTGTATTCTTACTACCAAAATAATGGGTTCCTTTTGAAGATCATGTGAGAGAGTGTGTGTGTGTATATGTATATAGCTATACATATATATGAGCTGTGCAGATTTTTGTAAACCTAATCTATCAGTACTTCTAAAACGAGCTGAGTAAGAAGACTACAAGAGGATGTGATTCAGCATACCCTTAAAGTGTATCTCAAAGGAGCTTTCAGATATTTGTATTCATTTAATTGTATTTGTATAGTGAAGAAACAGAAGAAAGAACAATCTAACACAAAGTCCTGCCTTCAGTCACCAGAGTAATATTTGCAGTCAGACTGTGGCTCTTAGATCACAACAGATTTCTTTGGGTTTTGTTAGGAAAAAAATACCTGATGGCAGTGTGTTCCTGTGTATTGTTCAAGGAAGAACAATACTTGAGCCTTTTTTATGTGTTAGGAAACAGAAATCCTCATGAACAGCTGCTGATAGTCAAAGGTTCTCAGCTGAGAAAGATGACGAGAGGTCATCATCTGCGCAGATGCCTGCTGCTGGCAGGCAAAATTTCATACTTTTGGGTTCAATCTAGACAGGTCTAATTGTATAATAAAATAAGTTAAAGGCGTATTTCATGTTCTTAGAACTTTCTTCATGCTCATTTTACTGTTTCGTTAGGGCATGCTTGGACAACTGCAGCAGGAGCTTGCTGATGCACCTAAAAAGCAATCTATGCCAGAAGCTTCACTTGAAGTTACTACACGCTACCACAGTGACCTGGAGAGAGACAAGCTGCGCTTGCAAAAGGAGTTGGAAAGAAAGTTGAAAACTAAGGTACTTAATGTCTGTAACTATATGAATAAATCTGAGTGTAGCTGTTGAAAGTAGGAGCGAATGTTGTCCTTTTGCACCACCTTTTGCAGTGTTCTTACGAAAACTGAAGTATAGAGGGAACCAGAGGAGCTTTGCAGGAAAGCTGTAGGGTGATTTTGTGTGTGTGTGCATGTCATCTTATCCCCCAAAGTTGTAACCTCATCCTGTCGCTTCTAGAGTATTCCTTCTTCCCACCAGCTCCAGCTGCTGTTCTTGGTTATGGTTCCTAAGGTGTGTTTTACACTCCACATCAACCTTGGCCATAGGTCTTGGATGGGTGGAGGAGAGCTTAGGCCTGTTTCTGTGTAAGTTACTGCATTGTCCTGCGCTCTTGTCTTTTCCGGCCACCTTACTTTTTCTTCTGCCACTGTTGCTTTCACAGACGCAGAAGCAGAACATGCTGGCTCTGACATCCAAGGACTTGCACAGCACGTGGGAGGAGCACTTGAAGTCAAGATCCCACCTTGAAGAGCGCGTTGCTCAGCTGGACGAGGAGAAGGCTGAACTGTTGCAACAGGTGAGCCCAGAAAATTCTCCAGGCACCGGGCCAATACCCAGGAGAACCACATGCACCTTCTGGTCAGGTTCTTACATATCATTGCTTTCTGTTATCCTTGCCATTCAGGCTGCGAGTACCTTATCGTTTGGGGGTCACGGAGGAAGCAAATAAAAGCTAGATGGGTATCTTTGTGTAAGTTCTGGAGTGGCTCTGTTGGGAAGAGTTCCCAGTGTGGTTTGCTATCAGTTGAGCACATCGAGCAAGGCCACAGTTCCCAGTTCTTCCTTGGATTTTGTGTGGTCATCTTCTGACCCCTTGGTTTCTAGGCGGGTTTATGTTTCCAGTGCGTGTATGGAGGAGCTGCTGTATGTTTTCAGCGTAGCGGGAGCTTAAAAGCCTTGCAGAAAAACATACTGAAGGAATGCTGGGTAAATGAACGAGTGCTTGGGAAACAAGCAGCGCCTGCCAGTTGCCAAGGGGCGGCCTTCCCCTTTTCTCCTTTTCTGTAGAGGGAAAATGGAAGAACAAAGTCAAAACAGCTGCCAGCTCTCCTCTGGTGTGGCTGAGAAAACACCAAGAGGAGGAAAACCAGCATGTGGCTAAGTAAATGCCCACACAGAAGAGGTGGAGGTAATGGCCGAGGGGAATAAAATGTTGAAGAACTCCAAAAGATCAGGTTCCTCCACAAGCCCCTGCCTGCTGGTTGGTGGAAGATCCCATGAAAGCTTTGGATGGATCGATGTTCTCCCATGAAGTGCATACCTACGTAATCCCTACTATGAGCAGAGGCACTGCCAAAAGTGTTCTCCAGCATCTTTTCCACCTGTTATGTCTAGAAGAGGATGGCCTTTGCTTCAGGCGAGGGCATCTGTTTCTGTAGTTACATATTGGTCTGTTTGCTGTGAAACCTGAAGGGATGGATGGAATAGCCTCGGGAATTCCGTCCCATGGCATTCTGTGGAACGTGGCTAACAGATAGAGATGTCCAGCAGCTTCTCTGTGGAGAGCGCTAGATGCACAGACTGTACGTAGGTATTTTTCCTGTGCTCTGTGTGCGTGATACATCTTTCTTTTCTCTTTTGAAAGTGCGAGAGTGAAAGAAAGGAAGTGAAGAAGCTGGTAGAGTTGAAACGCCCAGTTGAACTACGTCTGGCCCAAGAAATGAAAAGAAACCTCGATCTGCAGAAAGACTGTAAGAGGTACGGCTTTTTAGCGTGGTGAAGAGGTATCCCTGCGTAGGAGTCATGTTTTATTAAACTTTAGTGTAAAAATAGGTGTACCTAACTGTGAGCAGATGCCAGCCTCGTGTTAGTTCTTGCAAGGTACTTCTGTACACCAGCCCCTGGTTTTCAATAGCTGCCAAAACAACTGCAGCTGCAGGTTGCCCTGCAGTTCTCCTGGGAAAAAGGGAGTCTTTCATTCCTCTTTTCAGGTGAAATCTGGACTCTCCAAGTGTATGTGGCACAGGAATACTGTTTTTTCCTGGTAATTCCTGGTGTGTCAAGTACATTAAAGATAAAGCAAGCTGTGTCTGTGCTGTTTACATGAGAGTATGTGAAAAAGTCCAGTTTTGTTCCTTTTTGCTTCATTGTTTTCATGACTAGTTTGCTGTGCAGGTTGAAGAGGCTGCTGAGCAGAGCTACGAAGGAACTAAGGGTGTATGAGGCGAGAGGGGGACTGTCCCAGCTGAATTTGCAGGGAGAAGTGAAGAAAATGGTCAATGAAATTGGCAGATTAAGAACAAAGGTGAGCTTTATTTTGTTTGGGTTATTGTGGTGGTTTTTCTTTTGTAACCTTTGTTCTTTCTTTATACTTCTTTTCATGTTGTTGATTTTGACTACTTTTTTCTTGGCTGTATTTCTGAAATTATTTGGCTGGTTTTTGATGTTCCTTCTATGGTCACAGTAGTAGGCGACTGTAATACTGATGTAGCTCTTAGGGGTAAAGATGGAAGTGTTACGTACACAGCAGTATCTGCGAGGGCGCATCAGGGGTAGGCTGTCCTGCAGAGGAAGGGCAAAGCAAGAGCCACAGCAAGGCTGGCAGGGTCTGTGACCACACAGGCCAGGGATCAGCCCCACAGGCCCTCACCAAGAAGAGCAGAAGAGTTCTGGGGACAGTTCTGGGGACAGTAAGCAGAGTCCTCCAAGAGTGCAGATCACCAGGCCAGTCCATAGGGATGGGCAGGTCTGCAGTCCTACTGGGACGTCACGTCCATGGGTGAGGGCCAGGGCTGAGAGCAGTGAAGGCCCAGCACAGGCCTGGCTGCAGCTTGAGGCCGTGGCAGCATCGTCGGGCTCCGACGGATGCATTCCCTCTCGGAAGAGAGGGGAGTAACGCCACCATCACTTGGAACAACTCTGTGCAGTTGGCCTTGCCCAAGGTCACCCCCTGAAGCCTGTCTCAGGCATGAGTTGAGCAGGAGGCAGGTGGGGGTTTGCTTTTCGGAATGGTGTCTTTGCTTCCCAGGGCACGATGCAGTGTGAGGTGATGCGGAAAAAACCCTGTAACTTGTTGCTTACTAGTAGCTGACTCGGTCCGTCTTTCCCTTGTCATGGAGACCCACAAATGCTTTTGAGGTTGCTCTGGCTGTTCGGTAGCATGTAACCTGTTAGCTGCTTCTCCGCTCATTACTGAGATAGCTGTGTTTCAAAGTTATGCTCCTTTTTAGAAGATATTATTGTAGAACGAGTCAACTGCCTTGACAGTGGCTCACTTGTAGTTCACAGGTTAGCAGCATATTTGTGTTCCTGTTGGAAGAGTTATTTTGAATGACAGGGAATGGAATGACGTTTGGGCAATTTTAAATAAGTGTAAAGTTTCTACGTATTTTAGAGACTTTCAAGTGTTGACTCTGGTGGTTTCCCCCTCTTTTTTAAAAATAAAAGATGATGGGATATCATGTTTTATGGTTAATAGGTATAGACGATGGATGTTTCTGGAGGGGGAAAGAAGGGGATAGAAGCTGTAGTTGACCATTGGGACCTATGGGAAGTCTGATATTTCCTGGAAATCTTTTGAAAACAAACTGTAGCTTTGACCTAAAGAGACTGTCTTCTGCCACCACTGCTGTAAAAGCGGTGTTCTGAACTACTACTTCCAGATCTATTAACGTAATGGAAGGAAAGGGTATCCGTTTCTTGTCTTGTCAGTTCTGTGACGAAGCTTTGACCGTGTGACAGCATGTGACAGTTCCTCTGAAGCATGATACATGGTCTATTCCGCACGTCACTATAACTCGAAAGTTATAAAGTAGGTATGTTTATTGCGCGCAGATGCACGGGGGATCGCTCCTCCACAAGCGTGCATACCCGAAGTGACGAACCATCCCACATTTATACAATGAAACAAATGAATATTCAATTAACGCCTATACATATTTGTTACCTAAACCCCGCTTCATATGTTAATTAGCTTATCAGTCCGTTTCCTGGAATGTGGTGGTCTTGCAGGTTTGTAGGTGATTCATGTTCTTGTGACCATCCAATCTTCTCCAGCAAGGAGACTTAGCACTCCCTCCTTCTAGATAGCATTTGAATGTCTCTCATCTTTTCTCGTTCTCTTTTAAATAGCCCCTTTGTTAGAGGAAGAAGGGCAGGCGTCTCCCCGTCTCCCCTTTGTTAGAGGAAGAAGGGCAGGCGTCTCCTCAAAAACTGTAGTTGTCTCCTCAGAGCTGTGTGCCTATGTGACCAGACACCGCACCCATGACTAGTCACCATACCCACATTCCTTGAGCAGACATATACAATCACAGTCGATGTCCATTGTCCCCATTTCACACTATTTCTCCATATCAATCCCCCCTTTTCTATCAAACTAAGTAAATTCTTTTACTTAAGCAGTCTTCCCGAATGATATAAAGCATCATACATAAGTGTTACCCTTTTAAACATTCTCCAAACCCACAAATATAACATAATGGTTAGTATTAAGGAAATTCCTAAACTGATCAATAAGATCACAAAAGTACCATAGTGTTAAGAATTCCTGTTGCAGAAGGTGACCAGCCAAAGAGAGTATCCCACCAATTATGGTTTCCATCCTGTTCTACCTTTTTTAAAACTTTCTTGATCCCCTCTACATCATCATGGATCATAAGAAGAGTTTCATGTCCCTTTTCTTTGGTTTCTTCCAGTATACGTTGTAAATCTGCATGTTTTAATAGTTCTTTTATACTGCTTATATTTAGTCCTATGGGGGTAGGAATTATCATCTGTGATAGGGTAAAGTTAGATGTAAAATTACAGATACAGTAATTTGAATATTGTGCAGTCTCCTTTACCTCCCCATCTACAGTTATTGTGTTACACTTAGTTCTCAAACACGCACATCCCTTCCCTGCATATATAATTACTGTTTTCAAGTTTGCATTTGGTTGGGCCTCGAAATGACATATTTTCTGATCTGTATCTAAACAAGTATCCTGAGCCATTATAGTATTGCTTTCACAGAGGAAGGCCTGCTGCTCTCGCATAATACAAGATTCTAAATCTACTGTTTGCCACTTGTCGCCTGTCTTTCTGGCCCATGTTCTATGTTCAAAAGGATATTTTCCTAGGCATATTATAAAGATGGGCTCGGTTAAGGTAAAATTGTGCCAGCATTCCCGTGAATTAAAGCACATGGCTGTATTTAGAAGGGTAAATTCCTTATCTACCTTTCTGACATTAATCAGGGTGTCTCCTGAAATCTTGGTGTTATCTTTTTCATTATATGTTTGACACCCTACTTTTATCCTATCTCCTAATTTTCCCCATAATCGGTCGACTTTGTGTACATCCTCCCGATCCCATTGATTCTTTTGGTACACCTCATTTTCAGAAAAAAAAACCACCATAGCTAGTTTCGCCTTTGAGTCCACCTTTCCCATTATTCCAGTGTGTTTTTTCTGGGCATGATTCCAAGGCCAGTTATCAGGCTCTTGGTTGTAGGCAAGAGAGAGGGTACAAAAAAACACAAATGGTTTAAACCCACTATTGATCATTTTAAGAATCTAAACGTTCCTCATATATACATATAAAATCTGTTTTGATCAAAAATATCTTTGTTTGAGTTGGGGCTTACTGATAACAAGTTGGACAAGACTGGCCACTGGCTCAGTCCCAGACTCTTTTGTTCTATATTGTTTGTTGTGGTGCCCTTCCCATATGGTGGATCCACAACCGCTCAGGTTCACTTACTTGCCACCCATATTGTTCCCATTTGTCCGAGTAAATTTGAGTTTCAGTTCTTTTTTTATCTGGGGTTACTTTCCACGAAGTTGCAGGGGCTTTCTTGATCCGGGTATGGTGAATCCAAGAATTCTGTCCCTCAACCTTGATTGCAGTGTAGGTGGTGAGTAGGACTTGAAAAGGTCCGGTCCACTGTGGTTCCAGGGTTTTATCTGTAAAACACTTAACGTATACATAGTCCCCTGGTCGTATATCGTGAACAGGTCCATCCAGACCCCTACTGCGTGTTCCCATCACATGCTTGCATTATTCTGGACACAAAATGTGGTCCTCTATCCGAGGACATTACCGCTGGGACTCCAAACCTAGGTATTATCTCTTGGAGTAGTATTTTGGTCACTTCCCGGGCTTTAGCAGTTCTGCACGGGAAGGCTTCTGGCCAACCTGAAAAGGTATCTGTTAGTACCAATAAATATCGATACCCCCCTTTTCAAGGAAGTTCCGAGAAATTGGATCTGCCAATGTTGCCCTGGAACATTTCCTCTACTAATGTTCCCTAGTTTTATTTTATTTGCTTTATTGGGATTATTGGATAAACACATTTCACATTGCTGAGTCACCTGTTTTATTACAGTATACAAGTTTTGCCCTATCAATTTCTGATTTAGACTTTTATATAAAGCATCAGCTCCCCAATGTGTCTTATTAATAATAGGGCTGTGGTCCATATTAAATTGGATGGTACCGCTATACGACCATCCCTCAAATAAGTCCACTTACTTAATTTTATTTTATCATTCATATCCTGAATTACCTTTAAGTTTTCTTTAGAATAGTTTGGCTCTTGATCTGTACTTACAGTTTAGATTTTATTGTCTGGTATTAAAGGATAATTCCTCCTTTCCTACCTCCTCTGTTACTCGTCTGGCCTCATGGTCGGCCAGGCGGTTTCCAATTTCCAAATCAGTGCCTCAGAGTGGGCCATTCCGCACATCAAGGTCTGGCATGGCATATGTTCCCACTGCTCAGTGCCTACTGGGTTGCAGCCAACAGCGGAGCTCAAGATTCTTCTTGGTGGCAAACACAGAGGCCAACCCAGTCTTGCCCTTGACTATGGTAGGAGGCACCTGACCAACCTTATTCCTTGTACTTCGTTGTCAATGCAGTTTCATCTGCACATCCCATAACAAGTCACTGTCATGGCAAAACACACAGATTTACATTAGTAGAACTACTACAGAGTGTATTTTATTTCAGTTTTTCTGCCAATATCCCCACAGCCTTGCTGACCAAGGGATATTGTTTTTATCTGAACTGGGCAAGCCTCCCCCTTATCATTTTTACTGTAACAGGTAAAACATTTTTCACCTTTTATTTTCGGATACACCTGGTTAAAAAAGTATTTTACTTCAGGGAGGTCCTCTTTTCCTCTTTTCTGTTGAATTAAAGATAAGCTTAATGTTTCAATTACTTGATCATTTTTAACTTTTAGTTTCATTTCTCCTTCTTTAAACGTCTAGATGTTCTAATAAATCTCTTCCCAACAAAGATTTCGGTGAATTTGGCATTCTTATTTGTTTTCTTAGTTTGTACTTTAAAGGTTTCAGGATGTTTTCCTGGTGGCCAGCAGCTCCCACAACTGTAACAATTTTTTTTTAATTATTATTATTATTTTTTTACTGAAGTTTAACAAATAAGTTGGTTTTGTATTCACTAAAATTCCACCTCATACCCATTCCCTGCCCTAGAGGGGCCGTTACCGGTCCTGTTGTGCTGCAAATGCTGCAGCAATCGGGGTGACATTGTCAGGTCCTTCTGCTCAATCGTCAGCAACAGCAACCCCCTCCTCCCCACCAGCAGAAGGGTTCGGGGCAGGAGATGCTCTTCCTGCTCTGCAGGTTACACAAGCCTGTCTCTGCAGCAGCACTTCTGTTTTAACTCTTTCTTACCCTGAATGCACATCTGCTACTTGTTGCTTTAAGTCTGTGTTATTACATATCAGCCTTCGCAGGCAAACAGCAAACACCCTGCCATGCATCCAGCGTGACTCAGCCGCACCTTCGAGGGGATACGGGGGTTTGTACAAACTCACCCCAATACTTTAACACTTTCACAAGGTCTTTGATTCTACACACACACACACACCTGCCTCAGGTTTTACATACATCAGTACAAATTTTTATCTTACAACGTGTTTCATTCTGGTTGCTCCACAGAAGGAACCGCAACCTGAGCTTTTAAACACAAAAATTTCAACACGAACATCTTTCTAGTTTAGGTCTCAGTTGTTGGGGTTTTTTTTTCTATCCTTTTCTAGAGCCATAATCAAAGATCAGGTGATGTTAATCCCGCACTCTTTCTAGTGCTAGTACCATAGGATCCCGAGGGGGTACTAATCCACAGTCCTTTTGCCACTCAGGTTTGTCCTGGAGGACGAAGAACATGTCTGCATACGATACTTCGTCCCATTTTCCCTCTCTCCTCAGAAACAACATTAATTGCAGGAGAGTGTTATAATCTAATGTTCCTCCCTCCTGAGGCCATTTCGCATCACTCCAATTTATACAAAGGCCACTACTGATTACAATGTTTAATCAATTTCCTTCTATTTTCGGTACCACCATGTCCTACGATATCACTCCAATGTTTTAATATACAACCCAAGGGTGATTTTTCACAGGGCTTACTCCTTCCATTTCCCATTTTACAATTTTAATTACTTTGTTTTTCTCCGGCTGCCTTAGCCACCCAAGGTCGGAAACACGGATAGAGCTCCTTACTCGTATTGCACTCAAACGCGTGTCTCAAGCACTCTTGTACTCACACTCAGTCAAAATAATTAAGCTATACACGGAAAATCAAAATGCGCATCTCAATCACACCATTCACACTCTCCGGGCAGCCCGCAGTCACACAAGCAGTATGTTATACGGTACCGTGCACTTATGTACAACTTTTAGGAACACTGACAGTTCACAAAGTATGCATTTCAATGAACAATTGCCAAAAAACAAACAACAAACAAAAACCCACATTTTTCCTGGTCTTAAGCAGAGTGTTAAGTTTTCCGCTATTTGCCACGAATTACCAGAATATTATTATTTTTCAACATACATTTCATAACTCCAAGTTTTGAACATGTAACAAGACAACACATAGAACAAACAAGACACAGAGCGCTATTTCAGTTGTTACATTCTAGGAATTCCCCAATTCTTAAGACAACCTAATGGAAGTTTTTAGCTTCCCCCTTTTTTTTTTTTTTTTTTTTTTTTTTTTTCCTATGCAAAAGTTTCCCTTTTACTTTTGCTAAGAGGTCCCTCTTGTTCCTGTGAGATTCCGCCTTATTCCGTCCCGCCCCCCGCTTTCTGTCACGAGGCCTCCGGGCTTTAAAGGAATGGCAGTAACCTCGTGTTTGCTCGATCTGCCCTCAAGATCGCTAGCGGCCACCCCTTGGTCAGCAAACCCCCTCCCAAGGTACCTTTCCTCCTGGGGACTACGCTGCGCGCCGGACGTCTCCGTGCGTCTCACCAGCCGCCCCGTTACAAAACATACCGTTTTATCCGCGGATCCAGGGGTTTCTCTTCTGCTCCCGGGTGAACAGCTGAGAAGAGGAGGCTCCTCCGAGGAAATCTCCCAGGGCGCGCCTAGGAGTGTCCGCTCCGCAGCTGGTCCCTCAGCCGAGCAGAAATCCTCCTGCCTGGCTCGCCAAAACTGACGTGCGGAATTAGACTCTATAACTCGAAAGTTATAAAGTAGGTATGTTTATTGCGCGCAGATGCACGGGGGACGCTCCTCCACAAGCGTGCATACCCGAAGTGACGAACCATCCCACATTTATACAATGAAACGAATGAATATTCAATTAACGCCTATACATATTCGTTACCTAAACCCCACTTCATATGTTAATTAGCTTATCAGTCCGTTTCCTGGAATGTGGTGGTCTTGCAGGTTTGTAGGTGATTCATGTTCTTGTGACCATCCGATCTTCTCCAGCAAGGAGACTTAGCACTCCCTCCTTCTAGATAGCATTTGAATGTCTCTCATCTTTTCTGGTTCTCTTTTAAATAGCCCCTTTGTTAGAGGAAGAGGGGCAGGCGTCTCCCCGTCTCCCCTTTGTTAGGGGAATAAGAGCAGGCGTCTCCTCAAAAACTGTAGTTGTCTCCTCAGAGCTGTGTGCCTATGTGACCAGACACCGCACCCATGACTAGTCACCATACCCACATTCCTGAGCAGACATATACAATCACAGTCAGTGTTAAGCGTCCCCATTTCACACTATTTCTCCATATCACTTGAACCAACAACAAAAAGCAGTGGCAATTTTGACTCACATGCTTAACTGCCTACCAAACAAGGTGATTTAACTCTTTAATGCTTTCCCTGCTGTCACTCCGGACAAGAGAAGAACCGCTGCGACACGTTCCCACCACAGCCTTCCACTACATCAGCATCTACAGAAAGACAATGATCGACATTCAAAGTGTAAACAATATCATCATCTTTTGGATTAACATTATACATAGGTGGAAGGGCACACCAAACAAGAACTGGTTCAGTCAAAAAGTTCGAAACATAGCATGCCTTCTCTGAACATACCTCTGGGGTCATTCCCTTCATTCCCTCTTTTTTTATGCAAAGAGAAACACTTCCACCAAAACAGAGAAGCCCCTATTTACATCTCTGAGCCCGGACACAAACCGCAGCTGTATGCGCCACCAGGCTCAGGGCAGGAATCATTCATGCCGTTACACAGCTATATATCTCTACAAGCGTGCAGACACCTATTAAACACTAGATAACCGTGTTTATCTTTCCTATTCTCCTTCACAATACCTAGTTGTTCTCTCATTATGAATCCTCCGTTCCCGCACTGCTTTGCTTAACTCTTTAACAGCCTCGTATTGCACAGGCTGCCACTCTGCAGGTTGATTTGTCTGACAAAATACTGAACATGCCATAGCGACTCCCAAAACCCATCACTGAAGTGTTTCCCACTTGCATTCCTGTCACCAATCCCTCAGACTCCCTTTCACCCTCCCCAAAAATACAGTCAATGCATCAGGAGAGACAAGGGGGTGGGGGAAAGGTCTAGCTCCTTTTCCAGATCTATAGGACCTGGATCAAAAGGTTTATCAGTGTCAATGGAATCATTGTCCGAGTTGTCCTGTTCCCGTGCTTGGTCCTGTGTTGTGAGGGTCGCTGCAGTCAGTGACAGAAGCTTTGGGGGCAGAGGAGGTGTGGACGGAATCGCCATCACTGACGGTGTCTTGAGAAGAGTCGCGCTGTCGGTGGAATTTACAGCTTCCTCTGGTTTAGCACCGTTAGTAGAATTAGTCCACACTTGGCAAAGAGTAGTCAGAATTTGCCACCAAGATGCTAAATGCATTCCCGACACGGAGCTCCCCTCCGCGGCAGCATCATACAATTGGCTGCTGTATGTACACACTTTCATTCTTTCAAAGTCTCTAAAGTTTCTTGGCTGCTCACCTGTCTCGATGAGTACAGGTGTTATCCTCGGGGTTTAGGTTGTCCGCCTGGTCCAGCCAGCCAGACGATCGGTCAGCCAAGCCGTCTCCTCCGGAACGCAGCCCTCTTCCACGAGCTGTCTTTTTTATCAACCAGCTCCGTCCTTATTCTTCCAAGGCTTCGGAACACCACCATAGGGGTCACCATTTGAGGAGACTGAGGCACGGACTCACGGATCTGACTAGAAGACCCTTCATGACTCCATATACGTCTCTTTCTGGGGACGAAGCCTGATTCCCCGTTACGGATTTCCCACAGCTCACCTCTCAACTCCGGAGGGATTTCAGGCCGGCTCCTGCTTCCTTTCAGCAGATCATTCAAAGTTCTGTGGGATTTGCTGCATGTCGCTCAGATAGGCGATTCGAGAGCCCTTCACGTCAGATCCTTAAACGCATCACGTCGGGGTCACCAATTTGCGGCAAATGAAGAGACGGGACGCAGCTTGATGCAAGCAAATGTCAATTTATTGTACAGAAGCACGAGTTTCTATACACTTTCAGAAGCTGCGCGTTTGAAACAGATTGGTTCTTGAAGCTAAGCCTTGCAGACTAGGCAATCCCCGATTGGTGGTTAGCTGCCATCAATTAACAGCAAGGTGTTACCTTTCCTTGACGCCATCCGTCTCCCACCCCCCTGTGCTCTGCAAACGTGCCTCATCATGTTAATTGTTGTCTAGACAAGCTCGAGCACATTCCCCTCAGCTAACTGATTGCCATCATGGTCCTAGTTTCCAGACCGCTCCTGCACTCAACAGCTAATTAACTCTGGGACAAAATACGGTCCCGTTGGTCGGTCCTGGCAAAGACCTGAAACGAGAGCCGCAGAACTGCGGGAAAAGCTGAGGGACGCTTAGCACAGGCTCAGGGAAGTCAGAATTCTAAATCGGTCCGATGTACTGATCCTGGGGGAGGGAGACCCCTAAGCCGGCAGGACTGGTGGCAGCTGGGGCTCCAGAGAGGTATTCACTGGGATCTAATGGATGGGCTCCCGACCCAGAGACTGGAGAAATCTGTACAGACATGGTCAGGGCACAAAGTTAGTTTCAAGCCACCCCCTAGTGCCCCACCATCAATAGGCATCGGGGAAAAAGCTGATGAAGTAAAGAAACTATCCTCCATCCCCCGAAGGTGGGGGGGGAAGGGAGGGTGAATGTTTATTAGGCAACTCACCTTAAATTTGAGAGGAGATTTAATGATTACAGTGGCCGTTGGAACACAGAAAAAACCAGTACTGACACAGGAGCACAAATCACTGCACTGACGCAGAGTGAGGCAGAGCATTGTGGAATTCTGACTTTGCCTAAAACCCCAATTGTCCTAAATGCTTTAGGGAAAACTCATTCGGTACCTGTGGCCTTGGTAACATTATGGATGCCTGGGGAGGCAGACCCAGGTAACACCCAGGCTGCAAAAGGCCCTTTCCCAACAAATCTTTTGGGCATAGATGTGCTGAAGGGCAGGCAGTGGTATGATACCCAGGGGATTTCATGGTCCTTTGGCACTCCTCAGATCAGAGAATTAGCTGAAACGTCCTGGGCAGAAGTGCGCCTGTTGCAAGCAGCACCTACGCTCCCCCCTTCCAGGATGACTGATGTGACAGCCTGTTCCTTGCCGTTAGGGGCCCGGAGGGGATAGCTCCTGTGACTGAGGATCTTAAACACCAGGGCATTTTAACATTCACCCACTCCCCATGCAATTCCCCAGTGTGGCCAGTTGGTAAATCAAATGGGAAGTGGAGACTGACTGTAGATGATCGTCGACTTAATGCAGACACTGTTCCCTTGGCAGCAGCGGTGCCTAACGGAGCTGAGCGCATCTCACTCGTTCAGGAGCAGGCTCATGCGGTGATGGCCACAGCTGATGCGAAAGAGATGTTTGTCATGGGTCCCCAGCAAGAGGAGGACCGTGATCGTTTTGCTTTCACATGGGAGGGACAGCAGTACAGCTTCACTCGCCTCCCTCAGGGATATAAACATTCTCCCACCTTAGCACGTCATGCTTCGGCACGAGAATGAGCCCAAATTCTCCCAGACCTGGGAGTTAGAGTTTATCAATACATCGATGATGTTTTGATAGGAGGGGATGAAATTATTCCAGTACAGGTGACACAAGGAAAGATTGTACAGCACTTAGAGTCTCTGGGACTCCAGGTACCAGAGGGAAAGATACAAACTGCTGCAAAGGAAGTGAAATTTTGAGGGATATGGTGGAGAGGAGGTTCAGCCTGTATTCCTCAGGACACCCTCTCAACACTAGAGCAGGTAAAAATTCCAGAAAATAAAAAGGAGCTGCAGCATGCCTCACGCTTATTGTTCTTCTGGAGAAGACACATCCCAGACTTTGCAATAATTGCACGACTCTTATATGACCTGCTGCGAAAAGGAGCAGCTTGGGAATGGGCTCCGGCCCACGATGAAGCGTTACAGCTTTTGGTGTCTGAAGCAAACACCCACCGGGCTTTGGGTCCTGTTCACCCCACTGACCTGTCCAGATTGAGTGGGGGTTTGCACACTCAGGATTGTCCGTTCATCTTTGGCAAAAAGGACCAGAAGGTCCTGCCCGCCCGATCAGATTTTACTCCAGGAGCTTTAGGGATGCTGAGAAACGGTACTCTAATTGGGAAAAAGGATTGTTTGTAGTGAGTGTTGCTCTCAGAGAAGCGGAGCGAACCATACGCCAACAGCCTCTAATTTTAAGGGGACCTTTTAAGGTAATTAAACCTGTGTTAGCAGGAACTGCACCCTGCACCCCCCACCCCCTCCACCCGGGGTTAGGGTTAGGTTTTTGATTCAGACTATTAAGTACAAGACCAGGTGTTGTCCATGATCAAGTAGTCTAAAAATAGTAAAGCAGTAGCACTGGAGTCTACCCCAAAACAAACCCACTTGTTTAAAAAAGGTTTGGTGAAGGAGTATGGCATTATACAGGAAGATGTAGCATTTCAAAGACAGTAATAATATCGGTGAGTTATGGATTTACGCTAATGTATTTATTCAAACAGTATAGTACAAAGTACAAGTAATTAAGCTAATGTTCCAGGAGGTGACACTGCTCTGGTCATTTTCAGCTGTTCACATTATAGAATTCTGAACATTATAATCAGTGATTAATTTTTTTTACTTGAATGCCTTTTGTATTGTTGACTTCCATTTATTATGAATTTTCTAGTCTACCAGTGACTGAAAAAGTGTTAATTAGATTATGCTTTCTTTCAAGGAAAAATGAATTATTTGAGAAGAGGCCGATGCTTGTTCATAGTTTTAGCATTTTTGATTTTATTTAAGACTTTATAACAAATTACTAGATATGGCTGACTATATTCGGGTTGTGATTTGATACACATGAGCAGAATGTACTTTCATTTTATATTATGTATTATATATTAGACTTCTCTTTTCCTGGGATGGTAGATTGAAATTGTCATGGATAGAGATGAAGAAGAACTTGAGGAATTGCAATCCAAGTGGTGGTGTCAGCTTTTTGTAAATGCTAAGTTTTTTTCAGACTAAGCAAAGGTATTTGGGAGGTTATATATCTATTTTCAGCATCCAGTGCTTAAAGGGAGTGGGGGACATAACCTTAAATTTAAACCTCCTCTTGCCAGTTCAATAGAATTACAGGTGAAATGGTTCTAATTTCACCTTTTTATACTACCCAATTGAATGAATACCAAGGTGGGGGAAGTATATCAAATTACTTCAGGTGAAAAGTGATACATGCACTTACTCATTTGGTTCTCTCCAGATTTGGAATTAAAAACTTTACCACTTATTACATGATTCATAAATCTTTGTTGAAGGGAAATGCAACTGTTTCATACTCTTATGATTCTGATGCTTTTGATAATTTGAAAATGACTATTATAGAAATATTTAAAACTCCGTTTCCAAATCTGGCTAGTTTCTGTTACCATCGACTTGTTCCTCTGTTATGTAATTAGTTCTGTGACTAAAAAAATAGCCTGAAATTTACTGTCCAGTGAAACGGATAAGTTCTGGATACCTATTAATTGCAGAACTTGAAGGGTAGTTATTTAGTTATTGGACTTGCCAGCGCTGGCGAGAAGAGCCGGCCACGCAGCCTCTTGCTGCTCAGCTGCTCAGTACGAACCGCATCCGACCGTGCAGTTTGTCTAACCCAGTCAAAAGGTCAATTGCCCCAAACAGACCCTACTCAGCTGTGCAGCACTTGGAGTACACCAGGGTGCTCAGTGGCTCCAGGGACTCTGCCAGCGATGAAACCTGCTACTGCTGAGGCGGGGGAGCCCCCAGGCTTGGTGGAGGAGCGAGGAAGAATGGCACTGAGAAAAGAAAGGACAGGCAGCTGGGAATTCTTGCTTCTTCCTTCTGCTCCCCCGGTTGCTCTCAGCCTAAGGGTGGCCGCACAGATGCGTCCCCTGAAGGCCATCTTCTTCAGTCCTGTTGGCCATCAGTGTTTCTGGAGCTGTCGAGCAAGAGTGTTAGACTCTCTAGACACAGAATTCTAGAAAGCTCTCAAGAAACAAGCTCTATTGTGCTTCCAAACTAAGATGCACAACATTTTGTGGAATTCTGATACTGGTTTTTGTTTAAATTAGCATGTTATCAGTTTCCTCTTCCCCCCCCCGCACCCCCCCCCCCCGTGATAACTGGAACCCATATTCTTTCCTGAAAGGTGGAATTTTAAGAGGTATCTTTTAAAGGTAATATGGATGATGTTGAAGTATTATATTAGTCACTGTTTGTCCACCAGGAAAAATGCTATCAGAAGAAATTATTCTTATTTAAATGAAGTTTTTTTCATGCTGTCACAGCTCTATTTTCTGTATCAGCTGCCTTCATGTATAATAGTAAAAATAATACAGGCTTATAAGTGATGATACTGTTAAAGCAGAATACCAGATTTTGATATACACTGTACATACCCAGCAACACTTCTGCAGGGTTGTACTGTGTAATATTAATGAGACTCATATGCTTATTTTTAATCAGTTTGCATGGAATAGGAAGCTAGTGTAGGGAGCTTTGGTGAAAATGGCATAAATGCTGGAAGAGTTTAATGGGAATTTTTAAATAATCCTAGGTCCAAAGCCTAGTCTTTTTTTTTTTTTTTTTTCAGTCTCGGGGTTGATGGAGATTGGGTTATAGAAATACAGAATTTTTTTAGAATAGGATTTTTTTAATACCAGCCTGTTTTATTTTCTGTTGTGCATTTTTTTAAAGCAATTTTGCAGTATAGAGAAATACTAAAGTAATCATGACAACGAAAGTACCGTATTTCTTTAAACGACTTTTTTTTAATAGTCAGTGCTTCTCAGGGTAGGAATTGTGCATGTCTGCATTGCTGAATAGCATGTAGCATGGTAAGGCCTTAACTGGGGTCTGTGGTTACTCTTGCAGTCTAAATAAAAACTGTGTAAAAAGCTCCAATGTAAAAACGGTTATACTGATGGGCTGGTTAGAAGGCATTCCAAAAGGGAGGTTTATTAGTATTACTCAACTAACAGGCACTTAGCTTTGTTTATTTACATTGCATGGCTTCTTTATTCAAGCAAGATTTATTCCTTAAGCTTGGATTAAATCTACACTTAGGCTCATTTTTATATTTAAAGAATTATTGGCCTTATGATCAAGCTTTAGGAGAAGGCAAATCATACGGGTTTTCTGAGCTTGTTTATGGCGCCGCTTGTTACTTGTCTTTCTACTCCACACCAATGCTCACGTTATAGGTAGATTTTTTTTACCTCTTAATTTTATACCCTAATACAGACATTTCCAACAAAACCTGTAGCTGTACAGTAGTTCTAATTGTCTGTTATTCATCTTTTCCTTCTTGTGAAGGAGTTGATACTGACTATTATCAGTAACACGCTCCAGGAGTAAGTGGATAGCAGTTTTACAACAGCGTATCTGTTTCTCTGACTAGTCACCTAAAGTTCTGTCCCTTTCTGTGCCATTCTTAGCCTGCCCTTCCCTGCCTCAGGAACGCTGCAGGTTCAATGTTCTACTATGAAAGTTACCAGATATGGTTTTAGAAGTTAAAATTAAAAGCATGTGCTGCTATGTTGTATCTAGAAATTAACAGCAAGATTTAGGTTTTAAAGCAGAGAAATACTGTGCTTAGTTCTCAGAAATATCGACAAACTTGCTTCTGTATTTTTCATTAAGTATATTCAAACGTGATATGAAGTGATCTGTCTTTTTATGGCCCGCCCCAAAATTGTTTGAGGATCTTCAAAAGCTACTTAAAGTAGAAGAGGGGTGGTAGAAAGTGCTTTTAAAGTATAAAGCTCCTGAAGTATTGTGGGTAGGAAGGTTAAAGTAAATTAGGTACAGAACAAATGTATCTTTGTGGTTCTTCCTGAATAATGGTTTTCCATGACAATTTGCAAGTGACACATTCGCTGAAAAGCACCTTGAACGTGTGCCACTCATAATAAAGGGGCAACATTAATGTCCAAGGTGTAAAGTATGAGAGTGTTCCTGTTTACTCCTGTCTCTGCTTAGAACAGTTTTGTACTTAGTCTTCCTTTGTATTTTAAGTTTCTTTCTATACAATGTCTTCAGAATGCTTCTAGCATTTAAACACATTTAAAATGTAAATACATTTAAGTTCCTTGTTACACTTCACAGGATTGTCTTGTGTTTGCTGCTAATAAAAAAGTGTTAAAACAAAAGAAACAAAACAAAAAACCTTCTGAGGAAATTTTTTCATGGATTAAGGTTTTGTATAATGACTTTACATGTAGAACTAAATCGTTTAAGCATGAATGTGATGTCTGCTTTTTTGTTGTTTGTATGTAACCTGAAGATGTGTTGCAGTATGTTGAACAAGTGTTGCAATTCAGACTCGGATATAAAATTTGCAAGTGAAATTTTTCTACAGTAAAGAAAGAAAAATTGTACTGCAGTGACTCAGATTTTTACAGGGTACTAACCTTTTTCAAGATTGCAAGTAATATATTTGAATTAAAATTTTGTTCCTCCTTCAGATTGCTTTGTGGAGGTGAAGAGGGATATTTTAAACGCATGCTGTGTGGAACTGCTGATTTATATGTGTACGTACAATTGTGTTTTGGAATGTCTTCAGTAAAGCAATTTTTACAAATGGAAGTAAGTCAGTTTTATCTGGAACAATTCTATATTAAAATTTTTAAAACAGCACTCATGGATTCGATGTTATCTTTAGGAAATACACAGGCATAAAGTCATCAAACAATATGTTCTTGTGTCCTGATGTTTTTCCATATGATAATACTGAAACATGTCAGCTTCATTTGTTGCAGGAAACAGAGGGCTTGAAGGAACAGAGCACCGAAAGCCAAATCCCATCCCATAACTCTTCAAACTTACTTTTCCCTCTCTCATCCCCACCCTGCAATCATATTTCCTGGAGTTCCCATCCATATTTGCATTCTTCTGGTCTCTCTGTTCTTTTTTTCTGAATCATACTTCTGGGGGTTTTTGTAGAGGAAAAGAACTGCTGAGAGAATGCCAAATAAGCAAAACTACTGTGTGTTGCCCTTGCAGTTCCTTCAACAGCCTTTAAAGTACTGAAGATTTCCTGGTTAAGAAGTGTTATACTACAAGGTTTATCAGCTGTGCAGTGTTCCCTGGCCAAGCTGGGAAAGGGTTTGTCAGAGGACTACATACTCTGCCTTATTTTATCTTAAAAGAAAAGTAGCTCTTCCTTGGTACCGTATTCAAACTGCCCAAACTGGTTTGGGAATGGTAGACTAGTGTGATGCTTAACTCTCCTCAAATGCTGCACAGCCTGGCTTCTGTTCCCATTTGATGTCTGCAGCTGGACGCTGAGTGTAGTCTTTCAGCTTCCAATGCTACTCATTTCCTTACTCCTTCCATATGTAAATAGCAGTTGTATGGGCTCTGTTCTCTTGCTTTCCCTTTTCAGTTTGATGATTGTAGAACCCTTTTAAGGGGCTGTTGAAGGAAAAGAGTCTCTTATGGAGCCATCCAGCAACATGACTTGGTTATTTGGTACCATCAGAGACAACTGAAATATGACTGAAACACATTTTGCAAGTAAAAAGTGACGCTGTGGTCAATGGAGGAATTTTGAAGAACAGTGTCCTAAATTTGTCTCCTCTGGAGGTTACAAGTCCACAACTAGTAACTTACACTATGAACAAAACATATTCTTGGATTAATTTATCTGATCTAGTGACATATGTAAGATCATATCTAGTTGACTGGGGAGAGTTGTGTTAGGTCATAGCGATCCTCTCATTCCTACTTCATCGCTTCTCAGCTTAACTGTGGCAGTTCAGTGTACGTGGCATGAAGTTACCAGCATTAAAGAAACATCGGTTCTGTCGTAGGTGTCCTGCTGTAGCACACTGGGTATCTATACAGAAATGATGATCTATCTCCATCTATGTGGAGTCTAGAGAACATCTCTTCCAGAAACCACTTGAGAATTCTTCAGCGCCTGGTCCAACACTCCCAATCTGTTGACCTTTATTTCTTAAAGAGATAAACATACAGCAGAGTGTATGCGTGAGATTATACACATGTGTAAACACACATTAGGTTATTTTTTTTAAAGAAAGGAAACCTGGTGGTGTGTGATCAATGTACTTGGATGCATATGCTTCTTTTGAGGGTGAAAGGTATTAGGTGTGCTTTTTAATGATGATCAGTTCAAGAGCTTGTATTAACTAGAATTCCTGGAACTCTTCAGCCATTACACAGAGACTGGCATGTACTCAGTCTCTGTCAGGTGTAAATTCAGCATATGCAAGTGATGCAGCTGCTAACCTCCAGCACGCCTGCAATAGAGATTTTTCACTTACTGATGTTTGCCTAGAGTCTAAAAATCAGTATGACTAAAAATGTATGTTTTCAAATATGCTAGCCTATGATGTAACCTAGAAGTCACCATTATCACCTAAATCATACCTGATTTCATCTGCTCATTAGCTGCGTTTTCTTGCTCAGAATCTCTCACTGTCTTCATTTCCATCAAAACAGGCAGCTGAGTGGGAAACTTGGGGACTCCTGTGTCTGCTTATTTTTACCAAAGGAACTTCTGTCATTTCATAAAAACTCTCATTTTTTGATTCAAGTACAGTTTTATTTATTTTACTTATAACACTTATGTGTGTTTCTAGAACAGTGTATGTAGATTTGGAGAACAGGAGGAGAAGGGACGACAAGAGGTCACCTGCTCTATACACCAGCCTAAGGACAGGCTTATCTCTCTACATGGGTGCCAATATTTTCTGTTAAAACCTCTATGATTAAGGTTTTAAAATAGCCCCGGTCAACACCACTTGTAATACTTTACTGTCCTTACTACTAAAAAGGATTTCATAAGGCTGAGTATCTTCTTTTGATATCTTTAGTAGCTAATACAAATTTCCCTTAAGCTTATTAGTTGTCCTATCCACTGTGGACATGAAAATTGCTCTCGCTTTATGCAGCAACCTTTTGCACGTGTGGTACACATTTGCACATCACATCTCTCTCCAATTTTTTCCTTTCTTCAGATAAACTGGTTAAATCCAATTTATCTATCTTTTCCTAAAGCTAGAAACCATGATCACCACTCCTGGTATTTCCCCTACCTCCATTTTTCTCAGAACTTTCTTGAAGGATAGAGCCCAAAACTATACATGGTACTGCTGGGCTTCTTTTCTAAAGTTGCTTTATAATAATGTTTACACAGACATCATGGTCAACTTGCCTAGTAATTCCTCTAGAGCCTGTGAGACTCTATGCCTCTGCTGAACTTTGTTCCAGTCTCAAAGCAAGCTGTGCAGTGACACCATCTGGTTTGGTTTTGCCTATAGAGTTCTTCCGCATTTAAATTGCTGTTTCAACCTAATTCAGTTTAAGCTGCTTTATACAAACTCTCTCCTTTCCTTGTAATAGCTTTGTGTCCTCATTCGGTGCTGCCCACACAAGACTTCTCCTGTTTTCAGGAATAGAGCTGGCGTTTCTCCCACACGAAACGTTTGTGAGGAGGGGGCTCAAAGGCTGTTGTCTTACGCAAGCAGCTTCTTTCTTACAGACTTCCATGAAACTCCATTTTATCTTTTTTTCTTTGTCAGTAATCCAGAATAAAAGGTTAACAGGAACTGTAGAGTTACATATAGCTTTACAAGCAAGAACTTAAATAGTTAGGCATACTGACTTCAAGGGGGAAGTCAGGATAAAAAAAAATGTAAACCAAATAATACTGTGGCTAAGAGATGAAAAACATATTACTGTTACTGCATTTGTGAAAATGGTAGCAATTTTTATGGTAAGTAATATTTTTTTCTCAAGGTACTACAGTTGAATGTGATTTACAGAAATGAGCTGTGGTGTTTTGTTGGGGTTTTCCCCCTTTTCCCTGTTAGTGGGCAGGAAAGAATCAAAGTGCAGGGAGTTTTTTATTGCTGCATTTGAGTATGGTCTTTTTGAACAACCTGCCTGCCGAGTTTGTTAGGAATCTTACTTAGATGGCACTGTTTGTTACACTTGTTAATAAATTGTTATAATAGTTATATATATATATTAAATTGTTAATAAATAGTAGCTTGAAATGTGTGGGTGAAGTTGCACTGATAGCTGAGCTGATTTAACAGCTCAACAGTGCCAAACAAAAATCTTCCTCTTTTCTGCCGGTGTGCCTTCCACCTCCCCTTGTATAAGCTTCATTCCGAATGCTCTAAGATGCTGCAGCTCGCTAAACTATTAGACAAAAGAACAGTTCTTTGCCAGATTGTGGAGCTGGATCAGCTTAGCACAAGGGCTAAAGAGCACCAAAAATGGCTTAATGCGGAACTAGAAGTTGGTGCATGGGGAGGAAGGAGGGGTTCAGGTTTTGAAGAGGATCTGATTCTTCATCCTTTAGTGGACCTGAGCTATTAAGTTGGCTCCAAGGTATGCAATGCTACCCTTTGAGAAGCTGAATTGTACAACATGTTTTTCAGGAAAAAATGTTGTGCCCAGAAGTTGTGGTAAATTCTTCTGAGTCCCTATCATGTGTCCGCCTGCCCCCCCCGTCAAAACTAAATGCATGATTTGAGTCGATCTGTCCTCTTTAAGACTATACGTATTTTCTTCTGATCTGTTTCTGTTATTTTTTAGAAAGGCTTGTCTTTTTTAGTTGTTGCTGTTTGAATTGCTGATGCAGTAGCTACCAGAAGGCGGAAGATGACCTCACCAAAAGCCAAGAAAGGCACAGCATCCAGAAGGGGAGTCCAGAAGTAAATTATAGATGGAACAACAAATTAAGCTGCTCTTTGGCTTACCTCTGGGTTGTCTTTTTTTTTGGTTACCATAGCACTGGAATCTATTTCTTTCCTTTTAAAGTGATGAATCCTGAAAACATTAATGTTGTTTGTACCTGTTTTGAAGAATAGATGTTTTATTAAAATAGATGTTTATTAATTAGATTTTTTATTAAAATATTTGCATAATTTACGAATACTTCAATACGAATGCAAAGTTTTGCCAACTTTGAAGTGAGGATGTGTTTTCTTTATACACACAAATCCATATCTTAAAGGCAAACTAAAGTGCTTTTTCTGCTTTATAATGTAGAAATAAAGCTTTATTTACTTTTGTTGTGGGTACTTTACAAAGAACAGTGGTGTTGCATCTGATTTCTTCTAATTTTGAGTAAGTCCTATTGAGGGCCACTTAGATGTACACCAAGAGGAAGTCTGAAATGGTAGAGACACCTTTTAAATATTTTTCGAGTGTTTGAATTGAAAAAAGAGAACGTAAGACAAAAATCACGTCCTTGCATTCCAGTTTGTTACAAAATAAGTTTAAACAATTATTTGGAGAACAGGTAGTGAATGTTAGTTATTTTTTTCATAGTATTTGTGTTTGTGTCACTTTTCTAATTATTCAGATTTTCTCTGGAAAGGAGGAGACCAGTATTTCAGACATAGAGCCCAGGGCAAAGAAAAGAATAAACCAAAATCCAAGGTCCATTCTCAACTGCCCCCTCAGGTTTTCTTTTTATGTTAGTGAAAAGTTGTAATTGTTAATAATTTTGTAAAGTGTCTAGTTCCAGTGAAAGCTTGACTTGCATGTGCTTCTCATAACAAAATAATGGTTTACCTTTTTGTCATAGTTGAGAAGCATGTAACCTACCAAAACCTTTCTTAAAAGTACTTCCTTGCCTGGCTTTGAGTCTTGTTTTCAGAGTTGTAAGTAAAAAAATGCAGTGTTTAATTTTGGTGTGAAATACCACTACTTTACATTTAGATACTGCAAAAAAAAAAAAAAAAAAAAAAAAAAACCAACCAAAAATTGTTAGGGCATGAACATTATTCTTATCAGGGAGACTGCTTTATGAAGTTCGGCAAACCAAAACAAATGCATATGAGCCAGTGGGTGGTGTATTTGTGTGGATGCCCAGTGCTATGCTTGCTTGATTTTATGGCTGAATCGCTACTGAAATAAATATGTTACAGCATAAAATGTTGAATGAACGCTGAGGTTATGTTTTGAAAACATATGTTTTGAATCAAATTCAGGATGGGTATAAGATATTTTTTAGATGGTGCTGCTTTGCTAATTTTTACAGGAATAAGTTAATATAAAATATTAACATAATTCCCGATGTCTGTTACAGCTAGCATTAAGGAGGGTCAGTTACTTTCCTGAGTAGTTTGACAGACTTTACTCACTGTTTTATCCTAGTGAGCTGCCAGATTTGGGATGCCATAATAAGAGTAATGCAATTAGGTTTTCTGCACGTTGTCTGGTTGACTTCTTAGTTAAGAGTTTCTTTCCCTTTGGGAATAAGACTAGACAGCCTGTCATTTGCTATTACTAATTCTGCTTAAGATTATCACTGGAGCTTTTTTTGTAATTAGCTGTCTTAGTTGGCTCTTAAATTTTAATAGCCAATTGAAGCTACATTTTAGCCAAGTTCCATACCTAAATTGCATTCAGTCCATTAACAAAGTTGGTTAAAAGGCTCTTAAAAGAAAAGCCAATAGATGGTGGTTAGCACTTCCATGTTTGCAGCAGTAGCAGTACCAGCCTCCAATGAACATTCTCAAGAAATGGCACTTCCTTCTAGCAAAGGAAAAGAACAAAGAATGACCGAAATTTGTTTTGGGAACAAAGGCTGATTATGCAGAATACTTGTAGAAAAAAAATAAAATTGAAGTGCGTCTTTTCTGGAAGAAGGTGGGAGAGATGCAGAAGGGAGAAATGAATGGTTGTGCTCAGACTTGACAGGTTCTGGAAAAGCCAAATAAATGAAGTTACGTTTTTCTCCATTTCAGCTGATCAAAATTATTAGCAAAACCATCTGAAGCACCTTGTGGTGGAATCGTCACCTTGCTGAGTTTAGTTTGTAAAACATCCTGCCAGACATTAAAAAAACTGTAAGCATGCCAGCACATAGGCTCAGAGCACCGCTTCTCTAGTTGATAGACCCTATAATTTTCTTTTATACTGAAGACCATGGCTGGATACCTCAGCCTCCCAAATAATTTAATGTAACATCAGTCTGAATTTTTTATCCCTAATAACACTTGTTTAAATTAGATTTTTCTCCTTTTTTCTTTCTTTAAGGTGTAGACAGGAGATTAACAGCCTTTGGATCATCCCGTGACAAATAATGGCTTTCTCAGACTTTTCTGCTTTTTAAAAAATAAATAAATCTTTACTGCTGTGAAGACATCAAATATTAATACTGCTACAGTTTTAATACAGAGTCTACTAGTTGCTGATGAGTTGTTTCAAGGATGGTTTGCAATGCCCTGTATGTGTGACGATAGGTAAGTATCAGTGGCTTCATTGCAGGAGGCGTGAGGCAAACCCCAGATTATGTCTGAATAATCAGTGTGTGTGTGTATCTATCTATCTATCTATCTATCTATCTATCTATCTATCTATCTATCTATCTATCTATCTATATGCTTTTACCAGCATATATAGTGGGACATCTAAATTAGAGTTTCCAGAGTGCACCACTTCCATTGTTCAATAAGACGTAGAGCTGGAGCTCTTTGAACATGAGTTGGATCCTGTTGCTTGTAGCTGACCTGCAGAATCAAACCGACTGGAAATGCTCTGTGGCAGTAAGTGCCGGTTCCTTCATCTCTCTTGCTGTTCTGGGGGTGCTGGGCTCTCTGTGACAATGCAGTACTCAAAGGGGGAAGGAATCTTATCTGTCTGAAGGTTGATTTTCACGATGTCCTTTCTCACAGGTAGGGAGAAAGCAGATGTGGTGGGATCAACTTCTTTGGAAATTCCTAGAGTCCTAGTTGATCTCATGGATAGCTTTATGCAACCGCATGCTAACTCACATGCATTTCAGCTTTCTTCCCCCATATTTTCAAGACTGAGCAGCTGAAGATTTAGAAAGATGATTCTATGAATTCTTGCTTCATTTTAGGCCTTCTTTATCTCTACAGATGATACCTCTATAACAACAGTTTTGGGGTTTTGCGTGTTTTGTTGTTTGGTTTTTTTTTTTCCTTTTCTCCTGAAGTGATACATAAAAAAGGGAATATACTATTTCTGTGACCTGTTTTTCCTGGATGCAGAGTAAGCCGGACAGCTTAGAAAAATGCAGCAGCTCTAATTGGATGCTACAGACTAGTTTTTCTCTGCACTGATGGGCCATGTTTTGAAACATGAAGTCAACCAGCAGTATTGCACTTGTACTTCTTTCTAGTTGTCTGTGTTTCATTTTATCTCAATCCAAACCTGTCTTCTTTCAGACTAGAGCATATCCTGCTCATATAGGCTTTCATGCCAGATTTTAATGCCCTTGCATCTAGGTCTACTGCATACAAATAACTGAAGCATTTTCAAATGGACCTCAAGTTCCACAACTGCCTAAGCTGCTGACAAGTGAATCCTGACAGCTTTTTCTCCATCATTGTGAATGCTGCAACAAGCCAAAATTGAGGTTTTGCATTTTCTCAGGGATATCCCAAACAGTAAAAGAGTTGTGGAGGAACTGTTATTTGATGGGAGAAAGATTGCCTCCCGTATTTCTGCCCCTTGTGTTGGAAGGTCAGCTTTCCAACCCTGCAGACCTTAGCTGCTGTGATGGGTTTTCATAAGTATACTCAAAAGAAAAGTGACAAGAGCACAGTGAGACAGCTGTGAAGTGTAGTAGAAGTGAAAAGAAAATAGACGTTTATGAACTTTCCTGAACTAATTCCTTTTGCCAAACCACTCCAGACAGGAAGAAGCTGGCACAGTGGTAATCTGCATCTGCAGCTGCTGAGAGAAGGAAAATGCTGCTTTGGCAAATGGAGCAAGAAACCTAGAAAATTAAGGATTAATATGTCCATTTATAGAGAAGCAGTGAGAACACAGTAAGATGAAATACAACCAAGGAGGATGCATTTAGAAGACAAAAGAGCCCTGGAAGGGAAGGTACTTAGCTTTGTTCAGAATGCAAACTATAACACGCAGTTCTTGGAACTGGTGAGTTGCACAGCTGAATGTTAAAAGAAATTAGTTCATACCACACGAAATACACAATCTGTGCCTTGAAAACCTGAAGGTACTTTTCTTTTCTGCCAGGAGAGGAGTGGAACACTGGATCTACTTGAAAGTAAGTAACCCTCCAGCTAATTTTATCTATCTGCTGCTAAACTTCAACAAAAATAGTTTTATTAATAAACTGAATTCCTTTCTGAAAACAGATATATCTATACAAAATAAAAATGCCTTTATTCCTGCTTTCTCACTAATCTGTCATTATGGAATTGTTTCCTTTGGAACGGTGAAGGTGGATCTGCACTAGCACATGTGCAGTCCCTGACTCGCTTCTAATAACGCTTGGTCATAGCCATAGTGACAGGTATAGAGCAAACGGCACCACATTCAGAAGACAATATGGTGCTGAAAATATCTGGACATGGTCTAACAACTAGTTCCTTTTGTCACCTTTTCCTTATTCGCCAGCCCAGATATTTCCAAGGGGGAAACTTCTGGACCTTTTCTGGTGCTATACAGAGACCTGCCGAATTCACGGCATCTGTGACAAGGGCTACAGCTTTCTCCATGACTTTGTGATGTTGTGCTGCCACTAAAAGGTCATCTATATAATGATACAATAACACAGTAGGCATAGCATTTCGGACAGGACTGAGTATTTTTGCAACGTACCATTGACACATTGTAGGGCTATTTTTCATACCTTGTGGCAGTCCAACCCACTGATATCTCTGCAATGGAGCTTGCATGGTGATGCTTGGAAATGAAAAGGCAAATTTCGGGGCATCATCTGGATGTAACGGGATACTGAAAAAACAATCTTTAAGATCTATGACAGTTAGATGCCAATGTCGAGGGATCATAGTCGGGGATGGGAGCCCGGGTTGGAGGGCTCCCATATCTTCCATAGCATCATTAATTTTTCTAAGATCATGGAGCAAGCGCCACTTGCCAGTTTGTTTTTTAATAACAAAAACAGGTGAATTCCATGGGCTAGTAGAAGGTACAAGGTGTCCTTGGGACAGTTGTTCTGACACTAAATTTTGAAGTGCGCGAAGTTTTTCCAAAGGAAGGGGCCATTGATCCACCCAAATAGGAACATCAGTTTTCCAGGTTATTTTTAGGGTGTTGCGCACTTCAGTGGCCCCATCTAAAAATGTGTACGGATGGACATTCCCGATTGTGACAATACATCACATCCCCACAAAACCATAGGGACAGGCAGCACAAAAGGTTTAACAGAAGCCACACGTCCCTCTGGTCCTTGAATTCGAATTAGTTCCAAACTCTGACGACTGTTACCAGTCCCCCCTATCCCAGCCAGTGTCTGAGAGACATTAGTCAGTGGCCATTGCGGAGGCCATTTGGCTTGAGAAATTACTGTGACATCAGCTCCAGTGTCAATGATCCCATTTAGTGCTATTTGTTGGTCATTGTAAATAAGGGTACACTGATACATAGGTCGCTGTGGAGAAATGGATTGTACCCACAAAATGTGAGGTAACCCTGTGGGTCCAAAACCTCCTCTCCTCTGCGGAGGATGATCAGTGATAAGAGAGTTTACCCTTGCTGGAGTCAGAATCAATTGCACTATTTGACTACCCTGAGGTATCGTACAAGGTGGAAATGGAGTCCGTGCCATGATTTTGATTTCGTCCACACTGTCAGAGTCAACAACACCCGGTAAAACAAAGAGACCAGACAATGTTGTGGAAGACCTACCAATTAACAGAGCTTGTGTATCGGAGGGTAATGGTCCTTTGACATTTGTTGATAATAAATGAACCAAGGAATCGAGCAGTGTTACTGTGTGTGAGGTTGCCAGGTCCAATCCGGCGCTGCCTGAGGTTGCTGGACAGAGACTTGAGGTGTCGGTGCTTCTCTCCAAGGATGTTGAAATGTCAGCTGTGGCATTTGTGTCTGCGCGTGTCGCTGCCCCATGCTCCGTGGTCGGTTTCCCTGTATCGGTTGTCCCTGGAAGTCGTACTTAGGTCAACATCGATTAGCATAATCACGCCCTTTCTGACATTTCGGACAAAATCCAGGACCAGGACGTTGTTGTTTATTCCCCGCAGCCCTCACAAGACAATTTCTCTTGTAATGACCAGGCTTACCACAACCATAGCAATTCCCCACACCACACATCGCTGCAAAAGCAGCAGCCATAGCTTCAAACTTATGGTCAACCGTACCGATTCGGTTACATGCTTCCACCATTTCCACCAGAGTGGGGTTCGGGTTGGGAAGAGACTTCAGTAGCCTTTTACAATCAACATTAGCATTTTCAACAGCTAGTTTTGTTAACAATATATCCCGAGCTTCCGCATTATCTACTTGACGTTCCAAAGCCTGTTTTAGTCTACCAATAAACTGCATATAAGGTTCTCGAGACTCCTGAGTGATGTTAGTAAAAGCTTTTTGTGGCTTTTGTAAGTCAGGGACCTGGAAAAAAGCCTTTTTCGCCTCTTCTCTAATTGCCTCGAGAGCCGCACGGGGGCAGTGTTGAGCCTGCGCTACCGGATCAGCACGTGCACCGGTGCCCGCAAGATGCTCTATTGCCAGTGCAGCTGATGCAGCATCATTATGGTTAACGTACGTGAGCAGGAGTGCTTGCAGTCCCCCTCTCCAGTGCGACTCCCATAACGTGTACTGAGTCGGGGTTAGCAGCAATCGTGCTAAAGATTTCAAATCATGAGGAGTCATGACATAAGTATCAAACACAGAAGATAACAGACTTATAAAACAGGGAGAAGAAATACCATGTTCCATAACCGTGCAGCGCAGTTCTTTAACAACCGAAAAAGAAAGAGCCTCCCATCGTGCTCCCCCTGCCCGACCCTGAGAATACAAGACCGGAGCAACTATAGTTTTAGCCATTTCTAGATCCCCCTCCTTTAAGGCTTGTTCCTTTATTTTTGCCCACACATCACGTAGATCAGGAGGGTATAAATCAGGTTCTTGTTCAGGCTCTACCAGTCCTGGGTCAAAGGGATCTTCTTCTGGCAGATACCCCACTGCATTGACACCCAGGGGTTTAGAGCACTGTGATTTAGAGGCTGATAAGGAAAGGGCTAGAGGAGCTTGCGATTCCTCCTCCTCTCCTTCCTCTGCCTTTTCTTTTTGTGCTTTCAGAGTCTCAAAAATAACTCTCCATGAAGAGAGCAGACGGTGGGACTCAGTATTGCCTTTTGTCGCAGAATCCCACAATTTCACCCCTGTGTCGTCCCAAAGTTCCCGCGTGAAAATTGTAGTTGCGGTCACTGCAGGCATATTTACTTGCACCCACTTAAGCATTGCTTTAAGGTCATGCCCAGAAATACTTTTCTCATGTTTGTTAGGGAGACCTTTCATAAGCTCATATACGTCTCTTTCCGGGGACGAAACCTGATTCCCCATTACGGATTTCCCACAGCTCACCTCTCAACTCCGGAGGGATTTCTGGCCGGCTCCTGCTTCCTTTCAGCGGATCATTCAAAGTTCTGTGGGATTTGCTGCATGTCGCTCAGTCAGGCGATTCGAGAGTCCCTCCACATCAGATCCTTCACCAGATCACGTCGGGGTCACCAATTTGCAGCGAATGAAGAGACGGGACGCAGCTTGATGCAAGCAAGTTGTCGGTTTATTAGTGATTTTCTTACACTTGTATACGTTTCTACTTTCTACATATTACACACTGAATGGTTAAATCTTAAGCGTAAAAACCACTGATTGGTTGATATTTAAGGCACACCGTTAGAACAATAGGAACTTATTAGTTTATCTTGACATAGCAATAATTTCTATTCCAAAGTTAAGGAGTTTCTTTCTAGGCGGCTTTCTTGATTAACAAAGTTACATATCGGCGCCATCCGTTCCCTTATCTGGCTACTTGTTTCTCTGTCCGCCTGGCTGCCTCCTCAGCTGTAACGGCTCAGGGGTCTGCAGTTAGCTTGTTCCTTGGTTCCCAGGGCTTGTGCCCTACAAGTTCTAACAAGTCTCTGTTCATCAGGCTATCAGTACTTGGACTCCTGTCCTTGAGGCCTTGTCCTACAGTGAAGTCTTAGGGTTAAGTTTTAGGGTTAAGTCCTAGGGTTAAGTCTTTGGGTTAAAGTTTTAAGATTAAATCTCAGGGTTAAGTCTTAAGTTAAAGTCTTAAGTTTAAGACTTAGTGTTAAAGTCTTACGGTTTAATCTCAGGTTTAAGTCTCAAGGTTAATCTCAGGGTTAAGACTTAAGGTTGAATCTTTAGGTTGAGTCAGGGTTAGGTCTTAAAGGTTAAGTCCGTAGTTTAAGTCTTGGGGATTGTGGATAACTGGCTAGCTGAAAAAGTTCACATAGACATAGTCCAGCTGGCTGGACAAAAATGCACATCGCGCTCAGCTTATCTGAAGTAAAGCAAAAGTTACACAATAACAGGAAGACTGCAGTGGGAAAAGAATGTTGCAGGTGGGAACAGATAACTACAGAAGAGAAACTAGGGGCGGGCTTGGTAATATGTATGAGCTAATTATAAGAAGGCATAAAAGGTGACTGTAAGGGACAATAAATGAAGTCTGCTGATCACTCATATTGAGTGACTGTGTCTTCCCTCCGTCGCAACAAATGGCGCCCGAACAGGGACCCTAGAGAGGTCTGAACCTGCGAGCCACGGTTTGACGGAGATTCGGGTACCGGTCCTGAAAGCAGCGCAGGAGGCGGAAGGGCACAGTCCCCGCGCCCGGGAGCACCTACAGAGGGTCCCGCCGGCCACACATCGCCGAAGTCTCGCAAAGGCTGCAACAGCGCTGACGAAGGTGTGGAGAGACAAGCGACGTACGATTCGCTCATATGCTTTTTAGAAAAGCGGAGCGTGCAGGACATAGATTGTAACAAGGAATTACCCGGGTTATTAGCGTATGGGATAGCATCCGGGACCCCCGCGGCAGCGGCGAGCGGCGGCGCGCAGCCCGGCAGGCCCCTTCCCGGCCGCGGTTTCTCTCCAAGGCGGCACCCCCCCCCCCACACCCCCCTCCGATCGTCGCCATGGCGATGCAAGCGGCCAAGCGAGCTAACATCTGGCTGCCCCCAGAGGTCAATCGGATCCTCTATATTTGGAACCTGCCGTATAAAATCACAGCGGAGGAAATGTATGATATATTTGGGAAATACGGACCTATTCGACAAATCAGAGTTGAAAACACTCCTGAAACAAGAGGAACAGCTTAAGCTTCTCAAGGAAAAATACAGAATTGATTACAAACCCACAAAAAAAAAAAAAAAAAAAAAAAGTGCTTCAGATGTCCTCTACAAGAAATGGGTTTCTGCCTTGAACTAGCAAACATCTCTGTGTTTAAAATGAAGCCTTTTTGCCTTGATGGAGATAATTTATTCTGTATTCTGTATTTATGCTGTATTCTGAATGTGGAAACTGGTTGGGACTAGGAGGCTGGCTTAAAGGCATTTTGCAAACGGGATTATTATTTTTGATCATTATTGTAATAATAGTTTTTTGATCAAAACCAGCCAAAATTATTTGTAAACATTAGGCATATCTGAAGAGAATGCCTTTATTTGAATCAGCAGTTAAGGTGTAGTTTGGTCTCATGCTGTGGTTTTATCTGCTCCTGGTGAATTTTTGAAGTGATGAAATCAGAGATACAAGGTATACTAAGAGTTATGAGGTAATAAGATAATAATCTAAGTAAGGGTGCTGTCTTTTATATCTACAAGTGCAATATGCATTTATGTAGCAAAGAGAAACTTTAACAATAATGTTGCTTGAGCGAGATGTGCATGTGACAACTTGGGAAAAGGGATATCACAACTGGAGTGCAACAGTGTTTCTATGTCTGGCAGAGTGAAATCTTTCAAGACCTCAGTTTAGACAGTCTAAAATAAATTGTTAGTATTCAGAAAACCCATCTTAAGCCTCTTTTGCTTCCATAGTGTTATGGAAGTCAACTGCTATTGTAGAGAATTAATGATTTTTCAATACATATTAACAAATACTACTATTTTAACTTGAGGCAGTTGAGTGAGAAATACTCACGTGTAGCATTTGAGGGAATGTCAGCATAAATCGCACTTACAGTAAGACTGCATTTTTAATTACTGTACTCGTTAAGATTTGATGATGCCATAAGGCTAAGGCCTTTTATCACGGATTGGTTCTGAACTAAAAGGTGTGTGCACACGTAGATATGCACATTTGTGTTATTTTCCTTAATTGGCTACAAAATAATATAATTAGGTTGGGGACTAGATCTTGGGAATTTGTCTATTATACTTCTGTTTGTTAAGGAACGTGCATAACACACAGCACCCATGTAGGCTTGGCTTGTGGCATAGTTGTCAAATTTAGCATAGACATTCAGACAGATAAGCAAGGTACTCTTCTTGTGTGTATCACCTACAAGCCATTATGGCTTAGTGTGTAAATCTGTATGTAACTGTTGAAAAATCCACTTATGAATGTATATAGCTTAGAACTAATTTTTTCCCTTTGTTAATTCTTTGATATCAATGAGGTATTCTTCAGAAAATGTATGGACTGGTTGGTTGCATAAGGGCAGTTGTTATTTGGACAGAAAATTGTTAATGGTCAGGGATTTTCCACTAAAATATTTGCAAATATTCCTAGTCAAACACCAGTTTGGTTTCTTTTTGGGTTTTGAGCTTGCATTAGTCCATGTTCAGAACTTTAAAATTACCTTTGAATTTTTTAAACTTTTTATATCACTGGAACAGAAAGAGCATCTAAATTAAAGCTTCAAGCTAACTTTATTTTTCAAGTATTTCTGGAATTATCCTTCTGAACTGAGATTTTATAAGTTGGCTGTGTATTTTCCTGTGTTAAAACACTGTTATTGAAAATGGTCAACCAAGCCCATGTCGCCCAAAATAAAAACGGGGGAATTGTGGATAACTGGCTAGCTGAAAAAGGTCTCATAGACATAGTCCAGCTGGCTGGACAAAAATGCACATCGCGCTCAGCTTATCTGAAGTAAAGCAAAAGTTACACAATAACAGGAAGATTGCGGTGGGAAAAGTATGTTGCAGGTGGGAACAGATAACTACAGAAGAGAAACTAGGGGCGGGCTTGGTATTTAGGCAACTAACCAATAATGAGCTTAACTTTTGTAATATGTATGAGCTAATTATAAGAAGGCATAAAAGGTGACTGTAAGGGACAATAAATGAAGTCTGCTGATCACTCATATTGAGTGACTGTGTCTTCCCTCCGTCGCAACAGGGGATAATTCTTAGGGTTAAGTCTCAGGGTTAAGTTTCAAGGCTAAGTTTCAATGTTAAGTCTCAGGGTTATGTCTTAGGGTTAAGTCTTAAGGTTAAATCTTAAGGTTAAGTCTTAAGGTGAAGTCTTATGGTTAAGTCTTAGGGTTAAGTCTTAGGGTTAAGTTTTAGGGTTAAGACTTAAGATTAAGTCTTAGAGTTATGTCTTAGGGTTAAGTCTTAAGGATAAGACTTATAGTTACATCTTTAAGTTTACGTCTTAGGTTTATGTCTTAGGGTTAAGTCTTAGGGTTTTGTCTTAAGGTTAAGTATTACTATTAAGTCTTAGGGTTAAAGACTTAAGATTTAATCTCAGGGTTAGGTCTTATGGTTAAGTCATAATTTTAAGTCATAAGTTTAAGTCTTAATTTTAAGTCTTGGGGATAAGTCTCAAGGTTAATCTCAGGGTTAAGATTTAGGGTTAAGTCTTAAGGTTAAGTCTTAGGGTTCAGTCTTAGGGTTAAGTCTCAGGGTTATGTCTTAGGGTTAAGTCTTATGTTTAAGTCTTAGGGTTAAGTCTTAAATTTAAGACCTAGGGTTAATTCTTAGGGTTAAAATCTTTAAGATTAAGTCTCAGGGTTAAGTCTTAGGGGTAAGTTTTAAGGTGAAGTCTTAACATTAAGTATCAGTGTTGTGTCTTTGGGTTAAGTCTTAAGGTTAACTTTTAGGGTTAAGTCTTAGGGTGAAGTCTAAAATTTAAGTCCTAGGGTTAAGTCGTACAAGGTTAAATCTCAGGGTTAAGTCTTAAGGTTAAGTCTTAAATTTTAGTGTTAAAGTTTTAAGGTTAAGTTTCAGGGTTAAGTCCTAGGGTTACTTCTTAAGGCTAAGTCTCAGGGTTAAGTGTTAGTGTTAAGTCCTAGGCTTAAGTCTTAATGTTGAGTCTTAAGGTTGAGTCTTAGGGTTGATTTTTAAGGTTAAATCTTTTGGTTAAGTCTTAAGGTTAAGTCTTAATGTTAAGTCTTAGGGTTAGGTCTCAGGGTTAAGTTTTAAGGTTAAGTCTTAGGGTTAAGTCTTAATGTTATGTCTTAAATTTAAGACCTAGGGTCAATTCTTAGTGTTAAAATCTTTAAGTCTCAGGGTTAAGTCTTAAGTTTAAGTCTCAGGGGTAAGTCTTAAGTTAAGATAGGATGAAGTCTTAGGGTTAAGCCTTAGAGTAAAGACTTAAGATAAAGTCTTAAGTTTAAGTGTAAGGCTTAAGGCTTAGAGTTCAGTCTTAGGGTTAAGTTTTAAGGGTAAGAATTAAGGTTAATCTTAAGAGTTAAGTCTTACAGTTAAGTCTTAAGGTTATGTCTTAATGTTAAGTCTTAGGGTTAAGTCTCAGGTTCAGTTTTTAAGGTTGAGTCACAAGGTTAAGTCTTAAGCTCAAGTCTTAATTATAAGTGTTAGTGTTAAGTCTTAAGGTTAAGTCTAAGGGTTAAGTCTCTAAGATTAAGTATTAGGTTTAAGTCTCAGGGTTATGTCTTAGGGTTAACTGTTAAGGTTAAGACCTAAATTTAAGTCTTAGGGTTAAGTCTTAAGGATAAGTCTTAAATTTAAGTCTTAGGGTTAAATCTTAAGGTTAAGTCGTACGGTTAAGTGTTAAGGTTAAGTCTTAAATTTAAGTGTTCTGGTTATGTCTTAAGGTTAAGTCTTAGTGTTAAGTCTTAAGGTTAACTCATAAATTTAAGTTTTAGGGTTAAGTCTTTGTGTTCAGTCTTAAGGTTAAATCTTAAGTCCTAGGCTTTGAGTCTTAGGGTTAAGTCTTAAGTTTAAGTCTTTGGGATACGTCTTAGGGTTAAGTGTCAGCGTTAAGATTTATGTTTAATTCTTAAGTTTAAGTCTTAAGGTTAATTTTTAAGTTTAATCTTATGGATTGAGTCTTAGGTTTAAGTCTTAGAGTTGTCTTGGGGATATGTTTTAGAATTAAGTCTCAGGGTTAAGTTTAAGCTTAAGCCTCAGGGTTAAGTCGTACGGATTGAGTCTTAGGTTTAAGTATTAAGTATAAGTCTTAAGTTTAAGTCTTAGGCTTAAGTCGTAGGATTAAGATTCAAGGCTAAGTCTTACGTTTAGGTCTTAGGGTTAAGTCTTAGCGTTAAGTCTTATGGTTAAGTCTCAATGTTAAGTCTTAGGGTTCAGTCTTCTGGTTAGGTCATTATTTTAGGTCTTAGGGTTAGGTCTTAATGTTGAGTCTTAGGGTCAAGTTTTAGGGTTAAGTCTTAAGGTTATATGTAGGGTTAAGTTTTAGGGCTAAGTCTTACAATTTAGTCTTAGGGTTAAGTCTTAAGGTTAAGTTTTATGGTTAAGTCTTTAGGTTAAGTCGTAGGGTTCAGTCTTACGGTTAAGTCATTAGGCTAGGTATTAGGGTTAGGTCTTAGGGATAGATTCAAAGGGTTAAGTCTTAAGGTTGAGTCTTAGGGTTAAGACTTAGAGTTCAGTCTCTAGGGTTAGGTCTTTAGGTTAGCTCTTAGGGTTAGGTATTAGGATTAAGTCTTAGGGTTAAGTCTTAGCTTAAGTCTTAAGTTTAGGTGTTAGGGTTAAGTCTTAAGATTTAGTCTTAGGGTTAAGTCTTTGGGATAAGTTTATAGAGTTCAGTCTTAGAGTTAAGTCTTAGGCTTAAGTCTTAGAGTTAGGCCTTATGGTTAGGTATTAGGATTATGTCTTCTGGCTGTTTTAAGATTAAATCTTAAGGTTAAGTCCTAGCATTAAGTCTTAAGGATAAATCTTAGAGTTAATTCTTATGGTGAGCTCTTAGGGTTAGTTCTTAGGTTTAAGTCTTAGGGATAGGCCTAATGGTTAAGTTTTAGGTTAATTCTTAAGGTTAATTCTTATGGTTAAGTCTTAGAACTGAGTCAGGATAAAGTCTTAGGGTTAAGTCTTAGATTTAAGGCTTAAGGTTAAGTCTGAGGGCTAAGTCTTAGGGTTAGTTCTTAGGGTTAAGTCTATAGGGTTAAGTCTTAGGGTTACGTCTTAAGGTTGAGTCTTTAGGGTTCAGTCTTATGGTTAATTCTTAAGGCTATGTATTAAGGTTATGTCTTCAGGTTAAGTCTTTAGGTTCGGTCTTAGGGTTAAGTCTTAGGTTTAAGTGTTAAGGTTTAGTGTTAAGGTTAAGTCTTAGGGTTAAGTCTTAGAGTTCAGTCTCTAGGGTTAGGTCTTTAGGTTAGGTGTTAGGGTTAGGTATTAGGATTATGTCTTAGGGTTAAGTCTTAGCTTAAGTCTTAAATTTAGGTCTCAGGGTTAGGTCTTAAGGTTGAGTTTTAATATTGAGTCTTAAGGTCGAGTCTTAGGGCTAAGTATTATTACCAGGAACAGAGGTATATTACTGTAGGGTCTTGCAACTGGGTCTTCTGCAAGATCGATCGATCGATCGATATATAGTCAGACAGACATAAAAATTACGCAATAGCTGCCCTAAATGTTTCAGAGATTTATTTCCATCAGTTTAGGTCATTGAACTTCCTACAGTAGTTATCTATTTCCTCATGCTGCCAAGAACTCCATCGTGTTTGCCATCACTAGTACCAATTGCTCTGTTCCTTGTTTCTTTGGGTAACTTTGGAGTCTTTGCTGTGGAAAACAGGCTAGTGTGATGAAATTTAGCACATAGGAATACTTCATGGTTTGCTGACTCTTCAGCAGGGGTTTCCTTCCTCCACTCCCTGCCCAGATCCACCCCTGTTCTCTTCATTCTTCTGTCCCTCTCCTGTCCCTCTCCTGTCACCACACCGCCCCATCTCACCCCCCTCTGCTGCTCAAAATATTAAGGGAACTAGATCTGTATTGAAAAAAATGGGGTTTCTCTTTCCTCTCCTGAGGATTTACCACCCAGAGCAGGCTCAGGTTCTGATCCTGCAAACTGCTCCCCAGTGCTTGGATGCTTGCTCTGGGAAACAAGGACAGCTGCTCAAATTCTTTTGCAGGCACAATCTTTGTTTAAATTCTAGTTGAAATGAAATGAAAAGCTGTCATCAGTCCCACCTGTGGCACAGAGAGACACCTGTGTTTCACGCACATGTCTGCACAGAAACACACGCAGAGGGAAAAAAGCCCGGTACTGCTTTGTGCAAGGAAGTACGTAAACTCTCCCTATCAGCATTGCTGCTTTGAGCAATTGAATCGTTCTACAGTTATCTGACAAGCCGACACGCTGCCCATCAAATCAGAACCAGAATGTATGCCATTTGCAAGATGGGGCAGCAATAAGCTTTCAACCACTTTCCAGCAAGATCAATTCAAGCAAGGCTGTGTATTCATGGATTTTCTCCTCTGCAGAGCCATGAAGAAAACATGAAACGCACTCCCCAAAGGCAAAGGAGCAAACTGAGGGAGAGCAGCTCATTGGCGCCTTTCAGAGCTTCAACAGTCTGGAGAAAAGGGAAAAACACCCATACAAAGGTAAAGAGCAGCCAAGATGCACTTTTATAAAATGCACATTGGGGCCTCTTCCAGATCTCAGAATGACTTTCAATATTGCTTTGCATGACTATTAGACCAAGGCCTAAAGTGCCGTGATAGCTTCTGCTTGCCGGGGCATGGTAAGATCACTCAAACGAGCGACAAGGTAACAAGTAAACACCAAAGGCAATAGCAGAGCTTACCGCTTCCCTCCACTGGCGACCAGCTGTGCAGTAAACCAGCTTAACCAGCCTCCCTAAGGATGGCTCTAAAGTCGCTGAAAAGGAAAAAAAGAAGGTAAGTCCTTAGCCTGGAATGTAAAGGCACCCTCTTGGCTTCCAGGCAGGTGGCACAGATGGCCCAGCAGGGTCATGTCCCCACATTCCAGGAAAGATAAAAGAAACACAGGACGTCTTTGTCGGGTGGGTTTGATGCATCCTTTCCATTTGGTGAAAGCCTGAGGAAGGATGTATTCCACGGTAGGACCGGTGGCACTTTAGACCTGAGGTTAAAATAGTGCTGCACTTCAGTGACGCTCCCCAAGCTGCTTTCACCACCAAAGAGAAAAAGATTTGCTCTCTCCAGTATGGTGGGAATGATACCATAAAGTCGGTCAGGGAGAAAAACCCTCTAAGACTTGCTTGCAAGTTTCAGAAGGCCGGCATTCTTTATGGCAGTGCTGGGAGCACGGGGGAATGTTTCCTCTGAGCGTGCTCACCCAGTTCCTCGAGGGTACGCACTATGGACAGCAGAGCACTTGCACACTCATAGCGCATTACACACGCATTTTCAGTCAGGCACGGGATGGGTTACAAGTTGCTTGCTTTAATGCAAACGAGCACACACCCTCAGACAGCACTGCTGAGGTTTTTTACTAGCTCCCCGTGCTCCCCAGGCGGGGCCTTGCCCTCTCTCGGGGGGCTATCTGAGTCAGAGGTCACGATCTCCCCCCACAACAATTACCTTTGTCCGAATTCCAACCAACATTCTGCGGATCGCAGCACTCTATCGGCTTGTCTCCTCCTGCAGCCACAACGTCCTCACCCGGAGGCTCTTTCTGCATCACCGAAGAGAACACAGATCTTTCCCCCATCCATTCTTTGTTCCCCATCCTTCCCAAGGCTGACTCCCTGGATGAGAGGTCCCTTACTTCGTCACTTCTACCAGCTTTAGAGAGTCAGCTTGGCCTAACCTTTGTGCGCAGGTGTGTTTAACATAGAGCTACACACCAAATCAGAGCGTGGCAACTGGGGAGCTCAGACATCTTGTCCCTTTGCCGAGCCAGCAGCTTCCCCTTAGCAGAATCCCTGGACATAAATGTATATACAGTGGAATCTATACAGTGGCATCAAACGTCCCGCCAGACACCACATCCGTCCCTAAAATCCTTCCCCCCAAACAACCCTGAAAGACTTCCCTTGACACCCTCCTCCACCCCAGGCTGTTCCTGAAATCATCCCCCACCTCCACCTCCCTGCCCTGGCCCTAAAACTTCTCCCCCAGACCCTGGTCCGGCCCTAAAGTCCCTCCCCCACCCTCGGTCCGTCCCTAAAGTCCTTCCCCCAACCCCAACACCTTCCCTCCCGTCCTTCCCTAAAGGCCTTCATCAACCTCGCCCATCCGTCCCTAAAACCCTTCCCCCAGACTCCCCACTCTGTTCTCTAAATAACACACACAGCCTCAACACCTCCCCCCCTGTGTATCAATACGCACCCCCCCACATACCCCCACCTCCCCCACTCCCCCACCCCACCTCCCCCCACCCCCCATACACCCACTCCCACAAACACACATCCTTGCCCCACCCCTCACCCTCACACACCCCGCTCCATCCCTAAACACCTTCATCGATTCCCACCCGTCCCTCCCTAAACCCCTTCCCCCCGCCCCCTCCCCTGCCCCCGTCCCTCTGTCCCTGGCATGACCCAACTGCCCAGCACCACCAGACCACTCTGGCCCAAACACCATAAGGCAATGGTTCCCACCTGACAATAGCAAGTCGAGGAACATTTTTTTTTTTTCCTAAATAGAGAGCGTTTTACTTTGTACGCTGCCGACTACAGCAAATTATGTTTTGCTGACCGGCTGGATACCCAGCAAAGATGAACTCCACATCAAATATAATAAAATCTACCAATTATATCAAATAATGGAATATATCAAATGCAGTTTCTTATATTGCAATAAAAGAAAATAGCATGCTATATGATAAAAGGAACCAGTGGCAGTTACTGTGAGCGATATGATAAAAGAGCAATAGGAGTGAAGCATCCATTTGTTATCCCAAAGTGTTAACGTGACTAAGGAAAGGAGACATCACCAATTCCCACCCCAACAACACCCAGGCCCACCCTTCGGCTGGGAGCCCCCTTGCAGCCAGTGCCAAGAGTCTCTCGGGAACTGGGAAATTCCCCTGGAGAAGGTACCAGGAAGGAATTCTCTCGCTGCTTCCCACCGTGCATGGCAGCCATGTGAGGCACAGCACAAGAGTTCTGCTCCCTGCTTTCTCTGGTGAGGAAATTGACACGGCACTTTTGAACTCACACAGAACCAAAAAACATGGCTTGGGAAAGTGCAGGGCTGCTCCCCTGGAGAGGGTTCCAGGAAGGAATTCTCTTGCTGCTTCTCACCCTGCCCTGGCAGCCGTGTCAGGCACAGCAGAAAAGTTCTGCTCCCTGCTTTCTGTGGTCAGAAAACTGACCTCTTTTCCTTGGCAATAATGCACAGCCCAAAAAACTCACCTTGGCAAAGTGCAGCAGTGCTCCCTGGAGAAGGTGGCAGGAAGGAATTCTCTGGCTGCTTCTCACCCTGCCCTGGCAGCCATGTCAGGCACAGCACAAATGTTCTGCTCCCTGCTTTCTGTGGTGAGCAAAATTAACCCTTAAGTGTTGCAGTCGTTAAGAGCCCAAAAAAGTCACTTTGGGAAAGTACAGCACTCCTCCCATAAAGAAGGTACCAGGAAAAAATTCTCTTGCTGTTCTCACCCTGCCCTGGCAGCCATGTGAGGCACAGCACTAAAGTTCTGCTCCCTGCTTTCTGTGGTGAGAACATTGACCCATCATGGTTGCACTCATAGAAAGACAAAAAAACACACAATGGGAAAGTGCAGCACTGCTCCCCTGAAAAAAGTGGCAGGAAGGAATTCTCTTGCTACTTCTCACCCTGCCCCAGCAGCCATGTGAGGCACAGCACAAAAGTTCTGCTCCCTGCTTCCTGTGGTGAGAAAATGGACCTCTCACATTTGCGATCACGCAGAGCCAAAAAAACCCCTCACTGTGGGTAAGTGCAGCAGTGCTCCCCTGGAGAAGGTGCTAGGCAGGAACTCTCTGGCTGTTTCTCACTCTGTCCTTGCAGCCATGTGAGGCACAGCACAAATGTTCTGCTCCCTAGTATCTGTGTTCTGAAAATTAACCCCTCACATTTGCAATCGTATAGAGCCAAAAAAACCCTCACCTTGACAAGTGCAGCACTGCTCCCCTGGAGAAGGTTCCAGGAAGGAGTTCTCTTGCTGTTCCTCACCATGCCCTGGCAGCCATGTCAGGCACAGCAGAAAAATACTGCTCCCTGCTTTCTAAAGTTGGCAAAATTGACCGTTCACAGTTGCACTCATGTAGAGACAGGACTTTCTTACTCAAAAGCAAACCCCAAAAAGCCACGTAGCCTTGGGAAACCCTTTATCCTTCCGTGTGGCTGGTGACTTCCCATGGCTCTTCTGCAAGGCAGGAGAAACAACCATGAATTTGGAAGCCCACGTAAATTCAAGTACACTTAGTCCTCTGACAGTCACTGCTTACGGGCCAGCAGTCCTCTCACCCCTCCACAGATCTGCCTCTTAGTCCTCTAGCAGTCATCCTCCATGGAGGGACCACAAGTCCTCCATACCTACCTACCAACTCACCAGAAATGAGTCAGACCACGCCAGAAGTGACACTGCCTGACCTGCAGGAGATATATTAGACCAGTAACGATGGTTTCAAGACAGAAAAAACACCACCATCCAACAGTACAGCAGAAAAACAACCAGAAGAAACTCTGTACACAAACCAAAGGCACCCATCCAAACCCCACAAAGGCAATAGAGGTGTAAAAAGGCACTCTCCACAAAGAAACCCACCACACAGTTCACAAGATAAGATATAAATGCCATAACCCCAGGAACGCAGGGCCAACAAACCCAGATTCTGTCCATAACAATAACACACTTTGACACTAACTCGCCTGACCTCTGGCATACCATAACCTTGTTGCCCCCAAACCACAGCACATTGTAGCCCTAAGGCAACACTAGATGGAACACAACGTCCCTTGAGATCTCTGCCAAGGCCTTCAGGTGGTCCCTGACCTCAGGCATCACAACCTTGAAGTGGGAGCCAGACGGAGGCACCAGGACATCACCGGCACCCATCTTCACACCCTGAAACAGGGCCTGGGATAAACGCTCCTGGGGACAGAGGCTGAGGCACTCGGAGGCTTTGAGCCGGCCAGCCACCATCACAGGGCTTCAGCTCATCATTTCTGTGTCAGAGCCACCAGGCAGGTGGCCCCATCCTCCCTGAGAGCCCGCTCAGGGCACCTGTACCCAGCTCCAGGGGGCTGGACACACAGCCTCGGATCCATGGGGGGAGGGGTGCTTTAATCCTGGGAGCAGGATTTCTAACAGTGCCCCTGGGGAGGAAAGCCTCCTCAGGCCTGGAAGCCTGAGAGACATCCCTGCGCTGCTCCACACGTCACCAAAAGCAGGGGCTGAGGAAGGCTGCTTTGGGGCCCGTCGAGGGAACCAGCTCCCCTGGGCTGCTCTGCAGCCACCGGCTGCCGTTGCTGTCGCGCGGGTCTCAGTGCTGCTCTGCAGTCGGCCGTCACCTCCCCAGGGACACTCTCCAGCGCAGCACACGTCTGCACTGGCTCTCCCTGGGGACAAAGATCACAAGCGAGGGATGGGCTTGGCTTTGCCCCCAGTCCCAGGCTGCCACCAGAGAGACCTGCCACCCCCGCCCCAGCTGTGCGATGTGGGCACCACGTACAGCTGCAGATGTGGGTCAGGGCAGCTGTGGGCAGGGGGCAAGCCCCGTGGTGGTACCCCGGCACTGGCAGCAGGCAGAGCTGGGGAGAGCGAGGGGCAGCCCAGGGCAGCCGGCAGCTGGTGGCGGGGCCCGTCAGGGTGCAGCACCCTCAGCAATGCCCGGCTCCGTGCGCCTCGGCCCCAGGGCTGCAGCGCAGGGCTGGCCCCAGCTGGGGCTGGGCTGGGAACAGGCAGGCAGGGCCCCTGGCAGCCCCGGCACGCACCTGCTCCCTGCATAGGGCAGCCTGCTCCTTTGCAATCGACCCTGTGGCATCCAGAGAAGAGCCCTGCCCTGGGCCTGAGCCATCGCTGCAGGGATGAGGCCTTCCTCGGCGTCCGTCCCTCAAACCCCTCCCTCCGGCCCCCACAGTACGTCCCTAAAACACTTCCCCTCGCCCCCAGCCCCTGCGAGTGGGGAATCCGCCTCCCCAGCTGTGAGCCCGGGCGGCGCAAGCCCCCCCAGGGCTCACCCTGCCACCCGTGTGGTTCCTGGAAGAAACACCATCCCACCATGCCCGCAGGCAAACCGCTATCCCTATGGACACAATGGGGGCAGCCGGCACGGGGGTTGGGGGTGAGGGGGTGGGGGTGGGGGGGTGTCACTCTCGGGGCTATCCTAGTGAGCAACACTCAGAGAGGCCAAAAACTGGAGTGCAGGGTTGATGCCGGCATTAGAGCCGGCTGCAAGCGAAAGGCACTCAATGGGCATGGGCGCTGCTGGGAGGGAAAGCGCCACGTCAGGACGGTCGGGAATCTCGGCTGGCTGGGAGGGAGCTCCATCGAGCGCTCAGAGTCGAGGCTTGAGATCCTTGCAGCCACGGAGGTTTTTGCACGGAGAGCTGCGCTAAGCAAGGCCCGTTTATCACTTTGGCTGCAACACGAGGGTGCTGCACCCCTGCATGGTGCTTCCCCTGAGCCGACAGAGAACTTTCTCTCCTGGGCTTTGTTCCCTCTGGGACAGCGGCTGTGAGCGAGGCAGGGCTGTCAGATATGCGCAGCTGGGGTCGAGGGGCTCAGAACGGATAAACCCCCCGGCCTGCGCCCGGCCCTGCCCCTCTCTTACAGCCGCCATGGCAGTTCCCCTGCAGCTGAATAGAACCATCAACGCTCTGTCTTCAGTGGGGTTTCTTGTACATAGAAAAAAGGGACAGCACAAAGCGTGAAGCAAAGCCAAGAAGGTGGCATCTGCTTTTAAAAAAGAATACATTCAGTACATCACAAAAAAATGCGGTGGAACTCACTCTTCCAATTGGGTTAGGCAGGAGGAAAATGGATTTGGAAAGCAAATAAGAATCGCTCACTTCAAGCTATAAGGTAGCTACTAAACACAGACTCTCCCGTGCATGTCCTGCTCATTAGTTCCACGCTTTGGAAGTGCCTGCGGTTTCCCTGAAGCACCCTCTCTGGGTTACTCTTCCAAAGGGGTTCCGGGGACATCTGCATAGGGAAGCTGCCTGAAGCAATCACCGTTTGTTATCCTGTCAGGTTTCAGCCAGGGCAGATAGCCTGTGCATGCAGGGACTACAAACTTTTTCTGTAACTACAGACTTTTTCTATTAACACACTGATCTTGCAGAGAAGTCATGCACTGTGCAATTAAAAACAGAGAACAGTGGGAAACTAGGTTTGGCCTCCAAGGCATTTCTGACCTAATTACATTGAACTGTATTTGCTCAGAAGCCCTTAAAAAGTGCTCCAGTTGAAGGCAGTTTCCTGATCAGCTCTGGGTTCAGACTAACTCCTATACACCTACAGCCGTCCAACTCTGAAAAGTCACACAAGGACTCCCTAAATCACCCCAGCTTTGAAGTGTCGTTTCCAGTGCCTCCCCCTGGGCCAGAAGCGTTTCCTTGCTGCCCCAAACGGAATTTCAAAGCTTCAGAGACACCCTCTGGAGAGCCTGCCCCACCTCTCAGCACCGTGAGGGATACCTCGTTGTGCTGGAAGCCGGGACAGCGCGAGGCAATTCAGCATCCTACAGCCGGATGGCCTCAACGTTCGGGGCCAGCAAAGCACCCTGCCCTGCGCACTACTGCAAAAGCAGGCTGAAGGAGGTTGCTGTCCTACCAGAGCTGGAGGGGAAGAAACTGCAGTGAATATCACAGCAGGTACGCTGCCTGCAGCTGTTAGGTGCTACTGCTCAACGCCGTCCCAGGTAAGGAGTGCTGACACTTTCTTCAGCCTCACAGACCCCCTGCGAGCCCAAGGACCAGGTCTCACTGATTTAGGGCTCCCACAGGTGGGAATTTGCTCTCCGAGGAAATGCAACCTTTCCTCCCCAAAACATCAGCTGGAACATGGATGGAACCAGAATGGGAAGCACCGAGCTCCATTACCCTGAAGCCCAGGGGGGACACCCTGATGTCGTGGATGGTTTACTTGTCCTATGCCATTCAAAAAAGCACCAACATCCCTCTGAAGCTGTACATTAGTTTTACCCTTGGGCCGTGTATCTTACTGAAATGAATCTTCCCAGTGAACCTCAGCTTCTCCTGATCCTCCTCTTCTTGACTAACAAAAGCCTTCCACTGGAGTGGGCTATGACTTTACTCCGATTGTGGATGACGATGGATTTGTGGTTTGACAGCGTGATGTAGGTCTTCCCAACTGTCACAGAGTTCCTGTCTAGCCTGATGTTGACATCTTCAGCTGCTCCATGAAGGCTTGCATGAATATCTTCACCTGGAATAAAGCAAAAGGGAGACTTTGCACATCACCCTTGCTGATGGGAGTACAAGGAACAGAGGAAGCCACAAGGAACAGAAGTGTCACAGCCTTTAGCTATATTAGCAGTTCCACAGATCAATACATTTATCACATCCTGATAGCTGCACGTGTACAGCATAAGGATGTCCTGGACACCACCTTAAGCACCTTATTTCTGGGTGGGCTTGTAAAGATTTATCCCCAAGGTGACACTATCTACAGGGAGACTTTTTCAGATGTGCCCAGGTGGCCTTTGGGTTGTGATCCCACGCGGGTCACAGGGAATTCTGCATCTGAGTCATTCAGGTGACTGAGGAGACCCCACCTCGGTCACGGCTCGCCCAGAGTCTCCTGCAAGCACGCCACCAGGGTTGTGTCTCTCCTGATCCCTTGTTGCCAACATGACAAGATGCCTGGGGCACGTAGGCAGAAGAGGGAGGTGAAGAGAAACAGGCAAAGCGACAGTCCACAGCAGGATGGGACGCAGATGAGAACTTCACTGTGTTGGAGCAGCAGTGCCCTCACTTGCTGTGGGTCTGTGAAGATAGGTCGGAACCAGACTGGTGGGGCACGGCCCACACCAACCTGTCCATCACAGCCCTGCAAGTCCATTTCTTCTGCCTGGAGCCTGTCGGTGCCTATGCCCGAGCGTGCAAGTCTACACTGAGTGTTCCCAAGCTGTCCCACAACCCGAGCGAGCACACCTTTGCTTTCCGCCTCAGACCGAAGAGGAGAGAGCCCCTGGCTGCGCACAGCAGCCAATTAACGCCTGGAGTCTTGCTGGAGCACCTGCCAGCCCTTCACCCTCCAGAAGAGACCCCCACCAAAGCGCCCTCGCTGCCAGAGCTTCCAAACCTTCATTCTTCCCAACCAAGCAACTCCCGGGAGTCAACTAAGCTCAAACTTGAGCACCGAGCCTACTCTGCCTGTTGCAGGTGAGGGTCTCCCAGGTGAGAAGCAAACCCCAAACACGAGACATTCTCCATTGAAATGGCACTTCTGTGGAGCGTGTTTAAAACCTCAGAGCCAGCCCCAGCTGAGAAGGGCAGCGACCCGGCCATCCCTGGAGAGTATCCCCCTGCCGAGGCAGAGCCTTCTCCTCGCTGCACGGGTTACAGCAAGGCAGCCAGGGGATGGACCTGCCTTTCCAAGGCTGCCACGCAACAGCACGGGGGAGAGCTGGCTGCCTTCTGGGTGGACTCCTTAAACCCTAAGCCGGACACAATGCGGCGAATCACAGTCGTGCCAGAAGAAAGAGCCCCCCCTCTCTTGGAGGGAGGTTGGGGAATGAATCACCCTTCAAACAGATCTCTGCAGCCATTCCTTCACCTCCACACATGGAGAGTTCAGCCTTCGTGCCTGTATAACCTCAACTTCTCTGCTCTTAAGGGAGCCCAGGAGGAGTGGGAGGGATTCGTGGCCAGACATGAGTTATGTTGCGAGAAACAGCAATGTCTCCAATGACTGGACAGCCTGCTTTCTATAACAGACAACTCAGCGTACAAAAATAAGGTTCAGAAGCGTTACAGAGGCAGGTGTGCTTTATAAGCCTTGCCTTCCCCCTCCGCTGAATCCTCGGCATACGTTCGCAAGCAGAGGAAGCAGGACCCAAGAACTGGGAGACATGCACAGTGCTTCGAGCATGCACAACTCAGGTTCATGGAAACATGACATGAAAAATGCTCTACGAGACAACTAACTACTGCAAAATAAACTCCACGAAAACTATCATGATCTCCCTGTCTAGGCCCATGGACAGGTGGGTCTTGAAACAATGGGTATAGTTCTGATCTTAAAAACCAAGCTGAAGCCTTTGAAATGTAATCATTCTTTCTGCCCTTCTCTGAAGTACAGAGCAGCTTCTATACAAAGACTGAACAGGATTCCTCAACCTAGAAATGATATAGGAGACAGGTAGGTTTGTAAAAGTATGAATGGCCTGGGAGAAAGTGAACGAGGAAAAAATTGTCACCATTTGTCATAAAACAGGAACCCGAGGGCCTGAAATAGTATTAGTCAAAATTAGAGAAAAGTAGTACTAGTACTTTTCCAAGGAATATTCCTTCCTTTGGAACATGCTGCCATAGCTGCCTACAGACGCTCACCGCTATAAATCCACAAAGCAACTGGACAAAGGCTTGGAAGGTAAAACCATCAGAAGTGATTAAACAAAGACGTGAATAAAGCCTCCAGCACAGAAAAATGCTGCCTCCAGGGCCCACGAGGGAGAAAGCATATGCACTGCCTGCTTCTACACGCTTTGCTGAGCATCCCCTACTGCTGCTCTCCTGGAGAGCACTTACACTCCTGGCTGCAGGCACCGAGGACGCTTCTGAAGGCTGGAGGGCTTTGCCGGAGCACCTTCTACCACAGAGAGAAGGATCTGGCATCGTGCTGACTGTGTAAACCCACAAACCCCCCGGTACAGACGAGAGCGTGCAGATGCCAGCGAGTCAGGAGGGAGCAGCAGGTCTTTCTGCCAGGCAGATAAACTGACACAGAGCAGAGCTGTCAGGGTTGGCCCAGGGCAGCTGCAGGCTTCATGTCCTGGGTGCCAAATTAGATGTGACATTTATTTAAGACTCTTGGTTGTTTAATATATAAGTCTGGAGGAAAAAAAAAAACAAACCACAACAAAACAATCTCTGTACTGTAACAGCAATGTAGCCCTAGGTATTTCACTTGACGGGGCAATGTCCATGGGTCTGTGGTTTGGGATGCTTTGCTGCCATGAAAGCATGTTTACTGAAGCCAGACGTACCTGCCCTATCGTTACTTTCACAACACGATCTTATTACAGGCTGTCAGTTCTCTCATTCTTACATTCTTACATGAGCAGGACACAGCTCACTCTGCAACCTGAACAAAGCGACACCTGAACTTGAAATTAAAAGAGAGGCTTCTTATACAGCAGTAGAGCAGATGCTTTCGGCTGTGCACTCCTGAACGATGCTCTCTGAGACAGCAGGAACACCACCGTGTTTTATTCCAGCATCCACCTGCATGGCTATGGACACCGGTATCTTAGCACATCATGGTAACTTTTAACTATCTGAAAGTAAGAAATCCAGCACTGGGCCATCCTCTGTGGGGCCTGTTGTGCAGGAGGAGAGGGAATTTACAGAAGAGCTAAAATATCTTTCCCTTGATCAAAGCAAACCCTTGAACACGATTTCAAAACAAATTTCAGGTTTTATGAAGAATGTGTTCCTAGCATTCAACAGCCAGTACCTTCCTCCATCGATTACTGCTCTAAATATTAGGAAGCTGGTAGCCAGATGGATACGGCTGAAGAGAAACAAAACAGCACTCTGCTGCCTTTCGTCCTCACCATAATATTCTTCTTCTATCCCTGTAACTCTCTCCTTGCTGAATTTGGATTTTAAACCTTCTTAGGAGTGCATGACAATCAGGTTCAGAATATTTGGGTAACAGGGAAAGCAAGTTTAAGTTAATTTGCCCAGTTTGTCAGAAAACTATGCCTGGCTCTCACCTCTTCTAAAAGAGGCAGGTCCTGCTGCTTTTTCACTGAAAATACAAGCAAGCAACGAAAGCCAAGCTCTTCACTCAGAAGAGTGTCATTGTACCTCCACATCGACCCTCTGAGCAGCTCTTTTGCTCCTGCTACTATCACGATACCCAACTGCCTCACCATCACCAGCATATTCTGGTTTTTCAAACAGCATGCAAAGGTCTACTGGTACCACTTCACCACCGGAGACGGGAGTCATTTCACCAGGCTAGCAATCTCTGGAAAGCGAGAGGAGTCCCCTGCAGCTGGATCCAGCCCTCCCCACCATATGCTTTTTGCTGCACCTCCCATAGAGCTACCTCGGTCAGAGTCAGGAGCGCTGCTCTGAGCTGTTTTGGTGTCAGGAAGCTAATGGCATCACCTTCAAAGTGTGCTGGATCTCTGACAAAGGCCACCTGTCAGTCCCCACGTTTGTATTTCCAGCACTAGAGCAAAACACAGGGCAGTGACAGTCATTTTTAAGTGTTCCTCTGAGGCAGTGTTCATGAGCTACCTTCAGACATCATTAAAACCATCGTGCTGGTTACTCCAGCCCTAGGAGCAGGTTGTTTATAAACCTCACCATTAAATAACTGCTGCCAACACAGGGGTTTCTGCAGGACCATTGCCCAGGCTACAACAAAGCTCAGGGCACCCTAATCATCACTGCTGCCACAGGTGATGCTGTCAACAGCTAAAGTCCCCAGCAAAGCCCCCTCTGAGCCCATGCAGCCCATTGCAAGGAAAGGATCTGCTACCCCAGGGCATTGCAAGCCACCGTGAGACAACAGATGGGGAGGAAAAGGGAGATGGAGAGCAATGACCAGCCACAGCGTCTACGGGACAGGTCGCAGGCTCTTCAGACGGCTCTCCTGCACTTAGGAGTCACTTTGCTTTCCACCAGGCTCCTTGTTGTGCATCCTCCTGTAATGGAGCACCCAAAGTATTACCCATTACCTCCTCCGCACCGTGCTTAGGAAGGGCTGTTGGCTTTGTTACAGGATGAAATACTCCAGCGCAGGAATATCTGGGAGCCAGCACAGAGGCTTTGTGCTGCCCAGCGCGAAGGAGACTCGCAGAATGGATTGAAAGGACAATGAAACTGTTGGATAACGCAAGACAGCGCTGCCGCATATCCAGGATGCCGTGGGCTATTTTTAATCATTATTGGTACTACAGCCATGGTACGCTGGGGTCCCTGATCAACTGAAACATTGCTTTTGGCCCACGGGGAAAAACAGAGCAGGAATCTTCATTCTGATTGCCTGGCAAAGGCATGTTTAATACGCCACTTCATAAATCAATCACCCTTCAAGCTACTCCTCTGCTTCTCAGCAAACGCTGATTGATCCACGAGGAAAGGAGACTAATGAATGGTCAGTTCTGCCCCGAAATGCATCCAGGGTTCATGGCACCTAAGAACGTACTAGTGATTTCCATTGATGATAGAAGAGACAAGCTGCAGTCCAGGATGCCCTGCAAAGAGATGAGAACTACATTCTTCCAGAAATCCTTCACAGGCTAAGAACGGGATAGGTGGCGTCACATGGAAGTCTGCTTCTGGGGATGAACAAAACAGCCAAAAGGGGACTTTTAACCTCCAAATAGCCCTCTTAGCACCCACCCCCCAGCCGTGCTCCTGCAGTCAACTCCACAGGTTGCTTTAGCAGCATTTTTGTCAGAAGGGGTGTTACGTAGTTTTGAAGATATAAAGCCATGGGAAAAAAAAAAAAAAAAAAATCAAGCAAATGAAGCACAAACCTAATTTCTCTTCTTCTACCCTCAAAGCGACAGACCATCAGCTTTGAAACACAAGGTCCTAGAGAGGGGCGAAGGCCATACTCTGTTTGCAAGAAATGTAACAACCTTATCTAAAACAGTATATATAAAGAAAAATCATTGTTACAAGCAGTTGTGGAAAAGGGGAACAAAGACAGGAAACTGTTGTTAACTGTTAGCTGATCTGACATAAAGGAACATTTTGGAGACCAATTATACTCGCCCATCATTCTAATTGATTTGAACTATAAAAGCCTATATAACCAATTATTTGTATAAAGTATTAGTTACCAATCCTCAGTCCATTGCAGTGCTGCTGTGATTAAGATGCAAAGTCAACATATAATTGCACGAACTCCTATTTACACCTTTTTTTGCCTACAGTATATGCCACCCTGCACTTGCTTTGAAGCAGACATACAAGAACATAAAAGTCCGACAGAAACTAGCCAATCCTGCTGGGAATTCTCACAAGTGAAGGAAGAAAAGCACAACATGCACTCACAACCCGAGACAAGCAGAAAGGAAAATCCCTTTGCAAAGTTCTTAAATGCCTGGCAGTCCAAGGGAAAGCTAGAGCAGCCTCTTGTAATAACCACGGTGTCAGAGCCTGGCTTACACCTTTGGATAACACAGGAAACAAGATCTTTAAAAACTCACCAAACAAAACAAGTTTGTCTGCGTCTGCTAGCACTAAACACAAACGGAAATAATAACATCAGTTCATGCACTACAGTGAAGCTTTAGAGCCAAGAGAGGATGCTGCTTAGGGAAGCAGAAGGTTTCCTCACCTCTCAGCACTGGTAAGAAGCCACTACAAGCCTGCCTGGTGTTGAAGGATCAGAGAATTGCATGGCGATGAAGAGCTACAGACCTGACCAGCAGTGGCACACAGCGGTGGCCACCAGAAGCTATGGGGCTGTTGCCGTGAATATAGCTCGATAGGAACCGAACACACTGCGACATCAGAGCCCCTGTGAACGCTCACACCAGAGTAAGGTTAAAACCAGAAATGGTTTTGGCATTCCCACCCTGGTAGCCTGCACAACACAGGCACAGCTCAGGTCAATATGCAGCGAGGCAGAGGGTTTGCTCAGGCAAGTCCTGAGCCTACTCCACTCCGGCTGGAGTCGGTACAAACCGCGAGGGCTCAGCAACCTGAGTGATCTCAGGAACGTGAAACACAACACAGCAAGGGCTGAACCTCAGCTAAACCCTGCTGCCTATCCACATCCATCAGTGGGTTTGCAGAGAAAAAAGACAAAGGAAAAGGCTTGATCTAAAGGCTAAGTCAATAGGATTTTCATTTTGTTTTCAAACAAGTTCCCAGAAGCTACTGATGGCAGTGCCAGCCTGGCAAGATGACAGGACCTTTGGTAGAAAGGGGGTTCTTAAAGGAAAGAGAAGAGAGGCATGCAGAGATGGTTGTCTTCTCCAAAGTCTGCACAAAACCACAGACTAATATCACAGCGAGGTAATGTTTTACTCTTGTGAGTAGCTGAGATGCCCAGAGGTGATGGCACATCCGTGCTGCCGTTACTTGTTCAGCCTCAAACATCAATAAACACGTAGGGCTGGGATTTAATGAGCTTCCTGCGTGTGTACAGTGGCCACTAACACACCGCCAAGCCCTTGCGGAGGTGGCCTCATTTACCAAAGTAAGCTGATTCAGCTAAGTCCAGCATCAATTTCAGCTGAAGAAAGGGATTCAGCACCCCAACACATCGACATTTCTGGCTGGGAACCCCATGCTGATCTGTGCAGGAGCTGAGCAGTCAGTAACGCCCCTGACAATTCCCCTCGGCCCATTTGCAACGCGATGCAGCCCCTACCGCAGTTTCCCACCGCGGCCGAGATGCACAGGCTGTGCTTGCCCTCCTGCCAGCCGAGCACACCTGGTTCTGTAGTTACCGTCATCTTCACCAAACCCAAATGGCTCTAACACACCACATCAAACTCTCTGTCGTGCCACAGGTGACTGAAGAGCTCCACATCAGCTCCCTAATTAATCGTGGTTCATATGCCTTGATTTTTCCTGTGATCTCATGCCTCATTTCCCCCCATTTGTGATGAAACCTCGGTGTTTTCTCAAGCTGGCGGTTATCACTCACAGCTCCAGAGGCTGCCGCAGCACAGAGAAGCTGCCTGTGGTTGGACCAAGAAGGGCTGAGGCACCTCAGGGCAGTGGCTCAGGCCGTCCTGTGTAGGGCAGAAGACCCAGATCCTCTTCTGACATCCCCTGCCACCCTGAGCACTGCTGCCACACTAAATACAGTGATCCCCAGCCAGTTCTTCCAGATCTACTGTTGGGAGAGGGGTCTGCCGGAGTCAAGAAATTACTCAATACGAGTTATGCATCTTGCTCATCTTTATTGGCTTCTAATACTTCTTATACAGCCTCAATACACAAGCATGTTCCCAAAGCAAACATATAATTGGTTATTAGCCCCTAAGCACGCGCTGCTCTCACACCACTAATTATCAGGATTAGAACAAGCATTCTATCCACGCAGCTACTTGCGTTAGCCATGTTTTAGCCTTGCGGTTTGCTACTCCCTTTATTCCCATCCCGCTCCCTATCTCCCTTGGCCTTGCGCCTGTCTTCCCTGACAGCTGCAGCTTGTTACAGCCACGGCCTGTTAGTACAACAAAGTTACTTGGTCTCAGGATTCAGGAATAGATCAAGGCCACTTTCTTGTTAACTTCAGCACAACAACTTCAGCACAATTCTAATTCCAGGCCTGGATTGTGCAGATCTTTAGGGATTCTACGGCCACGCTTCTGCAGCCATTCTGCCCTAAGGAGATCTTGTCTATCGTGCAAGTGTTGGTGCTGGCTTAGAGGAAGGGGAAGATCTGAGGCCAGCTCGTCACGCTTACTGACCAACCCAAACCACACATCCCAGTAGCTCTCCAGTGCTCAGTACCAAACCCCCCTGCAGCAGCGCCCCGCGTGCGGGCAGCCTAAGCAGCAGCTGCTGGCCAGCCTTCGGGACTGGGGGGCTGGTGGGACCCTGCCAGGGAGGAGACGGCTCCGGCAGGGCTTGCTTCTCCACGCTGCAGGCTGGAATCACCACCCCTGACGTGTTCGACAAACACACAGATGTGGTGCTTCGGGACACGGTTTAGTGGTGGGCTTGGCAATCCGGGGTTAAGTTGGACTTGGTCATCTTCAAGGTCTTTTCCAGCCTCAATCATTCTATGATTCTACGAGGCTGATGGCATTTGCCCCACGCCTAGCAAGCAGCAATGGGGAGGAAACGATGCTGGGGACCCCCTGCTGTCAGGGCCAGGCAGCAAAGCTCAGGGGCAGGGGAACAAGGCAGCCAGAGCCCTCCCTGACCCAGGGCAAGGCAAGCTCTGCTCCACATCATCTCCAGCTCCCAGCGTGCTGCACTGAAGAAGCCTATTTAGCTGCTCTCTCCTGCCATACAGGAATAACCTGAATCTGGCACAGAGCAAGTTTTGCCGCCCAGGGCTCAGGAGGGGAGACATGACTTCACCCACTTCCTATGGGGACAGGAACTGAGCCAGCGCAGGAAAACTCACTCTGATTAACAACCACGGAGCCAGAATCAGACCCTGCTCGCACCTTCTACCTGCCCTTGAAGTAAGCAATTGAGGAGCCGAGGCTGAACTCCCCCAGCTGTGCCCTGGGCGTGCAGAACCACAAAGGATGCTCTGAGCCTGGGTCTGCCATCCACAGCAAACAAGCCAAGATTTGCTTTAGCACAGCTCCTGCTCAGCAGCTGTCAGCCCTCCTGCAAGCTGTGTGGGAAGTTGAGGGAAAACAGGGTATTCATCTGCCAAACACCTAGATGGTTCCTCAGCAGGCTTTTAGCACAAGGCTGGAGGCTTCCAGCAGGACTAAAACCACCGAGAACTACTCCTGAGCCACACACGTTACCTCTCTTCTGGGGAAACCGCTTTTTGGGGCTCTGAACCAAGGGGAGACAGAAGAGTAATGGAATAGACAGTCCTGCTTGAGGGCTGCCTCCTCTTGGGTATGCTGTCTTCTAAAATACTCCTATGGGTATGGGTTCTGATCTCCCTCCTCAAAGAGGGTGAGATCCTGCCCCCAGGCTTTTGCTTCTGCATTAGACTCACAGAGCTACTGAAAGAGAGCCATCTGCATCATTACTTTTATTACTGACAGCAATAAAAGCATCTCAATACATAGTGTCTGTCAGCCATGCACAAGCTCAGTGGTGCTTTGCTAATTACTGAAGTTTTCTGTGCTGACAAAGAGATGCCAAGGGATGCAGCAACCGATGGGGAAAAACTGCACAGAGGAATTTCAATACCGCACCACAGATCCCCTGGGCTAGAAGCGTGTTGTAGCACCTTGCCACAAGGGCCAGTGGGCACTGCAGGCACCCACATACAGGCACAGGATCTGGTCCTACACCTTGAAGACCACCCATCATACTATACTAGGTACTCTTTGGAGACAGGAGTCTAATGTGAGTCAGCATTTAGGGAGCTCTGAGTAGAGAAGCAATTCTCCTTTCACAACTCCAAGCATCTCTCCGGCACCTCCTGTCTCTGGCAGCCTTCTGCACCTGCATGGAGCACCTGCCGTAGACGTTATTGTTTCTGGATGGCACTGGACTGGTGGATTTGCTTTGCACCTCTGTCACACCTCTGGGAACCCGTCATGCATCTCCTCAGCCACGTGTCCCTGAGCAAAGCTCACCTTCCCACACCAAGCTGGTGCTACGCTGCCAGGTTGCAATAAATGTTGTTACTGCAGCAAACTGGGTTTGGTGTACAATCAGCAGCACTCAGGGCAAGCAGCTTGGGCATCATCTCACTTGAGCAGGACTTGACAGCTGAAAGAATATCGAAACTTTATGAATACTGACTTGGTTGAGACCAGGACTTACCTCCATAAACTTATTTTCCCACATCCACACGGTCCACACAGGGTGGGCTGAACGTCATCTGGGAAAGGCCAGCTGACCGACAGGACTTTCAGTGGAATTGAAACCTTTTCCAAACCTGTACGAGTGCTTCGCACGCAGGTTTCAGAAACCCTTTCAAGTACCATAATCTGATGTTAAGGTGCTGGGCAGGGATATGCTGGAGCCCAGAACATCCCAAGTCACCCTCATTTCAGTACGAGCTGGGATTTTTCACACCCAGACACATGTACACAGGTGAAAAGAAGGAGTTTAGGCATGTAAAGCACTGAAGGACAAGTTTTCATTGTAAATCATTACGCTCGTAGCAGCAAACATTTTCTCCACACTCATCCATAAATTTGTAGCAACAGAACCGCCACCACACACACAGTCTATCCAGGGGACAGTACCTGTGCTCCTAAGCAGCCCAAAGGACACACAATTTAAAGCAACCAAATCATACGCTAAGGGAAAAATTGTGACTTGTTCACATGGAAGAGCTCCATGCTTGCTTAAGCAATGCTAGGGACAGATCTGACCCAGCTTCAGCAGAAATTTAAGCAATGTTCACCTGATCCTGCGTAAGTCACCCTAAGAAGGGTGTGATCCATTGAGAACTACTGCTGCCTGCGAGCAAGTCAGTACTGATACACAGCCAAGCGAGGGAAACGCCTCCCAACACCTTAAACTGCTGTTTTGCTCTTAGCACTTCTGTTTCTTAATAAACACTCTGTTGGTGGCTCCGAAAGAGCAACCCGGCTGCTTTCTGTACGCGCGTCACAGGGAGCCTGCCGTGGTGCCGGACACATTAGCCAGGGCTCGCCGCGCGAGGTCAGGGAACGCTGTCTGGTGCTCTGCACTACTCCTGCAATAAGCTCTGCACCACACCTCGAAAGACTGATTGATTAAACGTTTCTGCTTCACTTTAGCAATTAATCTCAGCAGCCTTTCACTTACCTGTGTGCTTCAAAGCTAGAGAGATAATCCCTTCATTATCCCCTTGCTCTCCTTCGCAATTCGTAGTTTATTTCAAAATAACTGCCACATTGTACTGGCAGGCAGGAATGAAATCCTGGGTTCTTCTCCCAGGGAGCTGCACATGTTCCTGGGAAATCACCCATCTCAGAGCCAGCAGAGAGTTTATCTCCGTGGCCTACCCACACAAATCACTTTTGCAAAGATTGACTACGGAGGAACCAGCTGTTTCAGTAAGAACAAGACTCTCAGGTTTTTCAAAGCAAGCCACAAAGATCCTGGCCCTAATTATTTACTCACTCTGTTCCGTCACAAAGTATAAACCCTACGGCCCTAATCTCCACTGTCACTGCTCATCTGCCCCAGAGAAATTCTATCCCTCTCAATTTTATCCTATAGATTCTGTATAGGCGTACAAATAAGGCACTTTTTTGTGCTTCCCTAGCTGATATTTCAGTCACTCTTCCTAGAAACTGTTACCCAAAACAATAAGCTCCTCTGAGTGAGCATAAACCATTCTCCGTGAATATGTCAATAACTGGAAAACATTAGACAAAGCTGAAATAAGTCGTAAGGCTACATAAGCGTTTGGAAGATACAGGAGCACTTGTAACTCCACAAACCCAAGACAACTAAAATGCTCTTTGCCGGGCTAAAGCAGCACACAGTATCACCTCGGTTAGGACACCACACTTCCAAGGACCAACGCTGAGGAACAGGGACAAACCAAACCTCCCTCTCAGGCGAGAGGAAACACACACCAAGTGCCTTCATGCAACTGAGGAAGCGTCTCGTTCGGCACCACAACGTACCCCTGCTGAGCCAAGGCCGACAGAAGCATTTTAACATGACGCCTTTTCCTAAAGATATTCCCCACTTACTCTTGAGTGAAGCTTAAAGCTGATGGTGTTTCTGTGGCCTGATCTTGGCTTCTCCTAGCCTAATATAAATTTTACACCTATCTCAGGAGGCAGCGAGCTCTTCCTCCCATATCCCAAGAGCCCTCAAGTCCTGGCTGCATTAGTCCTGATGTCGTGAGCTGTGGGATGCAGGTGGGTAGAGGGCAAAAAGAAAGAACAAGGGTCTGCGGCAAAACAATGTAGAAGCAGTGCAGGGGACAGATGTGTAAGAGACAGCGGCATTGGAGCGAGTCTGACAGAGGCACGCATTCCCACGTTGTGCTTCAAACGTAGCACCGCCAAGGAATGAAGCTTCACACGTGCATATGCACACCGTAACGGAGAATCAAGGTTCCTCCCGCCTCCGACTCAGCAACTCCCAGCAAAACCGGATTCCAAAAAACCTCATTCCTGCTTGAGGGGATGCACTTTAAAAGCCCCCCTAAACACCAACTATTTGTCACTTTTCTTTGAGGCAAAGCCAGGACAGGGGAGATACACCTGGAGAGGGAGTTAAGGTGACCAGGACAACAGGGAATGATGGTAGATGACAGTCATGGGGGGGCTGGGTGGAGAGCACCCATCCGACACCAGCATCCCCCAGGGAGAGGCCGGCACACAGCCACACAGAACAAGGGCACACTCAGCCTTTGTCCCTTACCTGCTCACTTGAAGCACCAAAACATGCAGAGGTTCTGAAATACAAGGTTTTAGAAGTAGTCTGCAAAGCAAGCTTCACATTTTTCTGCTTTGAAAGGTCTCTGTTTTGAAGGACGCAGAGACTGGGCACCATGCAGTGCCCAGACCTTACCTGTGTCGTAGTGTACTGTCAGGGACCCGGAATAATCACCAGTCTTCTCTGGGTGGAAGTCCACTGTTACTTGCACGGCATCGCCAATCCCAAGAGTCCCAGCAGAGCGATCAACAGAGAAAGGGCTGCAACACGGAGAGGCACATCAGGATTACTGTGGGACATTTGGGGACTACGCTCCTTCTGCCGTCTAGCTCACTCCAGCTCACCTCTATTAGCAAGGGGCCAAGAAACCACAGTCAGCAGCAGAAAAAGAGAACATACAGGGCCAGGAACTGAGCCACCGACCCAACTCCTGAAGAGCTCCAGCCTAAGCTATAAAGATCCTAAGCTATAAAATGACCTCGTCTCCCCCATACCCTGCATCCAGTTCTCTGCAGCAAGGCTCAAGAGTCTGACTGCTAGCGGTACGATCGGAGGAGGGTTTTTGAAGGGCACAGAGATGGCAAGAGTTATTTGCATGCACAACTTGACACTGAGTTCCTCAGGAATCCATCTTTTCCTGCCACCTATACACCTCAAGAGATACAAATGTCAAGACAATGCCTGTCCCAGTGAGATTGCAGCCTGGAAATCAGACAGGGAGAAGAGAATTTCTTCTTGAAGACCAGAGAATAACTGGAGTTTAAGTTGCAGAATTCAACTCTTTTTTTTTTTTTTTTTTTTTTTTTTTTTTACCTTGAAAGCATCCTGGTTTTGCCTAAGAAAGGGCACATTTTATCAGTGTTTCAATGAAAGCTGCCCTAAGCCAAGAAAAATCTGTAGGAGTGCAAAGGCACATTAGAGTGATACAGAAACAAGAAAACAAGACACAAAAGGAGTATCCCATTTACAGCCTGAACAATTAAATCTCTAGCTAAATGAAGCACCATTACCAGGAGCATTTCAAGGCACCTTTAACAGGAGGTTTTCGGTGTATTCACAAGCAATGCAATCTGGGGCTCTGGGTGGTGATCCAGGCTTGGTAACTTTTGCTTGGCCCGCTGGAGAAATTCTGTGCAATGCGTTGGAAATAATGATGAAAAGGTTTTGGTGTACTTTGGATTTAACAAGAGCAATCATGATTTGTGGCCAGGTAAACAGCTCTTGGCTGACAGACACATAATTCAGTCCTTTAATGCTCAGGGAAAAGTCAGATGCAACATGTTTCTGCACAACAGCAGCTGGGCTTTGTGGCTCTTGTACAGCCTCACTTAGAAAGCAAAAGTTATTTGGTTTAGCGCTTTGCTGGTGGTCAATTAACCTTAAAAATATGTTCTGCAGAGTTTCCCAGTGATTGGGGAATGCAGCCCACAAAAATAATGTGAAAAACTGGAGCCATGTGCAAGCTGAGCTTCGTTCATGTAAGCAGTGACAGCTGATGAAATTGCTGGAGTTCCTGCTCGTTAAGGAGATATTGCTGCAATTAGGGGCCTGACCTGCTCCCATTACAACTAGCAAGAACATCACCAGTGACTAATGGGGAAGCACTGGGCCTGCAATGTTCACGTGCTGGACCTGAGACTTTTGAGAGGGAGGAGGAAATCCAAGGTGCCACCAGCCTCAGAACCGGACTGCTCTACATGGCCCTGCACCTGCACTGGGGGTTGTGCCTGGTTATACTGGGCAGGGCTCTGCTGGTGCTTGGCTGGCATCACTGCCTGCTGGGGGAAAGGCACAGAAAAATTCCCCCCCACCTCTTTTATTTTGTTGTTTTTACCAGAAACATTGCCGGAACAGAAAAGTTGCTGGTTAAGGGCCACACTTCAGCACTACCTCCCACCCCATCCCCTTCCTACTCCATCCCCTTGTCTGCATACCCCTGCCCTCAGATAGCTGGGATGGGAATGACACTCCCGAGGATGACTTCAGGGGATGCCCGAGAAAGTAGATACCTTCACATCTTCAAATTACCAGAGAAGAGGATCCCACCGAGGTCAGGACTCATTCTCAGGACTGAGAAACAGAGCGCAAGTCAGACGCTGCACCTCCTGCCTCCCACCCCACGCTGTACCCACAGGACAACTTGGTTCCTGCTGTAGCAGGAGCTTGTTATCCCTCACGTAGACCTGGTTCTCAAAGACCCAGAGGGATGCAAGGTCCATGCTTAACCTCAACTCTGAACTTCAGTGCACGTCACTAAGCTGTTCCCTGCAGCCTACAGATAAGAGATGCTAAGGAAACGTCCCTGACACACTAATAGCCACATGAAAGCCACTGCCAACAGATGAAGCTGGCAGGCTAAACTCTGGCCTTTTAGCCATTAATTGTGAGCTGCTCTTTAGGATAATTCTTGTCCTGTTAGATCTACCCTGTTAGTGAATCACTACTGCTCCTGAAACGACAGGAAAGATAAGGTTTGGAGGTTTATTAATAGCTCTTCTTCTGACATCCTTTTTAACTATGCCCATTTGTATGTTTGCTTTGTTGTACAACATCTAAACTGTCACAGGTCCAGATCTCCCAGCGGTGCCTTGCAATCCCCAGCTTGTATAAACTCATCTAGCTGCACCAATCTGAGGGAGACCTTCCCAGCACAACCTGCTGAGATCTTGCCCGTAATTGCCCTTCAGAAAGGGAACAACACCAGGTTAGTAAGCAATTTCGTTGTGATCTATCTTGGTGTTTACATCTTGCTTGCTTTCACCAGGCATCAGCTACCCATCTTGACAAAGCCGGGCAAAAGTTAAATCCCATGAGGATACCACGGGCAAAATACTCCTGACAAGTCAGAAACACAACTGACAAGTGAACAACGCTGACAATTCTGTGGCTCAGGATTTCCCGACTACCGCGCTGCCTTTTCTCCTGCAACCATACGTTTAGTCAGTGCAGTGTGCAAGGAGGCTGCAACATACTTCGTCCCATGGTATGTTTCTCTTCTACAACCACAACCCCTTTAGTCCACTGGTGCCTTAATTTGCATTATAAATCATCTGAGTTTGTGAGAATTGATTTCATTAAAAGCTGCCTCCAACCCCAAGACTGACAGTAAAATTACTGGTTTGAATTGCCTCATCTGTCAACTAAGACCTATTGCAGGAAAAAAACCCAAAGATCATTTAATCTTGGCATACAGAATTTTTTGGTAATGGTATAAAAGCCAAAGTCGAGCACTGTAACCATTCCAGTAAACACAGTCTGTTAGGTCAAAGCATCCAAGACTCCATCTCCATACTGAAAAAATCCTGCACAGAGCCAGCATCTGACAAGCTCTCTCTTTCCCTCTTTCCCTGCACATAGGCTCTGTTGTCACATCCCTGTACATCCCATGGTAACTCTCCAATCCCACGCCTCCATGTAGTATAATGGGCACTGCAGGGAGGGATGCAAGGCGGCTCCTAGCACTGTGCCATGTAGGATCATTTCCTGAGCTTCCAGAGCTTGATGGGACATTCCTAAATGGACCTTCTCAGACAGATCCTCTCTAACCCCGTAGCACAGCATAGCACAATGTAACATCAGGAAAAGGCAGCGCTGCACTGAGATCTGCTTCCAGGCAAGCTTGGGGGAGTACAGTCGAGATACCGGACTGCTGGGCTGCTATTCAGGGGACACAGCAGAACTGCATGCAGCCGAGGGATGGGAAATGCAAACACCTGTATTTGGGGTGGAAGAATCCCTGGCAGTACAGGCTGGTGGGCACGAAAACCTTTCTACGGAAAGGGAGCTTAGGGGCTGCAGCACAGGACGTACAGGGAGATGCTGGGATAAATGGCTTTGCACAGCCTTGAGAAGGAAAGACGAAGGTTGGTATCACTTGGTCTTACTTTTCGTGTTGTGTGCACACCTGATCAAACTTTGACACTTGCTTTGAGCAGTGTGTTTGCTCAGATGATCTCCAGAGGTCTCTTCCAAAGTTATTCTATGATTTTATCTTCTCCATCAGCCCAATTCCATTTCACATGTTCCCCAAATTTCCAATATTTCCTATACACCTGTGCATATATATAGACAGATGGTAGACAGACAGGCATTAGAGGAACTCAACCTTTAAGAAAGTTCCCAATGAGGAATTCATTATGACATTTTGCTGAACACTTAAAGACAAAAAAAAAAAAACAAAACCAAAAAAACCAAACCAAAAAAACCCGAGCAAAAAGACAGGAACCTCAGAGTATTTAAAAAGAAATCTGAAGGAAAGTGGGGGTGACCTAATTAGAATAAAAAAGTAAAACGCTGCTTATATTCAAAGATCATCAGTTTGAAATTTCAAACTGGCTTTCAAAAGTTCATAACGAAATGGAAGAGATGACCGATGCCTTTGGCTGACATGGGAAATCTTACCAGCTTTTGATCTCTGCGCACATGCAATCCAGTTATTCAGAATTCTACTTTTTTGTGTGTCATATGAAACTTTTGTAACGCTTCCCATCTCTCTGTTGCAAATCAGGACTGAAAAATTTAATTGTTGAAGTTCAGCATAAAATCCCTATCAAGCAGGATTCAACACACGCTGGATCACTCAACGAACAGTTGGCAAGGACGTTGCCAAGAGATGCCAGACACGACTGGGTACTTGTTTTGGTGGTGACGACTAGATCTGGAAATCCCAGAGGGAAGCTGTACAGGGATTTACAAGGTCCTGCCTACGTATTTCCACAGTGACAAGCAGCAGCCTGCTTGAATAGCATCCTGGAAGCCTGCTTCAACAGCCTTGCCAGGCTTTGGTAGGAGCCTCTTGGACCCTCACGCTTCCCAGGAGAAAGAGCAAAGAGCCTTCTCTTGACCCCTGTTTTCCTGGGGAAGAAACTGAAGCAACTCAAGTGCACTAAGGCAGACGGCACGTCTTTGCTGCATTCTGGACGTCAGCTCCTGCACCAAGACCTCTGGGACCAAGCAACTCGGAGCTAACTACCAGCCAGCTGAACTGGTTTCCTTGCAGGTGCAGTGTCCAAAATGCATTACCTTCTCCAGTCCAGCAAACTGGAAAAACAGTGACTGTCTTCTGAGACCAACAGGAACAGTACAGGCTGTCCACAACGCCGCACATGTCAGGCACCTGACCAGGAGACTGCCCAAATACCACGTGCTTGTGGCCTCCCAAGGAACGTGTATATTTGGCCAACAGGGCCACATACCCATTTCAGAAGGCACTGAAGATCAAGGAGGTTGCCGGTAGCTACTACAAAGTGCTAGAGCACTTTCCAGGAGATCTGAGAGAGACAAAGCTCTACAAGAGGCTCCCAACCCACGCACCAGGTATTTGCTGCATCTTTGGCCTGTGCCCCCGCTGTAAGGCATTCCTCTTTGGGGCTGTAGTGCAGCTTTGAAGCCACTGCCAGCTCATCTCCGCTTAAGAGCTCATTCTAATGAAGAATATTGGATCCCAGGGACCAGATCAAACCTACTGGAAAACCAGGTTCTGGACCCCACAGGGTTTTTGTCAGGGTCTCAATACCAATTGCTTTGATCTATCATCTCTGATTGCACTCGCTACTCTAGACAAACTGCTGATAAAGCTGCTGATAAATTCTTAAATGTCTCTTCCACCAGCTCAGAGCTTGCCCATTTCTTAACACTGCCCTTGGTCTGCAGGAACTGAGCTCCTAGAGCTGTCGTCTGCCCCGCAGGATCTTCCACAGCCCAAGGGCAGTCCAGCTGCCTTCTTACAATTGCTCTTTCAATCTAACAGAATCAGCCTTGCACGACTGTGCTCTGAAGACACCGTTGCACTATAAAACTCCACTCTGCAGCTTGCAGAGTTTTAGCAGAGGTTGCGCCATGCTTCAAACACTATAATCAACAGCAAACCCCACGTGCCCTGCCCATCTCCAGCCACGGCAGCAGCACGGCAGCTCACATGCTCTGGTTCCTTTTTGTCGCTGTTTCCCAACTATATTATCACACCACAGTGTTTTGCACAAAAAAAGATGAGCTCCCTACCTCTGAGTGCTGATGCAGTAGCGGGCCACCCGGTTACCAATGTTGCAAACCAGCAGCGTTTTCTGGGTGCTGTACTTGACGGGACAGGCTGAGAAGTTCACCTGGTCGGGGAAGTCCAGGATAGCTCGGGCACCTATAGCTCGGATAGGCACAACAAACTTCTCCCTTTCTGTGATGCAGATGAGCTCGTGGAAATAATCCTGCAGGGAAAGAAACAATCTCAGCACAATGCTTTTAGCACCATTCCCACGGCAGAAGGAAAACTGCTGTTTTCTAGGACTGTAGCAGTATCATTCAGTAACGCAACAGTACCTTTTACCTTCATGACCTTTCATTCCAGTAGCATGACTTGCACAGGGTCGTTAACTTGCAAAGAAACAAGCTCACTGATTCACCCGCTTTCGCAGCAAGCTGGCAGCACCACAATTACCTGATGCTTTGATTCCGAGGCACCAAAACAGAGTCGCTTCACGCAAGGGATCACAGCACTAATGGAACCTGCTTCGATCGCCACCGCAGACTATTGGAAGCACCACTGAGAACCCAGCTGTGCCACAGCACTAACTCCAGTGCCAGCAACGCAGCGACCTCGTTGAAGCTCGGCAGGCGATGCTCAGGTACACTTTCAAAAGGACTTCACCACATACGTGAGCAACGGTCAGTCTTTGGTGAAATACTTCACAAGCTGGTGACGTACGGAATTAGACAATTGCGGCAGTGTCAGGGCAGTGTAGGGTACGGGTGTATTTCCTGCCCCTTCTCACAGCGTTACAGGGCCAAGGCTGGGGACACGCACCCTTCAAAAGCCACCTGATCCACCTCCCCACACCAGAGCTGGCTCAGCTCCAGACCCAAACTGTTTTTGCAAGAGGTTTCACAAGTACTTAAAAGCACTAACAGTTCCACCCCTGCCCTCAGCAGCCTACGCCAGCCAGCTCTGCGCTAGAGTTAAAGGGTGTTAGTTCTCCCTGTGTCTGAACTCCGTTTCCCTTTACATCTCGCCCCAGCCCCAGGGGACACAGAGACAGCTCTGGCTGATGCCTTAATCACACCCCTCTGTAAGGTCTGTTCTAGAGGAGTAAGTGACGGGGTGCCTGGTTAGCACACCCACCCCAGGCAGGCGGCATCGGGAGCTGCACACGGGGGACACTCAGACACCCCACCAGAGCAAAGCCGGCTGTGCATTCCCAGCCACTGCCTTCTGCAGAACAGAGCCAGGCAATCCCCCCCCCATCCCGGCTGCCTGGCGTTTAGCAGCAGGAAGGCAAATCAAATTACCAAAATCATGTTACTGTAGAGATGAGCAGAGCAGTCTCCAGATGTATGGCGTGGCGTCGCTGCGCTGGAACTATCACCTTGCCCCCACTGAAATCAGTGGTAAAACTGCTGCCATAGGGCCAGGAGCCATTACCCCCAGCAGCGCTCTTGTTGATGAGCTGATAAAAGCTCTGCTTCTCATCAGTCACTGGCTGCCCTGATTTTTTCCTCAGTGCTTTTAATTAATTTGATATTTTTATCATTGTTGAAGCAGCAAGCACTTTGATTTAGGAATTGCATACAGCAGCAAACTCCCTTCAGCAGAACTGATCCAGACTCCTCCACGGCTGGGATTTCTGCTCCCATCCCCATCCCCTCCTGGAAGGGCCCTAAGGCAGCCAGCCCAGGCACAGACACGTACCTATTGCTCTAACACAGGCGCTGACAGCCAGCGCCTCACCCACCACCCAGCACCTCGCCTACCACCTGCTCAGCTGGGGTTTAAAGTTGTCAACACAGATGCTGCCCCATCCAAGACAAAAAGAATAATCTCTTTTTCTAGACATCTCAAATATTCACCCTAGAAACTGCACAAGGGCTTTTGATTTTCCTATTTGGAAGGTAAAACACTAGGAAGGGAACTGCAGCAAGCATAATACCGCATTTCAGGAAAGGGTTTCATCTTCAGCAAGTCGTTCTGAATTAGCGATTTTGTACTCAATCTTGCAGCTAAGCCCTCTAAAATAAAAGCTGTGGGCAGCCCATATGAATTTAAAGCACCTGTTATCTGGGCACTTCACGTCCTGCACTGTTTAGATCCTCAGAAACTCATTAGCAAATGAAGAATGTTATTTGCTTTTGTTGTTGTTGTTCTTTTGGCCACACTACTGTAACAAAGGCATTGCAAAGCCAATTGAAAGCTACCTGCCTTATTAAGTCTTGGCATGCCATATTTACTTAGCTCCCTCTTTCAGGTGCTGGGTAGGCAGGGGAGGATGCAAGTTCAGATCAGCAGGAGGATAAAGAAAAAAGGAACTTCAACAACTGGAGCTACTTGAAGGAAGTAAAAGGAAGTAATTGTCAAGTCGTTGTCATTGCTAAGGAGCAAATGAATCAACATCAATGCAATTAACAGCCCAAGAAATAATTCCCCCCCAAAAGCAAGCACTGGCAGCCTTCCCAGCTCCCTTGCTGGTGAGGGGCACTGGGACCACCTGCACAGCAACGAACAAGGAAAGGGAATTCTTTCTCCATGGACCTGAGGGCAAGGCTAAAGCAGCAAGGATTTGGTTTCACAGAGACAACCACGAGCTTGGGAGAGAAAGCTGCCTCTCGCCATTCACGCAGATGCACATTATGCTCCAAGCCCCCTCTCCAGGGACACCGTGGGACATGGCATCCCGTGCAAGGCTTGACTCAGCACTTCAGAGCGGGCTGACCCTTCAGCCACGCTCTACCACCCCACCAAAGTGGGACCTTGCACCAGGCTGAATGCAGCGTCAGCCCAAACAGGGGGAAAGCCAAGGCAGAGGGGTGCTAGGCAGAAGCTGGCTGCTTGTGTCGCTGTGGACCCATGGTCCCTTAAGCTTTTGAAAGCTGAATTGCCCTCCCTTGGGGGTAAGAGGTTGCAAAGTCTCTACTGCAGCACTGCCTCGTGTTACCAGGGCGCTAACTCTGCTACGCCCTTGCTTGCAGCCTAGGGGCACAGTTGAGACCAGTGCAAAATGTTGTTCTGCTTTGCAACTGCAAACCCTTAGCAGACTGTTTAAGACCAGGTTTCTAAATAAACGTGCCTGGATGACAGAGGGGTTGCATCCCATCTATGCTTTAAAGTTTGTTGTGTTTAGACACAGCTTCAGGCTATAGGTTTTCATGAAAATACGACTTCATCCTTCATACAACTCCCCTCTCAATTTCAAGGAAGATACAGACAGTCGTACGATGGTTCCCCTTCTCGTGCTCCCCTGTGACAAGCAGTAAATTACAAGCTCTGGCCTTCCAGCTATCACCACTGGCATCTGAACTGGCACCCACTGAGACTGAAGCAGCTGCTCGTCTTCGGTGCTGTTTCAGGCTCTTTGTAAACTCAGGCTAACAGTAATTACTGTCACACCAATATCAACCCTAACTGCCCAGAACCCCAAACTCAGATGTCAGTTTCCCTACATAACCTATCCCAAATGCTTCACTGAAGTCCTTGCAGCAGCCAACCTGCACAGAAAAGATCCTTGTAGCATGAGGTAACAGGGCAAGCCAAGCAGGGAAAGCTCCCGCTGAAACCCTGGTATCAGAAAGGCTGGAAAATAAGGGCCATGACAAGACAGGAGAGACCGGAGGATGAAGATCTGTTTGCAGCAGAGGGGGTGCCCCTGCGCCTGCCCCCCTCACCTGCCGGTTCGCAGGAGTCTTTGAAATGAGTCACTTGGCTTCACGTTCATGTGGCGCTGGGCCATTTGCCTTGGTCTTCTGCCCCTTTCCTCCTCACAAGAGTCATCTTAAAAGTATTTGTGGAATAGCTTCTGTGCACAACAAAACATCTAACAGGGCTGGGCTGAATTTTAAAGGACTTCATTTCAGTAATGCAATAACTCGCTGTCCTGTCGTATTCCATAGTAATCAATGAGCATTAATTCAGTCTCCACCGAGCATCAGTAATGAATTTCACAAACCTCACAGACTGAGCTGGCATTGCCTGAAAACAGTGTACTGCTACAGTGAATAGAGCAAGAGGACAACACAGAATAAGCTGTGCTATGTTTTTATGTGCTTCTTACTTCCTTCTTCCTTTACAATAAACTATTAATAAGCCTGTAGGACGCACAAATGGAAGTATTTCTGTCTGTTGTTTATCTGCCAGTCAGTGCCACAATGGTTCCCAATTCAGCAGAGGCCATCAGACCATAACGCAAGAACACACGGGAACAGGGGCTGGCACGAGAACACCCACGCTGTACAACTGGAGCCATAAAACAGAAACGTGCAAAACAGAAGCAGCAAGAGTAACAAATTGGAAATGTTACCCAGCAGAAAAATTAGCAGTTCATTTATAACACAAGTGCCAATAAACCAAAAGGCACACCAGCTATTTCTTTTCTGACAGTCTGAGCACGTGGCATATTCCCAAATGACTGCGAGACAGTAGGAAACTGCTCATTTTCCAAGAAAGCGCTACGTGGCATTTCAGCCACTAACAACTCACATGGCCCTATTACTTAGGGCTTAGCCACAATTTTACTCCTTTCAATCAGGAGTGACTTCACTGAAGTCAGACTTACTCCAGGGAAGAACAGATTCAAAGCAAGAGAATTATACAAACCAACTCCCCATCAGGAAGACCCGCATCCCAGTTCACTGGGTTACCCACAGTCCCTGTGGATCGTGCAGCATCAGGGATGTAGAGGTTGTTCAAAGGCAGCACTCCTGAGCCTTCCACAACTAACACAGATACTCTGCAGGCAAGCAACTGCAAGCCCAGCGCAGGTGGCTTTACAGAACCATTTCCCAAAGCCTGCCTCTTGGCCAAGGGCTTTGCAAGGTGCTCTGCACATCCTGACCATGCTACTGATGCATTTCTAGCTGAGCGGGACTTTGCTGACTCACACTCGATCAAGTATGACTTCCAGGGACAACCGATACAGGGAAACCGACCACGGAGCGCGGGGCAGCGACACGCGCAGACACAAATGCCACAGCTGACATTTCAACATCCTTGGAGAGAAGCACCGACACCTCAAGTCTCTGTCCAGCAACCTCAGGCAGCGCCGGATTGGACCTGGCAACCTCACACACAGTAACACTGCTCGATTCCTTGGTTCATTTATTATCAACAAATGTCAAAGGACCATTACCCTCCGATACACAAGCTCTGTTAATTGGTAGGTCTTCCACAACATTGTCTGGTCTCTTTGTTTTACCGGGTGTTGTTGACTCTGACAGTGTGGACGAAATCAAAATCATGGCACGGACTCCATTTCCACCTTGTACGATACCTCAGGGTAGTCAAATAGTGCAATTGATTCTGACTCCAGCAAGGGTAAACTCTCTTATCACTGATCATCCTCCGCAGAGGAGAGGAGGTTTTGGACCCACAGGGTTACCTCACATTTTGTGGGTACAATCCATTTCTCCACAGCGACCTATGTATCAGTGTACCCTTATTTACAATGACCAACAAATAGCACTAAATGGGATCATTGACACTGGAGCTGATGTCACAGTAATTTCTCAAGCCAAATGGCCTCCGCAATGGCCACTGACTAATGTCTCTCAGACACTGGCTGGGATAGGGGGGACTGGTAACAGTCGTCAGAGTTTGGAACTAATTCGAATTCAAGGACCAGAGGGACGTGTGGCTTCTGTTAAACCTTTTGTGCTGCCTGTCCCTATGGTTTTGTGGGGATGTGATGTATTGTCACAATCGGGAATGTCCATCCGTACACATTTTTAGATGGGGCCACTGAAGTGCGCAACACCCTAAAAATAACCTGGAAAACTGATGTTCCTATTTGGGTGGATCAATGGCCCCTTCCTTTGGAAAAACTTCGCGCACTTCAAAATTTAGTGTCAGAACAACTGTCCCAAGGACACCTTGTACCTTCTACTAGCCCATGGAATTCACCTGTTTTTGTTATTAAAAAACAAACTGGCAAGTGGCGCTTGCTCCATGATCTTAGAAAAATTAATGATGCTATGGAAGATATGGGAGCCCTCCAACCCGGGCTCCCGTCCCCGACTATGATCCCTCGACATTGGCATCTAACTGTCATAGATCTTAAAGATTGTTTTTTCAGTATCCCGTTACATCCAGATGATGCCCCGAAATTTGCCTTGTCAATTCCAAGCATCACCATGCAAGCTCCATTGCAGAGATATCAGTGGGTTGGACTGCCACAAGGTATGAAAAATAGCCCTACAATGTGTCAATGGTACGTTGCAAAAATACTCAGTCCTGTCCGAAATGCTATGCCTACTGTGTTATTGTATCATTATATGGATGACCTTTTAGTGGCAGCACAACATCACGAAGTCATGGAGAAAGCTGTAGCCCTTGTCACAGATGCCGTGAATTCGGCAGGTCTCTGTATAGCACCAGAAAAGGTCCAGAAGTTTCCCCCTTGGAAATATCTGGGCTGGCGAATAAGGAAAAGGTGACAAAAGGAACTAGTTGTTAGACCATGTCCAGATATTTTCAGCACCATATTGTCTTCTGAATGTGGTGCCGTTTGCTCTATACCTGTCACTATGGCTATGACCAAGCGTTATTAGAAGCGAGTCAGGGACTGCACATGTGCTAGTGCAGATCCACCTTCACCATTCCAAAGGAAACAATTCCATAATGACAGATTAGTGAGAAAGCAGGAATAAAGGCATTTTTATTTTGTATAGATATATCTGTTTTCAGAAAGGAATTCAGTTTATTAATAAAACTATTTTTGTTGAAGTTTAGCAGCAGATAGATAAAATTAGCTGGAGGGTTACTTACTTTCAAGTAGATCCAGTGTTCCACTCCTCTCCTGGCAGAAAAGAAAAGTACCTTCAGGTTTTCAAGGCACAGATTGTGTATTTCTTGTGGTATGAACTAATTTCTTTTAACATTCAGCTGTGCAACTCACCAGTTCCAAGAACTGCGTGTTATAGTTTGCATTCTGAACAAAGCTAAGTACCTTCCCTTCCAGGGCTCTTTTGTCTTCTAAATGCATCCTCCTTGGTTGTATTTCATCTTACTGTGTTCTCACTGCTTCTCTATAAATGGACATATTAATCCTTAATTTTCTAGGTTTCTTGCTCCATTTGCCAAAGCAGCATTTTCCTTCTCTCAGCAGCTGCAGATGCAGATTACCACTGTGCCAGCTTCTTCCTGTCTGGAGTGGTTTGGCAAAAGGAATTAGTTCAGGAAAGTTCATAAACGTCTATTTTCTTTTCACTTCTACTACACTTCACAGCTGTCTCACTGTGCTCTTGTCACTTTTCTTTTGAGTATACTTACGAAAACCCATCACAGCAGCTAAGGTCTGCAGGGTTGGAAAGCTGACCTTCCAACACAAGGGGCAGAAATACGGGAGGCAATCTTTCTCCCATCAAATAACAGTTCCTCCACAACTCTTTTACTGTTTGGGATATCCCTGAGAAAATGCAAAACCTCAATTTTGGCTTGTTGCAGCATTCACAATGATGGAGAAAAAGCTGTCAGGATTCACTTGTCAGCAGCTTAGGCAGTTGTGGAACTTGAGGTCCATTTGAAAATGCTTCAGTTATTTGTATGCAGTAGACCTAGATGCAAGGGCATTAAAATCTGGCATGAAAGCCTATATGAGCAGGATATGCTCTAGTCTGAAAGAAGACAGGTTTGGATTGAGATAAAATGAAACACAGACAACTAGAAAGAAGTACAAGTGCAATACTGCTGGTTGACTTCATGTTTCAAAACATGGCCCATCAGTGCAGAGAAAAACTAGTCTGTAGCATCCAATTAGAGCTGCTGCATTTTTCTAAGCTGTCCGGCTTACTCTGCATCCAGGAAAAACAGGTCACAGAAATAGTATATTCCCTTTTTTATGTATCACTTGAGAAAAGGAAAAAAAAAACAAACAACAAAACACGCAAAACCCCAAAACTGTTGCTATAGAGATATCATCTATAGAGATAAAGAAGGCCTAAAATGAAGCAAGAATTCATAGAATCACCTTTCTAAATCTTCAGCTGCTCAGTCTTGAAAATATGGGGGAAGAAAACTGAAATGCATGTGAGTTAGCATGCGGTTGCATAAAGCTATCCATGAGATCAACTAGGACTCTAGGAATTTCCAAAGAAGTTGATCCCACCACATCTGCTTTCTCCCTACCTGTGAGAAAGGACATCGTGAAAATCAACCTTCAGACAGATAAGATTCCTTCCCCCTTTGAGTACTGCATCGTCACAGAGAGCCCAGCACCCCCAGAACAGCAAGAGAGATGAAGGAACCGGCACTTACTGCCACAGAGCATTTCCAGTCGGTTTGATTCTGCAGGTCAGCTACAAGCAACAGGATCCAACTCATGTTCAAAGAGCTCCAGCTCTACGTCTTATTGAACAATGGAAGTGGTGCACTCTGGAAACTCTAATTTAGATGTCCCACTATATATGCTGGTAAAAGCAGATAGATAGATAGATAGATAGATAGATACACACACACACTGATTATTCAGACGTAATCTGGGGTTTGCCTCACACCTCCTGCAATGAAGCCACTGATACTTACCTATCGTCACACATACAGGGCATTGCAAACCATCCATGAAACAACTCATCAGCAACTAGTAGACTCTGTATTAAAACTGTAGCAGTATTAATATTTGATGTCTTCACAGCAGTAAAGATTTATTTATTTTTTAAAAAGCAGAAAAGTCTAAGAAAGCCATTATTTGTCACGGGATGATCCAAAGGCTGTTAATCTCCTGTCTACACCTTAAAGAAAGAAAAGAGGAGAAAAATCTAATTTAAACAAGTGTTATTAGGGATAAAAAATTCAGACTGATGTTACATTAAATTATTTGGGAGGCTGAGGTATCCAGCCATGGTCTTCAGTATAAAAGAAAATCATAGGGTCTATCAACTAGAGAAGCGGTGCTCTGAGCCTATGTGCTGGCATGCTTACAGTTTTTTTAATGTCTGGCAGGATGTTTTACAAACTAAACTCAGCAAGGTGACGATTCCACCACAAGGTGCTTCAGATGGTTTTGCTAATAATTTTGATCAGCTGAAATGGAGAAAAACGTAACTTCATTTATTTGGCTTTTCCAGAACCTGTCAAGTCTGAGCACAACCATTCATTTCTCCCTTCTGCATCTCTCCCACCTTCTTCCAGAAAAGATGCACTTCAATTTTATTTTTTTTCTACAAGTATTCTGCATAATCAGCCTTTGCTCCCAAAACAAATTTTGGTCATTCTTTGTTCTCTTCCTTTGCTAGAAGGAAGTGCCATTTCTTGAGAATGTTCACTGGAGGCTGGTACTGCTACTGCTGCAAACATGGAAGTGCTAACCACCATCTATTGGCTTTTCTTTTAAGAGCCTTTTAACCAACTTTGTTAATGGACTGAATGCAATTTAGGTATGGAACTTGGCTAAAATGTAGCTTCAATTGGCTATTAAAATTTAAGAGCCAACTAAGACAGCTAATTACAAAAAAAGCTCCAGTGATAATCTTAAGCAGAATTAGTAATAGCAAATGACAGGCTGTCTAGTCTTATTCCCAAAGGGAAAGAAACTCTTAACTAAGAAGTCAACCAGACAACGTGCAGAAAACCTAATTGCATTACTGTTATTATGGCATCCCAAATCTGGCAGCTCACTAGGATAAAACAGTGAGTAAAGTCTGTCAAACTACTCAGGAAAGCAACTGACCCTTCTTAATGCTAGCTGTAACAGACATCGGGAATTACATCAATATTTTATATTAACTTATTCCTGTAAAAATTAGCAAAGAAGCACCATCTAAAAATTATCTTATACCCATCCTGAATTTGATTCTCTTGCCAGATATTTTAGATTAAGGAAAAAAAAAAAATAGAAACAATGTCTGCAAAGCGTTCAAGCACTAAAAGAAGCATTCTGTGCTTCGTTATCAATAGCCTCATGACACCATCAGCTGAAGTGCCGACTAGTTCTCCTGTGAAGATTTATCATGTATAGTGGCCACTTTGAAACATAGGTAGCGGAGTCTTTAACATTCCCTACTCAAGAGTCTCCCTGCTGTGCTGTAGATGTCAGTTGTCACGACGGAGGGAAGACACAGTCACTCAATATGAGTGATCAGCAGACTTCATTTATTGTCCCTTACAGTCACCTTTTATGCCTTCTTATAATTAGCTCATACATATTACAAAAGTTAAGCTCATTATTGGTTAGTTGCCTAAATACCAAGCCTGCCCCTAGTTTCTCTTCTGTAGTTATCTGTTCCCACCTGCAACATTCTTTTCCCACCGAAATCTTCCTGTTATTGTGTAACAAGGACAGCCAAAGACAGTGTATTTTGCTTTACTTCAGATAAGCTGAGAGCGATGTGCATTTTTGTCCAGCCAGCTGGACTATGGCTATGTGACCCTTTTCAGCTAGCCAGTTATCCACAGTTCCCCCGTTTTTATTTTGGGCGACATAGGCTTGGTTGACCATTTTCAATAACAGCTTTTTAACACAGGAAAATACACAGCCAACTTATAAAATCTCAGTTCAGAAGGATAATTCCAGAAATACTTGAAAAATAAAGTTAGCTTGAAGCTTTAATTTAGATGCTCTTTCTGTTCCAGTGATATAAAAAGTTTAAAAAATTCAAAGGTAATTTTAAAGTTCTGAACACGGACTAATGCAAGCTCAAAACCCAAAAAGAAACCAAACTGGTGTTTGACTAGGAATATTTGCAAATATTTTAGTGGAAAATCCCTGACCATTAACAATTTTCTGTCCAAATAACAACTGCCCTTATGCAACCAACCAGTCCATACATTTTCTGAAGAATACCTCATTGATATCAAAGAATTAACAAAGGGAAAAAATTAGTTCTAAGCTATATACATTCATAAGTGGATTTTTCAACAGTTACATACAGATTTACACACTAAGCCATAATGGCTTGTAGGTGATACACACAAGAAGAGTACCTTGCTTATCTGTCTGAATGTCTATGCTAAATTTGACAACTATGCCACAAGCCAAGCCTACATGGGTGCTGTGTGTTATGCACGTTCCTTAACAAACAGAAGTATAATAGACAAATTCCCAAGATCTAGTCCCCAACCTAATTATATTATTTTGTAGCCAGTTAAGGAAAATAACACAAATGTGCATATCTACGTGTGCACACACCTTTTAGTTCAGAATCAATCCGTGATAAAAGGCCTTAGCCTTATGGCATCATCAAATCTTAACGAGTACAGTAATTAAAAATGCAGTCTTACTGTAAGTGCGATTTATGCTGACATTCCCTCAAATGCTACACGTGAGTATTTCTCACTCAACTGCCTCAAGTTAAAATAGTAGTATTTGTTAATATGTATTGAAAAATCATTAATTCTCTACAATAGCAGTTGACTTCCATAACACTATGGAAGCAAAAGAGGCTTAAGACGGGTTTTCTGAATACTAACAATTTATTTTAGACTGTCTAAACTGAGGTCTTGAAAGATTTCACTCTGCCAGACATAGAAACACTGTTGCACTCCAGTTGTGATATCCCTTTTCCCAAGTTGTCACATGCACATCTCGCTCAAGCAACATTATTGTTAAAGTTTCTCTCTGCTACATAAAAGCATATTGCACTTGTAGATATAAAAGCCAGCACCCTTACTTAGCTTATTACCTTATTACCTTGTAACTCTTAGTATACCTTGTATCTCTGATTCCATCACTTCAAAAATTCACCAGGAGCAGATAAAACCACAGCATCAGACTAAACTACACCTTAACTGCTGATTCAAATAAAGGCATTCTCTTCAGATATGCCTAATGCTTACAAATAATTTTGGCTGGCTTTGATCAAAAAACTATTATTACAATAATGATCAAAAATAATAATCCCGTTTGCAAAATGCCTTTAAGCCAGCCTCCTAGTCCCAACCAATTTCCACATTCAGAATACAGCATAAATACAGAATACAGAATAAATTATCTCCATCAAGGCAAAAAGGCTTCATTTTAAACACAGAGATGTTTGCTAGTTCAAGGCAGAAACCCATTTCTTGTAGAGGACATCTGAAGCACTTTTTTTTTTTGGGGGGGTGGGTTTGTAATCAATTCCGTATTTTTCCTTGAGAAGCTTAAGCTGTTCCTCTTGTTTCAGGAGTGTTTCCAACTCTGATTTGTCGAATAGGTCCGTATTTCCCAAATATATCATACATTTCCTCCGCTGTGATTTTATACGGCAGGTTCCGAATATAGAGGATCCGATTGACCTCTGGGGGCAGCCAGATGTTAGCTCGCTTGGCCGCTTGCATCGCCATGGCGCCGATCAGAGGGGGGGGGGGGGGGGGCGGGGGGGGGGCCGCCTTGGAGAGAAACTGCGGCCGGGAAGGGGCCTGCCGGGCTGCGCCGCCGCTGCCGCGGGGGTCCCGGATGCTATCCCATACGCTAATAACCCGGGTAATTCCTTGTTACAATCTATGTCCTGCACGCTCCGCTTTTCTAAAAAGCATATGAGCGAATCGTACGTCGCTTGTCTCTCCACACCTTCGTCAGCGCTGTTGCAGCCTTTGCGAGACTTCGGCGATGTGTGGCCGGCGGGACCCTCTGTAGGTGCTCCCGGGCGCGGGGACTGTGCCCTTCCGCCTCCTGCGCTGCTTTCAGGACCGGTACCCGAATCTCCGTCAAACCGTGGCTCGCAGGTTCAGACCTCTCTAGGGTCCCTGTTCGGGCGCCATTTGTTGCGACGGAGGGAAGACACAGTCACTCAATATGAGTGATCAGCAGACTTCATTTATTGTCCCTTACAGTCACCTTTTATGCCTTCTTATAATTAGCTCATACATATTACCAAGCCCGCCCCTAGTTTCTCTTCTGTAGTTATCTGTTCCCACCTGCAACATTCTTTTCCCACTGCAGTCTTCCTGTTATTGTGTAACTTTTGCTTTACTTCAGATAAGCTGAGCGCGATGTGCATTTTTGTCCAGCCAGCTGGACTATGTCTATGTGAACTTTTTCAGCTAGCCAGTTATCCACAATCCCCAAGACTTAAACTACGGACTTAACCTTTAAGACCTAACCCTGACTCAACCTAAAGATTCAACCTTAAGTCTTAACCCTGAGATTAACCTTGAGACTTAAACCTGAGATTAAACTGTAAGACTTTAACACTAAGTCTTAAACTTAAGACTTTAACTTAAGACTTAACCCTGAGATTTAATCTTAAAACTTTAACCCAAAGACTTAACCCTAGGACTTAACCCTAAAACTTAACCCTAAGACTTCACTGTAGGACAAGGCCTCAAGGACAGGAGTCCAAGTACTGATAGCCTGATGAACAGAGACTTGTTAGAACTTGTAGGGCACAAGCCCTGGGAACCAAGGAACAAGCTAACTGCAGACCCCTGAGCCGTTACAGCTGAGGAGGCAGCCAGGCGGACAGAGAAACAAGTAGCCAGATAAGGGAACGGATGGCGCCGATATGTAACTTTGTTAATCAAGAAAGCCGCCTAGAAAGAAACTCCTTAACTTTGGAATAGAAATTATTGCTATGTCAAGATAAACTAATAAGTTCCTATTGTTCTAACGGTGTGCCTTAAATATCAACCAATCAGTGGTTTTTACGCTTAAGATTTAACCATTCAGTGTGTAATATGTAGAAAGTAGAAACGTATACAAGTGTAAGAAAATCACTAATAAACCGACAACTTGCTTGCATCAAGCTGCGTCCCGTCTCTTCATTCGCTGCAAATTGGTGACCCCGACGTGATCTGGTGAAGGATCTGATGTGGAGGGACTCTCGAATCGCCTGACTGAGCGACATGCAGCAAATCCCACAGAACTTTGAATGATCCGCTGAAAGGAAGCAGGAGCCGGCCAGAAATCCCTCCGGAGTTGAGAGGTGAGCTGTGGGAAATCCGTAATGGGGAATCAGGTTTCGTCCCCGGAAAGAGACGTATATGAGCTTATGAAAGGTCTCCCTAACAAACATGAGAAAAGTATTTCTGGGCATGACCTTAAAGCAATGCTTAAGTGGGTGCAAGTAAATATGCCTGCAGTGACCGCAACTACAATTTTCACGCGGGAACTTTGGGACGACACAGGGGTGAAATTGTGGGATTCTGCGACAAAAGGCAATACTGAGTCCCACCGTCTGCTCTCTTCATGGAGAGTTATTTTTGAGACTCTGAAAGCACAAAAAGAAAAGGCAGAGGAAGGAGAGGAGGAGGAATCGCAAGCTCCTCTAGCCCTTTCCTTATCAGCCTCTAAATCACAGTGCTCTAAATCCCTGGGTGTCAATGCAGTGGGGTATCTGCCAGAAGAAGATCCCTTTGACCCAGGACTGGTAGAGCCTGAACAAGAACCTGATTTATACCCTCCTGATCTACGTGATGTGTGGGCAAAAATAAAGGAACAAGCCTTAAAGGAGGGGGATCTAGAAATGGCTAAAACTATAGTTGCTCCGGTCTTGTATTCTCAGGGTCGGGCAGGGGGAGCACGATGGGAGGCTCTTTCTTTTTCGGTTGTTAAAGAACTGCGCTGCACGGTTATGGAACATGGTATTTCTTCTCCCTGTTTTATAAGTCTGTTATCTTCTGTGTTTGATACTTATGTCATGACTCCTCATGATTTGAAATCTTTAGCACGATTGCTGCTAACCCCGACTCAGTACACGTTATGGGAGTCGCACTGGAGAGGGGGACTGCAAGCACTCCTGCTCACGTACGTTAACCATAATGATGCTGCATCAGCTGCACTGGCAATAGAGCATCTTGCGGGCACCGGTGCACGTGCTGATCCGGTAGCGCAGGCTCAACACTGCCCCCGTGCGGCTCTCGAGGCAATTAGAGAAGAGGCGAAAAAGGCTTTTTTCCAGGTCCCTGACTTACAAAAGCCACAAAAAGCTTTTACTAACATCACTCAGGAGTCTCGAGAACCTTATATGCAGTTTATTGGTAGACTAAAACAGGCTTTGGAACGTCAAGTAGATAATGCGGAAGCTCGGGATATATTGTTAACAAAACTAGCTGTTGAAAATGCTAATGTTGATTGTAAAAGGCTACTGAAGTCTCTTCCCAACCCGAACCCCACTCTGGTGGAAATGGTGGAAGCATGTAACCGAATCGGTACGGTTGACCATAAGTTTGAAGCTATGGCTGCTGCTTTTGCAGCGATGTGTGGTGTGGGGAATTGCTATGGTTGTGGTAAGCCTGGTCATTACAAGAGAAATTGTCTTGTGAGGGCTGCGGGGAATAAACAACAACGTCCTGGTCCTGGATTTTGTCCGAAATGTCAGAAAGGGCGTGATTATGCTAATCGATGTTGACCTAAGTACGACTTCCAGGGACAACCGATACAGGGAAACCGACCACGGAGCATGGGGCAGCGACACGCGCAGACACAAATGCCACAGCTGACATTTCAACATCCTTGGAGAGAAGCACCGACACCTCAAGTCTCTGTCCAGCAACCTCAGGCAGCGCCGGATTGGACCTGGCAACCTCACACACAGTAACACTGCTCGATTCCTTGGTTCATTTATTATCAACAAATGTCAAAGGACCATTACCCTCCGATACACAAGCTCTGTTAATTGGTAGGTCTTCCACAACATTGTCTGGTCTCTTTGTTTTACCGGGTGTTGTTGACTCTGACAGTGTGGACGAAATCAAAATCATGGCACGGACTCCATTTCCACCTTGTACGATACCTCAGGGTAGTCAAATAGTGCAATTGATTCTGACTCCAGCAAGGGTAAACTCTCTTATCACTGATCATCCTCCGCAGAGGAGAGGAGGTTTTGGACCCACAGGGTTACCTCACATTTTGTGGGTACAATCCATTTCTCCACAGCGACCTATGTATCAGTGTACCCTTATTTACAATGACCAACAAATAGCACTAAATGGGATCATTGACACTGGAGCTGATGTCACAGTAATTTCTCAAGCCAAATGGCCTCCGCAATGGCCACTGACTAATGTCTCTCAGACACTGGCTGGGATAGGGGGGACTGGTAACAGTCGTCAGAGTTTGGAACTAATTCGAATTCAAGGACCAGAGGGACGTGTGGCTTCTGTTAAACCTTTTGTGCTGCCTGTCCCTATGGTTTTGTGGGGATGTGATGTATTGTCACAATCGGGAATGTCCATCCGTACACATTTTTAGATGGGGCCACTGAAGTGCGCAACACCCTAAAAATAACCTGGAAAACTGATGTTCCTATTTGGGTGGATCAATGGCCCCTTCCTTTGGAAAAACTTCGCGCACTTCAAAATTTAGTGTCAGAACAACTGTCCCAAGGACACCTTGTACCTTCTACTAGCCCATGGAATTCACCTGTTTTTGTTATTAAAAAACAAACTGGCAAGTGGCGCTTGCTCCATGATCTTAGAAAAATTAATGATGCTATGGAAGATATGGGAGCCCTCCAACCCGGGCTCCCATCCCCGACTATGATCCCTCGACATTGGCATCTAACTGTCATAGATCTTAAAGATTGTTTTTTCAGTATCCCGTTACATCCAGATGATGCCCCGAAATTTGCCTTTTCATTTCCAAGCATCACCATGCAAGCTCCATTGCAGAGATATCAGTGGGTTGGACTGCCACAAGGTATGAAAAATAGCCCTACAATGTGTCAATGGTACGTTGCAAAAATACTCAGTCCTGTCCGAAATGCTATGCCTACTGTGTTATTGTATCATTATATAGATGACCTTTTAGTGGCAGCACAACATCACAAAGTCATGGAGAAAGCTGTAGCCCTTGTCACAGATGCCGTGAATTCGGCAGGTCTCTGTATAGCACCAGAAAAGGTCCAGAAGTTTCCCCCTTGGAAATATCTGGGCTGGCGAATAAGGAAAAGGTGACAAAAGGAACTAGTTGTTAGACCATGTCCAGATATTTTCAGCACCATATTGTCTTCTGAATGTGGTGCCGTTTGCTCTATACCTGTCACTATGGCTATGACCAAGCGTTATTAGAAGCGAGTCAGGGACTGCACATGTGCTAGTGCAGATCCACCTTCACCGTTCCAAAGGAAACAATTCCATAATGACAGATTAGTGAGAAAGCAGGAATAAAGGCATTTTTATTTTGTATAGATATATCTGTTTTCAGAAAGGAATTCAGTTTATTAATAAAACTATTTTTGTTGAAGTTTAGCAGCAGATAGATAAAATTAGCTGGAGGGTTACTTACTTTCAAGTAGATCCAGTGTTCCACTCCTCTCCTGGCAGAAAAGAAAAGTACCTTCAGGTTTTCAAGGCACAGATTGTGTATTTCGTGTGGTATGAACTAATTTCTTTTAACATTCAGCTGTGCAACTCACCAGTTCCAAGAACTGCGTGTTATAGTTTGCATTCTGAACAAAGCTAAGTACCTTCCCTTCCAGGGCTCTTTTGTCTTCTAAATGCATCCTCCTTGGTTGTATTTCATCTTACTGTGTTCTCACTGCTTCTCTATAAATGGACATATTAATCCTTAATTTTCTAGGTTTCTTGCTCCATTTGCCAAAGCAGCATTTTCCTTCTCTCAGCAGCTGCAGATGCAGATTACCACTGTGCCAGCTTCTTCCTGTCTGGAGTGGTTTGGCAAAAGGAATTAGTTCAGGAAAGTTCATAAACGTCTATTTTCTTTTCACTTCTACTACACTTCACAGCTGTCTCACTGTGCTCTTGTCACTTTTCTTTTGAGTATACTTACGAAAACCCATCACAGCAGCTAAGGTCTGCAGGGTTGGAAAGCTGACCTTCCAACACAAGGGGCAGAAATACGGGAGGCAATCTTTCTCCCATCAAATAACAGTTCCTCCACAACTCTTTTACTGTTTGGGATATCCCTGAGAAAATGCAAAACCTCAATTTTGGCTTGTTGCAGCATTCACAATGATGGAGAAAAAGCTGTCAGGATTCACTTGTCAGCAGCTTAGGCAGTTGTGGAACTTGAGGTCCATTTGAAAATGCTTCAGTTATTTGTATGCAGTAGACCTAGATGCAAGGGCATTAAAATCTGGCATGAAAGCCTATATGAGCAGGATATGCTCTAGTCTGAAAGAAGACAGGTTTGGATTGAGATAAAATGAAACACAGACAACTAGAAAGAAGTACAAGTGCAATACTGCTGGTTGACTTCATGTTTAAAAACATGGCCCATCAGTGCAGAGAAAAACTAGTCTGTAGCATCCAATTAGAGCTGCTGCATTTTTCTAAGCTGTCCGGCTTACTCTGCATCCAGGAAAAACAGGTCACAGAAATAGTATATTCCCTTTTTTATGTATCACTTGAGAAAAGGAAAAAAAAAACAAACAACAAAACACGCAAAACCCCAAAACTGTTGCTATAGAGATATCATCTATAGAGATAAAGAAGGCCTAAAATGAAGCAAGAATTCATAGAATCACCTTTCTAAATCTTCAGCTGCTCAGTCTTGAAAATATGGGGGAAGAAAACTGAAATGCATGTGAGTTAGCATGCGGTTGCATAAAGCTATCCATGAGATCAACTAGGACTCTAGGAATTTCCAAAGAAGTTGATCCCACCACATCTGCTTTCTCCCTACCTGTGAGAAAGGACATCGTGAAAATCAACCTTCAGACAGATAAGATTCCTTCCCCCTTTGAGTACTGCATCGTCACAGAGAGCCCAGCACCCCCAGAACAGCAAGAGAGATGAAGGAACCGGCACTTACTGCCACAGAGCATTTCCAGTCGGTTTGATTCTGCAGGTCAGCTACAAGCAACAGGATCCAACTCATGTTCAAAGAGCTCCAGCTCTACGTCTTATTGAACAATGGAAGTGGTGCACTCTGGAAACTCTAATTTAGATGTCCCACTATATATGCTGGTAAAAGCAGATAGATAGATAGATAGATAGATAGATAGATAGATACACACACACACTGATTATTCAGACGTAATCTGGGGTTTGCCTCACACCTCCTGCAATGAAGCCACTGATACTTACCTATCGTCACACATACAGGGCATTGCAAACCATCCATGAAACAACTCATCAGCAACTAGTAGACTCTGTATTAAAACTGTAGCAGTATTAATATTTGATGTCTTCACAGCAGTAAAGATTTATTTATTTTTTAAAAAGCAGAAAAGTCTAAGAAAGCCATTATTTGTCACGGGATGATCCAAAGGCTGTTAATCTCCTGTCTACACCTTAAAGAAAGAAAAGAGGAGAAAAATCTAATTTAAACAAGTGTTATTAGGGATAAAAAATTCAGACTGATGTTACATTAAATTATTTGGGAGGCTGAGGTATCCAGCCATGGTCTTCAGTATAAAAGAAAATCATAGGGTCTATCAACTAGAGAAGCGGTGCTCTGAGCCTATGTGCTGGCATGCTTACAGTTTTTTTAATGTCTGGCAGGATGTTTTACAAACTAAACTCAGCAAGGTGACGATTCCACCACAAGGTGCTTCAGATGGTTTTGCTAATAATTTTGATCAGCTGAAATGGAGAAAAACGTAACTTCATTTATTTGGCTTTTCCAGAACCTGTCAAGTCTGAGCACAACCATTCATTTCTCCCTTCTGCATCTCTCCCACCTTCTTCCAGAAAAGATGCACTTCAATTTTATTTTTTTTCTACAAGTATTCTGCATAATCAGCCTTTGCTCCCAAAACAAATTTTGGTCATTCTTTGTTCTCTTCCTTTGCTAGAAGGAAGTGCCATTTCTTGAGAATGTTCACTGGAGGCTGGTACTGCTACTGCTGCAAACATGGAAGTGCTAACCACCATCTATTGGCTTTTCTTTTAAGAGCCTTTTAACCAACTTTGTTAATGGACTGAATGCAATTTAGGTATGGAACTTGGCTAAAATGTAGCTTCAATTGGCTATTAAAATTTAAGAGCCAACTAAGACAGCTAATTACAAAAAAAGCTCCAGTGATAATCTTAAGCAGAATTAGTAATAGCAAATGACAGGCTGTCTAGTCTTATTCCCAAAGGGAAAGAAACTCTTAACTAAGAAGTCAACCAGACAACGTGCAGAAAACCTAATTGCATTACTGTTATTATGGCATCCCAAATCTGGCAGCTCACTAGGATAAAACAGTGAGTAAAGTCTGTCAAACTACTCAGGAAAGCAACTGACCCTTCTTAATGCTAGCTGTAACAGACATCGGGAATTACATCAATATTTTATATTAACTTATTCCTGTAAAAATTAGCAAAGAAGCACCATCTAAAAATTATCTTATACCCATCCTGAATTTGATTCTCTTGCCAGATATTTTAGATTAAGGAAAAAAAAAAAAATAGAAACAATGTCTGCAAAGCGTTCAAGCACTAAAAGAAGCATTCTGTGCTTCGTTATCAATAGCCTCATGACACCATCAGCTGAAGTGCCGACTAGTTCTCCTGTGAAGATTTATCATGTATAGTGGCCACTTTGAAACATAGGTAGCGGAGTCTTTAACATTCCCTACTCAAGAGTCTCCCTGCTGTGCTGTAGATGTCAGTTGTCACGACGGAGGGAAGACACAGTCACTCAATATGAGTGATCAGCAGACTTCATTTATTGTCCCTTACAGTCACCTTTTATGCCTTCTTATAATTAGCTCATACATATTACAAAAGTTAAGCTCATTATTGGTTAGTTGCCTAAATACCAAGCCTGCCCCTAGTTTCTCTTCTGTAGTTATCTGTTCCCACCTGCAACATTCTTTTCCCACCGAAATCTTCCTGTTATTGTGTAACAAGGACAGCCAAAGACAGTGTATTTTGCTTTACTTCAGATAAGCTGAGAGCGATGTGCATTTTTGTCCAGCCAGCTGGACTATGGCTATGTGACCCTTTTCAGCTAGCCAGTTATCCACAGTTCCCCCGTTTTTATTTTGGGCGACATAGGCTTGGTTGACCATTTTCAATAACAGCTTTTTAACACAGGAAAATACACAGCCAACTTATAAAATCTCAGTTCAGAAGGATAATTCCAGAAATACTTGAAAAATAAAGTTAGCTTGAAGCTTTAATTTAGATGCTCTTTCTGTTCCAGTGATATAAAAAGTTTAAAAAATTCAAAGGTAATTTTAAAGTTCTGAACACGGACTAATGCAAGCTCAAAACCCAAAAAGAAACCAAACTGGTGTTTGACTAGGAATATTTGCAAATATTTTAGTGGAAAATCCCTGACCATTAACAATTTTCTGTCCAAATAACAACTGCCCTTATGCAACCAACCAGTCCATACATTTTCTGAAGAATACCTCATTGATATCAAAGAATTAACAAAGGGAAAAAATTAGTTCTAAGCTATATACATTCATAAGTGGATTTTTCAACAGTTACATACAGATTTACACACTAAGCCATAATGGCTTGTAGGTGATACACACAAGAAGAGTACCTTGCTTATCTGTCTGAATGTCTATGCTAAATTTGACAACTATGCCACAAGCCAAGCCTACATGGGTGCTGTGTGTTATGCACGTTCCTTAACAAACAGAAGTATAATAGACAAATTCCCAAGATCTAGTCCCCAACCTAATTATATTATTTTGTAGCCAGTTAAGGAAAATAACACAAATGTGCATATCTACGTGTGCACACACCTTTTAGTTCAGAATCAATCCGTGATAAAAGGCCTTAGCCTTATGGCATCATCAAATCTTAACGAGTACAGTAATTAAAAATGCAGTCTTACTGTAAGTGCGATTTATGCTGACATTCCCTCAAATGCTACACGTGAGTATTTCTCACTCAACTGCCTCAAGTTAAAATAGTAGTATTTGTTAATATGTATTGAAAAATCATTAATTCTCTACAATAGCAGTTGACTTCCATAACACTATGGAAGCAAAAGAGGCTTAAGACGGGTTTTCTGAATACTAACAATTTATTTTAGACTGTCTAAACTGAGGTCTTGAAAGATTTCACTCTGCCAGACATAGAAACACTGTTGCACTCCAGTTGTGATATCCCTTTTCCCAAGTTGTCACATGCACATCTCGCTCAAGCAACATTATTGTTAAAGTTTCTCTCTGCTACATAAAAGCATATTGCACTTGTAGATATAAAAGCCAGCACCCTTACTTAGCTTATTACCTTATTACCTTGTAACTCTTAGTATACCTTGTATCTCTGATTCCATCACTTCAAAAATTCACCAGGAGCAGATAAAACCACAGCATCAGACTAAACTACACCTTAACTGCTGATTCAAATAAAGGCATTCTCTTCAGATATGCCTAATGCTTACAAATAATTTTGGCTGGCTTTGATCAAAAAACTATTATTACAATAATGATCAAAAATAATAATCCCGTTTGCAAAATGCCTTTAAGCCAGCCTCCTAGTCCCAACCAATTTCCACATTCAGAATACAGCATAAATACAGAATACAGAATAAATTATCTCCATCAAGGCAAAAAGGCTTCATTTTAAACACAGAGATGTTTGCTAGTTCAAGGCAGAAACCCATTTCTTGTAGAGGACATCTGAAGCACTTTTTTTTTTTTGGGGGGGTGGGTTTGTAATCAATTCCGTATTTTTCCTTGAGAAGCTTAAGCTGTTCCTCTTGTTTCAGGAGTGTTTCCAACTCTGATTTGTCGAATAGGTCCGTATTTCCCAAATATATCATACATTTCCTCCGCTGTGATTTTATACGGCAGGTTCCGAATATAGAGGATCCGATTGACCTCTGGGGGCAGCCAGATGTTAGCTCGCTTGGCCGCTTGCATCGCCATGGCGCCGATCAGAGGGGGGGGGGGGGGGGGCGGGGGGGGGGCCGCCTTGGAGAGAAACTGCGGCCGGGAAGGGGCCTGCCGGGCTGCGCCGCCGCTGCCGCGGGGGTCCCGGATGCTATCCCATACGCTAATAACCCGGGTAATTCCTTGTTACAATCTATGTCCTGCACGCTCCGCTTTTCTAAAAAGCATATGAGCGAATCGTACGTCGCTTGTCTCTCCACACCTTCGTCAGCGCTGTTGCAGCCTTTGCGAGACTTCGGCGATGTGTGGCCGGCGGGACCCTCTGTAGGTGCTCCCGGGCGCGGGGACTGTGCCCTTCCGCCTCCTGCGCTGCTTTCAGGACCGGTACCCAAATCTCCGTCAAACCGTGGCTCGCAGGTTCAGACCTCTCTAGGGTCCCTGTTCGGGCGCCATTTGTTGCGACGGAGGGAAGACACAGTCACTCAATATGAGTGATCAGCAGACTTCATTTATTGTCCCTTACAGTCACCTTTTATGCCTTCTTATAATTAGCTCATACATATTACCAAGCCCGCCCCTAGTTTCTCTTCTGTAGTTATCTGTTCCCACCTGCAACATTCTTTTCCCACTGCAGTCTTCCTGTTATTGTGTAACTTTTGCTTTACTTCAGATAAGCTGAGCGCGATGTGCATTTTTGTCCAGCCAGCTGGACTATGTCTATGTGAACTTTTTCAGCTAGCCAGTTATCCACAATCCCCAAGACTTAAACTACGGACTTAACCTTTAAGACCTAACCCTGACTCAACCTAAAGATTCAACCTTAAGTCTTAACCCTGAGATTAACCTTGAGACTTAAACCTGAGATTAAACCGTAAGACTTTAACACTAAGTCTTAAACTTAAGACTTTAACTTAAGACTTAACCCTGAGATTTAATCTTAAAACTTTAACCCAAAGACTTAACCCTAGGACTTAACCCTAAAACTTAACCCTAAGACTTCACTGTAGGACAAGGCCTCAAGGACAGGAGTCCAAGTACTGATAGCCTGATGAACAGAGACTTGTTAGAACTTGTAGGGCACAAGCCCTGGGAACCAAGGAACAAGCTAACTGCAGACCCCTGAGCCGTTACAGCTGAGGAGGCAGCCAGGCGGACAGAGAAACAAGTAGCCAGATAAGGGAACGGATGGCGCCGATATGTAACTTTGTTAATCAAGAAAGCCGCCTAGAAAGAAACTCCTTAACTTTGGAATAGAAATTATTGCTATGTCAAGATAAACTAATAAGTTCCTATTGTTCTAACGGTGTGCCTTAAATATCAACCAATCAGTGGTTTTTACGCTTAAGATTTAACCATTCAGTGTGTAATATGTAGAAAGTAGAAACGTATACAAGTGTAAGAAAATCACTAATAAACCGACAACTTGCTTGCATCAAGCTGCGTCCCGTCTCTTCATTCGCTGCAAATTGGTGACCCCGACGTGATCTGGTGAAGGATCTGATGTGGAGGGACTCTCGAATCGCCTGACTGAGCGACATGCAGCAAATCCCACAGAACTTTGAATGATCCGCTGAAAGGAAGCAGGAGCCGGCCAGAAATCCCTCCGGAGTTGAGAGGTGAGCTGTGGGAAATCCGTAATGGGGAATCAGGTTTCGTCCCCGGAAAGAGACGTATATGAGCTTATGAAAGGTCTCCCTAACAAACATGAGAAAAGTATTTCTGGGCATGACCTTAAAGCAATGCTTAAGTGGGTGCAAGTAAATATGCCTGCAGTGACCGCAACTACAATTTTCACGCGGGAACTTTGGGACGACACAGGGGTGAAATTGTGGGATTCTGCGACAAAAGGCAATACTGAGTCCCACCGTCTGCTCTCTTCATGGAGAGTTATTTTTGAGACTCTGAAAGCACAAAAAGAAAAGGCAGAGGAAGGAGAGGAGGAGGAATCGCAAGCTCCTCTAGCCCTTTCCTTATCAGCCTCTAAATCACAGTGCTCTAAATCCCTGGGTGTCAATGCAGTGGGGTATCTGCCAGAAGAAGATCCCTTTGACCCAGGACTGGTAGAGCCTGAACAAGAACCTGATTTATACCCTCCTGATCTACGTGATGTGTGGGCAAAAATAAAGGAACAAGCCTTAAAGGAGGGGGATCTAGAAATGGCTAAAACTATAGTTGCTCCGGTCTTGTATTCTCAGGGTCGGGCAGGGGGAGCACGATGGGAGGCTCTTTCTTTTTCGGTTGTTAAAGAACTGCGCTGCACGGTTATGGAACATGGTATTTCTTCTCCCTGTTTTATAAGTCTGTTATCTTCTGTGTTTGATACTTATGTCATGACTCCTCATGATTTGAAATCTTTAGCACGATTGCTGCTAACCCCGACTCAGTACACGTTATGGGAGTCGCACTGGAGAGGGGGACTGCAAGCACTCCTGCTCACGTACGTTAACCATAATGATGCTGCATCAGCTGCACTGGCAATAGAGCATCTTGCGGGCACCGGTGCACGTGCTGATCCGGTAGCGCAGGCTCAACACTGCCCCCGTGCGGCTCTCGAGGCAATTAGAGAAGAGGCGAAAAAGGCTTTTTTCCAGGTCCCTGACTTACAAAAGCCACAAAAAGCTTTTACTAACATCACTCAGGAGTCTCGAGAACCTTATATGCAGTTTATTGGTAGACTAAAACAGGCTTTGGAACGTCAAGTAGATAATGCGGAAGCTCGGGATATATTGTTAACAAAACTAGCTGTTGAAAATGCTAATGTTGATTGTAAAAGGCTACTGAAGTCTCTTCCCAACCCGAACCCCACTCTGGTGGAAATGGTGGAAGCATGTAACCGAATCGGTACGGTTGACCATAAGTTTGAAGCTATGGCTGCTGCTTTTGCAGCGATGTGTGGTGTGGGGAATTGCTATGGTTGTGGTAAGCCTGGTCATTACAAGAGAAATTGTCTTGTGAGGGCTGCGGGGAATAAACAACAACGTCCTGGTCCTGGATTTTGTCCGAAATGTCAGAAAGGGCGTGATTATGCTAATCGATGTTGACCTAAGTACGACTTCCAGGGACAACCGATACAGGGAAACCGACCACGGAGCATGGGGCAGCGACACGCGCAGACACAAATGCCACAGCTGACATTTCAACATCCTTGGAGAGAAGCACCGACACCTCAAGTCTCTGTCCAGCAACCTCAGGCAGCGCCGGATTGGACCTGGCAACCTCACACACAGTAACACTGCTCGATTCCTTGGTTCATTTATTATCAACAAATGTCAAAGGACCATTACCCTCCGATACACAAGCTCTGTTAATTGGTAGGTCTTCCACAACATTGTCTGGTCTCTTTGTTTTACCGGGTGTTGTTGACTCTGACAGTGTGGACGAAATCAAAATCATGGCACGGACTCCATTTCCACCTTGTACGATACCTCAGGGTAGTCAAATAGTGCAATTGATTCTGACTCCAGCAAGGGTAAACTCTCTTATCACTGATCATCCTCCGCAGAGGAGAGGAGGTTTTGGACCCACAGGGTTACCTCACATTTTGTGGGTACAATCCATTTCTCCACAGCGACCTATGTATCAGTGTACCCTTATTTACAATGACCAACAAATAGCACTAAATGGGATCATTGACACTGGAGCTGATGTCACAGTAATTTCTCAAGCCAAATGGCCTCCGCAATGGCCACTGACTAATGTCTCTCAGACACTGGCTGGGATAGGGGGGACTGGTAACAGTCGTCAGAGTTTGGAACTAATTCGAATTCAAGGACCAGAGGGACGTGTGGCTTCTGTTAAACCTTTTGTGCTGCCTGTCCCTATGGTTTTGTGGGGATGTGATGTATTGTCACAATCGGGAATGTCCATCCGTACACATTTTTAGATGGGGCCACTGAAGTGCGCAACACCCTAAAAATAACCTGGAAAACTGATGTTCCTATTTGGGTGGATCAATGGCCCCTTCCTTTGGAAAAACTTCGCGCACTTCAAAATTTAGTGTCAGAACAACTGTCCCAAGGACACCTTGTACCTTCTACTAGCCCATGGAATTCACCTGTTTTTGTTATTAAAAAACAAACTGGCAAGTGGCGCTTGCTCCATGATCTTAGAAAAATTAATGATGCTATGGAAGATATGGGAGCCCTCCAACCCGGGCTCCCATCCCCGACTATGATCCCTCGACATTGGCATCTAACTGTCATAGATCTTAAAGATTGTTTTTTCAGTATCCCGTTACATCCAGATGATGCCCCGAAATTTGCCTTTTCATTTCCAAGCATCACCATGCAAGCTCCATTGCAGAGATATCAGTGGGTTGGACTGCCACAAGGTATGAAAAATAGCCCTACAATGTGTCAATGGTACGTTGCAAAAATACTCAGTCCTGTCCGAAATGCTATGCCTACTGTGTTATTGTATCATTATATAGATGACCTTTTAGTGGCAGCACAACATCACAAAGTCATGGAGAAAGCTGTAGCCCTTGTCACAGATGCCGTGAATTCGGCAGGTCTCTGTATAGCACCAGAAAAGGTCCAGAAGTTTCCCCCTTGGAAATATCTGGGCTGGCGAATAAGGAAAAGGTGACAAAAGGAACTAGTTGTTAGACCATGTCCAGATATTTTCAGCACCATATTGTCTTCTGAATGTGGTGCCGTTTGCTCTATACCTGTCACTATGGCTATGACCAAGCGTTATTAGAAGCGAGTCAGGGACTGCACATGTGCTAGTGCAGATCCACCTTCACCGTTCCAAAGGAAACAATTCCATAATGACAGATTAGTGAGAAAGCAGGAATAAAGGCATTTTTATTTTGTATAGATATATCTGTTTTCAGAAAGGAATTCAGTTTATTAATAAAACTATTTTTGTTGAAGTTTAGCAGCAGATAGATAAAATTAGCTGGAGGGTTACTTACTTTCAAGTAGATCCAGTGTTCCACTCCTCTCCTGGCAGAAAAGAAAAGTACCTTCAGGTTTTCAAGGCACAGATTGTGTATTTCGTGTGGTATGAACTAATTTCTTTTAACATTCAGCTGTGCAACTCACCAGTTCCAAGAACTGCGTGTTATAGTTTGCATTCTGAACAAAGCTAAGTACCTTCCCTTCCAGGGCTCTTTTGTCTTCTAAATGCATCCTCCTTGGTTGTATTTCATCTTACTGTGTTCTCACTGCTTCTCTATAAATGGACATATTAATCCTTAATTTTCTAGGTTTCTTGCTCCATTTGCCAAAGCAGCATTTTCCTTCTCTCAGCAGCTGCAGATGCAGATTACCACTGTGCCAGCTTCTTCCTGTCTGGAGTGGTTTGGCAAAAGGAATTAGTTCAGGAAAGTTCATAAACGTCTATTTTCTTTTCACTTCTACTACACTTCACAGCTGTCTCACTGTGCTCTTGTCACTTTTCTTTTGAGTATACTTATGAAAACCCATCACAGCAGCTAAGGTCTGCAGGGTTGGAAAGCTGACCTTCCAACACAAGGGGCAGAAATACGGGAGGCAATCTTTCTCCCATCAAATAACAGTTCCTCCACAACTCTTTTACTGTTTGGGATATCCCTGAGAAAATGCAAAACCTCAATTTTGGCTTGTTGCAGCATTCACAATGATGGAGAAAAAGCTGTCAGGATTCACTTGTCAGCAGCTTAGGCAGTTGTGGAACTTGAGGTCCATTTGAAAATGCTTCAGTTATTTGTATGCAGTAGACCTAGATGCAAGGGCATTAAAATCTGGCATGAAAGCCTATATGAGCAGGATATGCTCTAGTCTGAAAGAAGACAGGTTTGGATTGAGATAAAATGAAACACAGACAACTAGAAAGAAGTACAAGTGCAATACTGCTGGTTGACTTCATGTTTCAAAACATGGCCCATCAGTGCAGAGAAAAACTAGTCTGTAGCATCCAATTAGAGCTGCTGCATTTTTCTAAGCTGTCCGGCTTACTCTGCATCCAGGAAAAACAGGTCACAGAAATAGTATATTCCCTTTTTTATGTATCACTTGAGAAAAGGAAAAAAAAAACAAACAACAAAACACGCAAAACCCCAAAACTGTTGCTATAGAGATATCATCTATAGAGATAAAGAAGGCCTAAAATGAAGCAAGAATTCATAGAATCACCTTTCTAAATCTTCAGCTGCTCAGTCTTGAAAATATGGGGGAAGAAAACTGAAATGCATGTGAGTTAGCATGCGGTTGCATAAAGCTATCCATGAGATCAACTAGGACTCTAGGAATTTCCAAAGAAGTTGATCCCACCACATCTGCTTTCTCCCTACCTGTGAGAAAGGACATCGTGAAAATCAACCTTCAGACAGATAAGATTCCTTCCCCCTTTGAGTACTGCATTGTCACAGAGAGCCCAGCACCCCCAGAACAGCAAGAGAGATGAAGGAACCGGCACTTACTGCCACAGAGCATTTCCAGTCGGTTTGATTCTGCAGGTCAGCTACAAGCAACAGGATCCAACTCATGTTCAAAGAGCTCCAGCTCTACGTCTTATTGAACAATGGAAGTGGTGCACTCTGGAAACTCTAATTTAGATGTCCCACTATATATGCTGGTAAAAGCATATAGATAGATAGATAGATAGATAGATAGATAGATAGATAGATAGATAGATAGATAGATAGATAGATAGATACACACACACACTGATTATTCAGACATAATCTGGGGTTTGCCTCACGCCTCCTGCAATGAAGCCACTGATACTTACCTATCGTCACACATACAGGGCATTGCAAACCATCCTTGAAACAGCTCATCAGCAACTAGTAGACTCTGTATTAAAACTGTAGCAGTATTAATATTTGATGTCTTCACAGCAGTAAAGATTTATTTATTTTTTAAAAAGCAGAAAAGTCTGAGAAAGCCATTATTTGTCACGGGATGATCCAAAGGCTGTTAATCTCCTGTCTACACCTTAAAGAAAGAAAAAAGGAGAAAAATCTAATTTAAACAAGTGTTATTAGGGATAAAAAATTCAGACTGATGTTACATTAAATTATTTGGGAGGCTGAGGTATCCAGCCATGGTCTTCAGTATAAAAGAAAATTATAGGGTCTATCAACTAGAGAAGCGGTGCTCTGAGCCTATGTGCTGGCATGCTTACAGTTTTTTTAATGTCTGGCAGGATGTTTTACAAACTAAACTCAGCAAGGTGACGATTCCACCACAAGGTGCTTCAGATGGTTTTGCTAATAATTTTGATCAGCTGAAATGGAGAAAAACGTAACTTCATTTATTTGGCTTTTCCAGAACCTGTCAAGTCTGAGCAGAACCATTAATTTCTCCCTTCTGCATCTCTCCCACCTTCTTCCAGAAAAGACGCACTTCAATTTTATTTTTTTTCTACAAGTATTCTGCATAATCAGCCTTTGTTCCCAAAACAAATTTCGGTCATTCTTTGTTCTTTTCCTTTGCTAGAAGGAAGTGCCATTTCTTGAGAATGTTCATTGGAGGCTGGTACTGCTACTGCTGCAAACATGGAAGTGCTAACCACCATCTATTGGCTTTTCTTTTAAGAGCCTTTTAACCAACTTTGTTAATGGACTGAATGCAATTTAGGTATGGAACTTGGCTAAAATGTAGCTTCAATTGGCTATTAAAATTTAAGAGCCAACTAAGACAGCTAATTACAAAAAAAGCTCCAGTGATAATCTTAAGCAGAATTAGTAATAGCAAATGACAGGCTGTCTAGTCTTATTCCCAAAGGGAAAGAAACTCTTAACTAAGAAGTCAACCAGACAACGTGCAGAAAACCTAATTGCATTACTCTTATTATGGCATCCCAAATCTGGCAGCTCACTAGGATAAAACAGTGAGTAAAGTCTGTCAAACTACTCAGGAAAGTAACTGACCCTCCTTAATGCTAGCTGTAACAGACATCGGGAATTATGTTAATATTTTATATTAACTTATTCCTGTAAAAATTAGCAAAGCAGCACCATCTAAAAAATATCTTATACCCATCCTGAATTTGATTCAAAACATATGTTTTCAAAACATAACCTCAGCGTTCATTCAACATTTTATGCTGTAACATATTTATTTCAGTAGCGATTCAGCCATAAAATCAAGCAAGCATAGCACTGGGCATCCACACAAATACACCACCCACTGGCTCATATGCATTTGTTTTGGTTTGCCGAACTTCATAAAGCAGTCTCCCTGATAAGAATAATGTTCATGCCCTAACAATTTTTGGTTGGTTTTTTTTTTTTTTTTTTTTTTTTTTTGCAGTATCTAAATGTAAAGTAGTGGTATTTCACACCAAAATTAAACACTGCATTTTTTTACTTACAACTCTGAAAACAAGACTCAAAGCCAGGCAAGGAAGTACTTTTAAGAAAGGTTTTGGTAGGTTACATGCTTCTCAACTATGACAAAAAGGTAAACCATTATTTTGTTATGAGAAGCACATGCAAGTCAAGCTTTCACTGGAACTAGACACTTTACAAAATTATTAACAATTACAACTTTTCACTAACATAAAAAGAAAACCTGAGGGGGCAGTTGAGAATGGACCTTGGATTTTGGTTTATTCTTTTCTTTGCCCTGGGCTCTATGTCTGAAATACTGGTCTCCTCCTTTCCAGAGAAAATCTGAATAATTAGAAAAGTGACACAAACACAAATACTATGAAAAAAATAACTAACATTCACTACCTGTTCTCCAAATAATTGTTTAAACTTATTTTGTAACAAACTGGAATGCAAGGACGTGATTTTTGTCTTACGTTCTCTTTTTTCAATTCAAACACTCGAAAAATATTTAAAAGGTGTCTCTACCATTTCAGACTTCCTCTTGGTGTACATCTAAGTGGCCCTCAATAGGACTTACTCAAAATTAGAAGAAATCAGATGCAACACCACTGTTCTTTGTAAAGTACCCACAACAAAAGTAAATAAAGCTTTATTTCTACATTATAAAGCAGAAAAAGCACTTTAGTTTGCCTTTAAGATATGGATTTGTGTGTATAAAGAAAACACATCCTCACTTCAAAGTTGGCAAAACTTTGCATTCGTATTGAAGTATTCGTAAATTATGCAAATATTTTAATAAAAAATCTAATTAATAAACATCTATTTTAATAAAACATCTATTCTTCAAAACAGGTACAAACAACATTAATGTTTTCAGGATTCATCACTTTAAAAGGAAAGAAATAGATTCCAGTGCTATGGTAACCAAAAAAAAAGACAACCCAGAGGTAAGCCAAAGAGCAGCTTAATTTGTTGTTCCATCTATAATTTACTTCTGGACTCCCCTTCTGGATGCTGTGCCTTTCTTGGCTTTTGGTGAGGTCATCTTCCGCCTTCTGGTAGCTACTGCATCAGCAATTCAAACAGCAACAACTAAAAAAGACAAGCCTTTCTAAAAAATAACAGAAACAGATCAGAAGAAAATACGTATAGTCTTAAAGAGGACAGATCGACTCAAATCATGCATTTAGTTTTGACGGGGGGGGCAGGCGGACACATGATAGGGACTCAGAAGAATTTACCACAACTTCTGGGCACAACATTTTTTCCTGAAAAACATGTTGTACAATTCAGCTTCTCAAAGGGTAGCATTGCATACCTTGGAGCCAACTTAATAGCTCAGGTCCACTAAAGGATGAAGAATCAGATCCTCTTCAAAACCTGAACCCCTCCTTCCTCCCCATGCACCAACTTCTAGTTCCGCATTAAGCCATTTTTGGTGCTCTTTAGCCCTTGTGCTAAGCTGATCCAGCTCCACAATCTGGCAAAGAACTGTTCTTTTGTCTAATAGTTTAGCGAGCTGCAGCATCTTAGAGCATTCGGAATGAAGCTTATACAAGGGGAGGTGGAAGGCACACCGGCAGAAAAGAGGAAGATTTTTGTTTGGCACTGTTGAGCTGTTAAATCAGCTCAGCTATCAGTGCAACTTCACCCACACATTTCAAGCTACTATTTATTAACAATTTAATATATATATATAACTATTATAACAATTTATTAACAAGTGTAACAAACATGCCATCTAAGTAAGATTCCTAACAAACTCGGCAGGCAGGTTGTTCAAAAAGACCATACTCAAATGCAGCAATAAAAAACTCCCTGCACTTTGATTCTTTCCTGCCCACTAACAGGGAAAAGGGGGAAAACCCCAACAAAACACCACAGCTCATTTCTGTAAATCACATTCAACTGTAGTACCTTGAGAAAAAAATATTACTTACCATAAAAATTGCTACCATTTTCACAAATGCAGTAACAGTAATATGTTTTTCATCTCTTAGCCACAGTATTATTTGGTTTACATTTTTTTTTATCCTGACTTCCCCCTTGAAGTCAGTATGCCTAACTATTTAAGTTCTTGCTTGTAAAGCTATATGTAACTCTACAGTTCCTGTTAACCTTTTATTCTGGATTACTGACAAAGAAAAAAAGATAAAATGGAGTTTCATGGAAGTCTGTAAGAAAGAAGCTGCTTGCGTAAGACAACAGCCTTTGAGCCCCCTCCTCACAAACGTTTCGTGTGGGAGAAACGCCAGCTCTATTCCTGAAAACAGGAGAAGTCTTGTGTGGGCAGCACCGAATGAGGACACAAAGCTATTACAAGGAAAGGAGAGAGTTTGTATAAAGCAGCTTAAACTGAATTAGGTTGAAACAGCAATTTAAATGCGGAAGAACTCTATAGGCAAAACCAAACCAGATGGTGTCACTGCACAGCTTGCTTTGAGACTGGAACAAAGTTCAGCAGAGGCATAGAGTCTCACAGGCTCTAGAGGAATTACTAGGCAAGTTGACCATGATGTCTGTGTAAACATTATTATAAAGCAACTTTAGAAAAGAAGCCCAGCAGTACCATGTATAGTTTTGGGCTCTATCCTTCAAGAAAGTTCTGAGAAAAATGGAGGTAGGGGAAATACCAGGAGTGGTGATCATGGTTTCTAGCTTTAGGAAAAGATAGATAAATTGGATTTAACCAGTTTATCTGAAGAAAGGAAAAAATTGGAGAGAGATGTGATGTGCAAATGTGTACCACACGTGCAAAAGGTTGCTGCATAAAGCGAGAGCAATTTTCATGTCCACAGTGGATAGGACAACTAATAAGCTTAAGGGAAATTTGTATTAGCTACTAAAGATATCAAAAGAAGATACTCAGCCTTATGAAATCCTTTTTAGTAGTAAGGACAGTAAAGTATTACAAGTGGTGTTGACCGGGGCTATTTTAAAACCTTAATCATAGAGGTTTTAACAGAAAATATTGGCACCCATGTAGAGAGATAAGCCTGTCCTTAGGCTGGTGTATAGAGCAGGTGACCTCTTGTCGTCCCTTCTCCTCCTGTTCTCCAAATCTACATACACTGTTCTAGAAACACACATAAGTGTTATAAGTAAAATAAATAAAACTGTACTTGAATCAAAAAATGAGAGTTTTTATGAAATGACAGAAGTTCCTTTGGTAAAAATAAGCAGACACAGGAGTCCCCAAGTTTCCCACTCAGCTGCCTGTTTTGATGGAAATGAAGACAGTGAGAGATTCTGAGCAAGAAAACGCAGCTAATGAGCAGATGAAATCAGGTATGATTTAGGTGATAATGGTGACTTCTAGGTTACATCATAGGCTAGCATATTTGAAAACATACATTTTTAGTCATACTGATTTTTAGACTCTAGGCAAACATCAGTAAGTGAAAAATCTCTATTGCAGGCGTGCTGGAGGTTAGCAGCTGCATCACTTGCATATGCTGAATTTACACCTGACAGAGACTGAGTACATGCCAGTCTCTGTGTAATGGCTGAAGAGTTCCAGGAATTCTAGTTAATACAAGCTCTTGAACTGATCATCATTAAAAAGCACACCTAATACCTTTCACCCTCAAAAGAAGCATATGCATCCAAGTACATTGATCACACACCACCAGGTTTCCTTTCTTTAAAAAAAATAACCTAATGTGTGTTTACACATGTGTATAATCTCACGCATACACTCTGCTGTATGTTTATCTCTTTAAGAAATAAAGGTCAACAGATTGGGAGTGTTGGACCAGGCGCTGAAGAATTCTCAAGTGGTTTCTGGAAGAGATGTTCTCTAGACTCCACATAGATGGAGATAGATCATCATTTCTGTATAGATACCCAGTGTGCTACAGCAGGACACCTACGACAGAACCGATGTTTCTTTAATGCTGGTAACTTCATGCCACGTACACTGAACTGCCACAGTTAAGCTGAGAAGCGATGAAGTAGGAATGAGAGGATCGCTATGACCTAACACAACTCTCCCCAGTCAACTAGATATGATCTTACATATGTCACTAGATCAGATAAATTAATCCAAGAATATGTTTTGTTCATAGTGTAAGTTACTAGTTGTGGACTTGTAACCTCCAGAGGAGACAAATTTAGGACACTGTTCTTCAAAATTCCTCCATTGACCACAGCGTCACTTTTTACTTGCAAAATGTGTTTCAGTCATATTTCAGTTGTCTCTGATGGTACCAAATAACCAAGTCATGTTGCTGGATGGCTCCATAAGAGACTCTTTTCCTTCAACAGCCCCTTAAAAGGGTTCTACAATCATCAAACTGAAAAGGGAAAGCAAGAGAACAGAGCCCATACAACTGCTATTTACATATGGAAGGAGTAAGGAAATGAGTAGCATTGGAAGCTGAAAGACTACACTCAGCGTCCAGCTGCAGACATCAAATGGGAACAGAAGCCAGGCTGTGCAGCATTTGAGGAGAGTTAAGCATCACACTAGTCTACCATTCCCAAACCAGTTTGGGCAGTTTGAATACGGTACCAAGGAAGAGCTACTTTTCTTTTAAGATAAAATAAGGCAGAGTATGTAGTCCTCTGACAAACCCTTTCCCAGCTTGGCCAGGGAACACTGCACAGCTGATAAACCTTGTAGTATAACACTTCTTAACCAGGAAATCTTCAGTACTTTAAAGGCTGTTGAAGGAACTGCAAGGGCAACACACAGTAGTTTTGCTTATTTGGCATTCTCTCAGCAGTTCTTTTCCTCTACAAAAACCCCCAGAAGTATGATTCAGAAAAAAAGAACAGAGAGACCAGAAGAATGCAAATATGGATGGGAACTCCAGGAAATATGATTGCGGGGTGGGGATGAGAGAGGGAAAAGTAAGTTTGAAGAGTTATGGGATGGGATTTGGCTTTCGGTGCTCTGTTCCTTCAAGCCCTCTGTTTCCTGCAACAAATGAAGCTGACATGTTTCAGTATTATCATATGGAAAAACATCAGGACACAAGAACATATTGTTTGATGACTTTATGCCTGTGTATTTCCTAAAGATAACATCGAATCCATGAGTGCTGTTTTAAAAATTTTAATATAGAATTGTTCCAGATAAAACTGACTTACTTCCATTTGTAAAAATTGCTTTACTGAAGACATTCCAAAACACAATTGTACGTACACATATAAATCAGCAGTTCCACACAGCATGCGTTTAAAATATCCCTCTTCACCTCCACAAAGCAATCTGAAGGAGGAACAAAATTTTAATTCAAATATATTACTTGCAATCTTGGAAAAGGTTAGTACCCTGTAAAAATCTGAGTCACTGCAGTACAATTTTTCTTTCTTTACTGTAGAAAAATTTCACTTGCAAATTTTATATCCGAGTTTGAATTGCAACACTTGTTCAGCATACTGCAACACATCTTCAGGTTACATAAAAACAACAAAAAAGCAGACATCACATTCATGCTTAAATGATTTAGTTCTACATGTAAAGTCATTATACAAAACTTTAATCCATGAAAAAATTTCCTCAGAAGGTTTTTTGTTTTGTTTCTTTTGTTTTAACACTTTTTTATTAGCAGCAAACACAAGACAATCCTGTGAAGTGTAACAAGGAACTTAAATGTATTTACATTTTAAATGTGTTTAAATGCTAGAAGCATTCTGAAGACATTGTATAGAAAGAAACTTAAAATACAAAGGAAGACTAAGTAGAAAACTGTTCTAAGCAGAGACAGGAGTAAACAGGAACACTCTCATACTTTACACCTTGGACATTAATGTTGCCTCTTTATTATGAGTGGCACATGTTCAAGGTGCTTTTCAGTGAATGTGTCACTTGCAAATTGTCACGGAAAACCATTATTCAGGAAGAACCACAAAGATACATTTGTTCTGTACCTAATTTACTTTAACCTTCCTACCCACAATACTTCAGGAGCTTTATACTTTAAAAGCACTTTCTACCACCCCTCTTCTACTTTAAGTAGCTTTTGAAGATCCTCAAACAATTTTGGGGCGGGCCATAAAAAGACAGATCACTTCATATCACGTTTGAATATACTTAATGAAAAATACAGAAGCAAGTTTGTCGATATTTCTGAGAACTAAGCACAGCATTTCTCTGCTTTAAAACCTAAATCTTGCTGTTAATTTCTAGATACAACATAGCAGCACATGCTTTTAATTTTAACTTCTAAAACCATATCTGGTAACTCTCATACTAGAACACTGAACCTGCAGCGTTCCTGAGGCAGGGAAGGGAAAGGTAAGAATGGCACAGAAAGGGACAGAACTTTAGGTGACTAGTCAGAGAAACAGATACGCTGTTGTAAAACTGCTATCCACTTACTCCTGGAGCGTGTTACTAATAATAGTATCAACTCCTTCACAAGAAGGAAAAGATGAATAACAGACAATTAGAACTACTGTACAGCTACAGGTTTTGTTGGAAATGTCTGTATTAGGGTATAAAATTAAGAGGTAAAAAAAATCTACCTATAATGTGAGCATTGGTGTGGAGTAGAAAGACAAGTAACAAGCGGCGCCATAAACAAGCTCAGAAAACCCGTATGATTTGCCTTCTCCTAAAGCTTGATCATAAGGCCAATAATTCTTTAAATATAAAAATGAGCCTAAGTGTAGATTTAATCCAAGCTTAAGGAATAAATCTTGCTTGAATAAAGAAGCCATGCAATGTAAATAAACAAAGCTAAGTGCCTGTTAGTTGAGTAATACTAATAAACCTCCCTTTTGGAATGCCTTCTAACCAGCCCATCAGTATAACCGTTTTTACATTGGAGCTTTTTACACAGTTTTTATTTAGACTGCAAGAGTAACCACAGACCCCAGTTAAGGCCTTACCATGCTAGATGCTATTCAGCAATGCAGACATGCACAATTCCTACCCTGAGAAGCACTGACTATTAAAAAAAAAAGTCCTTTAAAGAAATACGGTACTTTCGTTGTCATGATTACTTTAGTATTTCTCTATACTGCAAAATTGTTTTAAAAAAATGCACAACAGAAAATAAAAAAGGCTGGTATTAAAAAAATCCTATTCTAAAAAAATTCTGTATTTAAAAATTCCCATTAAACTCTTCCAGCATTTATGCCATTTTCACCAAAGCTCCCTACACTAGCTTCCTATTCCATGCAAACTGATTAAAAATAAGCATATGAGTCTTATTAATATTACACAGTACAACCCTGCAGAAGCGTTGCTGGGTATGTACAGTGTATATCAAAATCTGGTATTCTGCTTTAATAGTATCTATCATCACTTATAAGCCTGTATTATTTTTACTATTATACATGAAGGCAGCTGATACAGAAAATAGGGCTGTGACAGCATGAAAAAAACTTCATTTAAATAAGAATAATTTCTTCTGATAGCATTTTTCCTGGTGGACAAACAGTGACTAATATAATACTTCAACATCATCCATATTACCTTTAAAAGATACCTCTTAAAATTCCACCTTTCAGGAAAGAATATGGGTTCCAGTTATCGGGGGGGGGGGGGGGGGGGGGGGAAGAGGAAACTGATAACATGCTAATTTAAACAAAAACCAGTATCAGAATTCCACAAAATGTTGTGCATCTTAGTTTGGAAGCACAACAGAGCTTGTTTCTTGAGAGCTTTCTAGAATTCTGTGTCTAGAGAGTCTAACACTCTTGCTCGACAGCTCCAGAAACACTGATGGCCAACAGGACTGAAGAAGATGGCCTTCAGGGGACGCATCTGTGCGGCCACCCGTAGGCTGAGAGCAACCGGGGGAGCAGAAGGAAGAAGCAAGAATTCCCAGCTGCCTGTCCTTTCTTTTCTCAGTGCCATTCTTCCTCGCTCCTCCACCAAGCCTGGGGGCTCCCCCGCCTCAGCAGTAGCAGGTTTCATCGCTGGCAGAGTCCCTGGAGCCACTGAGCACCCTGGTGTACTCCAAGTGCTGCACAGCTGAGTAGGGTCTGTTTGGGGCAATTGACCTTTTGACTGGGTTAGACAAACTGCACGGTCGGATGCGGTTCGTACTGAGCAGCTGAGCAGCAAGAGGCTGCGTGGCCGGCTCTTCTCGCCAGCGCTGGCAAGTCCAATAACTAAATAACTACCCTTCAAGTTCTGCAATTAATAGGTATCCAGAACTTATCCGTTTCACTGGACAGTAAATTTCAGGCTATTTTTTTAGTCACAGAACTAATTACATAACAGAGGAACAAGTCGATGGTAACAGAAACTAGCCAGATTTGGAAATGGAGTTTTAAATATTTCTATAATAGTCATTTTCAAATTATCAAAAGCATCAGAATCATAAGAGTATGAAACAGTTGCATTTCCCTTCAACAAAGATTTATGAATCATGTAATAAGTGGTAAAGTTTTTAATTCCAAATCTGGAGAGAACCAAATGAGTAAGTGCATGTATCACTTTTCACCTGAAGTAATTTGATATACTTCCCCCACCTTGGTATTCATTCAATTGGGTAGTATAAAAAGGTGAAATTAGAACCATTTCACCTGCAATTCTATTGAACTGGCAAGAGGAGGTTTAAATTTAAGGTTATGTCCCCCACTCCCTTTAAGCACTGGATGCTGAAAATAGATATATAACCTCCCAAATACCTTTGCTTAGTCTGAAAAAACCTTAGCATTTACAAAAAGCTGACACCACCACTTGGATTGCAATTCCTCAAGTTCTTCTTCATCTCTATCCATGACAATTTCAATCTACCATCCCAGGAAAAGAGAAGTCTAATATATAATACATAATATAAAATGAAAGTACATTCTGCTCATGTGTATCAAATCACAACCCGAATATAGTCAGCCATATCTAGTAATTTGTTATAAAGTCTTAAATAAAATCAAAAATGCTAAAACTATGAACAAGCATCGGCCTCTTCTCAAATAATTCATTTTTCCTTGAAAGAAAGCATAATCTAATTAACACTTTTTCAGTCACTGGTAGACTAGAAAATTCATAATAAATGGAAGTCAACAATACAAAAGGCATTCAAGTAAAAAAAATTAATCACTGATTATAATGATCAGAATTCTATAATGTGAACAGCTGAAAATGACCAGAGCAGTGTCACCTCCTGGAACATTAGCTTAATTACTTGTACTTTGTACTATACTGTTTGAATAAATACATTAGCGTAAATCCATAACTCACCGATATTATTACTGTCTTTGAAATGCTACATCTTCCTGTATAATGCCATACTCCTTCACCAAACCTTTTTTAAACAAGTGGGTTTGTTTTGGGGTAGACTCCAGTGCTACTGCTTTACTATTTTTAGACTACTTGATCATGGACAACACCTGGTCTTGTACTTAATAGTCTGAATCAAAAACCTAACCCTAACCCCGGGTGGAGGGGGTGGGGGGTGCAGGGTGCAGTTCCTGCTAACACAGGTTTAATTACCTTAAAAGGTCCCCTTAAAATTAGAGGCTGTTGGCGTATGGTTCGCTCCGCTTCTCTGAGAGCAACACTCACTACAAACAATCCTTTTTCCCAATTAGAGTACCGTTTCTCAGCATCCCTAAAGCTCCTGGAGTAAAATCTGATCGGGCGGGCAGGACCTTCTGGTCCTTTTTGCCAAAGATGAACGGACAATCCTGAGTGTGCAAACCCCCACTCAATCTGGACAGGTCAGTGGGGTGAACAGGACCCAAAGCCCGGTGGGTGTTTGCTTCAGACACCAAAAGCTGTAACGCTTCATCGTGGGCCGGAGCCCATTCCCAAGCTGCTCCTTTTCACAGCAGGTCATATAAGAGTCGTGCAATTATTGCAAAGTCTGGGATGTGTCTTCTCCAGAAGAACAATAAGCGTGAGGCATGCTGCAGCTCCTTTTTATTTCTGGAATTTTTACCTGCTCTAGTGTTGAGAGGGTGTCCTGAGGAATACAGGCTGAACCTCCTCTCCACCATATCCCTCAAAATTTCACTTCCTTTGCAGCAGTTTGTATCTTTCCCTCTGGTACCTGGAGTCCCAGAGACTCTAAGTGCTGTACAATCTTTCCTTGTGTCACCTGTACTGGAATAATTTCATCCCCTCCTATCAAAACATCATCGATGTATTGATAAACTCTAACTCCCAGGTCTGGGAGAATTTGGGCTCATTCTCGTGCCGAAGCATGACGTGCTAAGGTGGGAGAATGTTTATATCCCTGAGGGAGGCGAGTGAAGCTGTACTGCTGTCCCTCCCATGTGAAAGCAAAACGATCACGGTCCTCCTCTTGCTGGGGACCCATGACAAATATCTCTTTCGCATCAGCTGTGGCCATCACCGCATGAGCCTGCTCCTGAACGAGTGAGATGCGCTCAGCTCCGTTAGGCACCGCTGCTGCCAAGGGAACAGTGTCTGCATTAAGTCGACGATCATCTACAGCCAGTCTCCACTTCCCATTTGATTTACCAACTGGCCACACTGGGGAATTGCATGGGGAGTGGGTGAATGTTAAAATGCCCTGGTGTTTAAGATCCTCAGTCACCGGAGCTATCCCCTCCGGGCCCCTAACGGCAAGGGACAGGCTGTCACATCAGTCATCCTGGAAGGGGGGAGCGTAGGTGCTGCTTGCAACAGGCGCACTTCTGCCCAGGACGTTTCAGCTAATTCTCTGATCTGAGGAGTGCCAAAGGACCATGAAATCCCCTGGGTATCATACCACTGCCTGCCCTTCAGCACATCTATGCCCAAAAGATTTGTTGGGAAAGGGCCTTTTGCAGCCTGGGTGTTACCTGGGTCTGCCTCCCCAGGCATCCATAATGTTACCAAGGCCACAGGTACCGAATGAGTTTTCCCTAAAGCATTTAGGACAATTGGGGTTTTAGGCAAAGTCAGAATTCCACAATGCTCTGCCTCACTCTGCGTCAGTGCAGTGATTTGTGCTCCTGTGTCAGTACTGGTTTTTTCTGTGTTCCAACGGCCACTGTAATCATTAAATCTCCTCTCAAATTTAAGGTGAGTTGCCTAATAAACATTCACCCTCCCTTCCCCCCCCACCTTCGGGGGATGGAGGATAGTTTCTTTACTTCATCAGCTTTTTCCCCGATGCCTATTGATGGTGGGGCACTAGGGGGTGGCTTGAAACTAACTTTGTGCCCTGACCATGTCTGTACAGATTTCTCCAGTCTCTGGGTCGGGAGCCCATCCATTAGATCCCAGTGAATACCTCTCTGGAGCCCCAGCTGCCACCAGTCCTGCCGGCTTAGGGGTCTCCCTCCCCCAGGATCAGTACATCGGACCGATTTAGAATTCTGACTTCCCTGAGCCTGTGCTAAGCGTCCCTCAGCTTTTCCCGCAGTTCTGCGGCTCTCGTTTCAGGTCTTTGCCAGGACCTACCAACGGGACTGTATTTTGTCCCAGAGTTAATTAGCTGTTGAGCAATTTCCCCTCACATAACTCTGCCTGATATGGGGGTATTTTGTATTTTCCCCTGTAGCTGGATCCCAGTGGGTTTTAAAGAATCAGGAAGTCCTCGAATTAGAGGAGTCATCCCTTCTGGGTCCACAGGCACCATCATGGGGGAGCCCTGGCGAGATTCAAGCCTCCTGTCATACATCATCTGCAGACAAGCTGCCTTTTGTACACTTCCTACCAGCTGATCCACCGCACCTGTTACGGCTAGGGGGTCTCCCCTTCCAGAGGGTTCACTCCCCCGGCCCAATACGCTGCCCTCTGCGTTAATGACCATGGGGCCTGATGGTTGCCAGCAGTTAAAAACACACCTGGGCCCCAGGATCCTTCTGCTTCCTTCTCTGACAACAAAATCCCATCCCCTCCTGACAAGGACACTTCCCAAACATGTTCTGTTTCAGATTCTTTTGGAGTCTTTGCAAAATCCTTCCTTAATTTTACTAACTCAGTTGCTGTAAACGGAGCCTCTTTAATAACCATTTGGGCACAATTTGGGCACAAGTGTCATTGTCTGTCTCATACAAACACTCAGTCTTAACCAGGGGATACATGTGAGGAGGGTTTTCTGCTGCCTCTTTTTCCCCCTGGGCGTGTATTTGTCTAATCCCTTTCTCTGTTAACTTCAACTCCACCTCCCCAAACGAGTCACTTTGTTTCCACAATTCTTCTCTTAACGTGTCTTTTAACAAAGCATTCTGGTTTCTCTCCTGCTCTAATAGCTGTTTGGTCTTTTCTAACTGCTCTGGCAGTGTTTTAACTGCCATTTTCAAGGAATCTACCATGGCATCATCTTGACACAATCTTTGGCTCCTATCTTCTATGGCTGCTGCAAACTTGCCCCTAAAACTGGACAAATTATGGATTTTTCCCTTGCCAGGCCTAACTTTAGCTTCCTTCTGCAATATCGTGATCCTATCCACTATACTCTGCGGTTGGAACCACTGATTTTTTGCCCATTCTTGCCCTCATGCAGCTGGGCAAGCATGATAGGTGCCCAAAAGTCATCCAGTTTATAGAAATCTTCGCCCCATACTTCAGTGGGGGAAACATCATGAACATCTGTAGAAGTGTGGGCACACGCTTCACCAAAGAGGGGTTATTTCATCCTGAGAGGGCCTCACTGTAAATTCTCTTACCACTTCCCACCCCTGCCGCCGCCCTTCACTCTCAGGAGGTCACACTTGTAAACTTCTGCAGAGACTCATCTCTTGTTCAATTGGATCGCTTTGTCCTTCGGCTGTTTTCCTCACGGGCAAACAGAACCGCGGATCCAGACTCCGCACTCACTTCGCACCATCTCAGGCACACACACACACACACACAGACACAGACACAGACACACACGCACACACACAGACACAGACACAGACACACATGCACACACACAGACACACACACAGACACAGACACACACACACACAGACACACACAGACACACACAGACACAGACACAGAGACACAGACACACACACAGACACACACAGACACACACAGACACACACACACAGATACACACAGACACACAGAGACACGGACATACACACACGCGCGCACACACACACACACAGAGACAGACACAGAGTCAAGAGCCAAGGAACTTTATTTGCCTAACAATAAATCTGCAAATGCAAAGGGAGAGAGCGCGAGAGCTAAAGTGAGAGAAAGGAAGGAAAGAAATAAGGGAAGAAAAAGAAAGAGTTCAAGGCAATAGCCACCACCCCGGAGTGCAGCGTCCCAACGGTCTGATTCGTTCCCCAGTCCGGTGGGGGAACGTTCTGTCCCATGTTAGTTGGTTCCATTTTTTATGGAGTTGCTACAAGCTGTTCTGCTACACCACACCTTCCACCCGGCAATGGTGTACGTGCCCAACACTCCTCAGGGGCCTCTGGGCACCCTGACCCCCTGACCCCAAGTCTGGGCACATGCACAGGGGTTTGGTTGGGTTGTGCAGGATCAGCCTCCCCCGTTGCTCCATGGCGTCCGTCGGTTTCCTCCTTTAACAATGTATAGACCGATCTCTGCGGTGGCAGCGGTGTTACCCTCCTGCCTTAAATCCCTTCTGTGCCGGTGGTGTTATCTTCCTGCCTTAACAATGTACAGATCGTTCCCCGTGGGGATGGCATGAGTTTCCTGCCACAGCAATGCTGAGACAACACATCTGCTGTGGCGATGGTGGGTCTCAGCAGCACAGTCTCTTACACCCAGTCAGAAGGGGTATCTTGAAATTTAATCTACGGCCCAATATGCTTTTAAAAATTATGACATTAAATTATAGTCTTGTGAATTTACAGTAACTTTTAATCCATAGTGGATAGCTAGATCCCTGTATGTATGTGGTGGAAAGAAAGCACTCAGGAAAAGTATTTGATGCATTATTGAATTATAACCACCCTGAAACTATTTTCATTGAATCAAACCTGTAGTGCAGTCCAGCTAAAAAATAGGTCATCCCTGAAAGTTAATATTTTTTATGTCATTAATTTACTTTGATTCATTTCAATAAAGCAGGAAAAATAAATGGGATTGAAACCAGAATGTGGACATAGAGTGATGGCCTTGTATTAGTGACACTAAAACAGAAAGCTAGAGGATGTTAGTCCCCGGAGGAGGAAGAGCCTAGGGTGGAAGCTCAGCAGGTGTGAAGGCTGCGGATGTATCTTGACTCCAGGTGAACCGACACTGCAGCCAGCGTAGCAAAAGTGTTGAAAGCGGTGAAAAGGTAAAACAGAGAGGAAATGAAGTAGAGCTGAATTTTGGGGAGGAAAAGTTATTTCTGATGCTGAGGAGGTACGAAAGAGGACTGAAATGGAAAAAGAGCACCACAGATTACCGTTGTGTGCGGAGTGGGGGAATGCCAGTCAGTGGGTGTCAGCTGGCTGGGGCAAAGGATCTCTGCCGATTCCCACTGGTTGTAGAGACGTAGCAAAGCAAATGTCTCCTGGGAGATGAGGAGTAGTATTGTCTACAAAAAGCCTGTGCTTTACTCTTTCTGATGGAAAAGTACCCACAACAAAAAAAAAAAAAGTAACTCCCTTTTCAGACTTGAAGGCATTTACAGTGGTTCTGCCCACTGTGGCTGGATGGCTGAGCTGGTTCCTTGCGGCACGTGAAGAGCCCTGCTGAGATAGGAAAAGGGTCATCATAGTCCATAGTGCTCTTGGAAACTGTCTTTTCCTGCAAAAAGCCTAGATTAAAGATTCAATAAATAACAGGCGATGTTCCCTAAAATCCAGTGAGTCCTTGCAGAGTCATAAACCAATTTTCCCAAAATGAGTAGGGCAGAGAAAGGTGATGCTAAGGACAAGAAAAGTAATGCTGAATTGGAGGTAATTGTCATATTCCATTAAGTTTCCTGCATTGCCCTAGGTTGGTCACTTCCTCCTTTTGTTTGTTTAATAGAGATCATGGAGTGAAAGGACAAGTCTTGATGAGTACTGGAAAAGGATGCCTCCAGCGAAATGACTGACTTGTCTTATAAAAAGATGAGTTACATTCATTTGTTGTGCATGAAGCAATGCAGGAGCCATCTTCTGTGGTCCAAGGGCAACGTCCCTAGTTGCAGTCCATGTGAAGTGCCTCCATGTCCACGTATTTGCAACCAAAGTTCTTCAAATACTGCATGGCCTATTCATTGAAAGAACATGGATTCTGTTTTGAGGACTTACTCCAACAGTGGAGAATTTCTGTATGACTCAGCCTTTGCTATCAACTATAGCCTGTCATCCTTAGTTCCTGGAGCATTTATTCTTCAATCCGTTTTATAAGTAAAGCAGCTGAGAGACACATTAAACACACTGTGCTAGAGCTGAAGGTACAGTACAGGTGGTTCGTATGATTTCTCATGGCCACTGCTGTACTACTTTCATAGCAAATGTGGTAACATAATTCCACCTCTCAGTCTCTCCTGCAGGAATCTGCGCTCTGCTAAGAATTTTATTCTGCAGATTCACACAGAAATGATCCTAAATGCCAGGGTTGAGTTCTCTGTGCATTGTTAAGAAAGAATTTAATTAATTCCACAGTTAATATGACAAATACCAAGCCATGAGCTGTTGTTCCTTTAGGAATTAAATGACAACAACGATGAAGGCACTTCTGAAGAAGGTAGAAGCCTTGATTGAAGAGACTTGGAAACTACGAATGTGAGTCACGCCAGTGAAACGTCAGGACGGTTTGTGCTTGCCAGTTATATTTGGTCTGTGGTGCATTTTGGCACCTGTGCATGCAACTCCACTAATTTTTACTATTTGTGTCCTTATTTCTGCTTTCTAGCTGGGGAAATGGCAGTTCCTTGATTAGAATCACAAAAGTAAATCTGTGGATTGTTCTTATTTTAAGTGGAAGAGAGTTCTTCAGTCACGGTAAAGATCCAGTAAAGCTGTGTCACGTAAATCAGTCTTTGCTTCCCTGTTGCTTAAATAATAAGACATACTTCATATATCGGGTGTGCACAGACAAACCGCAAAACCTAGATGTGCCAGAAGGTGCTATCTGTGTGGGCCAAGCCTTGAGGGAGGGAGGGAAGACTTGTACCAGGCTTAGGTTAAAAACATATGACAGAAGAGAGCAAAGAGCCGGGCATTTGTCCTGGAAGTCCTGTTCTAACAGCCTCTTCCAGTGTGCTATATTCTGTCTTGGGGACCTTTTCTGGGGCCTTTTTTTTTGTAGTAGTGTTTAGTTATGGCAGAAATGCTGACATTTCTTCCGGTAGCAATGTTGTCCCTGAAGAAAATAAAAGCTTCACTGGCAAAGGTGGAAATCAAAGCTGAAAACACAATAGCATTCAGACTTTTGCCAAGAATTACTTGCTAGCACTAAGGGCCTGACCTCCCCAGGCGGTAATACCTTCCTTCCTGGAGCCTTGCAGAACGTTCCAGAAACTCTGGAACTTGAGTGGAACAACGTGCTGCTGCCGTTCAGCTTTACATCAGGCACGGTGCTGCTGAACGCCGAGAAATTTCACTCAGTGCTGAACTCCTTGTCTGCTACTTGCACTTTTTGATAAAAGGTGTTCATTACTCAAGGGAGCACAAGGGCATGTGCATACGCTGGTTTTGTCCACCAAAACAGCTTTACTGGTTGTCCCACCATCATCTTTTTGTTTTGTACTTGAGTTTTATCTTTAGTGCCAGTTTTCTCAGCAGTGATTACAGTGCTCTGCATAGAAACAAGCGGAGATTATACAGGCGGAGAAATGAAAGAAGCTGGATTTGAAGTAGTGAAATCCACAAAAAGCAGGAGCAAGCAGAACACAAACCTGTTGAATGTGGACAAAGTCAGGTTTTAGAGCAGTGCCCATTATAGGGAATTTTTCTCTAACACAGATACAATTCTTGTGCATGTCATTCATATTACAAGAAATACTGAGTAATTGTGAGAAAACATTCCCTACCAAGAAATATTTTAGGGCACTAGAATTTCATATGGAAGCTTTCTATCATAAAATGTTATTTTAAAATGTTGGTTCTTGCTTTGGACTTTTGCGCTTAAGTCTTTTGGAACTCTCACTTGTATAATTTCAGACTTCAGCTCTGCTTATGATGCAGATGGAAACCTACCTGTGTGCAGATGAATGCTGTGACGTTTCTGTGAAGTGGCCAGAGTTGCAGGTGGCATATGGCAAGAATCTGCAGTATTTGCACTGATGGAACATGCAGGTGACGTAGTGCCCTCAGATACAGGGGACAGATTGTCAAAATTGCATTTAAAGCAACGTGCATGCAGAAGACCAGGAAAAAACATGCAACAGTGAAAACCTATTTACAACCATTTCAAACCCATTCACAGCATTTCCAACGAATATAACCGGTTCTTGCCAAGTGCCACTTAAATACCACTTCATCTATACCATTTCATGCACACAGACCAGGTCTGGGGGGGTTCTGTTCTGCAGCAAGTTGCAGTGCCGAGCAGAAGCCAGGGCAGGAAGCGATTATGGCTAAAGAGCCGATGCTGATTGGAAGTGTGTGATGCTGCAGAGGAAATGTAACACCGTAGAACCTCAGCTAGTCTGGACATAGATTTCAAAACCAGGGCACATTAAGATGTAAACAGTCAATAGGACCGGGGCCCACCTTTCTCCTAACAATCAGGTCATTAGCAGTAGGAGTGTGCAGAATGATTTCCATGATTAAACTGCAAGTGCAAAATGCATGGAAGTGCGTGCTCATCAACGCTGAGTGGAAACGGCCTTGCTTTTTGCCATGTTTCTTCTCCTGCTTGTTCTAATTCATCCTGGATACAAGAGTCAGGCGTAAGGGCAGCTTATGTCTAGCAAGTGCAAAGAGGCCTTTGAAAAGGCTTAAGATTCTTCTGTGTAACTGTACTGGGGAAGCATTGTGAAGAATTGTGCTTCTGATTTTCAAGGTCACTTCCCCGAAAAGTCATCAGCTCGCGTTCAATTAAAATTGCCAGGATCTGAGTGGAAAGTGTCTCTGATGAGAAATGGAAGAGAATTCAAATATTTGGTAGAGTTAGCTATTGTTATAATGTAAGTGATGATTGTTATATGGGTGAAGGGGACAGCTTCCTTTGTATCTAGAGGTTAACATCTGGCGTAGTTTATAGTATCCATTCAGTAATTTTGAGTGTTATCTAACTTCTGATTCCACCATTTTTTAGAAGTCCGGTCAGTGTAGAAAGCAGTAAGAAAGACAAACTTCAACCTGGGAGCCCTTTTTTTTTTTTTTTGGTAAGATGTGTATGATGCTCTACAATCACATTGTGTATGTCAGCAGTTTTGCTTTTCTGCAAAGTGCACGTGCCAGCAGAATTGCTCATAGCTGAAAGGGAATTGCCAGGCTACCCTACTGCTAATGCCATGCTTCAACACACAGATGTACCCAGGGCAATGCCCTTCATCACCCTGGGCCTTTGAGCAGCTGAGCGTTATTGATGAAAGCACTGAAGTTTCCCTGCACTCTTCCATGTACCATCTGAGCCATAGTAACTTATTAAAGTGAAAAACTTCTAGAATGACAAAGGTTCTACTACAGCACCAAGAAAGGCTTAATCAGTGAAGATAGTCTAGACATAAGGACGTTCAGGTAAATTGCAAAAGCCAGTGATCCATCGTTTTACCCCTGCACTTCTGGTGCATACTTTTCTCTTGTTTGCTCCTGTCTGTATGCCCGTAACATCGACACATCTTGTCTTCCATGTGCAAAATGAAAGCTGGTCTTTCTCACAGTGGCTCGGGCCCCTCATAGGACAGATGGCAAAATACAGGTGCAGGATTTTGTTGCAGGGATGAAGCTGGAATGCAATACAGCCAGTCATTTATAAGGCGAAGATTAAATTCAGCCCATGTTCAAAGTAATTTCTTCCTTGCCCCCAAATAGATGAGTCAAAAAATCCCCCACGTATGTCCTTTTCTTGATGGGAGAAAGCTCAGCGCCATTGTGGATGCCAAGAAACAAGCCAGGTTTTAAATCCCAGTTTCTCTGAGATATTGATGTATTTCTGGGAAGCAGCCCTGCAACTCCTGAAAATTAGAGGGCAGCACAAAACAGAGTTTATGAACAGTAAATACAAAGACACATTGTTGATGAGATTGGTCTGAAGAATTATGTGGAAAAGGGAGCTGGAATGGGCCTGTGTGATTTAGGATTCCTTGGTAAATAATTTCTACTGTGGCTACCTAGTTGCTGTGAAAGGACTGTTAGCTTTGTACAGGGTTATTTTTGCCTTGATGCTCCAGAAATAGGTAAGCATGATGCTGTTTCATGAAGAGCCATTAAAGAGGAGCATTTGAGCTGGGTAAGAACTGTCTATTCATTCCTGCAACAGGGAACACAGTTTTATGCACAGGATTTTGATAATACAGCTGGAGGTTAAAAGGTAACTTTCTCTAAGGCTATGGCCAATTGGCACTTCACCAGCCAGAAGGTGACTGGCAGTAGTATTCGTGTAGATGCCACGGGTGTTTATAGATGTGAAGGAAGCTTGCTTGTTTGTTTGTTTGTAAAGGTGCCTGGAGCTCCATTCTACATGAAGGTATTGCTGTAGACATCTGGGGGTGGGCCTGTGAGGTGGGAGCAGAACTTGTACTCAGTTTCTACAAATAGAACAGAATTTGCAAGGAAGATAAAAGTGAATATTGTCCTTGTTGTTCGTGATACACAGCTGTGCTCAAAAGGCCCAACTAGTGTGTGGTCCAGATTATCCTGAATAAAACATGGACTGTGCTGCTTGTCTTCCTAACAGTCACTGTCCTTGTTGTGCTTATAGCAGTGATTAATAGTAATAACTGATCATTAATAATTCATCATAGTTAATAGGTAGTACAATGATCAGCTATCACAGTAACCTCAGTTAAAGTAGCGCTTATGCTTAGGGAGAGGCGGTACTATCAATGAAAAGCAATTTGCAAATTCAAGGTTGACTGTGTCAAGAAAGACAATTATAAAATCAACTTCATTTGCAGGTGCAAAGAGCCGACACCATCTGCTACTGGCAATATGTAACCAGCGGGCGAGAGGAGGGATAAATCAAACCGATGGTACAGTAAAAGCTGAACAACTGGTTGTCCACCCCTTGTCCTAGGGGCCTTCTCTAGGTACCCTGATACCTCCCAGCACCTGCACCTTGTGCTGCCATGCTGCTGGCTGTCACGTAGAGGAGCTCTGTTTGATGGTGGCTTCCATAGTCTTCTCAAACTAGCTGTGCTAGGAAAAGGCATGCAAAGACGTTATAATTATAAGCAGATCAAGAAGTTGTCTTTCACACTGCTATTTCTTTAAGCATTCTGTGATGTTAACCTGTTTTAGAAGTGAAAAGAAATCAGTTAGCCAACAGCAATGTTAAGTTAACAGACACTGGTATGAGGAGAGATTGGGACAGCCAAAGGTCGTCTTGCCGATTTCTTGGGGGTTTATGGGTAAATAACGGGTACAAGTGACACAGTGTGAGAAATCTGACCCACATGCATGCTGGAAGGTGTTGAGGCACTGAGGAGTTAAGTCTTGGGTTACGTGAGAAAAGCTGTTCTGCTTGCCTTCACAAAAGAGACAGGGAGACCGTGGTGCAGGTGGGGTGGGACACGGAATAATACCCTGCTCCAGCTGACCCAGGCCCATCAGAGGAGCTGCCAGCTCTTCACAGGCCCATCTGCACCAGCTCAGGGGAGCAGAGAGGCCCAAGGGTGGGCGGGAACCCAAACTAAGGACTCAGAGGAAGGGGCTTGCCAAATCCAGTAGACTGCTAGAGAGATCCACGCTGTGTGTGCCTGTATCTAGCTAGGTATCTCCGTCTGCAGACACATCTGCATGCACGTATCTTTGTATACAGAGCTATACGTGTTTCTGCACTGTCGCATCCTCAACAGCCTGCTGGATTTAGCAGTAGAATGCCTGACACTGTGGTCTGGAGCTGAAGGTGTGATGGATAGGAAAGAAACCAAAGCTCATGTTAGAGAAAAAGCTCCACTAATAGGCATAGTTGAAGAGGTGTGGTTTGGTAGTGGGAAACATCTCTTGGCATGCTGGTTGTTCAAAGTCTCATACATTTCTGCCTTGCTTAAGAAAGGCATCCTTTGTCTGAACCCCTTGCTCTGGAGTGCAAGGAACACTGGCAGTGGGGTGCAGGGAGAAGCTGAAATTCCCTTGGTCACATGCGATTTGCCTGCACTGTTTGCATTGTACAGACAAAATGAAAAAAAAACAAAACAGCCAACCCTCAGCATGCCCTCGCTGTGTGCGAATAGCGCGTGGTCAGGTACTACGACGCTAGGTAACTGGTCCAGACGCTTAGACAGAAATTATGCAAGATAGACACCTGCACAGAAGATCAGTTCCCTGTTTTATAGAACAGGATACAGCTCTGCTTCAGCATAGTGAGCTCGGGTATTGCCAGATGTGTTAGCAGCACGTCCTGGTTTCAGCTGGGATGGCGTTAATTACCTTCTTAGGGGCTAGCGCAGTGCTGTCTTTTGGCTTTGGTGTGAGGCACTGCAGTTCCTCAGGCCTCGCTAGCAAAAAGGCTGGAGGGGCGCAAGGGCTGGGGAGGGGAGACTGCCAGGTCCGCTGACCCGAACCAACCGCAGAGGTGTTCCATGCCATGGGACGGCACGCCTGCTCTCTGTGTACCTGGGGGCTGGCTGGGCAGGGGGCTTGTTGCCTGGGGACTGGCTGGGCATCAGCCGGTGGGCGGCCAGCAGTTGCGTTGTGCACCACCTGCTCCTTTCTTCCTTTCCCTCTCCCTTTTCATTATAACTATTATTGTCACTGTTGTTGCTATTCTTCCATTTTTATTCTGTTTCAATTATTAAATCGTTCTTACCTCAGCCTTTGAGTTTTGCGTTCCTTTCCAGCTCTCCCCATCCCTCTGGCTGAGGGGGGAGCGAGCGAGCAGCTGCGTGGCACTGGGTTACCAGCCGGGGTTAAACCATGACACCGCACCACTTGCAGGGTAGTGGGGGCTGTTTCCAACAAGCAGCAAGGAGCAGCCACCCACATTTGAGAGCAGGTTTCTCACTGGCAACCAGAAAACAGACACGTCATCGCTGCAGTGAATGACTGGACTGGGCTTTCCCTCGCTGCTGTGCTCAGTGATGCTCTAACAAAAGTGGGGATGGGGAGACGCCTGCCCTACTTCCTCTAACAAAGGGGCTATTTAAAAAAGAATGAGAAAAGGATGAGAGATATTCCAATGCTATCTAGAGGGAGGGAGTGCTAAGTCTCCTTGCTGGAGAAGATGGGATGGTCACAAGGACATGAATCACCACTCCTTGCTGGAGAAGATCGGATGGTCACGGATGGTCACAAGAACATGAATCATCTACAAACCTGCAAGACCACCACATTCCAGGAAACGGACTGATAAGCTAATTAACATACGAAGCGGGGTTTAGGTAACGAATATGTATAGGCGTTAATTGAATATTCATTTGTTTCATTGTATAAATGTGGGATGGTTCGTCACTTCGGGTATGCACGCTTGTGGAGGAGCGATCCCCCGTGCATCTGCGCGCAATAAACATACCTACTTTATAACTTTCGAGTTATAGAGTCTAATTCCGCACGTCAGCCTCAAAAAGACTGACTGAATTTTGCTCTTTACAACTGAGAAAATTAAGAACAGGAACCAGTTTGTTCTCACACCCCCACCCCCACCCCCCTTTCATCCCATGATACATTGACACTTTGCAGAGTTGGACCAACATTTTTGGAGACCTTTAGCGTTAATCCATTGGGGACAGTATTGGGCTACTGGACAACCAATGCAAATATTAATAAACCAAGAGAAATCCTTAGATTTGATTTGTTGAGGGTCATTTGTACATACGAGCTACATCTCCAAAATGTGCTTTATTCTACCAGACAGCTTCCCTGCAGTTAGTGAAACCCTTGCCTAGAATGGTTGCTTTACATAACTGATCTATTAAAACATGGAATGTGCGGCGAATGAAGAGACGGGACGCAGCTTGATGCAAGCAAGTTGCCGATTTATTGTACACAATCATGAGTTTATACATGTTTTCAGAAGCTGCGTGCTTTAAACAGATTGGTTCTTTAAGCTAAGAATTACATACTAGGCAATCCCTGATTGGTGGTTAACTACCATCAATTAACAGCAAGGTGTTACCTTTCCTTGGCGCCATCCTTGGCTCCATCCGTCTCCCACTCCCCTGTGCTCTGTAAACATGCCTCATCATGTTAATTGTTGTCTAGACAAGCTCGAGCACATTCCCCTCAGCTAACTGATTGCCACGCATGGTCCTAGTTTGCAGCCCGCTCCTGCAGGAATGCCTGTAGAGTTGTGGCACTGCATGACATCTACACGGGACGTGCTTCAAAAGCTACGACCAGGGAGCCTCCTGGCTTCTCAGCAGTGCAAGCTCGGGTCAGGTCCTCTGGCCCATTTGCTTGGCATTCATGCTTTATGCCTTAAAAAAGAGGCAAAACACTCAATGTGGTATTCCAGCATGCTAGTAATCAATGAAATGTACTTGGTTGTAACATTAGAAGAGGCAATCGGGTCACCAAGCAGGTAAGCCCTGCCTTGGCTTAGGCATTTGGATGGTTTTCTCTGACATGTGTCAGAGCAGACATCTGGCTACACGCCAAATAGCAATGCAGAAATACCGGGGAGAACGTTTTCACTACATCCGTGCTCAGACTGTTCCCCTTTTCACTGCAGGCTCTCTCAGGAGCGCATCTCTCCTTTCTAGGGCTACCCTGGGTATGGCGGGTGAGGAAGCTACACGCAGGCAGGCTCCAATGGCTGACTCAGCTCCCGCTGGCTCTGGAGAGGTGGGTGGAAGAATCAGAGTGAGAATCTGGGCTGCAGAGACCAGAAAGGCTTTGCTGCTCCAAGGGGTCAACAATGGATTCTTTTTTTGGAGATCAGGGAGCCCAACCCAAGCCTATCTGATGTGGAGAAAAGCTGAATTTCTTCAGGATTTCTTTTTTTTTTTTAACTTCCACCTGTGCAGCACAGCCTCCCTGGCTAGTTCCAGTCCACTGGCCAGCTGTCGTGTGAAGGCTGGCACTGCTGCACAACGATCCTGTCTGTCTTGCAGGCTGCAAGATTTTGGCCCAGTGCAGCAGGAGGAACTGAAGGGGGTCAGTGCTCTCTGGCTACAAGCCACGCCGACTGAGCATGAAATCTCTGAATGCTGCAGCAACATGTTTACTCCTTGGTTAACAGTGTCTGACAGGCTGAACAGAACTTTGCTTCTCCACATGGAGATGCAATGCCTTTTGAAATGAGTAATCACAACCACATCTCTAAATCAAGCGCATTGTTAATTACTACTGTTGCACAGGATGTTTGAGATCGTGTCTTTCAACAGACACAGGCTTGAACGTCCTCTGCCACAGCAGCAGCTCTAGAAGGAATCTAATGGTTTCTAGCCTGTATGGTGCAGATGTGCTGCTCTGCGTGGCACAGCTATGGTGTCACAGACACTGCAAAACCTGGACGAGGGGACCAGAGCCTCGGGGAGGGGCGAGAGCCCCGCAGTGCTCCTGAGCCGTGGTGCTCACGCTAGAAGAGGGATGTGGGAGCATCCTCATGGGATGCAGCAGCCGCAGGGGCTGTCAGCATCAGCAGACACCTCGCTGTGGCTTCCTTGCCAGTCCCTCTTGCCCATGGAGTGGGCTCCTCAGGGGAGAGCTGAGGGGCTGGCAGCGGCGGCATTAACCCCTGTTGGTCTCTCCCTAGATCCGCACCCTGCAGGAGCAGCTGGAGAATGGCCCTAACACGCAGCTGGCTCGCCTGCAGCAGGAGAACTCCATCCTGAGCGATGCCTTCTGCCAGATCAGAAGTCAGATGGAGAGCAAGTAAGACTAGGGGTGGGGGTGGGGGGCAGAGCCTGGGGCCGCCCTCTGGCAAGCCCTGGGGGTGGCTGTCCATCATGATTGGCCACCCCCTTTCTTGAGGGTGCTTCTACAGACGCCCCAGCTAGCTGGAGGTAGAGGAGGGAGTGAGGAAGAGATTGCCAAATGGCTTTTGTGGGCCTGGCAGGGGAAACAAGGATGCTTTTCCCAAGTGGAAGGGCAGGGGAAGCCCTCTCTGCTTTGGAGTCACCTGTGCTGATGCTAGCGGAGGGAGCAGAGGGGACCAGAAGGCGCTGCAGCATTTCTCCACACTTTGGAGAGCTTGTGCTCACCAACTTCAGAAGAAATGTCGCTGGCTCTTTGATGGGAGCGGTGCTGCAGAGAACCGAGACCTGCCTGGTGCATACAGAGCAACCAGGAGCTAGGGGGAAGAATTTGGCACTCTGTTTTTGTAGAAAGTCTGAAATGGCTGGTGATTAACAGTGGTCAATTAATTACAGAGCAGACTCCAGCTGCTTAGAGTGCTTCCTCCTGTGTCTGGGAACACAGATCCTTGCGTCTTCTATTTCATGAGAAAGGAATGTCTCCTGTGATGGAAACGGAGCTTTTGAAATTGATGTGTCAGCTCCTTCCACCCCATCCCTGAAGGACCAGGCGTGTCCGAGAAGCAGGCCAACACAACCGTTGAGATGTTTCAAGCCCTGTTATCAGGCCCACAGGAGGATGTGTTCCCCCTGGGTAACGCCAGGGATGCTTGACTGGCCTGCGGGCTGCAATAACGCTGCTTCTGTTGGTGCAGGCAAAACGCTGAGGTGGCCAGGTTACAGGAGTGGTGCGGCAAGCTGATGAACGAGCTCTCTGAGAAGTCAGAGGTGCTGCAGCAAGAGGAGCAGCTGAGGAAGAGCTGGAAGATGAAAGTGGCAGCCTTGGAGAGGCAGATGGAGCAGCTGCAGGTCAGGCAAGCGCCTGCAAACCTGCTCCCCCCGGGTGTGAGGGTGGGGGGGGAAGCCTAGGTGGTGCACCGTGCTGGGTGGTAGCCTCAGGTGAGAGAGGAAACCCAGTGGCCCCTGCCAGCGGGTGCTCACGAGGACGTGGGTGCTCCCTCTCGACTCTGAAGCCCTTGGTGCAGGAGGTAGAGCTTGTGGCTTTGTTGTTGTCACCGGGGTGTGGCTGGATATGGTTTTTTTAGGGGTGTTTAAAGGACACCTCCCAGGTAGAGCCTCTGAGCACGCCGCTGGAGCAGTGGTGCATCGCTGGCTTGTGGCTACCGAGGCAGCTCAGTGGAGACCTGAGGTGACCCGAGATGTTTTGGAGGGGGGAGTGTCGCCAGACGGCCAAAGGAGACTCAGGCAGATGCCTTCTTTTGACTCCCATGTAGGAAAAACTAGGAAAAAAAAAAAGAAAGAACCGGGGCCAGGCAGCAAGCGAACTACAGGAGCGACTGAAGGTTACCCAGGACCAACTGGCCAAAGGGAGAATGAAGAAGTGTAAAGAACAGCTTCAGGAAACGGTACTGGTGGTGGCCACAGCCATCCCTCCCCTTGGTGCTGGTGGAGGGCAGGGGGAAGCGCGTGTCAGGCAGCGGTTGAAAACCGGAGACAAGGTGGCACTTGCTGCCAGAAACCATCTGGGTGGCTTTTGGGAAGCTCTGGGAGCACAGGAGATGGTGGTCATGGTTCTCCCTTCTCAAAAGGCAGGACCTGGCCCATCTGTGAAACGCTTTGATGCTTGAGCTGCCACGAGAATAAGGTCGAGACCCAGTTGAGTAACCCACCTCTCTTTTCCTTCTCCAGGGGGAAGAGGACAGTTTGAAGGAAGGGACTTCAGCTTGATGAGTCTGTGACCTAGACCTTACTGTCAGCTTACCAAAATGCCTTACACATTCCTAAAACTAAAACTAAAAATATATGCCTGATTTACTGTAGAAAAAAGTTGCAAGCCATTCGTGACCTAAAACCTAGTTTTGAAACTTAAAAAAAACCCCAAACACAAAAACCCAACCAGTAAACACTGGAGGCATATGTTTGTAAGAAAATCTTCATACTGTTTTGTACAACTACCGTTTGTTCCCAAGGGCACCGCACCGACCACATCGGGGCAGGCAGAACCCACAGATCTGTGAAAAGGGAAGACTCTGTTTGTACATCAACTGGTGAAATTATTTTTTTTCTTTGTTTTTACTTTTTTTGGTTTGTTTTGGGTTTTTTTTGTTTGTTGGAGTGCAAGAAGTGTGAAAGTGAGACCCAGCATGGAAGGAAGCCTCTCTTTGATGGGTGGCTCTTGGCACGTATCTTTTTGTGTATTTCTGGGTGTTGATGCATTTACAATGATGTAGTGAAAAGAGCTAATCCTTGCTTCATTTTCCCGGTTATTATTTACTAATTTTTTATTAAGTTTGCAAGCCAGCCAGGTGTTTGGGGTCACTGAAGAAGGACCCTGCTGTGGCCGGGAGCAGATCCTTTATTCCCCGCCTTGCTTGCTGTGCTGCAAACAGCCATCCCCTCTGTTTTTTCTCCAAGATACGCAAAGGAGAGAACCCTTCCCTTCCAGCCACAAGTGTCCTCACACTGGCTGCACCCCGAGGTCCCCTGCCATGGGGTCAGGCTGAGCGTGGGGACAGGGCACAGCAGCGTGAGCGTGGGGACAGGGCACAGCAGCACAGCCTCGCCAGCCCAGCGCAGGCTGCTCCTGCTCTTTTAAGCCTCAGCGCACCCCTGAAATTCTGTCCCTGCGGGTGCTGTGTGGTAGTGGTCCTTGGGCACTGCCTTCTCTCTCCCCTTCTTGTGGCTTTCCTTTTGAAACTCCACACAAAACCACCCTTTTTTCCCCAGGTTTTCTTCTTTTTAAATAATTTTTCTTTTTTTTTTTTAATTTTATTTCAAGTTGGTTTATTGGGAAATGGCAGAGACCACGTCACAGCTTGGTGCCTGCCTCCTCACAATAAAGCTGCTGAGCCTGGCGCTGACATCAGTGGGATTTGAGGAGCTGGTGGGGGGAAAAGGCCCCCAGAGTACTTGGTACCTCTGGGGTGTGTGAAGAACCAAGGCCAGGAAGGGGGATGAAGGCCAGACCCGCCTCCATTTTGTTCCCAGAGAAGTCTGCGTGTGCTCAGCCTCTATATTAGACACACCAGAGATTCCACGCAGGCAGGACTGGGTAGACATGTGTCCTGTCCCCCCAGCACTGCAGCTTTGGGGGTCATGATGGAGAAGGGACGTGCAAATCACACTTGGGCTGTGCGGTATGTGCATGACCTGTCTCTGGTCAGGCAAGAAAAAGGGGTCCTGCTGAATTCTGGCTGAGGGAATGGCAAGCTGAGAGCCCACCACCCACCACCACCCCTACTGCCTGGTGATTAACAGTGGTCAATTAATTACGGAGCAGACTCCAGCTGCTTAGAGTGCTTTCTCCTGTGTCTGGGAACACAGATCCTTGCGTCTTCTATTTCATGAGAAAGGAATGTCTCCTGTGATGGAAACGGAGCTTTTGAAATTGATGTGTCAGCTCCTTCCACCCCATCCCTGAAGGACCAGGCGTGTCCGAGAAGCAGGCCAACACAACCGTTGAGATGTTTCAAGCCCTGTTATCAGGCCCACAGGAGGATGTGTTCCCCCTGGGTAACGCCAGGGATGCTTGACTGGCCTGCGGGCTGCAATAACGCTGCTTCTGTTGGTGCAGGCAAAACGCTGAGGTGGCCAGGTTACAGGAGTGGTGCGGCAAGCTGATGAACGAGCTCTCTGAGAAGTCAGAGGTGCTGCAGCAAGAGGAGCAGCTGAGGAAGAGCTGGAAGATGAAAGTGGCAGCCTTGGAGAGGCAGATGGAGCAGCTGCAGGTCAGGCAAGCGCCTGCAAACCTGCTCCCCCCAGGTGTGAGGGTGGGGGGGAAGCCTAGGTGGTGCACCGTGCTGGGTGGTAGCCTCAGGTGAGAGAGGAAACCCAGTGCCCCCTGCCAGCGGGTGCTCACGAGGATGTGGGTGCTCCCTCTCGACTCTGAAGCCCTTGGTGCAGGAGGTAGAGCTTGTGGCTTTGTTATTGTCACCGGGGTGTGGCTGGATTTGGGGTTTTTAGGGGTGTTTAAAGGACACCTCCCAGGTAGAGCCTCTGAGCACGCCGCTGGAGCAGTGGCGCATGGCTGGCTTGTGGCCACCGAGGCTGGTAAGATGCACGGAGACGTCAGGTGAGCAGCGTAGTCCCCAGGAGGAAAAGGTACCTTGGGAAGGGGGTTTGCTGACCAAGGGGTGGTCGCTAGCGATCTTGAGGGCAGATCGAGCAAACCAAGGTTACTGCCAAATCCTATTAAAAGCCCGGAGGCCTCGCAATGGAAAGCGGGGGTCAGGACGGAATAAGGCAGAATCTCACAGTAATAAGTTAAAAAAAGAGGGACCTCATAGCAGAAAGTAAGGGAAACTTTGCGTCGGGAAAAAGGAAAACAGGGGAGTAACAAAATCTTAAATAATTCATTACCAATAATCGTTTTTATTATCTGTTACATAATCTGCACAAGGCACTCCAGAAGCAGCCATGGCCCTCACGGAGCCTCCTGGCCAAAAGGCTTCAGTCTTGAGGGCAAAGGCTGAAGAGTGCACGAAAGTGAGAGAGACACAGGGGCAAGCACTTGTCCCACCTTGTAACATCACTTGTCGGCATCTTCTCATCTGACCCCAGGCTGCAAAGGGTTGCAGCTCCGCTTGTAAATGACTGGGTACCATTACAGCGGTATTATCAAGCAAGGAACAACGTTAGAGTAGCAAAAAGACACGGCTTTGCCCTCGGCTGGGGAGGCACACTGGGACAGCCTCCAGCGCCAGACCATTTTAAGCAAAACAATCACAAATACAATTAACTTCTTAGCTGACTTGTCTACAAAGAGGGAAAGGCTCCATACGATAAGCAGCACTCACTATTACTCTGCTGCAGAATTTAGTTCTTCCAGAGGTAATACACTCTGTTTTGCCAGCATCTAACAGCAAACCATGTAACACGAAGATGCAGAGTTAAGGTACCTGTAAATGCACTGGTTTTGTTTCCTGGCTTTTGTGCTTCCCAGGGCTGTCCTGTGTTGTGCAGCTCTGATATTTTCCAATTTTTTTATATTTGGATATAGTAATTGCTAACACAGAGCCTAAGGCTAGCAATCATAACATCTATTTACAACATGCACACTGGCTGTGTGCACCTGTTCCACCAGCCTCCCATTTGCTTCAAACATGTCAGTCTCCCTGAGGACACGTTCAATGAGAAACCACCCCCCTACCCTGCAGAGCCCTGCTTTACTTGCTGCCAAGCCTCCTGCATCCCCCTGGGCAGATTACTTTTGGAAGGCTGGCCAGGGAATATTTACCAGCTATTGAATCAACAGAGTTCAGCCACATGCCAACGTTTCATGCTGTTACCTGAACGGTGTCGGAACTCTCAGAACTCCATCAAAACAGAAGTGGTTTGCACTTTGGTATTAAAAGTTATGTCCAGGCCTGAACACCTCGTTGGGAGCTGGGCCACACAGCAGGCTCCTCTGGGCAAAGATTTCTTTTCTAAGCAGCCGTTATGCAAGTACCAATCTGTGAAAAAATTTTGAAACTCAAAGAGAGAGAACCTTGATTTGACATAGTGCTCTTGCTGCACGTTCCGTAGAAGGAAAGTCACCCACATCTCTAGATCTAACGGAAAGTAGGAAAGAGGCACCAAGTGCCAGGTTCTGCATGTGGGCTGGGGCAATACCAAGCACAGGCACAGGCTGGGCAGAGAATGGATGGAGAGCAGCCCTGAGGAGAAGGACTGTGGTGTGTTGGTGGATGAGAAGCTCAACTTGGCCCAGCAACGTGTGCTTGCAGCACAGAAAGCCAACCATGCCGTGGGCTACATCCCCAGCAGGGCGAGGGAGGGGATTCTCCCCCTCTGCTCTGCTCTGCTCTGCTCTCGTGAGACCCTCCCCGTGCAGTGCTGTGTCTTCTCTGAGGCCCTCAACATAAGAAAGACATGAAGCTGTTGGAGCAAGTCCAGAGGAGACCGTGGAGATGCTCAGAGGGCTGGAGCCCCTCTGCTGTGCAGACAGGCTGAGGGAGTTGGGGTTGTTCAGCCTGGAGAAGAAATGGCTCCAGGGAGACCTTAGAGCAGCTCCCAGTACCTGAAGGGACTGACAGGAAAGCTGGAGGGGTGTAGAGGGATTTTTAAAGGACCGAGGACATATGTTACCGTTGTCCAGGTTGGACAACCAAGGCCTGTTAGTTGAAGCTGCAGAGCAACTTTAAATTGTCCTTGGAACAAGCAGTGTGAGAAATAAAACAAGCTATGCGTGAACAAGAAGCCAGGTGCAGAGCAAGTCCTGGGAACCGCAGAATCGACACAGTCATTGGCACACTCTGATCAGGTGCCTGCAGCATGTGACACGGGTGCCCGCATGGCCAGAGTCTTTTATCCAATCACCTGTGTGTAAAGTCGGGTGGGCGGCCGGTTTAAGTTATAAATACGACCTGTTTGTTTAATAAAGTGAGCACGGCACGTAGCCATATTGGTGTGATTGTCGTGAATTGGCTGACTCTCCACGGGGGACCTTCTTCGCCTGGTGTCACCCGTCTGGAGATGCACCAGGATCCCTGGAGCTCCTGACCCCCCCCCAACCCTCCCATCTGTTGCCCTCATCCCCACTCCCAAGCAGTGCAAGTATGTCCCAAAAGGCGTTGCCTCCAGTTAATGGCGAGAGGAGAAAAGAGACCGCTATAAACTTGTAGGATGTGTCAGGGCAGCGACTGTTACAGGCAGGTTTAGAGAAACGTGCATGGAGGGGCCCTTGGTACTCTGGAGGCAGAGGGGACTGCACATGCAGGTGGGGAGGCCGGGGGAAAATGCTAATGAGTGAGAGGTGGTTAGCAGCAGTCAGAAGCTGCTGATTATCCCACGCTCCAGCTTGTTCTCAGGAGAGCTGGGAAACTCTCTCTTTGATCCTCCTGCATTTCATCTGATAATTGGATGGGGGTTCCAGATGTTACTGCTGAGCATTTCAGAGAGCTGATGGAAAGACATATCTTGAATCAAGGGGCCTTGGACAATCCCAGAGGTATTTTCAGTGCTTTGCTAAAGGAGTGGGACACCATTCACCTTCTTGTCCCTGTTGAGTTATTGCTAGGGTTCATTTGTATTGTCCCCTGAATGGCCTTTTCTTTACCATATACATCCATAAGCTTCCACCCTTTTTTACTCAAGTTTCACAGAGAACAGAGCTGAATCTTTATTTCCTTCTGCTTAGAAGAGCTTTGAATTGGATTGAGTTTGTGTGTCATTGCTGTAGCTCTGTATGACTATTTCAATAAATGGATTTACTGATTTAGTGGCATTTAGTGGTAGCGACTGCAGCAGCAAGTCTGAAGATGCCTCCAAGAACATCAATGGAAAGGGAATTTTGAATTTGTCATTGCAAATATGCATGTTGAAAGCCTGATTCTGGCACCTAGATCTTTTCATGAACAGTACATCCAACCAAAGCAAAACACCTTGAAATACAAAGATGTAGGTTTTGTAATAAGTTGCTCATTGATGGGCCACAGATCAAGGTATTAGCAGAAATCAGCTGGGGAAGATTTTTCCTGTCTAGTCCAGGAGGAGACAAATCCAATCCCAAAACGCCTGGTCTCACAGAAGCTCAGATTACAGACTGTCATTGCAGGTTTCTTTGGATTTCCAGAATTTCTCCTGTGGCACAGTACTGGATGAATGGAGAATGACAGAGACTGAGAAAGGTCTGTTGGCTTGAAAAAAAGTTACAACAGTTATCAGCGTAGTTAAAGTACTGTAGGTGTAACAGCATGATCTCTATTATTATTCCAAAGAATAATGCCTTTCCCCAGTTGAGTAACACAAATAAGATCAGAAAAGTGCCTCTTTTGGAAAAGCATCCCGAGTGGGAGTTATGCAGTATGAAATGGCTGTATAATTTTAATGGTAAATTTCTTAGTGCAGACAAGCCCCGCTCTTGTAACAGTCCCGGGGCATGTCACAAAAGAGGGCATTAGTGTTACTAAAGGGCCAACAGTCTTCTAGGGAAATGTTTTCCATAATCAGCTATAATGTGAAATTATACAGTGCCTAGATACCATAGTGACATAGATAGATAGATGGGATGTGTCAGCTACTCCCTGTAACAACGTCTTGAAGATCTCTTTATGGATGAAAACACCCAGTCACACACTTATCGTCAAGGCTTGTAGCTCCAGATGGAAGAAAAAGCTGCATTCACCCAGGCATGCCCATTCTTGTCTGTTTTACTTGGCGGTTGACCACGGGCACTGCATGGAGCCGTGTCCACTTCCAGGACTGCTGATAAGCAGGAGACTGGGACCCATCATCCCTGTGTTCTCATGAGGCAGAACAAGAGCACAGAGGGGAGAGTGTCTCTGTCCTCTGTAAAATGTTGTGTTTGCCTCCTGAGATAAAGGTTAAAATGCACAGAAGAATCCTCAGCAAGGGGTACCAAAGGTAACATCTCTGGTGGTGCTGAGACACCCAGGGAACAGGGATGGGAACCTCTCAGCCCTGAGCCACTCCAGAGTTACAGTTGAGGAGGCAAGTGGTGGAATCTAAAACTGGTTCACACTGCAGAGTCTGTGAACGCACTATGGGTACCACAGTCCTTGACTTCTTGAATACGAGCTCTGCTCTGCAAAGAATGTGACAGGAAGCAAATACTGAGGAATTTTCAGCATGGATGGCTGGGAGTTAAACAGACTTCTGTGCTGATCTCCATAATCAAGGGCAGGCTGTCTTGCTCCTGCAGCTGAGATTTGGGGCTGGTTTTATGCATTTTTTTGGGAATCTTTTTTTCTTAGATGATGTGAATCTTCATGTCTGGGCACTGGAGCACAAGCTGTTTCTAGTAGGTCATGCAGATCTCTTTCCCTGCTTTGTCTTGATACAGGCGTTCCAGCTGCTGAAGCCATTTTGGGGCTTTCATGCAGCAGTGGCTGCCATCAGCTCAAAGTGAAGATAAAACTGCACTGCTGAACGGGTCTAAAATGTGCAAAAAGGTGTGGGGCATGCACAAAACTGTATCTTAGTTTGAACGATGTGCTTGCTTGCTTATTTTCCTGCCACCACAATAAGCAGGATGGGGCCTATGCCTGTGCTTGATGAGACTCCTCCAAAGAAACCCCCGTTGGTGATTCATTTAGTTTAAACCCCTTTTTCTCTCAGTAGAATTAAGGATCTGGACAGATGTCAGCCGTTTTGGAAAGGACTCCTGAGTTGCTGTCCCAGAGTTGGCCTTACGACTTCTAGTATCTAGAACCTCCTCCTAGTGTACCACACCAGACGTCCTGACAGCAACAGCATAGGGTGTTTCTTCTGTGAGGATGGAAGCAAACGGTAGGGGCATATGCAGACTATGAGCATTAGCCATGGGGACCAGGAAACTAAGGGAGTGAAGGGAGGAGAAAGAATGGAGGCTCAGCCCAGAATAAAGTGGATATAACATCCCTAACCAAGCCCATTTACCTGGATTTGCACTGTGTCCTGGGCTTCTCAAGGTTGACGCTAATAGGGTCACATTCATGTTACAGAGAGAAATGAGTGGCCTGGTTTGCATTACTGTATTTCATGAAGCAAACTACAAATCTGATCAGAATGAGGTATAAAATTGCAGATGTATATAGCCTCTCTGTGTGTGTGTGTTTATGTGCACGTGTGTACAAACACACAGATTACTTCCAAGAAGCACAATGTATTTGTGGTAGTCTGAAGGTTAATCCAGACTGGGACTTGATTTCCATATTCATTCACTGAGAACCCATACAATCTTTGTAGTAAACAACAAAACCCCCAAATATATTGGAACAATGAGCATTCCTGCAGTCAAATACAGCAAATTCCCTGATGAGTTATGCTAGGTCTACTCTCTCAGGTATTAGCAGGAGAGAGAGGGAGAATCTTGCACTCAAAAACTTAAAGATCCATAAAGATGTTCTTTTTTTTAGCAAGTAATAATTCTTTGGAAATTAAGGCTATTTAAAAGCAATACCATCCCAATAAATGCATTCAGTTACTTTGTCAAGACAATTTTATATTTGTTTCCTATGATGTTGCCATGTGCATCCTAATCAGTGTTTTGCTGTAATTGTAATTAGAGACCATACCTCAGAGGCAGACTCCTTAAAAACTGAATGAAAGTAGCAAGCAGTGGGTGGTAACAGAACTGAGTGTCTTCTGCATATTTACAATGGATTAGGCTTTTTTATTTGAGGGTCAGTGCAGCCTTAACCTATATGCAGTGGTTTATGGCTAATGCCAGCATTGCTTCTGGGTGCAAAGCATGTGTGAGAAATTTCTGCATGCTTGATGTACTTAAAAGGGAAGACAGGAACTTAAGAAGATCTCTTTCCTGCCCTACTCATTTTCCATAATTGGCCCCAACTTCCTCCTAAGTCTTTTCCAGGTAGTGAAAAATGAAATGTGTGTTGGAACCCAGCTTTTTGCCCCTTCAGCTGTTGGCACATCTGTTCATCTGCTGAGGATGAGATGCACGTTACCATATGGCTGAAATGTTAGCGACTGAATTTCTGATGACTGCTTCCATAAAGCCAAACTAATGTTTCAGCAGCATGTCTCTTACCAATTGATATGCACAGAACCTCAGGTTTGATATTTTAGCTCTTCCTCTCTTTTTCAGGGCACAAAAAAAAAGAAAAATTAGCCTTCTTGTTTACCCAGAATCTATTCTCTGAGTGCACATGCCCGTGCATCTCTGTGTGTCTGTGTCTAACACGGGATGGCCCTTGGTGCCAGGCTGTCACTACTACTGCGTGTGTCAAGTGCTACAGGACTGTAGCTGTTCCCCTCATTTTATCCGCAGCTATGGCTAACTCTGTGCTACAGACAACAGACGAAAGGAATAGTTTTTGCAAACAGCACAATGTTCAAAATGCCTTTTTATCCTTTTCTTTTGGTGCAAAACTTTAAAGTTTTTGACTATGTACAGAGTAGTTTTCTAAGTGTATGCTGACAACGTATTTATTTGCATGTGTGCCTTTTGAGTGTGAAGAGTGAGTGAAAATGCTTTGTGCCATGTCTGGATGCAGATTAGTTTTGGCTAGGAAAAGGAAGATGTATGACAAACAAAATCTTTTTCTCCTGCTGTGAACAAAATAGTTATTTCTAAGTATTTTCCAAAGAGTTTAGGATGAACAATTTTAGGCATCAGGCATGAAAATTATGCGCAAACTGCATGCTCTGACATTTCTGCATTTGCTGCTTGTGGTGCATTGTGGCTCATAATTACTTGGTTTTGCTCAGTGACTGAGCTATTGAATTTGAGAGAAACAGAGCTATAGAAATCTATAGTATGAGATGGAAATGAATGAAGAGTGTGAGCACCTGAAGAGCAGTACTTCCCCGCTCTGCTTTACAGAGATGTTTTCTCTCTGTTTCATGAGTGAAGAACCTGAGTTTGGAGTCACTAGGTGAATTGCTGCCGTCACACAGTGATGCAAAATAGGCAGAAATAGAAATGGGAATGCCTGACTCCACATGTAGAAAAGTTCAGGTTTGGAAGTCTGACAAACAAATAAAAGTTGGTGCTAACTAGTTGCAGCAGGCAGCTTCTCTTGTCCACAAGCATGCTGCATTTGCTATGAAGCAATGCAAAGGAAGGAGCAGAAAAGTTGCTCATCTTCCAAGGAACTCAAATCCCCATGAGAAGATTCAAACGTGTAAATGCCTGCTTACATATTTTTTTTGAAATTCCCTTTATTTAGTTTTTGTTATTCTTTTCTTAATCTCATCTAAGTTTTTGTTTGATTTAAGCACTCTGTTGCAGTGTAGTCACAGCAACAAGTTTACTTCATTGAGTCTCTTTTTTAGGAATGTAAGATTTAAAAGAAAAGAAAAACAAATTCAGACAAGATAAGCCTTCATGTGGTCCTGACCCAGCATTTATTCATAGTCATGGAGGAGGTGTGAGCAAGGAGTGAGTGCAAAGTTGTTCATGTGCATTTGTCTCCTTGAGTTCACCGGAGGCTCTGCTTGTGCCTGTGACTGTTTGTAGGTATGCCTTTGAGTATGTTGTGTCCAAATACGATGTACATGGTAGAAGAGACCATGTAAGAGTTCTGGTCACAGTGACGCTGAAGTTACAGTTGCCTGCCTGTACCGGCGTTGATCTAGGTAGTCCATGAAACAATCACAGAGAAAGCACAGCAGCACAAACTTCAGTGAGAATTCCCTACACAAACATAGGTCCGCATTGATGGAGCTCCTATGTGATGTCTTCTCAGAGTACCAGTGTTAATTTAGGAACATTGAACTATGGCAGACGGGCACTTGCAGTCATATCTGAAACTGCAGTATAGACACAGCTCTGACTAGGGCCTATCTGTACACAGTTTCACATTGCTGTAACAGTAATTGTTCAGAAACATTCCTAGCGGCATTTGCACAGCTCTCTCCTGGGGTGCAGTTTTACTAGTGAAGAGGTGATGCATGCTCATCCCACCATTAGTAGGGCAGTGACTACACTACATCAGTTTCTAGAAGAGGAGAATAAGAACAATACAAAACCTGTCTGCAGAGATGCCCAGTGAACGATTTAAAGACTTTTGAACGTGTCAGCTCTAATTAATGTGTTTGACAGCTGTAAGCCAGCTCAGGTGGTGTGTACTTTAGCACCCCCTAAATTGGTCAAGGCAGGTTCTACCTAGTGTTTAATTTGATCTTTCTAGCATGTATTAAAAGCAGTCACACCTTGATTGCACTAGACTCTTCTGAAACACTACTTCCAAAGGAGTAGCTAACAAGGTTCACCTGCCTATCCTAAAAAAAGTGCTGTTTGTCCACATTTGTATATGCATGTGAATTAAGGGAGAGACCCATGGCTTATTTGTCTGTGGCACTGTTTGATGTTGGGATGGCATGCCTAATGTTATCATCTTTCCAACGGTCACAATTTTTTAATTGTTTTAACCCAGCAACAGATTCCAACCATACCCAGATTCTTGGATAACCAGTTTTTCAGGGTATCTTTTTGTTACTGTGATTGTAGGAGGGAAGGCAGGCGGGAAGTTAGGGAAGTGGAGTAGCACAGAGTATATACACAAGTGTTGGGACACAGCCAAGCTTTAGATGAATACGTGACTGTCGTTTCACCATCTTTTGATACACGGAGTTTTTCTGAGCAGTGGTGCAGAGTGGAGTAGCACAAACAAAGGCTTTAAGGGAAAGAGAGAATCTGGTGGAGGCTTTCTTCTGCATTACATCTCTGGTATCTCAAGTCTTTCACAACAGTTATGAATTAGCAATAAATAACCTCTGAGGACAGAGGAATAGAGAAGGATGCATTTTTAATTGCAGGATGCACAAAGAAGTATAGTAAATGCAGAGAGAAGTACAGGGAAGCTGTCCAGCAACTGGGACTCCAAAGGTGGCAGCTCTTGCCTTACAATGGTCAGAGAGAACAGTTACTATAAGAGCAGCTTTGATACTTAAAGCCTTATTCCATTAGTGATTTCTGTAAATGTGTTTTTTACATCATAGAGACATCACTTGAGTGTAGCTAAACTTGTTGTTTCCCAAAACCTTTGCAGAGAAGGGCAATCTCTTGCTCTGTTGTGGAGGACTAGAACACTGAAGTGTCAAGTCAGTAAAAATTTGCTGTTGGTTTTAAGGGAAATCGGATTGTGCCCTTTAAACTTCTTGTACAGATCTCAAGGTTGATTCTGATCTACATAACCCCAAGACAGCTGAACTTCAACCAGTAAGGAAGAGCGGCGCATCAGTCCTCCTACCATCTCATAGGTGTTCCAGTGCCATGTCCTTTGACAGCACATCACAAAGCAAAACGGTCACTTGGTGCACAGCCAGCCTCCCAGGGCAGTTGCAGGGTGATTCTTGCTGTGCAGTATGTGCAGCAGCGTACAAAGGTCTCTGAGCTGTGGGCCAGGTGACTGTTTACAGTGTAACCAGTATACCAAGTCAGAGAGAGAACAGAAAACGCGTTCCCTGCATGTGAAGTTATTCATGATTTAGAAGAATGGAGCAGCTAGTTTAGAGTTAGTCCTTGTCTCCCAGATAAAACTTCCTTCACTTCTCCCCGACATTTAATTCCTCTAGGGTTAGAGTACTGATCTACTGAGACTGGTCACAGAGCTATACAGGGCACTTGTAGGGAAGGTGGTTTGGAGAAGACATTTTGTGAAAATAGTTTGATGAGGAGAGAGTTCCTTAAAGCACCATTGACCACCCCCAACCCTGACCACGCCCAACGTCTGACCCTAAACCCGACCCCGACGTCTAACCCTAACCGGCGCCTAACCCTAACCAAGCGCTCCAAGCGCGCGGCTGCAGTACCCAATTCCTGGCCGCCAGGTGGCAGCAGCGCCCCACCAGCCCCGTGCTGAGCAGGGGCCGCGCGAGCACTGGGCGGGGTCTCAGCCCAGTTTACGCCACCGGAGCCCGGGAGTACCCGCTGCGGCTGCGGGGTGCCCTGCGCTCTGCCCTTCGCCCACTCGCAGCCCAGCCGCTATTACCCGTTGCCTCCGTACTAAAAAGCACCCGCGTGGTTCGAGTGGCTAAATCCTTTGCATCTGACAGCTTTACAGTTGGGTGGCTCTTTCTGCCCGTGCCCCCGGCCCACCAGGAGGGAGCAGCAGCAGCATGGGGAACCCCTGGCACAAGGTGCAGGGGGGGCGGTGCATGGTGGGGCCCTACGGATAAGCCCCGGCGATTGCTGTTGTTCCAGGAGAAATTTAAACAGATGCGGGTACCACTGGGCTTGCTTTAGTCACAACTCAGAGCCGGGCTGCCACCCCAGCGAGTGGCAGGAGCAAAGGGATACAGCACGGCTTAGATATGCTTCTCAAACCGTTGGGATACAGCACGGCTTAGATATGCTTCTCAAACCGTTGGGATACGGCACGGCTTAGATATGCTTCTCAAACCGTTGGGATACGGCACGGCTTAGATATGCTTCTCAAACCGTTGGGATACGGCACGGCTTAGATATGCTTCTCAAACCGTTGGGATACGGCACGGCTTAGATATGCTTCTCAAACCGTTGGGATACGGCACGGCTTAGATATGCTTCTCAAACCGTTGGGATACGGCACGGCTTAGATATGCTTCTCAAACCGTTGGGATACGGCACGGCTTAGATATGCTTCTCAAACCGTTGGGATACGGCACGGCTTAGATATGCTTCTCAAACCGTTGGGATACGGCACGGCTTAGATATGCTTCTCAAACCGTTGGTCAACGTCTGAAGTTTTTAGGAGTTTCCTTTGGTCCTGTCAGTTCTGCAAATCCATCACCTGACTGTCCCAGGTGATTCATCTCCTCAGTTCCAGGCTGCTCCTCAGATCTTGATCTTCTTTCTGCCTGCTTTAACTCACACACTCCTTCGAGTACACTTAAGTCTTTGAACAAGCAATTACTATTCCAGTAGACAAATTTTTCCAAAAACACCTGAATTTGAGAACACCTGTGTACACAACTTGATCATCTGTTGTTTCTCTGCTCTCCCACTGATTAACTGGACTGGGCTTTAAACCAGCCTTGGATTAGGGCTACACTAGGGACAAGGCGTGGTTCTGCCACTTAGCTGCTTCAGCACTTCACATTTCCTAATTCAAAATACTTTTTCTCTAACAGACAACACAGAACAAAATGCTAAGACTCCAGGTGTTACAACAAACAAAAAAGCCCCAAACCCTAAACAGTGCCTCTGAACTGTTTCCCTTTCCATCCAACGAGTGGAAACTTCCTCAGTAAATGACAAGTGTCCATGACCACCCAAGTGACCTGTGCTTACTGAGCAGGAAAGCAAACAATACCTTTTCAGCTGGCACATGTATCCAAATATATACCCAAAGAAACTCCGTCAGCGTAACTTGCAAAGAGCCCTGCGATCTTACAGCCTTACCTGTAGTGAGTGCCCCTCTAGGGAACTGCAGAGCTGTGGACTCTCAGACGTACTGGAGCACATCTCTTGCCTGCCTGAAACATTCAGGAGGCTCTCGGATATCCAGGCAGCAGCAGAAAGCGTTCTGATTTTACAGCAAGGCTGACCACACTGGCGAGTTTTCTTTTGCATGCTCACACCTGGAAGCCAAACCAGAACAGCTGCACACACAGCAGAGCAATTGCTCAGCACACCTACACCAACAGAGCTCTCCTAAAGCACACCTGGAGCCATTCATACCCCAAGTCAACATCTACAGCGGAACTTGGCCACAAGCTTTGACACAATGTCATTTTGCGGTCAAACTGGTGCACATCAAAAAATTAGTAAAACGCACCTCCTTCTCTGCCACATCAGGTATCGTGCTCCTTCAGTTCAGCTGTAACTGTTACATTATTTCCCAAATGCAAAGCCAAACAGAGAAAATATAACCACAGCATGCTCCTTAAAAAGCAACTCTGCGCAGGCAACCGTTCATTGTGTGTGACCAAGGGAAGATGTGACCACGGCCCTTCAAACTTTCGGGATGCCTAGGCAGGACTAAACGGTGCTTGCAAACAAAGAACATGCCTGCTCGTTAAGACAGGCTGGTCAAGTTTACCACCAAAACTCTACATCAGCATTTGCCACCCCTGTCCAGCTTTGGGTAGCCAGAGCTGCACTCGGATCACTTGAAAGCGTCTCCCAGTAGCGGCCAGTACTAAGCTCAGAACTGTACCTCCCTGACACCTGCATGGAGGAAAACTCAGACTGTGCCCCCTTCTCCTTAAGGTGCCTTAGAGCTTGTGACAGGAATTTCATCCACTGCTTGGAAAAGCTCCAAGGTTGCAGCTTAAGGGAACCAGAGTTCCCTGGGTCTCAGAGTAATTCCAGAGCTAAAGCGGTGACAGACATCAGCTCTAGGTCAGATGATACATGCCAGCACTCACCACTGACCCAGGGTGGCAACCTGCTCCCATCCGCTACCTCCTGACCTAGGAAGCCCCTTAGGGAATTACAGCAGCAGTTTGCCAATGGAAAAACCACAACAGCACGACACGGTGACTCAAAGATCTAAAATAGACCCCTTGCGCCTACAGAAGCTGGTGCTAAAAACACAACAGGTGAACGAGAGAACATTAACTGCCATGACTGATACTAGAGCAAACCTCACTGGGCACTTAAGGAGAACAGCAAAACCAGAATAGTAGCAAAAGCCTGCGTGCCCAGGACTGTAATAAAAGAAAAAACCCTGCCTGGAGATTGTTATGAGCACAAGTAATACACATCCTCTTCAGTTGCGATCTGAGTTAAGACAGACAACAAATATCACAACACACCCATATTGATTAGTTGCAACAGCTCGCCTCTCACCATGTCTGTTATGGGTCACAGGTTCTCCCGCTTGTCTCAGCTACGTTGGGCACCAGTTGCTGTAGCTGGAGCCCAACTCAGGCAGCCTCACACAGGGCACCCACTGCTGCAGCACAAGCAAGCTATCAGGCTGCAACAAGGCTTTTACCATCAGTCAGATTCTACTGTCTGTGCTGTTTCTCCTTCCTCCAGGGATGGGATGGGATGGGATGGGATGGGATGGGATGGGATGGGATCAGATCCCCTCTCCCACACTCCTCAGGGCTATTTAACTACTTAGCGGGAACGAGCTACAGCTGCTCATCATCCATGTCCCTCAACCCACTGCCTTGGAGGCAAGGTCACAGCTGCATGTTATCAATACTCATCAACCCTCTGCCTTCACTCCTCTGCACTCCAAGAAATTGCAGGGAAGACAGTGACAGAAACCTGTGTTGGAACTAAGTGCCTGGTCAATGCCTCCAAGTAACAGCAGCTGTGACATCCAGACAGACTGTGAAGGGACAGATGGATCCAAGAATTAAATTAGGGAATGAGGTAAGTAAAAGGCACAGAGAAACAGAGACCTCTGAGTTCTGGAGAGTATATTTTGATGTACCCAATTTCTGGTTTTGTGGCTCAGAAAGAACAGAGCCCAGGTTTTGTCGCAGCAGTTATATGGCTGCAAAGGGAAGGCGAGAGCCAGCAACAGAACTCCTTCCTGGCACCTTCTGTGTAGGAGCAGCGGCCAGACGTTTTCGGTTTCGGAGCAGGGCTCCGTGGGATTGACAAAGTGAGGGGACTGTTTTGTGGCCGAGAAGGAAAACCATGACACCACCATACAGGAAGCAATTCCATTTTAATAGTCTCCAAAGTGTCACGGTTCGAAAGGAAGAACAATAGGGTAAGAGCACGAATATGCAGCCAATACCGACAGAAGCAGCGTTGGTAAGCTTCTCAATATTGCTTTTTGGTATTTCACAGGGAAAAACATTGAGCCTAATATTTCTCATCTGTAGAGTTCTTGGGGGCTTTGGGGAGAAGGAAACTGACACTCTTACTAGGTTGTCTGAGAATCACAGTTTACGGTTACTCAATGTCTTCTGGTCTCACAGGATGAGGCAGAGGTATAATTGATTTCTTCTCTGTAACTCTGCAAAGAGCTTTCCTCGTACCTATGGCAAAAGAAAATAATGCTATTATGAAAGACAGTCATTGCACAAAGCCACGTTAAGTGACTTCTCTATTACGTTAAGATCATTTTTCAAGAAGATTTCCTAGAATATCTTGAGTTGCAAGTGACCCATAAGGATTCATCAAGTCCAACTCCATGCTCCTTGCGGGACTACCTGAAACTAAACCATATGACTAAAAACATCATCCAGATGCTCCCTAAGCTCTTGACAGGTTTGGTGCCCTGACTGAACGCCCTTTCAGTGGATAAGATTTTCCTAATGTCCAACCTGAACTTCCCCTGACGCAGCTTCATTCCGTTTCCTGCAATCAAGTTTCCTAACTGATGTACTCTTCAGTAGGAAAAGCTATCTAAAGCAGAATACAGAATCCCATTCATCAACGACTATCTGAACTTGTACAGGCCCAGGAACCCTCAACACAAGAACCTTTCCATTCAACTTAAGGCACAACAACCACTTACCGTAAGCATCTTCATCTGGCTCTCCACTGCTAGCAGAGTAGCGCTCCGATAGTGTCCGGTGCTGCGGGCATTCTGGGCGAGCGGGAGTCAGATTCAAATACTCATGGAGTTCAAGATCTGATCCGTTTATTGTACAAACCAGGTACACTTTTATAAGGCACTCTATAAGCGTGTGATAATATGATTGGCTATTTTACAAGCGTATAATAATATGATTGGTTAACAATTGTTTATTGGCAAGATTTCTGTTTCTACTTTTTCAGGCACGTAGGCTCTTTTCTGTTGTTTCCCAGCTCCTCTTATCGCGTCCTGCTGGCCCTGTTTTTGTGCAAGCACCTGCAATTTGTTCCTCCCTCTTCATTCCACTGTTCTGATCGTGCCCTTGTCTTATTTCTTCAGTATTTTTCCACTTGCTTCAAAGTTCAGTATAATCATTCAATACAGCAAAAGCCCCAACACCTCCCCCTTTCTTTTTAAATACAGCATTAATACAGCTTTGGAAACATTGTAAAAGACAAGGCACTAAAAGTAACAAAAGAATAACAAACAACAATATATTATGCAAAGCAGAAGCAAAAGCAATATTCATTAGGCCTATTCCTAAAAATAATGCCATTGTTCACATTTACAATAATGTTGTATTATATGAGATTCAAAACTTTTTCTGATAATGCGAACCCAGAAGATGAGTTCGTTTCGATGTTCTGCTAAAAATATCTGTCCGAAGGCTTCATAAGATTGTAAGGCCTCATTTATACCTGAAAAGTAGGGGCATGTGTCCCAGTAAGAAGGGAAAAACCGCCGGAACTGAAACGTAGGAAAACCTTCCGCCTATATGCTCCAACCCTTTTACAATATCCACAATATAGAGTAACTGTTGAATTACAAGAAGTAGCACATATAGGACAAGAATTTTCTGTTTCTATCGGTCCTTGCCCAAAAAGATCCTGCAACGCACGCACGATACGGTCACAGTGTAACAAAGACAATTCACCGGAGGGTAATTGACATTGTATCTCCCGAGGTGACTGCTGCAAGATGGGCAGAATAATGTATGTTAACTTATCTACAAGCCGCTTTTCTTCATTTGGTCGTGGCGGTCGGAATAACCTTTCTCGATGCTGTGCCCACTGAGCCCACTGATCCCTCCTGTTCATTTAGGAGTCAATCCTGTCGTAGTCACCCTGCTTTTTCTTTTCAGTGGGTCGGTTTTCAATCCACGGGCGAACCCATTTTGCCGGAATCCACTTGGTCACTGCCCCTGTGGAGATACATGCATAACCCCGACCCCACGTTAATAAATTATGAGGTCCTGACCAACAATTTGAGACAGGGTCAAATACCTGGACAGCTATGTCACGATTCGAAAAATCGTTGGGATTGTTAGAAAAGTGATAGAAAATCGGCTGTTCAGTACATTCCGTTCTGGGATTCAACCAGTTCAGTACATAGCATGCTTTTGCCACTATTACATGAGGACTCCTCTCCCCCTCTTTTCGAAAAACAGACAGGTAATGTTTCAATGATTGATGGGCACGTTCAATAATTGCCTGACCACCAGAATTATTCGGAATTCCGGTAACGTGCTTCACCTGCCATTGCAGCAAAAAGGTCTTTATTCTGGCACTAAGATATGCAGGGGCATTATCTGTTTTTACCATATCTGGGCGGCCCAGCACAGCCATGGCTGACGTCCAATGCTGAATACAGGCAACAGCATTGGTAGATTTATGAGCAGTCGCCCAAATAGCTTTCGAGCAGGTATCAATTGTGACATGGACATATTTAAGTACTCCAAATGGGGTGAATTCTGTAACATCAGTTTGCCAGATTTGTCGAGGTTGTAACCCTCTAGGATTTGTACCTTCCTGTTGAAGAGGTGTTAACCTGGCACAACCAGGACAGGCCGCTATGACAGTCCTAGCGTCTTGACGACACAGACCAAACTGTTTTTGGAGAGACTGGGCAGATTGGTGAAAAAAGGCATGTGACTCTGTTGCTTGTTTTAGAGGAGAATTTTGTAATACTGGGGATGCCACCTGAGTGTCTATATAAGCATTACCTTCTGATAAGACACCAGGTAAATCCAGATGACTTCTGATATGCGTGATCCACCAAGGAAATTGTCTAAAATTTATTTCATTCCACATCTGAATAACTAGGGCCATAAGTCTGTCATTCGTAAAAGACCCTAAAAGGGAACGCGAAAGACGCGAAACTATTCCAACAACATATTTAGAATCACTCACAACATTAAGAGGGACATTGCGAAATTCCTGAAACACCATTAACACTGCTCTTAATTCCAAAACTTGAACTGAACCTTCCATTTGTTCTATATGAGAAATCCAATTGTTCCTGTCATCCCTATAGGCATAGCCACACTTTTGAGTTTTGCTACTAGCGTCGGTAAAAACTGTAAGTGCATTTTTTATAGGATTTTGTTGCTGTAAAGATTTTTCCTCCAATACTAAGGAAGTTTTAAATAAGGGATGATTGGGATAATGATTATCTAATTGAATACCTAGGGTTGCCACTGCAAAACACTCAGAAATCTGAATCCACCAGTCAGCCAAGAACAAATTTTTCACAGGTAAAATAATTTTTTCAGGGTCGCAGCCTGCGAGAGTACGCAAACGTTCTCGTGCCTTCAGCAATAACTGTCCTACTGCATCCACTCTAGTAGTAACTGTGGCTTTTAAGGTGTTACTGTGGAAAACCCATTCTAACAGAATCATAGATCGATCAACGGGCAATTGTGCTATTATAGCCACAATTTCTGTGTCTCGGTTATACACGAGTAGGGTAAATGGACAATTCAATAGTCGCCTGTCCACTCCAACATTTTGAATTTTCTGTGTAATTTTCTCTAGGGCTTTTTCAGCTTCAGGTGAAAGAGATCTGGGATCAGCGGGTGACGAGCCACCCTTCAATAATGCCAATAAAGGAGCCAAATCCATATTGGTAATTCCACAGAAAGTTCTTAACCATTGAATGTCTCCGACTAGTTTCTGGACATCGTTGACGTTTTTTATATTTGGGACACTAATAATTTTTTGTGGCTGGATTCTTGTTTCTGAGATGCGCAGACCAAGATAATTCCAGGGCGCTAGTTTTTGTACCTTTTCTTTTGCTATAACCAATCCAAAGGTCTGCAGACTCTGTATAAGTTCCTGTTCTTTTTCAGGGGCTAGTGTGTGAGGGCTGGCTATTAAGAGATCATCCATATAATGATAGGTAATAAGGTTAGGATTATTCTCTCTCCAAGATTGTAGAGCTAAATCCACAAACCACTGACATATTGTTGGGGAGTTTTTCATACCCTGAGGTAGTACTACCCACTCATACCTTTTTGCTGGAGCGGCACGGTTTATAGCTGGTACTGTAAATGCAAATTTTTCACAATCATCCTCATGCAGAGGAATAGTGAAAAAACAATCTTTTAAATCAATAATTAATAGGTCCCAATTTTGTGGTAACATAGTGGGAGAAGGCAGTCCAGGCTGAAGGGCACCCATGTCAACCATTTTTTCATTTATTGCTCTTAAATCATGTAATAATCTCCATTTTCCTGATTTCTTTTGAATTGTAAAAATGGGTGTATTCCATGGGCTAACAGAAGGTCTGATGTGGCCTAAATCCAATTGTTCTTGGACTAATTCTTGAATGTGTTGCAGCTTCTCTTGAGGTAAGGGCCATTGATCAACCCATACGGGAGTTTCTGATTTCCATTTTAATTTTAAGGTTGGGCGAGAGCTGCTATCAATGGCCCCAATCAAAAATCTGTAGAGATTCTCATTCCCCATTGGGAAAGTACATCTCTACCTAACAAGGACAAGGATGTGTGTAGGACATAAGGTTTTACCCATGCTTGATGTCCTTCTTGATCCATGAAAAGAATGAAGTTTTTACTGACCTGTGTCAGACGACTTCCCCCAATGCCTGAAATGGTTGAACCCGCACTATCTAATTCCCACATGGTAGGCCAAACTGAAAAAGAAAGAACAGTAACATCAGCACCAGTATCAATCATCATTGAAACATTAGGAAGATTTAGACCTTGTGGACCAGATATCTTAACATTACATTTTGGCCGCTCGGCACCAATAAGTTGACAAAAGGCAATGTTAGGCATACCCGTTGAGCCAAATGCACCTTGACCCCTGTCCTTTTCTCCTTTTTGAGGGACAGTAGCTTGGAATGGAATGAGCTGTGCAATAGTGCTTCCTGCTGGAATATGAACAGGTGGAGAAAAAACTTTTACCATAATTCCAATAGGTCCGGTATAATCGGCATCAATACAACCAGGAAGAACAAAAATCCCCTTTTTTGACGCAGAAGAGCGTCCTATAAGGAGTGCAGATAAACCATAACCCAAAGGACCACTAACTGTAGAAGGAAGTACATGTACCTTTTCATCAGTGATATTTACAGGTTCTGCCACGGCCAAATCGACTCCTGCACTTCCTCTGGTGGCTGAATACAGCTCGCCGAGGCAGCCATGAATTTTGTTGGGTTCTGGGGATATTTCTTGGCCGCGTCCCTCAGAACGCGGCTGTCCCTGTTTCCCGGAACAAAGAGGGGTGTACCATCTTTTCTAAATTTTGAGCGACAATCGGCCGCTTTATGACCAAATTTTTGACAACGCAAACAATTTCCATTCAACAGAGACTTTCCTCCTAGATTCTTTTTGCAGTCACGTTTAAAGTGACCTTCCTGTCCACATTGATAACGTTTTGGCTTAGGACCCTGGTCCCCTCGGCCTTGTACCTTGTTGTTGTTTAGAGCTACTGCTAGAGCATTGGCATGTATTTTTGCCTTTTCCTCTTCCTCAACCAAAGGAGCCCTTGCGCATGCCTCTATCATTTGAGCGATGGATGCCCCAGGGGGTAAGGATGCTATAAGTTGCTTACAAGGGACATTTGCATTTTGTACAGCGATCTCTTTAGTCAACATAATCTTGAGATCTGGAGTGACGTTAGGAGCATTATCAATGGCGTCTCTTAACCTGTCAACAAAACTAAAAAAAGATTCATTAGGTTTCTGCAAGATTTTGGTATATGGTAAGGTTGGTGTATGCAATTGAGGTAACGCCAAGAAAGCTGCTAACCCAGCTTGTTTCGATTGTTGTAACACCCTGGTATGTAACGCTGCTTGTGCAGGTCCATCACGATAAGGACCTGTACCCATTAAGGCATCTAACGGCGCTACTCGTAAGGGATCTGCTTGTGGCAATTGAATGTTTTCTATAAGTTTCACCTCTAGATACTCCTGCCACTTTGCTAACCAAAGCATGAATGTTGTTGGAGACAGGATAAGCTCCATAACTGCTCTTAGGTCGGCCGGCACCAACTCAGTATACTTAATTAAGGCTGTTACTTGATTTCTCACTAATTTATTATTATGGCCATACTGCATTATGGCTTTTTGAATGCCCTGCACCAATTTCCAATCCAGGGGTTCCCATGTCGGCTGACCCTGTCGCAACACTACAGGAGCAGCTAATGGGGTAAACGAAAAATCCCCTTCTATGGTACAATTCTCTACCAGGCCCCTGTATCGCCTTCGAGGGTCAAAATTAGGGTCTATAGGTACCACGCACGCATCTTGTTCAATTTTATCCCCCAGAGCCTCTAACCCCTCAATTATAGCCTTATGGGCACTTTTATACGCCTTTTTAACATCTTTCTTTTTAGAGTCCTTGTCGAGCCTCTCCATATGATGTAGTAGGTCGGACATCTTCTTTTCCTGCTGTCGCAGCTCTCTCCGTAGTGCCGAATAAGGCGTCGGTGCTGCCTCTTCATCACTACTGCAAAGACTGCCACTTTCGGGAGGTAAAGGAGGCAGATTGCCAAACAGTTCAGGCTCAGTCTCCATTTCCTCCCCTGGTGGAGCTGTGGGCTGTGTTATTCCCATCCCAGCAGTCTTACATCCAGTACTCGTAACTGCTGGTATTAATGTCTGTCTGCCGCTTGCCGTTTGTTCCTTTTCAGGACACCAGGGTGGCAATTCATCATCTAATCCCCACGCTATTCGTTCAGCAGTAGTCATTACTGGATAAGCTTTAGATGTATGATCGGGGGGGTTTTTGCACGGAGGCTGCCCCTCTGGCTCTTCCTCCGGCTGAGCGGTAGGATCGCCGGGAGACCGCACTGCAGCTTTAACAGCTGCAGCGACTTGTGCCTCGCCGTGTAACTGCGCGACCATACCCCGTACAGCCCGATACGTGCGAGCCAAAGTCTTTACCCCCTTAGTCCCGACTTGCACAGATTCCCATATGTCCTCTCCCACTTTCTTCCATGTTTCATTACTATATACATCTTGCGTAGAAGCAAGGAAACCACGGCGGCGACTCCAACATAGCAGATCAATTACTGCCTGCCGTGAGACTGGCGTTTCAGTTTTCTCTGCCAGTTTCATCAAACTGTCTACGATTGCTTTTTCCACCACTGATGCAGTGATTCCCATCCTGCATAAATTTCCTGACTCACCGGTCAGCCGTGCACGTTCCGCCTTTCTTCGGGCGCCCAGCTCTCTCTCCGCTGGCAGCAGGATCCTCGCCGGCTCCGCAGCTTGTAACACGATCCTTAATGAATCCTCCTGACTTTTCGACCGATCCACACGTCGGGGTCACCAGATGCTGCGGGCATTCTGGGCGAGCGGGAGTCAGATTCAAATACTCATGGAGTTCAAGATCTGATCCGTTTATTGTACAAACCAGGTACACTTTTATAAGGCACTCTATAAGCGTGTGATAATATGATTGGCTATCTTACAAGCGTATAATAATATGATTGGTTAACAATTGTTTATTGGCAAGATTTCTGTTTCTGCTCATTCTGGCACGTAGGCTCTTTTCTGCCGTTTCCCAGCTCCTCTTATCGCGTCCTGCTGGCCCTGTTTTTGTGCAAGCACCTGCAATTTGTTCCTCCCTCTTCATTCCACTGTTCTGATTGTGCCCTCGTCTTATTTCTTCAGTATTTTTCCACTTGCTTCAAAGTTCAGTATAATCATTCAATACAGCAAAAGCCCCAACAGTCTGGTACACACGGTAGCCGAGCTGCTTATACATATTTACTGCAACCCGATTTGATACTCTCACAAAGAGATCGACGAAAAATCCACCCTTTCTTTGGAAACATAAAACCAAAGAAAAACCACAGTAAGGAACAGCAGGTGAATGTATTGCTAAATAACCCATAACTTGTAATCTGACCAAGAGCAGGTCTGACGATGTCATATGCTAATCAAACACCTTTCACACTGCAGTAACAGATGCACTCCTTTCCCAAGGGACAAATCCGGTATAAGTTCAGATTTTATTCTATTTTTGTCATATAACCATTCTTTTATACCAGCCTGTAGGTTCAAAGTTATGAACAGAAAGAACAGGGCAAGCTAAGCACTCGCACAGGTCTCATACACATAAGAAATCTTTCATTTTAAAAAAAAATAATCTAAAAATCCACATTTTCAATTGCATTGGCTTAGGGACTGCCTCCTTCAATGTGTGTGGCAGGGGGCAGTGGCAGAACGGGTCACAAAGTTCAGTCACCTAACACAAGGCAGCCCTTCTCCTCACAAGGCAGATTCCTCAGTGTGCAATTTTCCCATTTTACCGATTACAATGGGGTTGCCCTACCACCATGAGTTCAGGACATTTCCCTGTGGGTTCATTTGATGCTAAATTAAATCTTCAGCAAGTACAAGCAGCCAAGCATAACAAAAAGTAAGCTAAGGTACTGTCTGCCATACAGAATTGGTTCCAAGGCTGCCTGCAGGAACTGCAAAAATCTCACGATCACTGAACAAGCACGCTGGAGACCCTACGGGAAAGTGTTGACCCTCCATGAAACTCTCTTGCTGTCAAGACAAGGACCTTTTTCTATACAGTATCTCTATTAGAATTCAGGCTACACCCTACTCATTCTGGCAAGTTAGCTTTCATAGAAACCCTGAGATCTTACACCGCCACATGACAGTTTTAGTCTTGTTCTCTAATTACAGGGAATCCTCAGCGAATCAGAACACTACTTAAAGCAAAATTCTGGGTCTCTTTCATGCAAGTCAAATACCTAAGCCATGTCAGTTGAGAGGTTACTTTTAGAAGATTAAAGATAAGCATGGTACTCACACTTCTGAAATTTCTCCCAGTAGTTCCATCAATTTAGCAGCCAAACCCAGCTGTTGAAATTCCGGTGCGACAGAGAGAGCAGTAACATGTCCGTGCCACTCTTCCCCAGCCCCAAAGCCTTCCGCTTTACCCAGTACTGCGAACGTACAGAGCATCAGAGCAGTAAGGAGCACCTTGGGAATAATGCACCACACGCAGCCACACGACTTTACAAAAAACCAAGCAGTCTACAAACAAACATTGCGATGATTGTGGTAAAGGCTTAAGCAGCGATTCTATGCTATTACTCAGTGATTCAGCAGCCACTAAGTTTCATTTTGATGCAGTATTACAGTTTTTTCTTTGTTAGTGTAAATAAATAAATGGATCTCCACAAATTCATTGTTTGAGGCGTGACTTCCAAATGCAAGTTTTAAGCAATTCTCTTGAGTCTTTAACTGAGCGGAATTCACGACTGAAGGAACGGAGGGCTAGAAGCCCAAAACTCACTCACCATCCCAGCAATTACTGAAGACTTTTTTTGACTATGGGGCAATAGAGCTTGGGACGCTTTGCCAATGTGGCAAGAGAAAGCAAAGGCCCTGGAAACACTGGACGTTTAAGGAAAAATAAAAAATAAAAGCAGGGATGGGTGTGTGTTCTTCATAGTTCCTCTCCTTTCTACACAGAGCCAAGCTACTGTTAGCTCGTTAATGAATATGCAGACTTCCACAGGGCACTGCTAAATAAGCAACTGATGTGGTGGGTACAGAGAAACCTTCCGTACAGCAAACGCTTTAAGCTTTACTGTTAAACACTTCATTTCCTGGGTCCCTACAAAGACTCCCATTCTGTGCCCACCTTCTCAAACCCCCCAAAAGAAGGGGAATAAAAACAACTGGAAGGAGCAAATACATATATATATATACACACACACGTAAAAACACGGCGAATCTCTGTAATTAAAAAAATTAGGAAAGGATGCAATCATCCAAGTAATGAGGAGTTAACTGATGCGCTGCATCGGACAGTCTTGTCAAACTCATGCTGGTGAAACTAAGCTCATACCAGTTGGTTTACTGAAACACTTGTCATTTTGATTCAAGTATATGTATGCTAAGACATTCGGCTATAGAGTGAGTGCAAGAAAATACATTTTTGCACACTACAGCAAGAGACCTGCAAAGGGCCACGGTATAATATGCTTCAAAAGAGTCTGTGGTACAAGAAATTCAGCCTCATGGGCTGCTGGCTCAAACACACTGGTGGAACACTGTATAACTGGCCATACGCACGGTTTACACGGAGTGTTGTATGCAATGCACATGTTTAACTAGGTATTTATGGTTTAAGACCTTTTTTAGCTCCTAAGGCAGGCAGCCAGCAAAGATGTTTTCAAGAGTTAACAAGGAACAGAAATTAAAGGAGTTGCTGGTTTTAAGAAGCTGACTCATCATTGTTTTGAAAAATGGCACCATATGGATCACTGTTAATGCGCTTGTAGACAAAGCGAAAGACCTTGGGTTGCGGGCAGCTGTGCAGCTCTGTCTTAATCTTCTGAGGGTAGGTATCTTCTGTCAGTTGCTGCCAGGTGTCATCAACAAAAAGAAACAGGCTATAGTCTTCTGGATTCTCCACTCTAAACTTTTCAGCACAAAGCTGACATACATCTGCGGTAGTGATGTAGGGTCTTACTAGTAAGGTCTTTCCTGTACACGCACTGTTAACTTCCTGGAATGCAACACGAAGGTAGTTCTGTAGAATGAGAAAACAGACATCAGAAACAAAACCTCCAAACCTCATCCTCTGAAAACAGGAAGCTTAGCAACAAACAGCAATCCTCTCTATGTTCTAGTTGTGAAACGCACACCAGTGATTCCTGTACATTACAGCCACCTTGTGAATTGACGTTGGTGATAAGACTGTGGCAGGCATAACAAATTCATAAGTTGACATCCTCCTTTCCTTGGCTCACATTCTAACCCTGCAATTACAAACGAACAGATAGCAGTCTTAAAGCCCCATTGAAAACATCAGTGGTTTTAACGGGACTGGGTGTTTGGCCTTACTAGGAAACTAAATGCTGTGAAGCAAAATAAACATCAGAGGCTGTAGGACAAGGCCTCAAGAACAAGAGTCCAAGTACTGTTAGCCTGATGCATAGAGACTTGTAGGGCACAAGCCCTGGGAACCAAGGAACAAGCTAACTGCAGACCCCTGAGCCGCTACAGCTGAGGAGGCAGCAAGACGGACAGAGAAACAAGTAGCCGGATAAGGGAACGGATGGCGCCGATATGTAACTTTGTTAATCAAGAAAGCCGCCTAGAAAGAAACTCCCTAACTTTGGAATAGAAATTGTTGCTATGATAAGGTAAACTTCCTATTGTTTAAACGGTGTGTCTTAAATGTCAACCAATTGGTGTGTAATATGTAGAAGGTAGAAACGTATATAATTGTAAGAAAATCACTAATAAACTGACATCTTGCTTGCATCAAGCTGTGTCCCGTCTCCTCATTCGCCACAAATTGGTGACCCTGACATGATCCAGTGAAGGATCCGACGTGGAGGGGCCCTTGAATCGCCTGAGCGACTTGCAGCAAATCCCACAGAACTCTGAATGAACCGCTGAAGTGGGAGCCGGCCGGCCTGAAATCCCTCCGGAGTTGAGAGGTGAGCTGTGGGAAATGCGTAATGGCGAATCAGGCTTCGTCCCCAGAAAGAGACGTTTATGAGCTTATGAAAAGTCTCCCTAACAAACATGAGAAAAGTATTTCTGGGCATGACCTTAAAGCAATGCTCAAGTGGGTGCAAGTAGATATGCCCGCAGTGACTGCATCTACAATTTTTGCACGGGAACTTCAGAACAACACAGGGGTGAAATTGTGGGATTCTGTGACAAAAGGCAATACTGAGTCCCACCGTCTGCTCTCTTCATGGAGAGTTATTTTTGAAACTATGAAAGCACAAGAAGAAAAGGCAGAGGAAGGAGAGGAAGAGGAGTCGCATGCTCTTTACCAGCCTCTAAGTCACAGTGCTCTAAACCCCTGGGTGTGAATGCAGTTGAGTATCCGTCAGAGGAAGATCCCTTTGACCCAGGACTGGCAGACCCTGAAAAAGGACCTGATTTATACTCTCCTGATCCACGCGATCTGTGGGCAAAAATAAAGAAACAAGCTTTAAGGGAGGTGGATTTAGAAATGGCTAAGACTATAGTTGCTCCGGTCTTGTACACTCAGGGTCGGGCAGGGGAACCACCTCTTTCTTTTTCGGTTGTTAGGGAACTGCGCCGCAAGAGGCAGCATGCCCAAGAGATGATGCTGCAACTGCTGGTCAATACTATTGAAGAGAAGCTTCACACAATATGTTCATCATAAGGAAAAAGAAAAAAACCCAACCCTCTGCCAGCAACACACAAGGGTGTTGATCCACAGGTTGGTGCACGATAAACCATTCACACTCTTTATGCTGCAGCATGCAAAAGGCAATCCATTTTCATGCAGGACATTTTCATCACATTAACCGATGGCAACTTAGTGTCTGAGCCTGATGTAACCAAATTTCATCTAACAGGCTTAGAGGGAGGCAGAAAGAAAATTTACTTTGCAACATTAAAGTAAAACCGTATGATCACGAGGCAAAAGCTGGATCTTTTTTCTCTGCTGAAATTCACACATGTGCACAACTGATAACATAGATTAATTCTAAACAAGTCCTACAAGCAAACGCAGTTCTACCTTTCAAAAAGTATTTAAAAAGTAAAATAAAAAGCAACTGGAAAAAAACACACCCAACCACAAAACACTTTTGGACACATGAGCAAAGCAGCCTGCCATCACGTGCTTTTTTGCAAAAAACTAACTGCAATTAGAAACTAAAAGCAGTAAAATGAAAGGAGATGGGAAAAATGACAGTAAGAAAGACCTGTTTATTTACTGAGCTGATACTTACGTTTGTACGCTGAATAAATTAAGCATGCTAAATCACAATAGCAAAAATTCACGTTTCCTAAGAACAAGCTGTTAAAAGCTAAGACTGAGAAGAATGCTCATATGACTTCAGTTCCAAAGAGCACTCTGGGTTTTTAATAAACTTTTGATAGCTTGCAGACTGAAACACTGGAACTTTGCAACAGCTTTTAAACCATTAGGACTGAGCAGAACTAATCCATTTTCGTTAGCCGGTGTGAAGAAAAAAATAAATAAAAAAAATCAAATCAGCTCTAAATAAGGCAAAGCACACTACAGTTTCAATTTCTAACGTAGCTAACACACAGAAGACCTGTTTTTCGATGCTTCTAGATGGACAGGATTGCTTCAAGGAGAGGCTGAGGTTTGTGCAAATGCCTGTAACTCATATAGTAAGTATCAAAATTCTTTATGCAGTATCAGCAAGTTGTATTTCATCATCATCAAAATACCGGATTTTTTGCTTTTCCATCCTTTTGAGGGAGGGAGGATGAAGGCCTTTCCAGGACCCAAAAGCTGGTGGTAAGGCTGTGAGACAGCACCACAGACATGTAGTGACCACATCCTGGTTCAATGTGGGAAAGATGAGTTGAGCTGAAGCTGTGTTACACATACCTTGTAGGGAAGGTGCTTCATGTCAGGACTGCAGATGTGGAGAAGGGAGATGGAAAACTGGCATTCTGGGCAGGCAGCAAAGTGCTTGAATTTGTGCCAAGCATAGCCTGGAAGCGGAGCGACCTTACTGATTTGAGGCTCTCTTTCAAAGAGTCAAAGGAGCAGCCCTGGACACAGCTGGTGCCAGCTCTTCCTGTGCTCCCCTGCATCTTCCAGCATCCAGCACGGCGTCCAGCTGTACAGGTAGCTTGGCTGAAGTTCAGTTGCTGAGGAAGAGAAGGTGAAACTGAATACAAGATCCTGCTGAAAAAAATCTTCTGTCATTTAGTCATCCAGCAGAAATACAAAGTTGATTAATTTTCCTATTAAGCGTAATATTTTGCTAGAAAGAACAAAGACTCAAGGTACTTGAATGTGACACCTAACTACAGGTAAGCAGAATATAAAATGGATCCCAGTAAGATGTACTAGCTTTGTGCACTTGCCACTGTGGATAACTGGCTAGCTGAAAAGGGTCACATAGCCATAGTCCAGCTGGCTGGACAAAAATGCACATGGCTCTCAGCTTATCTGAAGTAAAGCAAAATACACTGTCTTTGGCTGTTCTTGTTACACAATAACAGGAAGATTTCGGTGGGAAAAGAATGTTGCAGGTGGGAACAGATAACTACAGAAGAGAAACTAGGGGCGGGCTTGGTATTTAGGCAACTAACCAATAATGAGCTTAACTTTTGTAATATGTATGAGCTAATTATAACAAGGCATAAAAGGTGACTGTAAGAGACAATAAACGAAGTCTGCTGATCACTCATATTGAGTGACTGTGTCTTCCCTCTGTCGCGACATGCCACAGTTTGGAATTTCTGTTTGTCAGTTCTCCTCTTCCTAAGAGAGGCATATTGTGGGAGACTGCTGCTTTTCCCAGCTCCTTCCTGTTCAGTGATGTGCTGTGGTTGTTTGCATGGACACTGATAAAGCAGAAGGAGCCGCAAGTGAAAGGTTTAATTACTTCCTGTTGACCCCATACCTTCATTTATCAAGCTCTTAGCTACATCATAACTCATTGACGGTTGTTGTTAGCCTCTCCAGCAGCTTTGCACTGTGGTATGGGCTGTAAACAACCAGACACAAAGGAGTAAATCCTTTCTTCTCGATTCCAACATCCTCCTTGCTTCAGTTCGCAAACTGATGCATCTGGACAGACAGCAGCACGCCTATCTACGTAACAATCTTTTCCTATATGAAAGGCATGCAGACTTGGTTTTAAAAGATAAAGTAATCCCGACTGTTTTGTTATTCTTCAGTTGGAGTTACTGCCCTACTCTGAAAGAGCAGTAAGAAATGGGAGGGGGGAGAAAAAAAACCCACAAAACAAACTACAAACATGAAGACATCCACAATACAGAACTCTACTCCTTGCTTAAACTTTCAAATTGTAGGCAAGCTTTTCTGCCAAGTCTCCTCTCTATTACCCACGGTAAGCCACCAATCGCTACTGGGGAGTTGTGATGATTTATACCACTGGAAATCTGGGTTTGTTCTTTTTAACAGCAAAGCGTACAAAGAAGCTGAATCGAAAATACAATTTGGTCTGTCCTCGCTCTGCACGACTTAAATACAAAGGACAGTGGGAAAGCTCCATTATTTAGTGTTTCCTTTATACCATCATAACCACACTCTGTTATGAAGTGGAAAGACTTTGAAACAGAGGCAAATTTGCCAGCCATCTTCTCAGCACTGCTTCACACCACTTGTGGCCCCAAGGAAATCATTATGAATCGTACTTCTCAAATGGAGATTTCCAACAAAACAACCATCCCCTGGGCTTTTTTTCTCTTCAGCCTAAAGCTCTACCTGAAAATCATCAACTGAAGGCATTGTTCTGTTAGTTGTCCTCCTCTTGTGCCATTGCCGGAGAGTATCTCTAGCTTCTGGGCAGCCTGGTCTTCCTGGAAGTTCTTGATCAGCAAAAGTGCTCCATAAGCATATGCCAAGGAATATCCTCCTGTGAAGGACAGCAGGGGAAGAACAATTCAGAGTGGTCGCAAACACCATGCCAGTTCCAACGGGTCACAGGCAAAAGTACAAACGATTTCTGTTTTTTTTTTTTTTAATAAACAGACGCACACATACACGAAAGTCACTGCATTCTATGGCCAAAATATTTATACGTAAAGAAAAACAGCTTACTTGCCTGCAAAATACTGGACAGTGTGTTCTCAGCTGCTAAGAGCCGTGCAGTGGTTGCCTGGGCTCCATATTATCAAAGTGGTGCAACAGTATCCATCTCTGGGTCCGCTAGCGCTGGGGGTGGCCGGTTATTTAAATGACCAGTGTCGCTCCTTTACTCCTGAGTGTTTTTACAAAGGTGGAACATGAGTTTTCTTCTAAACAGTTTCCAAACAGCGATTTTTTTTCTTCCTGAGCTTCAAGTGGGGATCAAACAAACACAGCTGTTTAAATGACATAAAAGACCATCTACCACTGTTCAGGAACTTAAAAGTGACCCCCTTAGTGGCAACAAAGCAATGACCGAGCGTGTGATTTGTACCTGGAAGCATCCCAAAGGTTTTGCTTTTGTTTTTAAAAGGCAGGCTGTGTTTGTTCACCTATGTCCAACACTACATCCAACTAGTTCAGGAGGCAGCGTGTACAGCTCTCCAGACTTCACCTTTATTACATGAGTGGAGAACAAAGTACAGCCACAACAGAGTTGCCGATGTACAAAAGGAGCTGCAGGCCACAAAGGAAAAGGACTCTCAGCAGGAGGCAACAGTCCTCAGCAACCAGGAGAAACAGAAGACAGGCTATCATATATTTCTCTTGCTCTTTAAGTAAACTATTTGAGTGGGAGCATTCAATTAAGAGGCAGCGCGGTCTATTTGTGGAGTCATTCAGAGATGCAGTCTATGCTCACAGTAGTGCTTTCTGTATTACCGACAGCATCCTCTCGCTTTCAGCTCTGTGACGAGTTCAATACGTGGAAGACACGCAAGACCCAGCAGACAAACTGGAAAATACATTTACATTTGAACCGCACAACCCCAAAGCACTAAACAATTTTTCCTGCACCGTACAGTTTAACTAGTGCACAGACAGGGCCAGCCAATAGATGAATGACTTTTGCTACATTAAAAACGACACGACTTAACAGCCCAGTAAATATTTCTGCCTTTCAAGCGTGTTAATGATCTCCAGCTTCACATCTCAAGTATTTTCTGTCCTAAGATTCCTGAACAATGCACCCTGCACACAAAGCAGGGAACAGACTAGTACTGAACCGGAGGAAACCCGACACAGTTCTGTCATGCATATCGGCATGTAAAAGGATACAGCAATTTCAGCAACCCAAGAGACAGCAGAAATGGGACGTATACACATATACTTAACTCACAGCTGAGCTTGGTCACAAGAACCTTTGAAACTTCCTCATAAACTGATAGATTCTGGGGCCTACCAAGGGCTGGCAGAATACCTCTTTGTTAAAACCACCACCGTGAAAACAAAGGAGGGAGATTTCCTTGCCTCTAGCAGACTTCAGCCATTGTTCAAGAGTGCCTTAAGAAACATATTCCTAGGCCTCATAAAAATACTCTGTGAGAAGCAAGTATCGGGCATAAACCAGGATCATTAAGGGGGGCAACATTCTCAAAAGCACTCTCCCCAGAGGGGCAGAGAATTCCCCCAAAGATTTTACAAAGCACCTAACCCGGGTCCCATTCCAGGTCTCACAACTCAATTGAATGCTGCAGACCCAGACATACTCTCGGGACATTTTCAGGCACAGAAGGATAACCACAGTTGGCACCCGCACAGCCTATGTTTGCTTGCTAAGTCAGGACGCCTCCTCCTTCTTGGCAGAAAACAACATACTCCCTCCTAAGACGTCGGTAGATTCCCAGGTCACTTGGGGCTGTAACTCTGCAAGCTAACCAGCCTTCTCTTATTTTAAGGTGGAAATAATTACGAGGTTCTCTTGTTACACTACCGCCATCACCGACTACATGACTCCGTCAAAAGGGTTTCTACTCAAACGAGGTGAGGAAGAATCCCCCTTCCCCAGCCCTCCACTCAGTTCTAATAGCAGTTGATTACCTTCTCCATGCAGCAAAGATGGGTCCAGCAATTCCACCATGTATTCAGTTTCAGTATCCAGCTCCAGCGTATCACCCTGGGCCAGCACATATGCCAACACAGGCAAGAAGTCATCAGCTCCAAACAGCCTCCCTGGGTCAAAGAGAACACAGGCAGCGATAGACAAATCACGCCCTTTTACCAGTTTCGGTGTTTGAAAGGAAAGTGTTATTTTGCTGCCTTTACTGACCGGGTTTGTATTACTCTAGAGCCTCTCGTTACGGATGTGCAGCAAAGAGAACATCATCGGACACTTGGTGGGCAGCGTCCAGCTTCATCTTGTACTTCTAACGAGCACAAACTGGATGACGCAGACCTTGAAGCACGCAAGGGAATTTAAAGACTGGGCTCACCTTGGTGTCAGCTCAACCGGTGAACTCACAAGAGGTAGCCATGCCAGTCTGGCCTGACCTCCACCCGCACTTCTGTCAGTGGCTAAAAGAAAATCAATGGGCATTTTCTTTATACGTGCACGGACGACGTCCCCTTTCTGGAAGGATCCAGCCACAAGTATCAGTTCCTGAGTCCGAAACCCAGCAGAGAAGCCTGTATATAAAAGCCTATTAGATTTTACATGAAAACTCTGCACATTTCCTTGATGGATCATGGTTAAAAACACCAGTGAGCAAAGCCTCACGTAACTCCCAACTAGCTGGTGAAGCATCATCAGTAACAACAGCACGCAACACACAGAGGCTCTGCTGTACCTAGGTCTGTATGTGTTCCTCTTACCGCATTTAAACTTTCTCTTTAGAAAACGCTATGTGGCTAGATCTCTGGGTCTGGCCAAACTGTGCTCATTGCAGAAGTGGTGTGATGGTCACTTGAAACATCAAGATCGGGAGCCAGTTTAAACTATGGCGAAACTCCAGAGGACTGAAGGGCTGATATTGAAAGTCAGACCAGCTAAGACATACCCTCCAGGTATTACACTATTATATGGCTGAGATTACAGGACAAAGCAGGTACTGGAAACAGGTGCTGGCTCGATGCCACATTTTAAAACTTTACATGACAAAGCAAGACAACCCCAAGGAGCATTTGCTGCATCTTAGCCCAAGCCCCTCAGTACAATGGTTCACCAGAAGCCTCTCAGTACTTTTCTTTTGCATGTTGGGAATACCTTACTCAATGTGATAATACAGTATGGAGAAAAAACCAAAGTTTACATCACTTTGGGCAAAGATTCCTATATACATTTTAAAATGCAGGATTTTGCACAGAAATAAGCCAGGTCTAAGCTCCTGCCCAAATCTTGCCAAAGTGCCTGGGGGTCTTTTACAGCCTCAAGCTTTCACCATTCACCTCAAGTCTCAAAAGAAAGCAAGCATCCTGATCGGCACAGAGCCCAGCTGCAGATTCAGCGCTCGAAAGAAAACTGCCAACCACCTGCAGCAGCTTATACTTTCTTAAGAGAAAAAAATCTTCCACTACCACCAGCATTGCTTCACCTTAGCTCGTGACCTACCACGGCAGCGTATGATAAGATGTCAGGCAATAGAGCTGCACCTATGAATTCATGCTGTCCAGCACAGCGTTTTAACTGTGCCACTGACTAATCAAGCGGGTCTTAACTGGTCTGTGGTTCCATTTCACCATCTAGGTTTCAAGTCACTTTGGGACTCCTGCTACAGCGTAAAAATAGATGTTATTTCTCTTGCAAAAACACAAAGAAATTGTCCAAATGAGAACGTTCAGAGGCACAGCAAACCCAAAACACTGGATCAGGGGCTGCTTTCCTCCAGCCATTAACACAGAGCCCTTGTAATTGTCATATTGCATACACACTGCTGAATTACTACAGCTAGATACTGGGTGCATCCTTTATTACGATTTCCAGGAAAATACTAATTTAGAACCAGTGTCAAATTCTAGGCTTACAGGACAGCCTTTCTGACAGCCAAATTCAAATGCCTACAGTCAAGCAAAGCTGGTGGTTGGGTTTTTTTTTGAAGCTGCTTCACAACTCTGCTTCACACTGAATTTGTAAGATGTGCTGCCAGATGCAGAGAGATCAGGAAGGAAGCAGAGAGGAAGAATCCCTCTCAAAAGGGCAAGGAGATGCTACAAGAGCTCCAGGAGGAGGAGACAAAGCTGCAGAATCAGGTGGTCTCATCTCCTCCACCAAAACACAACCCCAGGTTTAGAAAAACAATGACCTTGAACCACAAGAAGCACCATACCTGAGTTATTCTCCATAACAGTATAAATCAATTTGCAAACTCTCAGCAGCAGCATGACTTTCTTTTCAGGTGAATACATCTTCTGCGTGGTCACAGACTTTCAACATCCACATAGTCTGGTGTTGGAACAAACACGCCCAGTTCCTGAGGATTCCTCTGCCGCACCACCTGAAAGTTTTCCTTCAGTTGTTTCCAAAAACCATCTGCAGTATGAAACACTTTCAACATTGCTTCATTATGGCTCTTCAACGGCTTCAGAATGCGCTTATGCATGGCCTTCTCCAGGACAACATCTGCAACGGGAAAACACAAGTTGAGCTGTCTTCCTCCTCTAGAGCAGAGCCAGTAGTAACAACCACTCCCAAGAGACACTGTAGAGCAAGACCTACTTGCTAAGGCTTAGTTATTACAGAAGCTGAGTCTCCAGATGTTTGTCAACAAGAAAATAAAAGGCAGAACAGAATCTGTATTCCATTTTCATTTCTGACAACGTGGGAAGTACAAAAAAAACCACAAAGGCAGACTACAGATTGTCACAACAACAACAAAAAAAAAAAAAACAACAAAAAAAGAAATAAACCCCAAAACAAAGCAGCAAGCAAGCAGCAGCTCCAGTTAACTTTTTCTTTTGTTGGCCAGAAGTGTCCCGGTTTTATTTTACTTTGAGCTTAGACTTTAATTCTGAAACTTGAAGCATAACACAGTCAAAACCCTAACTTTTGTCTGCTTTGGCATGAAAGCCCATCTTTCTTTGAATGGTTTCCATCAGAAACTATAACTCACCCAGGGTCTCCTAAAACTTGGCTCAGCTTTAAGATCTTTATGATGCTGGACAGATGACGGGCACTAAACTATAAATGAAAACCAAGCTGCGTTTATCCAGCTTCAGATTTCATCATGCAAGCTTATATACAGCTTTGTCATCAAGTCTGAAGTTCTTTGTTTGGCAATAGTGTGCACATGGCACAGTAACCTCTCAGTTATTTTTCTTTTATTCTTGTTTTACTCAAGGTTTTCTTTAACAGTCAGTCTCCATTTCCAAGGTACAGAACACATCAACAGAGAAAGCTCTTTGGTAAATATTTTCTTTGAAAACCTTTACTTTGTAAGTGAATTTTCTCTCCCACTCAGCCTCCCTATGACAACATAGCTTACATTAATAATTAGCTTATATCCATTATTTGTACTATAGTGAACCGCCACAAGCACAATAGAAACTAAGGACCCTTCAGCCTGGCCACAGCACAAACACCCTGGCGATGGGGCAGGACGCGAGCCCAGACTAGGCAGATGTATTAGGGGAGCACAGGGACCGAGAAGAGAAAGAGGAGAGGCCGTGTCACCACTAGATCACACATTTATACAGGCTAACAGTGGACATCCCTGCTGCTAGTGGCAACTCAAATGTTTCGTTAAACCTCATGCCCTTTCCAGGTTCTTTCCCTGTTCTTACATGTTTCTCCTAGACCAGTCTCTTTTTTTCTCCCCCTGGCCTGCCCTTTTTGGGGGTGGGTTTTTTTTTAGAAATTGCAGGCTATTCCTAAGGCTTGGGATTTACACACACACACACTCCCCTCCAAATAAACATTACCTACTACTTTCATTTTCTTGCTTTTGCTTTATGTTTTCATTTATTTTATCTTTGTGTTCAACCAATTTTCCTTTTGTGCCTTCAGACTGCTCTTTCTCATACAAACACACCCTTCACACACTCCTCACCTTACGGTGTCTTTGCTTCACATGTAGCATTTATTCTGTACTTGTCTGGCACACAATTCCCAAATGTCCAACCCTACTGGGAGCTCCCATCTCCCCTGTCCCAATTCTGCTGGGGCTTTGGTAGCTTCTCTTACTATTTTCCCCTTCCGAGATCCTGATGGAGGTGGCAAAGCCATGTCTGCTTCATTCCCAGACGCTTCAAACACATCTAGGTGCTCTCTCACGGAGCCTGCAAAAAGGCGGAAAGAGTGAATGTGAGGAGCAGCACTTGCCCTCTGATTTTCTATAGCCACCAGTAAAGGCATAACCAGTCTGACACATGGTCTTGATGGCCTGTCACACAGCGTGAAGGGCAGATCTAGCTTCCCACCAGACCAAAGCCACCAATTATACATAACAAGCGGCAACATTTCAAATGACTGATCTGGTAGAGCCACACAATCACCATTGACAGCACTATCAAACCCAGCCAGGAAAGCAGAAGCATCACCCTTCTGCACAGTGATAGAAACTGCCTCTCCCTGCTATCAGAGCCATCCTCAGGGCTCACAGGGCAGAAATATTTTTCCACCAAGAAAAATGCACAAATCTCACCCACTGGTATGTTAGCTAGCTGAATTTCTAGAGCAGGAGTCCTCAAACTACGGCCCGCAGGCCAGATACAGCCCCCCAGGGTCCTCAATCCGGCCCCCAGTATCTACAGACCCCCCCTGCCCCTGCCAGGGGTTGGGGGGGGAGGGGGCGGGGAAGGGAACCAAGCAACTGCAGATGACTGCCTGCCACTTCATCTGCACGCCGCCCCCCTGTTTAAAAAGTTTCAGGACCCCTGTTCTAGAGGGTACACATAGTTCCTTGATAGCTTCACTGATTTTTATTTTATTTTTTTTACAGTTCAGCTTGCTTCCTTTATTTATACTGCCTGTTCAGTTTTCTAAAAAAAGTGAAACGGTCAAATGCTTTGCTTGTAAGTGGAACATCTCTGCAGTTTGCATTCCAAGTGCCTATCTTATTTAAGTCAAAATTAAAGCAGTCTGTGCCACCAAGCACTGGATTAAAGAGCTCTCTATGCCCACGTTAACTCCCACAGGCTTCCACTGGACATGACTAGTTAACATCAGACATCCTTCCCCTCAGCAAAGCGGGGTCATCACCACATCTGGTCACAGGAGGCTCAATAAACTGTAAAGAGTTCAGCACAGATCCCCAGAGCCCTTGGTCCAAAAACAAGGGAGCACCTAGCTTAGGATGGGACATCGGAAAACTCAGTACACTTCTCCGATCCTCTTTATAGGCTCCAGCCCGGCTGGTTCAGCTGCTGCCTGCAGCATCAGCACAGAGGGAGCTGCAGAAACCGTCCCTCCCCAGAGGCTACGGGAACTGGACGTGGCAGGCAGGGAAAACTCCTCCATAGAGCCCCAGTCCCTGGTCGGGGCCAGGCTTGTTACCTGTAGGCAAGAAGTAGAAGCCTCAAGCCTTCTGCCCTCAACCCTCGCTTAGTGCTGCTCCCACAGCTTCCCGTGCAGATGAGCGTCGCAGGAGGCGTTATTTCACATTGGCAGTTTGTGACGGGCTCCAAAAGCAGTGCCTGCAAATTGCTCCGAAATGTACTTGATCACACTCCACATTTACTCTAAAAACTTAAATCTGAAGCAGCACAGAGAAACAGAGCAGATAACTCACATGGCTGTGCTCAAAGCTCTGAACAGGGTCTAAATACTTATTGCTGAAGGCTGTTCCTAATGGTTTCTGTGCCGTTAAGGCAATCGGGTAAACAAAAACAGGACAGAACATTGAGTAAAGCATCCTTCAGTGCTGTCCAGTGACTCTGTTACAGCTAATAGGAATCAAATGAAATAAAGGACATAGCCTCTCTTTGGAATCGCAGCCGTAACTGCCTTGGCTCCGTAAGGGCAGACCGAGAGAGACTGTCATTTTAATGCAGCACGTTTGCACAGAACTAGAAAATGAGGAGGTGACTAAGACATGACAGTGTGTCTGAGGCGGTTGTTGTTCTAAAAAACAAAACAAAAAATCACAACCAAAAAAGCCCACCAAACCAAACAAAAAACCCCACCCCAAAACAACACACAGCCTTTTATTCTCCCTCGTGAATTCTTGGAATAGGCATAAGAACCACAGAGTTCTGCCCTCAAATTAAAAGTGGCAAATTCCAGCAAGTTGAAGCGGCCAACAACACAGCAAGATTGATAAACACTGGAATTATTTCTCAATGGTCAATAAACACCCCTACGTATCCTAATTAATAGAAAACCTATAGAAACGTTTAGATTATTACGAAAGCCTGGAAGGACAGCATTTCTAGTAATCTGGGTCCTAGACCAATATTCAGTGTCAGAAGACACCTATAAGCTGTTTATCCTTTCTACTGAACTGCTGTTACTGCTGCCTTTCAGAGAAAGGTGTTTCTGGATCCGATCCCCCAAATCAATTCCCAGCTAGCAGTTTTCACTGATTAAATAAAAAAAAGTATAGGAGGGTCATCCCCCCCCAGGCAAATGAGCATCTAAGTTCTGAACTGGGGACTGATTCGTTGCATATGAACATCTCTGTATACTCCCCAAATCCAAACTGGCAACAAAAATTCTTGTTTGCTTCGGCATATGCAAAGTGTTTTCAGCTGTCCTCCCAGGTTGCTTAATACTCTTCAAGCCAAAACAGACACTCTTCGGGTTTTGTGGGGGTGGGTTTTTTTTGTTTGTTTTGCTTTTTAACTGAACATCATTTGAGCTGAGCACCATGTAGTGTTCCTGAAGTGATACTTATCAATCATTAGCCTCTAGCCTCAAAATGGGAACAGGATGTGATTTGATAAATGAATTGTAAAGGCAAACCAGCTCGTTTCGTCATGACTTGTGGATGCATCTGTATCCTGTGCTGACGTGCTATTTTGTTTTGCCACAAACCCCACAAGTCTGCATCTGGAAAGGACAACGTATTAGTCATCACCACTGTCCTTACACAGCCTCTTTACAGCCTCACTGCCTGAAACTGCAGGCGTGCTCTTGCCTTTTCCTGGCTTCAGTTTACCTGTTACCCACTACTGTTGCTCCACGGAGATTACCTGTCAAACTTCAGATTTACATACAAGCCCTGATCATCACCTACGACAGAAAAACCATCCATCCATAAAAGAAGGCTCAGTAGGAGACTGAACGAGCCTGGGAACCACCACAAAAAGGCACAGTCCTGTAAAGTAACGTTGCCTGGGAGGCTGAAAGCAGAAGGCTGCTTTAGAACACCACGGTGTGTGGTGTGTATGTGCAGAATACACGACTACGCTGCATTTGCTTTCTTATAGCTCTTCCTAATGTCTTGCACATGTATAGACTGGCATGACTGATACAGATCTATTTCAAGACACCTCATGTCAGAATGGCCAGGTGTCCAGCTCTTGGTGGACATCTACAGTGACACATGCCTCACCCCTTGTGCAGACAAGGGCATCTCCTCCAAAGAAGCAAGGCTCGAAAATCAAGACCTCACACAACCTATATGCCTTGATAATCTGCACAACCCTGAAAAGAAAGGTAGGACTGAGGCAGGTGATGGATAGGTGGTGGTGCCAGGAGCTAAACAACTAGGGAAGACAGGTCTCCGGGTAAACCTCCTCCCATTTTACCCGCCTAAAGCATGCCAATGAATGACAGAACTATCTGTGCTAGGTCTGGTTTGCTTTGTTCAGCTGTGGGTTAATTAAAACTCATGTTATGGCAGTGTGGTAAATACCTATCTTTTCTTAAAGAAGAGGTAATAAAGGACCATGGAATAAGTCACAAAGCAAATCAAAGGGATGCCTGGGAAAGGGAGAACCAAATCCTCTGCTCGGCACTTTTACCGCTTGTTTCTTACTTGCCCTATCTGCCTGCTCCTATAGCGAAAGGAGCAGTGGTGAGGGACACAGTGGTTGGCCTCGACTCAATATGAAAAGATACTAGGATGAACCACAGGGTAAGGGAATGGGACACCAAAACAAATGTACAAGCACCTAAAAAGTAACGCAGCACTAGAAAACAGTCACAATTTTTTTTTCCCCAAGAGCCAGTAGTGTCATACCATTCTAATTCCTTTAAGAGGATAACTGGATCAGCGAAGTAGAGGGAAGTAGGGGATGGGCTGTATCCTAACCTTTTTAAAGCCTAAAACCCTATTCCATGCAAATCTCCTATAAGCAAACAAGGGAAATCCTGTCATGCTGTAATTACCATAAGGTGGGTGGCTTGAACGGGTGTATAAAATACTGCACTTGGAGCCCAAGACAGGTATTTGCACAGGGGTCAGCCATGATGTCAGAGCAGAGACTTTACATACAAAATCTGCACATGACATCACAGCACGGGTGGAAGAAGGGCAGCCCCAGTCCTTCGCAGACCAGGTTTAATTAATAAGTGAGAAACGGGCCTAAAGCTAACGTGATAAAATCTCATGAGAACAAAAGTAAAACATTGCCTCTCAGCAAGAGGAATACAAAAGCAAAAGCGCTGCTCAAAGCAGCCTCCCCGGAGCAGCTGGCAGAGTGACTCAGCGGGGGATGGGCTGCGCCCCTGCACACTGCAGCTCTGCCCGCCCGCAGACCCCAGCCCCTGCCACAGGGCACGGCCTGCCGGCCAGGGACCAGCACAGCCTCTCCAAGCCTCCTGCAACACCCAGCGTTTAAGAATCCATTACAGATGAGACATACCGAAGCAAAGAACAGACAGTATTGTTTAGGCACCTTCCCACACAACCAGTTAATACCTTATGGCCAAATTATTGAAGCAGCCAGTCGTTTCTTGGGCTGGGCCCAGGCTTGGGCATTGAGACCGAAGCTGTTCAGGTGTCCACCCTGCCTGGTAGAACAGCGACAGTCGGCTTGATTCCCTTCTCTTCACAGACAAGATGATGCAGTATTACCGTTAGATTGCAACACTACCAGAATCATTCCCGGTTTGTGTTGAAGTACAACAGTAAGTGTTATGACACACAACATGTTAAAAAAGCAGAGGAGAGGTTTACGTATAGCCAAGGACCACTTACTCCAACTTGTAACTAAACTGATAAATCAACTGAAATATATTTATCAGGTAAGCATTAACACACACAAAGTAAACGCAGTAAGGTGATAGTTTAGGCTTAAAGTTCAAGTCAGTGGAGCTTTCCCTGGAAAGAGGCTCATTCCTCTAACCAGCTTGTCCCATTTGTCAGCCTACCAGGATTTAAAGATTGGGCAGCAAACTCAAAAACAGATAAGCCAGCATTGTAGCCAATTACAATTAATTTAATACAATGACTACTGCAAACAATTTAATCTAACACAGTCTGTTGCCTTCACAGGCACGCGGTGACCTGGCTCAGGAACGGCACGGCAGCCGACCCCTGGCCACGCGGTCCATCAGCTCACAGACACCAATGTGGTGGATGGCAAATGGTGTTTATTGCTGAACGACGCGACACTATATAGCCTAGGTTTACAATGTCACTTCCGTCTGCTTACATCATAAACTAAAAGCTGTTGGCTACCTGGAGGGGGGCCCTGTGTTTCCATACAGCACGAGATCTTCCGGCCGCCAGGCCCTACCTAGCAACATTCCCCCCCCCCCCCCCCCCCCCCCCCCGCTTAACCCAACAGGCTAAAATAGTAAAAATATTTCTAAAAAAGAGTACAAAGATAAGGCACACTGAGCAATTGGCACTTGGGAAGCGACTGGGGGTAATGGAGTGTAGCTTGGGATATTTGGGGAGAGCCAGGGAGAATCGGGGGAAATACTGATCAAGTACATTTTTAAAGCAGTTGTTGGTGTTCTACAAACATGATGTTGACCCTTTCTAGCCGGCTCTTGACAAAGGACACAAGCCTGTTTAATATACAGGGTCCGAAGATCAGTGTCAGCAGGATTATTGCAATCGGACCTACCAAGGTGGATATCAGGGTGGCTAGCCACGGAGATTGGTTAAACCATGATTCAAACCACCCTTGTTGGGCTTCCCTGTCTCTTTTTCTTTGAGCCAATCTCTCTCTCAATTTGGCCACCGAGTCCCTAACTACTCCGGTGTGGTCCGCATAGAAGCAACATTCCTCTTTCAAGGCGGCACAGAGGCCTCCTTGTTGCATAAACAGGAGGTCTAATCCCCGTCTATTCTGCAAAACAACCTCTGATAGCGAGGAGAGGGATTACTCCAAAAAGGTAATGGATTTCTCGATTTTTTGTAGGTCTTCATCGATGGCAGCTTGCAGTTGAGGCAGGCCTCGTCGCTGGGTCACTAGGGAGGTCACTCCCGTGGCCGTGCCGGCTGCTCCTAAACCAAGCAGCGTTGCTATTGTTACAGCTGTCAGTACTTCTCTTTTTTGAAGCCTGCTATTGGCTTCTCCCCAGTAGCGGTACATTTCTTCTTCTGGATGGTATAGGATCCTAGGAACAATCAGAATTTGTACACAAAAGTCAGCAGAATCGTCAAAAATTTTGAGGGACACACGGGGAGTTACTCCTGATCGATGGCAGATCCACATTCCGGGTGCGGATGGGATCACCCATTTACGGGTCTTGTCAACCGCAACGGTTCTTGCGCAGACAGCATTATCCCAGCTTGCTAGGGCGACATTACCAATACATACGCCCAGGCCCCTGACTTGGTTCAAGGTAACTCCTTTCCATGGTGTATCCCACCTACACTGGGTTGGATTGCTGTCTGATGAATAATCAAAGGAAGCATCAAGGGCAATGCCCTCGTAGAAGGGGGGATACACGTCATAACAAAACCAACAGGAATTCATGAGATCCGGGTTTGACTGATTCAGCGACCGAAAGGTGGCATCTAACACGCTAAAAAATGGCTTGTCGGGTAAATGGTGAAGGTTCATGTTAGGTTGGCTTGAGGGAACTATCTGCTTGGTTAGTAAGGGATCGGCTGGGGCGGGCATGGCAGTCTGCAAGTTTTCTTTTCTTTGCTGGTTATCACTTTTGATCACGACGTTGGGGCCAATCGCTGTTCTGCTTTTTACTTCCTGTTTTTTAATAAAAAACAGTCCCCCCCCTATCTGTGCCGGGTTGCCAGTATCTAACGCCCCAAGTTTTGCCGATGTCCATCCTAGGTCGTTTTCATTGGTTACGTTTAAGAAAATATGTTGGCAGTCACATTTGCCTCGGCATACTGTCCTTCCCATCCCACTTGGTCTCCTAGGGGTGCAGCCTATTGGTCCCCAACTGGTTTTAAGAAACGGGTCTGGTTTCGCTACCTTCCAGCCAGATGCAATGGTTTCACAGCCCCAGCGAGAACAGTAATACTGATTAGGGACGTTACAGTAAGATTTGCCGGGGTTAGAGCTGGGACACATATAATACATTATAGTGTTCGAACAGGGGGTTGAGAGGATTAGATCACAGAGATATACTTGAAAACTAGGGGATCCCGGGGTAACTATCCTTTGCAGTATCTTTTGGTCCTCCCATCTTGCCAGTACCCATTCCCACGGCTGATGTTCATACAAGCCGCTAGACGGCGTTATGAACCCCAAAATTGAGATCACACAAAAACATCGCAGCCCCGCCTTGCGGGAGCTGTTTCGCCGTTGTCTGGACTCCGCCGGTGCAGAGCTCTCAGATGCGGACAGGCCGCTTGCCGACTCGTCGTCTTCTCTTGTCACCAGGGTATACTGGTTACGGGGGTGTCCGATGATCTGGTCCTGCAGATAAAAACTCACAGTTTTCATTAGTTTTATTTTGAAGGTCTGGCTTGATAGACTTAAGTGGACACCATTTGATTCTGCTATCTTTTCTGACCGCAGCATACCCTTGCCCTGTCAGAACTAATTTCCACCCTTGTTCCCACTCTCCTAGCTCATTACTGATCATGACGTACGGACCTTCTTCTAGCGCTCGAGTGGCCCAGTGCTTCTGGGCAGGGCTATTCACCTCGTCTCCCCTGGGGAACTGGTTTAAAGCTAACAGGGCTGTTGCTAATAAGTGTGCCTGGTCCCTTGAGGGAATGATGTTGGTAAAACCTTCTGTTTTTGCTAATACCTCTAATTTAGATTTCAGAGTTTGATTTGCCCATTCGACTATGGCTTGTCCTGTACTATTATATGGGATACCATGTATCAGAGTAATACCCCATTTCAGAGCGAACGCCTGGACTGATTTAGACAAAAAATTCGGGCCGTTGTCCGTTTTGATTTGACTAGGGATGCCAAGCCACGCCATGGCTGTTAGCCAATGTTGGATGGTTGCCTTAGTGTCGGTCTTAAGGTGTTGTGTCGCTACGATCACCCCGCTATATGTGTCTACAGTTACTGCTAGCCATGCTCGAGGTTTTAGCAATTGGCAGAGCGTAAAATCTGTCTGCCACACCTCAGAGGCTTTAAGACCTCTGGGGTTGACTCTGCTAGACCACAATGGTGCTTTTTGACAGTGGGGACATGTAGCTACTATATGTTTCACGTCAGTGGCCGAGATCCCACATCTCTTTGCTAACGCTTTAGCTCCAATGTGGAGGGACTCATGTAATTGGCGGGCATCTTTCAGTGTCCACAACCCTTTTGCAGCGGCATCTGCTTTGTCGTTGCCGATTTGGAAGAACCCTTTGATTGGGTTATGGCTGTTGACATGGATAACCGATATAGTGCCCTTTCGGGAAAAAAGTGCTTCTTCTAGCATCAGAGCTATTGTGGATGTTGACACGCCGGGCCCTGACATGGCTAAGCAAAGCTTGGCCACAAACATTGAATCAGTTACTATGTTGAGATGTTCTGTTGGGAACAGACCGCATGCCAGCACTACAGCTGCTGCTTCCAGCTGTTGGACGGAGATCGCACGATCGGTCATTTTGACACAGTGCCATTCTCCTCCCGACTGCCATACTGCTGCCGCAGTTGAGGTCGCTGAGGATGCGTCTGTGAAGACCATTGGTCCCTGTTGGGGCTGGTCCATGATTTTCCGCGGGAGGTCGACGTCGACAATAGCTAGCATTTGAGTCCAGGGGGGCTTTGTGGCATACCGGACTTCCCCCCCAAATCCGGCGAGGGCTATAGCTAGATATTCTGACATTGCCACTGATTGTGTTGGGAGCTGTTTGCGAAAGGGTAGGTATATTCTGGCTGGCTCAATGCCCAGATGCCTTAGGGCGAGTTTCCTGCCTTTCATGATGAGGTTACCGAGGCACTCGACTCCTGGAGAGAAAGCGCGTGACGTTTTTCCCAGGACTATCCATTGTATTGGCTGAGCTTTTTCAGGAGGGCCTTGGGCCAGCGCTCCTACCCTCCCCCCTTCCGTGAAATGCACATACAGGTCGAGTGGCATAGCTGGGTTCCACCTGGCGAGCGTGTTTGATGACACCTGTTGTTCGATAAAGTCGAGACAGTTTACTGCCTCTGTCGTCAGAGTTTTTTGTTCCCATGGGTGTTTCCCTTTCAAAGGATCGTACAGGGGGGCCATGATTTCGGGAGGGATCAGGACAACATTGCGGAGCCATTGCAAAGACCCCACTAGCTGTTGCATATCATGGAGTGTTTTAACGGCTCGACGGATTTTTATTTGAGGAGGTGTTATATAAGAACTTGTGATTCCCATTCCCAAGAAACTGACACAGGGTCCTCTTTTAATTTTTGCACTCGCGATTTCAAACCCGTTTGTCTTGAGGGTTTCTGAAATGATTGTCACCAGGTGGTCTACCTGATTGCCTGATGGTGCGGCAATCAGGATATCATCCATATATTGAATGATAGTCGCAGTCGGGTCACTGCGCCGAACCGGTGCCAGTGCTCGATCCACTGTGATTTGACAGATAGTGGGTGAATTGATCATTCCTTGGGGCAGCACTTTCCACTGGAAGCGCAAGTTAGGGCGTTGGCTGTTTGGAAACACTACAGAAAAAGCAAACCGCTCTTTGTCCGCCTCATGCAGAGGTATTGAGAAAAAACAATCTTTAATATCAAGGACAGCACAAGGTTGTCCCTCCAGAACCATGGAGTTCATGGGCAACAGTGTTTGAACGGGACCCATTGGTTGGATTTTTTTGTTTACCTCGCGCAGGTCGTGGAGGAGACGAAACCCCTCGCCTGCTCGTTTGGGTATTACAAAGACTGGGGTGTTCCATGGACTAGTGGAAGGCTCTATATGACCTCGTTGCAGTTCGCGGTCAACTAACTCAAGAAGGGCATCCATTCGAGGCTTTGACAGGGGCCACTGCTCGACCCAGACTGGGTCAGACGATTTCCATGTCAGTCTGATCGGTGGGAGTGGGTGTACGGCAGTGGCCCTTACTGTAAATTTGTCACTCTGTCTTTTAATAAGGCTAGGGTGTCCCTTCCCAACAGGGGTGGAACTCCTGACATGACGTATGGGAAGAGGGTAATGGTCTTTTCTGGTCCCTTTTCTGTGTGGAGCACCATGGAGGCGTCTTCCAATTTCCAAGGTGGGGGCCAGCTCGTTTCAGGAATGACTGTAACATCTGCTCCGGTATCAAACAAAAAGGGGATACTGATGGTGGTACCATTTAGGGAATTATGGAGGGAACAAATCCTCCACACCACTGGCGGGTTGTCACACCTTACTGCCAGGGCCACCCAGGGGTCTCGCCCCCACCGGGCGGTCCCTGCTGTCCCTGGGACGGAGGCCAGGTTTGTGGGGTCGTTGGCTGGGCCATAAAGTTGGTTGCTTCCTGCAGGGGCAACGGGTTCGGGAGTGACCCCCCCCTGTCTGGGGTTGGTGTAATGGGGCCGCCTGACATCCCAAGTGGGAGAGGGCTGTGTGCGGCCCAGGGGCCCCCTCCCCTTCCCGTTTCCCTGCTTTTTAAGTCTGCATTCCTTCGCGAGGTGCCCTCTCTTTCCACAGGCCCAACATGGTCCTTTAGATCGGTTTTGCGGGGGGAGTGCTGTTGGCGGGTCTCCTGATTGGGGGCAATTAATCATCACATGGCCTGGTTGGCCACATTTGGGGCATATCATCACATTAGCCAGTGCACGAACGGCCACTTGGATTGGGGCTAGGTGTTCCTCGCTCACTACATGTTTAATCATGTCTGCGAGACTTGACCCAGGTGGCAGCGATCGCAGGATTTCCTTGGGTTTTAGATTAGACTGTTGCCGCAAACAGTCTGCGACAACCGGGCCTTTTGCCTCTGGGGGCAGGGTCGAGGAATCGACTGCTGCTTGGAGGCGATCTACAAACTGTGTGAAACTCTCGCTTTCTTTTTGTTTTATTGTGGACCATGGCGATGGCTTGGCAATAACTCTAGAGGTTGTGCGAATAGCCTCTCTAGCCGCACGGGTGGTTGCCATAACTTCATGGGCCCGCAGGCCCTGGGCTTGTGCTTGGGGGGTAATCATTGTTGGGTCTGTACCCATCAACCGCTGTAGGCTGGAGCCGTGTAGCGGATGATCCGCTCCGGTTACTCGGGCTAACTGCCTCGCACAGTTCTCCTCCCATTCTTGTTTAAACACAATCATCCCTGCCCCGTCAAAAATCAACCTACAGGTCTGTTTTATATTGAACGGGAGCAAATCATCTCCCCCAAAAACCCCATCTATGAGGGTGGAGACCATGGCCGAATTGAGTCCTTTGCCCGCGATTGCTTTAACAATCGCTTGTATATCCTTAGGGCTTAAGGGCGAGTGAACCCTCTGTCCCCCGTCCGTCACTCGGACTGGGAATGCTAGTGCGTCCGATGGGGCCCAATCGGCACATGCAATTTGTATTTTTCTCCAATCAGTGAGAGTAATTTCTGTCCCCTTAGGTTTTTCTTTCCCCGTGAGTGGTGATATTTTGGTCTTTGTATTTGCAAGCCAAGTCTCCCATGCAGAGTCTGAGTCGGAGTCAGAGTCCGACTGACTGCTCTCTTCCGGGTGTTGGTGGTATGTGGTCGGGCTTCGGCCCCTCCCCTTTCTTGTGTAATTGGGCGGTTCTTTCCCTTTTTGCCCGCCCTGCCTTCCGCTTGGGGAGGCGCCTGCCTTATAAGGACGGTTTTGGGGAGGGTCATTCTGATTAGCTTTCTGCCCCTCGCTCGTGATCTTTTCCCTTTTTTGGTCATGCCAATCACTCTTTTCCTTCCCATTCTCCTCCCCCTCCCCTCGGTGTGCGCCTGTTAACTCTAGCGCTCCCCCCCTGCTCCCGCCGGGGGTGGTCTCGCCCCGCCCTTCTTCTTGCTGCTCGGCGCCATCTTGGGGCACATATGGTGGTGGTTCAATCCGTGTATTTTCAGCCTCGGCTTTCGCCTCAGCACCCCTGGCCTCTGCCGCCAGTTTGCCCCAAAAGGAGTTCGCCGAGGAGTCTGTGGGCGAGCTGAAGATGTTAGAGTCTTTCGGACGCTGAGTGGGCGCGTCACTTTTCTGTCGGCTTTGAGGGTCGACGGAACCCTCCTCAGCCGGGGGGCGTGAGGTTTGCGTAGCCGCCCCAATTCCCACCCGCGGGGTGGTTAACAGACAATCCCTGGCAGCTTTCCAGGTCTCCTGCTCGTGTCTAGCTTTTTGGAGAGCCTGGACGACTTTCCCCCACGCTTTCAGATTTTTCCCACTACCAGTAGACATCGTTTCATCGCATAAAGCGTGGGAACATTTGTCCCACACATCTGGGTGGAGTATATCCACCGGCTGGTCAATGGCCCCCAGCTCCAAAAGTCTCACGACTGCGAGAGTAAAATCTTTGGGCTTACAGTCAATACCCCACTGCTTATGCAGCTGTAATACGACCTTCGCAAGAGCTTCCATCCTCTTGGCTGGTCCGGGAGCGTCCTCCCCGCCGGGCTGGTCCTGCCGCTCCGGCCGCCGTTCACCCAACTCCAGGTGATTGTTCCCGGGTTTCGGCACCACTTGTTGCCTTTTCAGGCACGCGGTGACCTGGTTCAGGAACGGCACGGCGGCCGACCCCTGGCCGCGCGGTCCATCAGCTCACAGACACCAATGTGGTGGATGGCAAATGGCGTTTATTGCTGAACGACGTGACACTATATAGCCTAGGTTTACAATGTCACTTCCGTCTGCTTACATCATAAACCAAAAGCTGTTGGCTACCTGGAGGGGGGCCCTGTGTTTCCATACAGCGCGAGATCTTCCGGCCGCCAGGCCCTACCTAGCAACAAGGCTCTTAGCCCTTGGTGCCTGTTTTCTAGTGGAAACATAGAAAGCACCCCAGATTTATCGCCTGTTGCAGTGGCTCTATGGTTTCAGGCCTCACAAAATTAAAAAGTCTCCCTACCACAAACCCTAGGAAAAAAAGGGTGGGCAGGGAATGCAAACAGTAGCAATGCCTGAACTACCATACAAAACTGCAGCTAAAATTTTCTTAGGAGGTATCTAGGACCTAATCTCCCTGGCCTTTTTGAGTCAAAAGGGCCAGCTCAATGGGCCAGCATACATAAAAATGTGCAGTCCCTCCAGACTACACCTTTGTAAAATGACTGCAGCAAGGACACTCCCAGTAAGTTGAACAATCGTTTACATTTTAGCGCTGTTTATGCTCTGAACAGTCAGAAATGTTCACAATTCAGGCAGGAGCTCACTAGGTTCCTTCTCAGTCAAAGGAAAGATTGGACGAGATATATATATATATATCTTGTCTAATCACACACACATGAAGTCTGAAAGTCAGAGCACTGGTAATTCACTGTCCTTCCAGCCAAATCCATCAGGCACAGGTCACCTACTATCCTATCCTGCTACTCCAGGATAGGAATAAAATAGCAAACTTAAGTTCTGACTATGACCCAAGAATCTTTCTTTCTGTTCTTTCTAGACAGCAGGCCATGAAAACACTTGGCCCAATCCAAAAAAATGCAACAAATCAGCAAAAGGTAGTTAGAAGCAAATAAAAATCATGCCCATCTCTTTAGAGAAATAGCCTGCCAGAGGAAGAAGCTTTAAATATACTTAACAGTTGTCCAGCAGAACAATAGAGATGTGAACTGAAAATACATTCCAGTAGGCACATCTTCCTTTCTGCTTCCAGTGTAATCCCACTAGAATACAGATTATTCCCCACTGCAGCATCTAACACAGTTTATCAAAGGAACATTTGAATTCAGCCTCTCAGAGATACCAGCTTAGTGTTAATGAGAGCCCATTTAGATAAAGAGCAGCAATACTGGGTGAGACAAGAGGTCTCTTCAATACTTCAAACCACATAAATTCCCTCTGTCACTGGCGGAGTTATCTCTCCCCACAGGGACACCAGCTGTCACAGGCTTTACCCAAGCCAAGAGACAATATGCCACTCAGGCAGAGGGGTTATTAACTGCTGATGTGGTCAGATCTGTTGTGAGGATGTAACAGCTCTGGTACACTTACATCTACCACTGTAAGCATTTAGATTTGCTTAAGAAGGGAACTAAGTACAACAGTTAGTAAAGGATACAATTCCTTTACAGATTTGCAGGAGCTCCTCACAAGCATACCAAACTCCATAGTAACCTGCATCCTGTCACCTCAGCATTTCCCAGACTACTCAAGGCTGCCTTCCCTTTCATTGCATCTGTCGATTCTTCTACCTTTACCTTGTGGGATATCATGCTCCAGAGAGTCTAGAAAGTCAGTGGATGGGTCGAGGTCAGCCTTTTCCAGCAGGGTTTTATTCTTCAGCTTAACAGGCTCAGTGAAATGGAAATAGGAACTTAACTTTTTTGCCTCCATCAAAGAAAGACCTGCAAACAGCCACTGATGACCATTAACAGAGTGAGCTAGGCTAACGTTCGTCACACCATAGAGTATCATATCGTTTCTCTAATGCCCACAACATAGGAAAGAATCACAATCTTTCTTCAGTGGACTCCACAGAAGACCAAAGACTTGCCGGAAATGGGTGACATCAGTCATCAATGATGTGCATTGCACGCCATGCTAACTGCAGTCCTAGATGAGCAATGGGCACTGAGTTGAGACCAACCCTCTGTGCCCGTTTGGTTACACCCTATATCTAGAGAACTCACTGCAGCTATAAGTGCTAACCGCTGACATAAACTATGCACGGCAATGGCGGGTCCCACCTTCCCGGTGGCGCCGGCGGGCGCAGGTGGCCGGTGTGCCGGGGCTGAGGGCCCGGGCGCGCCGGGAGCCGCGCGGGGCCGGTGTACCTCAGTGCCTGGCGCGAGGCGGCGGCCGTTCCCGCGCGGTGCGGGGCTGAGGGGAGCGGGGTGGCCGCGGCCTGGAGGCCGTGCGCAGGCCTGGGGCACCGCGGGCTTCGGGGAACGGCGGAGAAAGCAGGGCCCTGGAGAGCCTGGGCAGGCAGGGCAGGCTGTGCCGGGCCTGTGGGGAGCCAGCCCCGGCCCTGAGGGGCAGCAGCCCGCTCGGAATGCGGTTAGGGGTGGCTGCCCTGCCTAGGTCAATGGCCTCCATTTCAAGAGGCCCAAATCCAAATGTACGTCCAAAAGCAGGAGGGCATACGATTACACCACAAAGGATGCCACAAAGGGCTCCACCTTCCTCATTTGTTACATGAACGGCAGCAAAAAAAAAAAAAAAAATTAAAAAAATCCAAACCTCTGAATCTCATTACTTGCAGTGTCTTTTTTACAGTTCTTACCTAGCTCGTGTACATCTATAATCAATTGGCTCGTTTATAAACGACAGCACTCTTTGTGCTTTCACTCTTTGTGCAAGTCACTCTTTGGGAGCTCATTTTGCTGAATCCCATACAGACAGCCATGAAACAGTCCCTGCCCTTGCAACCTGACTTAGTACAAAATGCAATAAATAATGAGATTGTGTGGGTGTTTAAACAAACAGAATTTGTTTGACATCTTCAGGAAGTTGAAGCTTTTATATGTGTGCATTATATAAATAAATATATGTGTATGCACTTACATTTAAATCCATTGTCACATCATAAATTCTTGGGTTTCTTTTTCATGTTTCCTGTTCATTTCTAAGGAAAACAGTGATCCTGGAACTGCTGCCTGTAACAATTGTCACCTGCTGATCTGTCACGTGAAATCTTTAAGGAGCTGTGCAGCACACAATCTGACCCATTAGTTTTATGTACGCCACACAAAAAGCGACTCAGATTCCTGAAGATTAACCACCTCTCCTAGACATGAATCAGGCAGAACATGTAGGAGTGACTGCAAACTTTCTGTCCATGCTGTCACCTACCACTGTGCCATAGTCTGATTCTCTCTATGGGAATAGGCATTTTCAGGCTTTGTGAGCTCATTCAATCACTGATGTCTCTAGAATCACATGTTAATATGCTATGGCTCTCTGGCTAGTAAACAGAACTGCAAACCAGTCAGAGTCAACCTGAGATCTGAAGTGAATTTCTGCCACTGTCAACCACAGCTGGATTCAAACCAGATGCTAACAGCTGAGAGGCTCTTTAGCCTGTTATGGATCTTCTAAGCCACCCAGTGTCTAGCTTTTGCCAGTCCTGATTGAAGATTATCAAAAAGGAAATCTATAGCTTAAGGAAATTCTTCCTGGTTCAGTGAAGTCTGGTGGGTAACTGTACTCTGCTTTGCTTTGTCTTGACCCCAATTACTGAACACTGATAAGGATTGGGAAGTAAGTGGTTGCATTATTTAACAAATGAAAGGTCAAAAGTGCTGCTATTCACTAAGGTCAGAGGTTACCATCACTGCTATTAAACAGTTTGAAAGCAGTTTCTCCCATCCGTTGCCATCCCAGGCTGGAGCAGCACTCGGGCAGCCAGGAGGGGAGAGAGGCACCAGGCATCATTCAGCCGGCTGCTGGCTAGGCGGCTTTGCGTGGACACCTGCTTCAGGGAGGGAAGGTGCCATGCTCCAGCAATGCCCAGCAGCTCCAGTCAGAGGACTGAGCTCTCCTGCCTTTGCACAGAACGTGTGTGTACCTGTGTGCCAAACAGCTTTAGCTCCTCCCAGCTCCACTCATTTAGAGCTGGCATCATTTTGGGTGAGAAATCAAACTCGGGTTCCCTTCCGCTCATCTTGAGCAAGGTACTGAATGAAGCTCACAGAACTGTTTACAGCATCAGAGTTAAAAATCCTGAAGTACCTGTAAGTTAATGCTGAGTGCACAGTGACTCCTGTATGCTTGCACAGCTTTATAAAACATTTGAAAAAACTTTCAGTGATTTAGGAGGAAGCTAGCTCACCTTCCTTTGCATTCTGTAGTATACTGATCTCAAGAGAAAGAAAAATAGTTATTAATCCATGTCAGCATTTCTGCTGGTACAGATTAAGAAGGCTACCCTCAAAATACTCTTGCAGGACAAACTGTTTCACTGTCCTGGGCACCCATTAGACTGACACTGCTCATGAGTTATACTGGTATCCATCATCCAGGTCACTTCAGTGTGGTGGGGACAGGCTGCAGTTGGTTCTGATGCACCAAGAAATAGATTGGGGTTATTCCTCCCAGGTGTGTTGAATATAAGGTCTGGTTTTCCTTCCAGTTATCTCAAAAGTTCGGACTGTCTGGCTTCAGAAACAGTGTGGTTTTGAATCATTTTCCTGCGTGTAAGTCATTACTGTGTAAGGATAGTAAAAGATAGGAAACAAGAAAGAAAAGTACAGTTTTTCTCAATAAGGAAGGCATGATAGGTGGCTGCTTGACAGAAGGGGAGGAGGTTGTGGGTGACGAACAGTTGGACAAACTTCAAGAGCTGCAAAATGAAGCCTTGAGCTGTGCTGAGCATGAAGTAAGGAACTGCAGCCAAGTAACAGTTTAACAGGAATGGAAGGGACCAGGGGTGTCCCTACCTGGTATAATATAGACGCTTTCCTCTGGTTTGGAGATTGTACTGAATACAGAAAAACTCTGGGAATACTTTGACTGCAAGCTGTCCAAAGAATGTGGGTCTTTTGGCTTGTCTGGGACCAGTGCCATTGTCTCCATTACTGAGACCGGAGCTAGCTGTGTGCAGTCACTGGGAGACTCGGAAAGGAAGGGGTGAAGGTACAATGTGTGCTGTGGGCTGGGTTCCTCCACATCTGGAATCGAATCCCTGCAGTAGCATTCTCAGTAAGAAGGCAGCAAGAAATCAGGCTAGTAGGTCAGGATGGGAACAGCTGTGCTGAGATAAAAGAGGAATCTGTGGGATGACTGTGACAAGTCTTCCCTGGAGATTCTCTTTGGCGTAATCCGGGGCAGACATTATGTGTTATACTGCCCTACTCAGGAAGAAGGCACAAGAGCCAAAGAGCTTTGTCATTTTGTGACATGAAGTTTTCTATGTCTTTAAGGTTCATTTCGTATTTTTCATCACTCCCCTAATAGCCTCTGTCTTCCTGACTGCTCTTGGCACAGGGGACAGGTAGAGTTTACTGGGGTAAGAAGTACTAATGTGCTGATTATATCATCTTGCCCAGGCATCACATGAGCAGCTGTGATTCTTCCAGCTGGCAGCTGAACACACACGTCTGTCTTTGTGTTTTTCAGGTACCCAGAGGGGTGAGATGCAGCCCTCTGACCTTGCAGCCACCATACTGCCAGTCAAACTGCCAGCAGTCTGAGTAGGAGGATGCTGTTGAGGAAGCCTGGGAAAGACAAAACAGGACGGTGAGAAACTGCTATGTAAGTGTAGTCCTGGCTGTGATTAGGCTTCAGGAGGATTTAATGCATTGGTATAGGTATTAGCCGCATTTCAGGCTGCCCATCATCCTAGTGTCTTGGCACTAGCAGTTAATATATACACAAATATATACTCCAATATAATAAAGGGGTTCTTAGACATCCTAAGCAAGGACAGGCACTGCATGAAATACTGCCAAATTGTTTTAGTGATTCCCTGGAAGCAGCTTGCTGACAATGATCCCTGGTCTTTGCAAGTTCAGTTTTTATGGCTGACACTCATCTTGTCTCTACAAGCTGAAGTTGCTACAGCAAAGTGGTGGAAGAGCATGTCTTATAGTGGCAGGGACCTGAACGATTTAGGTTTTTCAGAGCCATGACCAAGATTACATATGACAGAGAGGAATGAATCGGCAGCCATCAGTAAGCACAGTCTTGGTATAACAAGGTTTAGTCAACTTGCCCTTGGAAGAAAGCCCAACAAGTTTGCAGCTTGCAGATGGCTCCAGGCAGAACCTCTGTAAACCATTTAAGCACAGGGGCAAGGAAGACCTGGGTGATGCATGAGAAAAGCATGCAGCAAGCTGATGATGGGATAAGTGTTTCTGGCCTACTGCCTGAGAGCCCAGAGCAGAAGTAAGGAAGCGAATCCAGGGGAGCTCTGGGATCAGAGTAATCAACAAGGCAGATCTCATTAATTAAAGATGACGTTTTCAGAAAACATGCTCCTTCTAGTTAGCTTTGCTTTTATCTAGGCAGAGGTTATTCCCGTTGGAGATATCTGCATCCCTCCCTTTGCCAGATAGTCAGAGACCACTGGCCTTTTTTCATGTCACTTTCTATAGCAATTGCCATTTCCAACACCTTTTTTTTTTTTCCTCCTCAGGAAAATAGTTCCCAGTCTGAAATTTCTGCTCAGTCTCAGGCACCTGCTTAGAACTATTAATCTTTAAAAATGTGCAGGAGCCAGACACCAGCTGAGGTGGGGTGGGTGGCTTCAGATGTCTGTCTGCACCCTCCAAGCATCAAACACGCAGAGACCTCTCTGCTGTGTTTGCATCCCTGTCTCTGAGGCACTGACTTTTGTCAGCGGAGCTCACTCATCTCCTCAGCAAGCCTTTTGCCTTTGTGTGGATTCACTCCTCCAATCTGCTGCTGAATTGCTTTGTTTGAGCAACCCAGCTGCATCATGCTGATACTTTCATGTGGTTTCTTTTCCCAGTAATGGAGTGGAACCAGGTAAATTATATCTGAAAAGGGGAGGAAAAGAGGGCTCCCTGCACAGCATCTGCTGCAGAGTCTGTCCCTCCACATGCACTGTATGGCCCTCACCCTGCCAGCCTTGGAGTTGCTTAGCGCTAATAAAGGAGGGGTTTCCTCCTTTTTACCGCAAGACTGAAAAATATGTTCTGTCTAGTTCTGGAGAAAATGTTACTCCTCTGAAATTTCCAGCCTTTCTTTGCTGCCTGTACTCAGTTCTGGGCAGAGATTGAGGACATCTGAGATGACCCAGGAGAGAGAACAGCAGAGACCTCTGCCTAAACTGTTTGAATAGCTAATACCCTTTCCAAATACTGGCACCTGGGAATCCTTTAATGACTCGGATGGTGCTTTGGGTAGACTGAATATCTCCTTTCAGAAACAAAGACTTACTATTATCATGTATTTGTCTGACTTAAATCTTACAAGCAGTTAGAAAGTAACCCTTTCTTGTATTATATTCCTGGCCCTGTGCTAGGTATCACGAGGCCAAAGTGTCCTCTCATTTACTCTGATTTAACGACAAGTGTACGTCTATATTAGGGCAGATACTTCAGATTTACATCAAATTTTCAAAGAGCAGAATTTGTCCCTATTCCTTTAGTAAAATCTTAAACACACACTGATCATTCAGAAGGGAATTATATGTGAAAAATTCCAAATACTAAATGGATGCGTGCCTCCAACATAGCTAATGAAAAGCTAAGTAATTATTTGTAACTGAGAGGAGAAGGGTTGTCACTGAAAGAAGTAATAGACCACCCTGTCAAATTTATTTTATCCTCTGTGTTGGGCAATTGTTTTAATCAGCTGAACCTTTATTGACATTTCTTTATTGACAGAGCTCCGGTAGGAGAAATTTTTCTTTCTTGTCTGCTTAGAGACTCCTACTTGATCTAAAGAGAGAATGCAGTCTGTGGTTTCATGGGCATGCATGAAGACTCCTCTTAATAAGTTACGATCTTTTGACATTTATTTCCTACCTCTCTCCTTCTTGCCTTGATTTGTTTATAATTGTCTGCATCGCTCCCAAAACCAGATTAACTCTATAAAATCATAATTTCTAGGCTTGAGCCACACAGCTCCTTGCAGACTCCAGCCTTTCTTGGTTTGATCTCTTTTCAAGTTTTCTGGTCTTTAAGTAAGTGAAAGTATTCAGAGCAAAAAAAGCGAGCAAGTAAATGCTGCAACTTTAGAAATTTTCCTTTACATAAGCCTGGTTTACACCTGTAAACTGCAAGGGTGGAGGGTCACTCTGGGTTTGTTCAGCACCTAGGAGAATTAATCCTCCCCCCAGTCTCACTTGTGGCCTTTAGTCTGTATGAGAATACAAGTGGTGTCACACATCATAATGACTACCAGTTTGCTTTCCTGCTGTTAGATGTGCCTTTAGTTCTGCTGGCCTCTACCTCTGGATTTCCTGCAACACAGTAACCTTGAGCTTGGCCAGCAAGGGCTGGAGGTCATTGTAGGTCTGAACTAGGGAAGTTTCCTCAACAACAATAGGAGAAATCACATGCCCAAGCCCCCACCGTGAGTTTGTCAATGCAGCAGCACAGCACTGTGCCAATGGAAAATGGGGTGGGTCTCACACAGTCAGTTGTTCGGGCTTTATAGCCAGCCACAGGGCAATTCCATGCTCACAGCAACCTTTGAGGCATAGAGGCACACCGGAACTGTGAGTCCTGGGACTGTTTTCCAGCTCAGAGGCCCAGATGCGCACTGCAGTCACATCCTGGTTGCTTGACAGGATGCAGCCTGGATGTGTAATGGTCTGCCTTCTCTTCCCTGCCATGCTTCCAGCTTTCCATTCAAAAGAAAACTGGGACTGAGGGCAGGGGAGTGGGTGTTGTGGTGGACTACTGGTTTAGACAGCCATAGTGTGTCTTACGGTTCACCTCAGACTAATAACAACACATTGCAAAGCTTGGCCTGGCACAGTAGAATCGCTGTGGGATGGGCTGTTGCCAACTTCTGAGCACCTGGGACATGCAGACTTGGACTACGGTGGTGCTTGTGAACCAAATTTCCTTTCCCAGAGAACCACCACGAGGCAACTTCAAGCACCATTTGTTTTACAGCTACTTTTACACTACCAGCAGGGATGAGTTAAGGTGTAATTATTTTGGGAGAGAGAGAGAGCTGTTTGGGCCAGTACTGACTGATCTGGATGCCTAGTTCTAGGACTTAAGTGGATCTCTCTGTACAAATGCCTAATCAGTTTCAAAATACGAAACAACTTAATGTTTCCTTCTCATTTGGCCATAGCTTTATTTTTGCCCCTGTTAACCCAGAATCACATCTTGGCAGCTTGAGTTCATTTATCTTTGAACTGATGGGCCACAGCTGTATGAACTTGGCTGAGGGCAGGTGAAAGCTGCAGCCTATTTCAAAACATTATCTACTTGATGTAAGCAGAAATAGGAGCTCAAGTGGGCTGTTAGATGTGTGTATTGCTGAATGGTTAGAAGAATTGTGCTGTGAAAATATCTGAAACCAGAAACAGTATCTGGGTTAAGATACAGGTTTTGTGACAGCCAGAGGCTACCAGTTGAAAGCTAGGTCTGGCAGAAGTCAGTAGCAAAGCTTTCATTGATTTTGCTGGAACAGGATTTCATCTGTGGAGTGCAAATGAGGAGCCAATGGGACGGCAGTAGCAGAAATGGCAGTAAAAGAGTTGTGGTGAAGTTGGGTATGATGCTGGATGTTTTGTGTGGAGAAACAAAATTATAAATCTACAATATGAACTTGATGAGAAAGTTAAAGTGGTCAAGAGGTGGCTACATGCTTTGTTGAAAAGCTGTGAGATAACATCATGGGAGTTGATGAGAGTATGACCTAGGTTCTGGCCATTGGGAGTACCTCTCTCCCACAGAGAGCTCACAGCTGCTTCACGTTACTGACTGATACGGACTCCTAAGGGGAGAGATGCCTCACAAATTACTTGTTGTGAGAGCACAACAGCATGGTTCAAACTCCCAGAGGACTTCAGGTTACAGTTCTATAACAGTGCTAAAGTCCATTGAACTGATTGCTTAAGCCAGAAGTAACCTTGGCTGATGACTAGCTCCCTTGTATGCTGTAGAAATCCTACCTTGTAAACATCCGTAGACTTCGTACCCACCAAGGCAGCCCCTCTGGTCCCTCAGTAGTAAGAACATCAAGGCACACATTCCTACCCTGTAAGAACTGGTTCGGGAGAAGGCAGCACGCAAGAAATCTTTTTTCTGTTTAAACAGCACATCCTTGGGTGCTATGAACAACTCGTGAATCGTAACATTATCATTTCTCCTCTCCTCCACTGTTCTTAAATGGAGATCTTCAATGCTAATAGAACTTGAAAGTAGCAAGGGAAGCTTTTGTTTGCACATTTAATAAGTACTTCTCTTTTTGAAGATCGTATTTTATAAGGATTCTTTCTGTGCATTTTTCTTATGACTCTAGAGAAGGCCTGGGTGGATAAAGAAATCTATCTCCCTTTTAGGTGCTGGGTTCCAGAAACAGATGTGAATTGTGTTCTGTGGCCAATTCATGTTGATTTTTTTATTGTTACAGCAGTTGGGTCAAAAAATAATGGGACTAATGAAGGCAGTTGAGACAGCAAGCCTGTGGAAGTAGGGAGCATGCAAGCAGCAAACGTGAATTTCACTGAACTGAACTGATTTTATACAGCAAAAGCTTGGTAGATAGTACCCTCTTTGTTCCACAAAGAATAATGCACCCCTCTGAGCCTTGCTGTTGCAAGAAGTAAGCAAAATTTGAAGAGATGCCAGCCGTTTAGCCTGGCCTGCTTAATCTTTGTGTGTTTGGAAATCCTGTGGAAGTCAGGGCTCCTCCAGCCCAAGTGGAGACCACAACAAGTATCTGAGCATCTTTTGTGTCCCTGCAGGGAGATCTAGCAGATATGGACACACAAGCCTTTGCGAGCAGAGACAAAGAAGGGCTTTGACCCTCTGTAGAAGCACTAGAACTGTGTCCACTTTAAATGCTGTTTCTGCTGAAAGACTCTTGGAATTTGGAGCCTTTTGCAGGACCTAAATGCAGGAATCCAGTGAGGCCCTCGCTCTTTTTATTCCCTCTGCCTCTACTGGAGTTCGTCCAGGCTTGTCACAAGCTGGAACTGTCTCTCCTAATTTTGGCAGCAAGAAGGTGGAACTTTTTGGGTAGCCCTCTTGATCTAAAGAAACACAAAATGCAGAGGTGCCTAGGGCTAAGAACAGAGTTTTCATGCTCAAGGAAAATACAAAGTTTCTGGTCTTAGGAACAAACCTGCATGGGAAGGATCTGGAAGTAGCCTGTTGCCCAGTGGTGTGGAAAAGTGTGTGGTGGACAGGCTGCACTGAGCATCGGGGGATGCGGCAGCTGCTGTGCCTGGCATGCACACACAGGTGCTATAGAGGCTCCTCTGTGCTCCTCACAGTTCCAGGAACTGGAGGAAAAGCAGCCAGGAGGAGCAAAGAGAACACAGACTGAATAATCAGGAAAAGAAGATAAACTGTTCTGAGTGGCAGCTGGTTTTTAGAGAACAGGCTGTGTAAATACCCCAAGGGCCTTGTGCATCATCCCTGGGAATCTAGTCCCCAGAGAGGGTCTCAGCTGGGTCACCGTGCCACTCCACACTGGAGGTATGTTTACTTCTGCACAGCCTTCAGTGTTTCCTGTGAGAACATTCCCGTGCTCATAACCAATATATGCCGACCTTCTAACAAGCAGTGTTTCCTTTCTGTGTCTATACACATCTGTCCGTGCCAGAAAAAGCTTCCAGATAAATTATTTACTGCTCATGCTCTTCTAAGCATGGAAGGCAGAGGTGCAGTCCAATCCAGCTTTTCCCAGCATTGAGTGGGGAGACCAGCCACAAATAACAGGATTCTTCATTTTGTCTTCCATGCATAGGTGACATACAGTGTAGTTTCTCCACCTGTATGTTCTTATACTGGAAGGAGTTTGTAGGAAAAACTTGCCTGAGAAAATTTCCGGCATCGCATGTACCGACAGCCCTACACTGATAGTGTTGCAGTGGTCGGAATGAGTGACTTCTGGAAGAGGAATGCAGCTTGCCAGCACAGTGTAAGTTTTGCTGCCTGCTGTTAATGTTGCTTCTGGCTGTAATTGTGCAAACCATTATTCAATGAATATTTAACAAAAGGTATCACTAGTTTGCCTTTCTCATTTACCCTTAGGTCCATTTTGTGTCTGCTATGTCCCTTCTTTTTCTTTTCATCCTTTGCCATGTTTCCCTCCCCTCTCTCTGTCCCTCCCCTGGATCTCCATCGACGTGTCTTGTTACGTTCATTCCCTGTAATTCATTTGTACTGGTAGACTTGCCAGTGCTGGAGGCCCACAGCAGTTTTGGCACTGGCTTTGGCATGATCTCCAGTGATCTTGACAAAAGAGCTGACCCCATCCCGGAGCTGTGGGTTTCCTTATGGGGCTTTGCAGAGGCCCCACAGAGCAGGGATGGCCGAAGGGGAGGAACAGCTGAAACGATTTACTATCAAACCGTTGCTTTGTACAAGCTGAGGTTTGGATCAGATGACCAGTGCTGTTGAAGCAGTGCCTAGGTGCTTTCTGGCCCTGCATGGCGCTTGGGCTGTAGTTGTAGCAGAGACATTTGGTCTTGCACCAACCAAATCCTTGGTCGCTCTTCCACTGTCCCTAGGCTGCAGTTCCGCCATCCTCTTTCACACTTCTGGTACCTGTCATCACCCAACACCTGGTTCAGCAAAGGAGCTGTCTGACAGAAAACTCCCAGTGACTGATTTACTCTAGGAAATTAATACATAAGAAACCCTTCCTAGCACGGTCTACACCAACGGCCTGTCAAGCATACTGCAGTGCGTTAGGCATGCTGTGCTTACTCCCTGACACAGACAATGTCCCTGCTCTAAGAAACTGTCAGTCTGATTTAGAAATGAAAAATGGCAATAGAGAGTAAGGAAGAAGAGAGATGTCCTTCATGGCAGGGATCTGCCCTGTCTCCAAAGCACGCACATTACTTAGTGTTTATTTCATGCAGGGGAAAGGAAATGGAGATTAACTGTTGTCTTCACTCTGCAAGTGAGAGGCAGGTAGTAGAAACAAACCAGAGAGTGGAAAACAAATGTAAAGAAACAGCTTGGACATTCAGAAAAGGAAGCGAAAGGGACTAGGGACTAACAGCATGGTGACTCGTGGGATCTACTGCTGAAATTACTGTCCCACTCCTTAGTTCTCTATCTAAGACCCACACAGTGTCAGTTAAGGACCTGAGTCATCCTCTTGTTTATTGGCTGTTGATGGTGCCCACAGGCTCTAAATGAGAACAGATAATTACTTGCATTTACTGCAGTACCGGGGAACTTCTGCAGTGGATCAGAATCTAACTGTTCTAGGAATAATACAAACAGAAAACACTGAAGCACAGAAAAAGCAAAGTCCCTTTCAGTCTAAGTAGATGAAAGAAAGAGCTGGAAAGCATTATCACCTCCTTTTCATGGATAGGAACTAGAGCATTAAGAGATCAAATAACCTGCCCAAAGTCATAGGAAGGGTGAGCCAGGAAGTGAACCCAATCCGTCATGAGCCCTCGCTTGCAATCCCATCTCTTTGCATAAGAACTCTGCTCCACCTGTGTAGGGAATGTGGTCACTTAGCTAACAGGCAGTAGTCTGAAAGGGGCATAGATCTCCCATTTTAGGATGCAAGTTAGTTTTAATAAGGTATAAGAACTAAACTTTGGGATTTCTGTAAGAACTGATGCTGCTAATGACTGGCTACTCAGTTCCATGGACCCATAAGAAGGACTCAATCAGATTATCTCTATGTTTATACTCACTTGCATCTGTGACTTGCCTAAATCTAACAACTTTCAGGAGGTGCAATAACCACCTAAATGCTAAGGACATTGCTTTGGAACAGGAAAACCAGAGAACTAAAGACTTGGAACAAAAATCTGGTTTGTGCTATCCTATCTATTTTCAATGGAGATTGTCCTGAATATCCTCTTGAAGAAATCCCATCTGGAAGCTGCTGGGGAATGAAAAAGACAGCTTGTTTTTCCACGGGCTGAAGTGGTTGCAGCCACTTCTTGTGTTGCAGGTGGGCAGCGGGCATGCAGCTGGTGGCTCCTGTGAGCCCATCAATTTGCCACTGTCATCACAGCTGCTGGAGATCCATTCCTGTATCCTGCCCTCTGTAAACAGCAGCTCATAACCACAGAGCACCAAGTGTCTCTGGTCCAGCATCAGCTCAGGGAGCCAGAGAGCTGCTTGCTGAAAGCTGCCTTCTGTTTGCTTGCAGACGTGTCAATATTTACTGAGTGAGGCTCCACTTTTGCCCAGCTGGAGCATGACAGCTTTGCCACTCTTGCACTCAGTGGCCCTATCTCCCAGCATTAACATCAGGAGGTGATGAGTGACCAGGCTGGCCTGACAAATGAGAAGAGATCTGCAAACAGAGAAGAGCAAACACTTCCTGGGGGGCTCAGGACACCTGCTGAGAAAGATGTTCTTTTTTGCAAGGATCAGGTAGCATATGATGTTGTATCAGGGGAGACACAGAAAGGTGCTGTTGGTGGTGTTGGGTGCTGGGGAAGTCCCATCTGTGAGCAGGGGTACGCAGTGAGCTATTAAGGTGGCCCTGCAGGGAAGTCACGGTGCACTCTCAGAGCTGTAGCCGTGTCACTGGGCTTTCAGCATAGCCCTGTGAGCGCAGAAGCCTGGAGCGTGCAGCAAGGAGAGGGGACAGACAGTCCAAGAGGTGCACCGGCAAGGTTGACCCCCTCTCCTGTTTCTGACTATATAGGAGATGGGGAAGGCAGGACACAGGACACACTTGCAGGAAAAGCTGCAAGGCAATTTAAGGAAAAAAAAAAAATAATGCTGGAAGGCAATGAGCTCCACTGCACGGTTACAGCTGCAGTTCCTCAGTTACCAAACATGTATGAGTGAGCCATTACATGCAAACAAAAATCAAGAGGCCAGTTTCACCCATTAAGTCTTCAAGCTTAATTCTCTGGGATTTCACAGCTATTTGCAGATACTATAGTGGTGGGCACATTACAATTAATTGTTTGAATTTGGCTGGAGCTTGCTGGCATGTTCTGCTCTGCATTAGGCGGACAATAGCTCCCAGTGGTGGGTACTGGCAGAAGTAAGGGATCACTAAACAGTGAAAAGGGCTTAGAAATATTGAGGGAGAATATTTAAAAAAAGAATAAACTGTTCAATTTGGGCTGTTTCTTCTTGGTTAGTGGTTTTTTTCATCCCTCTAGGGAAAAAAATTTAAATGACTGAAGACTGGGCCTTTTTGTACTAAGTGACACAGGAGCACAAGTTCCTCAGAAGTTGGCTGACGCACCTTTAAACATCTATTAGAGATGTCAGTGTGGGTGGCAGCATTTCTGTGCAGATTCAGAAAAAAAGAGAGGCTGGGCAAGGAGAATATGAGGAGAGGGAGTCCAGCCATTATATGAGTAAGTGGTGGCTTGATACAGCAGAGTGCAGAGTAAGGGAGGCAGGGATAGAGAGAGTATTGAAAGGAAGGCTACGGACAATGAAAGGAAGGCAGGAAAAAGATACAAAAATGGGGAATAATGTGGCTTATGCACTAAGTGAAAAAAATGAGTTTTGGCAGCTGAACTGTGTATAGAATCAGGCAGTGTCAGTAACCCATTCTGGCTTTTCTGATGGGCAAGCTTTGCACCACGGGAGGTTTAACCTGGTTTGGGACTAATGATCCAGTGGTTCAGATCTCCTTTCTCATTATGGATTGGATGGTTCACCTCAGCGGGGCCCAGCATTCCACAATTAAATGCTCATGCCTTATGATGACAAGGATTCATTTAAATGAGTTTTTACAGAAAGGGCACCCCATGAAACAAGCTGCCACAGCAGAAAAGGGTACCCGCAGTGCCATACTTGGTACTGTCCTCTGAAGAGCAATGCAAGACTGCAAAGATCCCAGCCTTGCTACCCTGAGCTAGCAGAGCCTGAGTCAGACAGCAGCTGCCCAGGGCTGCCTCCCAGCAGTAGGGTGGGCAAGATCAGCCAACATGGGTTCCCCTTTAATCTCTTGTTCCTTTACGTTTTGCTGTAGCACTTTTGTGTGTAATGAAATGAATTGCATGCTCTGGCACATCCCCAGCCACTCTCCTGGACAGTGGTTCCTCCGGCACGCAGTGCTGCTGGGAGTGAAGAGCTCTCGGAGGCTGGGATGCGTCAGGAGACAGCGCAGGCTACAGACTCAAGTGTGTTCCTGATGGCCCAGCTCCTCCTGCCCCACCAGATCCAGCAGGAGTCCCAGGGCTTACCAGACCCCATGAGGAAGAGGCTGAACTGTGTAAGTCAGCTCCCCTTCATGTCACGGCTTCCAGCTGTTTTGATTACAAGGGGTTTGTGTCAGGACAACCTCCAGGGCTTCCTTTCACTCACACCCCATTATGCAGTTAGTGTCTGCGCCTGCAGGGTCTGCTCGCCTGGAGCTACTGACACTTTTAACCTCAGGCTTATGCATTGAACTGAACATACTCAGTTGTGTTAGGAGAAATGGAAAGAGGGGAATAATATACTAACAGTCTTCCACAAAGGTCTTGCTTCCACTACTGCCTCCAGAAGTTCACTGTGACCCTGGGAAGGGAGCCAAAGACATTCTCCCGCTGAGAAAAGCAGTCACAGATACTCTGTGGCATCTTTCTCCATTTAACCCCCCGCTGAAGGAACTCACAAAGCAGCATCCAGGGCAGCAGCCTGGAGTGTGAAGGCTTGTGATACAAAGGATTTAGACAGACTTCAGGAGGGGAGGTGCTTTTCTCTGCAAAGAATGCATGAAACTCTAGATAACTTCCTTCTGCCTTGGTGGTTGATGGTGTCCTGCAACTCCTGCAGGTCAGGAAGCATAGGAGGATAGTATTAACTGTCTTCCACCTCTGGGCCTTTCAAAACATGAGGGCCAGGATCCATGCAAATGCCTGTCATCCAGGAAATCACCAGCCAGAGGAACGTACACAGAACTGAACTTAGCTGAAGCAGTGAGGCACCAGCTTCTGCACGACAGCGTGCCGCACTCAGAAGCAGTAATGATGGCAATATTGCGCATGGAAGAGCAGTTCAGATGGAAAAGGGATGTCAGGAATACACAATGGGACAGATAATGGAGGCTAGCAACCCCAGAGCAGCTCCAAAGGATTGTGAAATGACCCTTTTCCATGTCCAGCTGTAAGACAAACTGGCTGGGTCTATATTCCCAAAACTCAGAGCAAGGGAGGATGAATGAAGCATGAGGCCTCCAAGCCTAAGAGGAAATCTGCTCTTTCAGATTTCCTAGACCAACATAATTTCACACTGGCAAGTGTCTTTGCTTTGGTGGACGCATTCTCCTCCTCTTGAAGTCAAAAAGGGGTAGTGTGGGACAACAGCACTCTGCAGCTAAAGTAAAAGAGTGAAAAAACACCTGGAAAGCTGTGCTGCTGCCCTCCTGTGCTGATTCTGGCTGGGATAGGGTTAATTTTCTTCATAGTAGCTAGCATGGGCTATGTTTTGTATTTGTGCTGAAAACGGTGTTGACAATACAGAGGTGTGTTCGTTACTGCTGAGCAGGGCGTACACAGCGTCAGGGGCTGTTCCGCTCCTCACACTGCTCCACCAGCGAGCAGGCTGGGAGTGCACAAGAAGCTGGGAGGGGACGCAGGCAGGACAGTTGACCCCAACTGGCCAAAGGGATACTCCATACTGTGTGACATCATGCTCAGCATGTAAAGCTGGGGGAAGAAGAAGGAAGGGGGGATGTTTGGAGTTATGGCATTTATCTTCCCAAGTAGCCATTACGGGTGATGGAGCCCAGCTTTCCTGGGGATGGCCGAACACCTGCCTGCGGTGGGAACTGGTGAATGAATTCCTTGGTTTGCTTTGCCTGCGTGTGTGGCTTTTGCTTCACCTGTTAAGCTGTCTTTATATCAGGCCACGAGTTTTCTCACTTTTACTCTTCCAGTTCTCTCTCCCATCCTGATGCCGGGAGAGTGAGCGAGCAGCTGTGTGGGGCTGAGCTGCCAGCAGAGGTTAAACCACGGCACCTGCTCATGCGTCCAAGAGGCAGGAGGCAGCAATGGCCGTGACCTGTTGGTGATGCACCAGTGGATATTTGGACACCTTTTCCTGTCCCCATCTCTGTGCTAGAGGGAGGATTCTGGACTTTCTCACACCTCCTCCCTCAGGGTCTGTGCAGCAGGGGGGGTTATTATGGCTGGGGAGCACATACAGGTGTGGAAGCTATTGCTGTTCCACAGGTCATTGTTCAAGGACGCGATCCTTTTTTTTCTTTCAGCCTCACAACAGCTTTATTTTCCAGAAGCCCTGAAAACAGGATGTGATGAAATCAAACGAACCTCACTGACTGCTTCTCCCAGGAAAACAGCCTATGGGCAAGGACCCTACAAAGCCAGGAAGGAACTGCCAGGAAAAAACAAAACAGTCTCCTAGCAGTGACTTCCCCTCCAGCTAGGGAAGCCTCTGCCATGCCTTCCATAACAAAATAGTTTGTATCTCCCTCTTCATGTCACTGCACAGGTCAGGTACTTGAATGCATTGCCAGATACCCTTTGTATGTTGCTTTGCAACAGTGGAACCTATGAGTAGAAGATACTAGAAACCAACACGGCGCCATAAGCACTTCAGTACTGGTCTCCTTTCCCCTTCTCATCCCCAACTCAGACATACCCCGTTTGGGAGCCTGCAGAGGGTGCTGGTAAAGAACAGATAGGGCTTTATGTTGCCACAAAAGCCATGAGTTAGTGCCCTCTATTGGAAAATCACTTTTTTTTTTTTCCTAACATCTTCTCACTTTGCAGGATAGGGACCTGTCTTACGGGTTTATGTGCTCCGCCGGCTCCCAGCTGCTGTGCCACGGAGGCAGGAAAGCCTTTGAGGCACAGGGCTGCCCGCACCAACTACCCAGAAGACAGAAAGAGAAATTTGTCCTCTTTCCTGGGAACCAGTGGTTCTCAAAACAAATGAACACTCGCTTGGTTTGCTTTTGCTTAAACAGAGATCCAGGCTTGAATCAGAATTAGTCAAAGCAAAAGCTGTTTGCTCTTTGATCATTAATCTTGAACAGGAACCTGAAAACAGTGGATGGTAGGGATAATGCTCTAGCAGAGATGGTGCATTAGTCTGCCTCCAGGGTCTGAGATAGGCTGATGTATTTGAGCGTTAACTCCTCGATCTCAGGGAAAAATATTGCTGCAGACTGTAGGAAAAGGATCTGGTTAGCCATATTTACAAATAAGCCTTCTAAGAGGAGACAATAGATTTGCCAATCTTTTTTTTTTTTTTTTTTAAAGGCCTGTCATCATTGGTGCAGTTCAGTCCTATAATGGGACTGTTAGAAGAATTAGGATTTTCTTTCTTAAGTAGGGGATCTGTGAAGGGAAGGAGGAGTTGCTGTCTTTTATTGCTTTCCGTTTGGAGTAGTTACTTGAGCTTGGTTTGCTTCCCAAATTTTCAGGCTCCATCACACTTAGGGCATGCCTACCACAGCATCAGTGTTTAACTGCAGCGTAGCAACTGTATTTAAACTCTTAACAAGGATGAAGTAACAGCAAGACAGACTTCAGGAAGGCCAGTCAAGTCTAGTCAGGGGCTTGAGCAAGCTTGTTAGACCACACTGCAGCTGGCATCCCAATGACTTGGAGCTAGATGAGTCTGCTGGTGTAGCATTCCCTTCTCCAATTGCATTTTAAATAAGAAACATCTTGTGGATCCTTCTGCAAATTCCTGATGTATAACAGGGCACTCCACAGGCTGGACAGGTCCAGAACTGCTCCTTTTCCAGGGCTCTCCAGTGGCCCCAGATCACCCTGAAGTTTTTGGCTCTGTGCTTTTTAAGCAAATGAAACCCAAACCCACGCAGGGAGCTCTGCACAAAAAGCTCATTTTTATGCTGGCATGTTCCAGGGCCTGGTGTGGTCCCATCACTGGCTAAAGGAGGTAGATGGAGGGACAGAAAGGGAAGAAAAGGAGAGCCTGATATGGGGAGGTTTGAATTTGAGTGCCAGGTGGGTGATTGACAGCTGGCAGAGGGAAAAGTAGGGGAAGAGATGTCTCTCAGCTATACCAGTGTCCCTCAGACCTCACCAGCAAGGGATACTGAGAGGGGAACAGAGCAGGAAAGCTGGTGCGGTAAGAGTTAGTAACTGCAAAACCTGCACAAAAACACCCACTTGGTGCCACAAGGGAGAAGGATATGGCAGAAGTACGGGCTGGGCTTGGACGAGCAGACAGGAGGTGCCACCCCTGTACTGCCCTGGTTTGTCACACTTGCTTTACTGAGCACTGCTAACCTGGGCAGGCTGGCACCTCCTACCAAATGATGGGTCATGCCTCTGTCTTAGCACCATTTCCTCGCGTTGTGCTTACAGGAACACCCAGAGCCTCCCCTCCCCCTGAACACCGCGTTAAGCTTTTCCCTTCCCGAGCAAAGAACGGATACTAACCTATGCCCAAGTGCCACAGCTTTAGCTCTGCAGCTTAGCTCTGCCTTCAGCCCTGGCACAGCATGATCCTGCTGACTATGTATGTTCTCAGGTTGCTAAAGCCGCTCTTTGAAGAGGCTCAGGCAGCACCAGGGCTTGCAGTGTCACAGCTCTGCTAGCTTGCCCAGTGCATCCAGCTCACCCTGCCTTATCCCTCTCAGCCCCTTGCTGTGACTCCTTGTGCCTCCCTCCCACCTGGTCAGGCAGCTGGGGAGGGCTGCTTGCCCCGAGGAGGGACCAGGCTGGACGACTTCCATCATGGCCATCCTGTGGACCATTGGAGGTGCTCAGCTGTGTGCACGCTGCACAGTGCCCAGTTCCCAGTCCCCTTGGGTCCCTCCAGCAAAGCCCTTCCAGCCCACAGCTTGCTCCTGGTTCACCTGGACACCTCATCAGCCACTGCCATGAGGCTCTGCCAGTGTTGTGCTATGGTACACAAACCCATGCAGTGAAGAAGCCAAACCTGGACTGCAGGGCAGGCAGGACTTCTCTGTCTCCTCTCTAGACCTCTCTGCACACGTAGGTGGCATTTCACATCGATACTATAAATTCAGCGCTCCCTTCCACTCCGTCTTCTAAGCACCAGCTCAGCGTTTGCACAGGGCAGGATGCCTCCACTACCCTCTCCACCAGAAAAATAATTGTCCAGAATCAGAGCATATGGTGATGTGTCCCACTGGCTGCCTCCAACCACTGTCATGCCTGATCAAGGGCCCCAACACCTGCCTCCTTGGAAAGGCATGAGAAGGTGAAGTATCCCTGTCCTGAAATCAGTATTGCTCTAGAGCACCCCCACAAATACGTCGCAGGCTGGCAAAGAAGAAAGATCCTTCTTGGGGCCATATGTATTTTGAAAATTGTGGATGGGGGAGAACAGCTTGGATTTCTTGGGACTTTCTTGAAGGAATGACTTCTCTTTTGTAAATCATTTCTTACTTCGTGGTATCCCTATCTTCCTGCCCACCCAACAGTGGTCTGCTTTACTCACTAGTCATCTCCTGACTGTCACGTAGGCTGTGAGCTGATCTCCATGAGCAAGGGTCTGTGCTCCTGGCCCGCACTGTCCTCACCCTGATCTTTCATTAGAGAGTCAGAATATGAATACTTCCAATTCACAACCCAGTATCTCACCCGTAGGAAAAATGTAAGAGGAAGAGCAGGCACATTTTCCTTGCCTCATTTCCACCAGTTACTGGTAGTTCTATCTCCCTTTATTACGCTACATAATTTCTCTTCACTCTTCAAACATTTGAAGGCCAGGATCCTGCTCCTAGTCAGTCATCCCTTAGGCAAACTAGATTTTGCTTTTGTAACGTTTTTTCTGCATAGTAGCTCCAGCCTCCTAATCATCTTTGTTGCTGTTCTTTGAGCTGTTTCCCAGTCATCACAATTTTTCTGGTAATGGGGTCACTCAAAGTGAGCGCAATATTCCAGGCACAGGAACCCTGTGTGTCCCGTTGCGTCTGTGATGTTGCCCTCAGGTGGTTACTCCAGAGAGAAGATGCAGCTTTAAAGAAACCATCCAGTGTCTTCAGGACAGAGATTTGCAACCGCATGAGAGCTGTGGAATGGATAACTCTGCACTCTTTTAAGTGATGCCTTTGTGCCAGAAACCAGGATTACACTGGCTTTTTCTGGCTCTCCATCCTGAGCTCTAACTCTCCGTGTTTAGAGTGTATTTCACCATGTGGATGCTGCTGTGCTTAAAGAGCAGCAGGAATAATCTCAGCTTCAGTGAGCCACACAAACCTGAATGGAAATCCTAAAACAAGAGGCACAAGAACTGACGGATTTTCACCATCACCAACTTTATTAATACTAATTTTATGATTACAGCTACTTGCCTTGGTGACATTTTTCAGCAATTCTTTTTATCTCAGAATTCTATGCATCATAAAATTACATTTCCTTTCTTTATTACATCAGGTGTTGTGTAACTCCCAGATTATAATCCATGTCAAGTCATGAAGGGTGTTCAGCAGGTGACAAGAGACTTTATTAAAGGTCAAATTAGATATTCATTATGTTAGTCTCTCCCCTGACTCAACTCTTCATAAAGCTAAACTGTCCTGCTCACTCATTCCTTTCTCCTGTTACAGCCTCCACTGTCCCAGTGATTATGGTGCCAGGTTTTTTTCTGCCTTTTCTATTCCTCTCTGCCCTTTTGTTATGGAAGTGACCCTACTTAACACTGATTTCAAAGTGGGGATGCATAGCTGATTTATTTTGGAATTGTTACGGTGATATATACATTCCTGACCTATTTAATACACGACATCTTATTTTGGCTTTGCTTTGCTCTGCACTGAGTTTTCTCTCTCAGCACTGTGCTGTCCACAGAGGTGCCTGGAGTTTTTCCCTGAAATCAGCTCTAACTCAGAATATTTCATTTAAATATTAGGTCAGTGAAATATTTTTTCCAGCTTCCCTTAACTTATATTGGCACACAGAGAGCTCCATCTGCAATCACTTTGTGCCACTTACCCAACTTTTGGTTCATTCCTGCTCCCACTGAAGGCAAATGCCAAAACATGAATTAGATTTCAGAGCAGCAGCCTTTACTAGGGGCTTTTGAAGTTTTTCCCAGTCGTTCTCTATCTTACATAGATTTGGCTGCCTCACTAAACACTTCATCCTCTGGATGTGGTGCAAAAGCAAGCGGTGGTCTCGTCAATGGCGCTGAAGATTTCACCATTAAAACCAAATGAGCTGGATTCGATCATTCTGGGCTACCATATGTCTCAGCACTGATCATGGGGGATGTTCCTTCTGTGAGCCTTGCAACTCCTCTCACTGCAACACTGCTAAAAAATAGGTGCTTTCTCCTATGTTTTCTTTCACAACTTCATTTTTGTTCCTTGCTTCCTGCAGAACCAGTGCTGGTGCAATCACTGGGTATGTCTATAGATGTGTCCTCTCGGTAACTTTTTGATCTGTTTGCTGATTTCACCAACTTCGGCAAGCAGACATTTCAAAATTAGTTCTGAAAGGTGTTTCTACACATTTCATGAAAAGTGATTTCTTTGGAAGTGCAGGAGTGATTTTATAAACATACCTAAAGGAAACAAAATCTTAGAACAATTCAATTGTTAGAAAGTTTTTGTGTTTGTACTTGCAAAATACAAATTCTTTGTATTTGCAAATAGTAGCTGTATTTTGCAAATACATGTAGGAAACAAGGCTTCATTAGTTACACTGCTTGTGGAACTGCTTATTAATCTTAGGCAAGGATTAATCCTGCAGCTGTTGCTGCCCAGTTTTCTTAACAGCCACTTGCAAAGGGCTTTATCCTTGTACCTTTGGGAAGGGCCAGTCAGTTACGTATCTGGGATTTTGCTTAGAGAAGTCTTTCCAAGAATGCTGAAAAGCTGGAGGAGAAAAAAAAATTACACTTACAGATTTGTTGATAGAATCTTGTTTACCATATTCAGACCAATATCTTAAAATACAATACCTAATTATTTTCCCAATTGTATTTGTGGGTCCTGATATAATGCTCAAGGTCCATAGTGCTGCTTTCTTTAGGTGAGATATCTGCAGTGCTGTTATTACATTATACTCAAACGTCCCTCGTTTTCCAGACTAGATGTTTTTAATGAAAAATGAAAATCATATCCTTATGTCAGAAGTTCAGCTGATTCAGTCTTCATTCTCTTAATGCCTCTGGACCTGATGAGTCTCCTCATATTACTGTTGTTGTTGTTGTTATACAATGTAGGCATAACAACTAATTATGGACAGTAGGAAAAACCATAGAGAAATAAATAATTTGGGAAGAAGGCCACAAATACTTCCAAACAGCTAACACAGTTCCCCAAAAGGGAGGTAATAACGCACAAGATCATTGCAGAAAACTCTCCAAAATTTCCAGTGAACTGAATACATCGTGAGACCAACGTCTCAAAAACAGATCTCTTCTTGCATGTTTCTTCAGGCCTGCAAAGGGGAGCTCACACACTCCAGCAGCCCTTCAGCTGCCTGCCATACCGACTGTGGGAGCTCCGTGAGCGCCTAATGCTCAGCTGATGGCACTGCAAAACCCATGCTTAGATTTGGGCTTCTCCTTTTCCCTCCGAAGCCCTTCGTTGTAAGAGCTAGTTTCAGGAAGGTGGCTGTGCAGAGCTCCAGCAGAGCGGTGGGACAGAGACAACCCGCCCCACTCTGCAACACAGCTACCCCTCGCAGCCACTGAGCACTCATGCCCACTGAAAGCAAGAACAGGAGTTTTCCAGGGTAAGGATGGAGAAAAGCAGCTTGGGATCTGGCCTGTCGTAATAGCTGCTGTTACAGGATCCTCAGCAGCAATCGTTGTTATTGAGAAGGATGGAGATCGTTCTCTAGCATTTCTTTCTGCCTCAGCCAAATACTTGCTGTTAACTGCTTTTTTAGAGATTTTTTGTTAAACTAAATAAATCATTGAGTATAGACCCTCTACACATACTAATTTATATGCAGCCCTTTGTTGAAGATAAGGCCTTTGTTTCTGCCACCAATGCTTCTTCACTACATTAATGACAAATCACCCAGCATATTCTTTTCCATAAGACATTTATATCTATATTGTCCTACAAATCTTAAGACTAGTCCCTCTCTCAAGTACCTTTGGTCAGCTGCATCCTTTTTTAAAAAAAATGATTCTTGCTTTCTTTGCAAGATGATAATTTTACATGGCTTGGAGCAATGGTTGCAGGAGATATGCAATGCAATCCTAAGATTGTAAAACAACAAAAATGGGATAACTGAGCAGAGTTGAAAGTTCTATCTGTACTGATTGTATGCAGTTCCCTTCTGTATAAGAAATTCCTCACGTCTGCTGGGCACCTGGGTTAGCTAAGCCAAGCCTGCAAGCCTCCACCACACTCACCTACCAAAACTCCACAGTGTGTCCAAGCCCAAAAGGGCTATCCTTCACATTACGTTCCAGGATTAACACTCCTAGCACGCAGTACAGCAGTACCCATATCCTAGAGCACAGAAAGGTCTTGTACACCCGACTTTCAGTCCATGGCCTGGCACACATGCAGGAGCTATCACATTTTGTGCATCCAGGCTCTGAGCACAAGCTTCCAGAGCCTGCTGCCTGCCTCCCATCACCAATATCCCCAAGATTATCCCTGGGGTATCAGTGACCTAAATACACTGGTTTGGATTTGAAAGTTGCTTTTGTTTTTAATGTCGCTGAGTCTCTAAAACCAGCACGCGTAACAAACTGCCTATTTCCAAGCAGCGGTTGTGTAATTTTGCTCCCCACCCCCAGAGATGTTGCCTGCCATTCATTTAATGGGCTCAGTTTCACTAGGAAGTGCCTGGAGGAACCTCTTAGCTCCCTAATTAGCAACAGAAGGGGCCAGTCCTTGCCGGAGGTAGCAGTGAAACATTTGTGAGGTCTTCCGACAATAAGGGAGACAGAGAAGGGGACATTTCCAGCTGGGAAAACAGTAACTTCTCTTCAGCATACAGTGCAGAGCAGAGGACTAAAGAGATGTTAGGGGGAAGGTATATTCAGCAATGAGAATGGGCTTTCTGCGCAAGAAAGGAGCATTTGTGGAGGGGGAGGAAGAGGTTGGAGAGATTGTCCTGGGCTCTCCCAAGCTGTTCATTGCTCCTGCAATCCGACTTTTATGTAATATACCATGGAGCAGCACAGAGGCCTCATGGACTGGCTACCGGTGAGGGCAGGAGCAAGGTGTTGCTGCCGTCTGCTCTCAGATGTTTGAGCTGGCTCTTGTTAGTAAGATTGAGGAACTAACAGCTTGGAGGTGCTTAGGAGCTCAGTGTTTCCTCCAGGGACGTGATCACTGAGGCTGAGCACAGAGCCTGCCATTCAGTGCCAGAGTAGACTTTGGTACCAAACAAATCTCCCACCAACCAGCTGAATGTCCTGAGACCTCACTGGAAAGGTGAAAACTTTGCTTGTCCATTGCAAGTAGGGTGATGTGCTGGGGGCTTTCCCTTAACCCCAAGGACACAGCCACACGTGGTAAGGTCTCCAGTTTTCCCCATCTAATCCCATCTCTGGGCATGGCTTTTTTCATACAATACCAGTTGGAAAGAGTTGCATGTGCATGGACAGTCCCAGCTTGGACCTGTTGGACCACGGGGACCATTTTCCTTCAGAAGTCATGCAGGGAAATACAGCATTCAGTGTCTTTGGCCTGTAGGAGCAAAGATCCGGCATAACACATGAAATCCTTGTTAGCCTTAGGACCTTCCTTAAAAGCAAAGGAAGAACATAACGTGCAAAGACAGAGTGATGCCATGGGGCAAGCAGGGTTTCGGGAACCTGGAAGAGCACAGGAGAGATCTGAAGCTTCCAGTTGTCCTGCCCTGCAACATCACTGGCCAGCAGCTCACTGGTAGTGGCCACCGACCAGAAAAAAAGAAGAGAGCTGGTCCCTGGTATAAGTCAGGAGACCATATTCACAAAGATCCCCTGTTAATGAGCACCATTTGCTTTCTAGTAATGCTTAAGACAGTGAACCTGATCTTGTGCATGCAAAAGGAAAATTACGCAGCAATGCCTTCATGCTGTAAGATGATGGCTTGATGATCTTAAAAGGTCTTTTCCAACCTCAACAATTCCATGAATCTATGATTCTGTGAAGGGCAGTGCATTACAGTTGGGGCCATAAATCCCAGCAAGGGCCTTGCAACGGCTCCAAAGGTCAGAATAATCATTTCCAAGTTGCCACAGCATCTCAAGCTATAAAAGAGCTGCGTTCAAAGGTTTTGTGCTCCATTCTTACCCCTGTTCAATAGCCCATTTCATAATGAGAAGTCACCAGCTTTCCTCCCTGTGTTTCAGGTTTCAGTATTAATGGCATTGATGAGGCTTGGATTGTGATTACGTGAAACTGGCAACGAGAAACACATAAAGTCCAAAATAGAAAAAAGCCCAAATACACACAAAAAAAGTGTTATTACTGGTGCTGCGAGCTCCTCTTTCCCACAAGAGGGCACCCAGTGTTTGCAGAACTACTGCTTGGCCTTTGGGTGCTTTCTCCAGCAGCAGGTCACACTGTACCAGCAGTAGCGAACGGGTCTGGGAGAGCTGGCAGGTTGTGTTGTGTTTGGCTCCTCCTGCTTGTATCCAGCTGTTAAACCAGCTGAAAAAATACATTACGGTAACATTTCCATGTCTGTATTTTCTATCATTGCTGCAGGGGTGATCCTGCAGATCAGTGACAAGAGCAAGAGAAAAGCATAGGAAACAAGCTTTCTGTTAGTATGTGATTTGTGCAATGGGAACATATGAAATCCCTTTATAAAATGATGCCTGTCGCACAGGGACTGTGGGAAGTTTAGACATTTGGAAGTTTAGACAGAGGTGCAATAGTGAGATTCAGTGTATCAAATTTTATTCTCTCTCCTTTTGGGTTGGTTTGGTTTTTTTTTTTTCCCATGCCAGAGTAGCAGCTGAACCAGCAAAAGCACAGCACTGGGACAGAGGCAGAATTTTTTCTAATAGTGCTCCGAAGGGGGCTTTTTAAAAATGGGTTTGCTAAGACGTCTGTCATTAAGAATAAGGGATCCTGCCCCAATGCAGGGAGATGCTCTGAGACATTTTTGCAGGTCCTTTCCTGTGGGATTCCCCTTTCCATTTATGAGACATGCATCAAAATCTCGTGGGAGGCAGCCTTGCTGTCTCCAGCAAGCAGTTTCTGCCTGAATTTGTGCATTTTGGCCTCGAGAGGTTGTAAGAGAGGAGGGGAAAAACCCCTTGCTTTCCACTGCTGCTGCATCCCAGGACGGAATTTCCTCTGGGAACCCTTTGATCTCTGCTCACCAGCACTCACACAAAACTCCTGCACATCCCCTGCATTTCAGTAGATGGGATCCTGGCATCCCAGCTGTTCCAGATTTATCGGGGGTGAAGGTGGTGGTGAGGTGTTGCCTTTTAGCCCCAGGGTATTAGTGGCCTTGGTGTGTCACCTTGTATCTTAAGTAAAAGCCATTCTGACTTTCCCAAGCTTTTTATACAGAAAGCAGCAACTTCTGTCTTTTCTTTGTAGCTGTAACTAGCTCTGCTGGCTCTTCTCCCACATTCCTGGTATAGATGAATTCACTCACAGCTGTTTAAGCCAGTCCTTCCTCCACCAGCCTTTATGCTTTTTCCCAGTGCTAAGTAAGAAACAGAATTTCCTCGAGGTCTCTTTTGTCTACTGACGACATCACAGCCTGCAGTACCTCAACCTGGCTCTTTACAGGGTCCTCAGCTACCTTCCACATGGGTTGTAGTTCTTTCCCCTTGTTGGTAATAATTCTCTTGTCTGCTGACTATAGTCCCTCTGCAGTCAGGGATATCATCTTCCAAGAGGCCTCAAAAGAGCTGGTTTTGTTTGGGAAATAGAACCTTAAAGCTAAGTAATCCCAGACGGATGTAACCAGAAATAGCTGTGGTGTAGCAATAAACTGAACTTTGACCAAATGAAGGATTTACAAGCTTTTCTTCCTGATGACTCTTTTTTGATGGCACAGTGGCTGCATATGAAGTCACGGTATGAGACCTAACCATCACAGAGCTCACTGGTGATGGTACTTCGCTTAGAGCGTTGCATGGAGATAGGAATCATTTTCTCTCACAGTAAGATGTAGTTATTCCTGGACTGAAGCACAGCAAGGACACAATTTAGGAAAGAGAAGCCTTTACCTAGTAAGATTTTACTAACCATGAAGGAAATGAAGTCTAAAAATGAGCTAAAACAAAGCATTGATTTCTGTGGAAAATGAAAAGCAACTTTTCCTTTTTTGTTTGGGCTGCTGCAGATCACAGGTGCACATGGAATAGAGCCACACGATGCACAGGTCAGAAGGGACACATGGAGGTCAGCTCATCGCAGCTTCTGCTCAGAGCAGGTTCAGGTAGATCAGGTTGCTCAGTGCCTTGTTCCTGTCAAATTTTGATTGCCTCTAAGGATGGAGATCCCACATCCTCTCTGGGCCCCTGTCCCAGTGTCTGAATACCTCCATGGTGAACTAATTTTTCCTCACATCTAACCAGAATTTCCCTTCTTGCAATTTGCGTCCATTGCCTTTTGTTCTTGGCCCATTTTTCCTACACTCTCCACTAGGTAGATGCAGACAGCAGTAAGACCCCACCCTTTGCCTTCTCTCCTCCAGGCTGAACAAGCCCAGGTCTCTCTGTCTCTCCTGGTACACCACATGGCTCCAGCCCCCCAGCAGCCTGGTGGCCCTGACCACCGAGGGTGGGCAGCCTCACTCCAGCCCTTCCTCTGCCAGCAAGGCCAGCACTGGACATGGCACTCCAGATGTGGCCCCACAAGTGCTGAAGAGAGCGAAGGATCACCTCGCCCAGCCTGCTGGCTAACACGCTTGCTATCTAGCCCTGTACGCACCGGCCTTTGCTGCACCTTGTTGACTCAGGCTCAGCTGAGGACCTCAGGCCAGGCTCTGCAGAGCTGCTTTCTATGCATCTGGCGTCCAGCCTGTGCTGATGCACGGAGCTGTTCCCTCCCCGTGCAGGACCTGGCATTTGTCTCTTGCTGAACTTAATTTGCAAGCGCACGTTTAGGCAATAGGTGGCACTGACAGTTGATGTAGCTTGCATTGTCACCAGGAGAGTGTCGCTGCGGAAGAGAAAGCCAGCAGAGGAGACACCTGGGTTGTTTCGCTGGGAGCTGTGGCTAGGCGAGGAGGAGCGGACATGTGGCAGGAGATGCTTCCAAACGCCTGGTGAGATCTCTTTGGCACAGGGAGGAGGGACTCTAAACAGGGGTCCCCAGGGTTGGGGCAGGAGAAAGGCCCGGTGGGGTCCACCAGGCCATCGGTGGGTGGGAGCATGCAGCTGAGCTTTCCTGAGCATGGGTAGGGAGGAGGTTTTATAAGACTGAGCCTTGTTCTGTGCCACTCAGAGAGCTGTTTCTGGGACATGCTTGCTTTGTTAGCAGTGCCGAGTTTGTGCTGTTGCCGTGATAACTGGTTTCGTGCCTCTGACTCACTAAACTCCAGGATGTAAGTGCAGGGGGTTGTTATTACTTGTTGCATAAGCTACTCAGCCTCCAGGGAGGTGGAGGCTGACACTGTTTGCTCTTAGGAGCTCTTGGTCTTCTTTGTCTGGGAGTGGTTTCAGGAGATACTTCCTTAAAAATCACATAGACTGTCTCAGAGATCAATTACCCAATTGCCTTCACTACTGCTGGGGTGTCCAGTACAGGCACTGTGTTCTGCATCACAGGTAGCAGTGGGAAAGGGTACTAGGCAACAGGAAACACCCAGTGGACTTGGTTTTTCATGGAGTTTCCTGTCCTTTTTAATTTTTTTTTGTCTCAAGGCATCGTAATTATGACACCAAACAGCTCCCTCATCTAGCTGCAGAGTAACAAGACTTTCTCTGTTGCTTCTAACTTTTTGGTAGATTTTAGATTCTGCTTTTCTTGCAAGAGAATCTACCAGGCTAAAAGAGAACCAACGAGGATGTTTCCTTTTTCTTGCGGGCAGATGAGACCTAAAAGCTTGGTATCCAGTCAGGAGTAGCTGGAAGTAGCAAAGGTACAGCAGCTCACTGAACCTGAACAGGGAAGGGTCCCACAAGCTGCTCCTCATGCCAGCCCTGGGGAGGATGAGTACCACGTGGCTGGCAGCAGAGTAACCCTTGAGCTTGGAAGTCCCCTGCCAAGGCTGGGCACCTATCGCTACACAGCTGCCAAAATAAACTATTTACTTGGCTGAAGTAACACAGCCCTCTGTAGGATGAAACACCGCAAGGACACCTACCCAGTTGTTCAGTGCCTTTTATCTAAATTGTGCTGAAGGCGGGAATATTATGGTGACAAACTATCTAGCTAAAACACAGCCCAGAAACACTGTCTCTGTTGCCAGCCAGCTGAACAGCTTGTGATCTCATGGCTGCGCGGTAAATGGTGCTGGCAGGGGATGTTCCTTACACCATCCCCAAGGGATGGTACCATTCAGACAACACTATCAGACCAAGAATCTTTCCCACCCCACCCCCACCCCCATTTTCTAGGGATGGCACCTTGTCCTGGATCAGGTAAGTGAAATAGCTGCTCTGTGCTGAGGAGTTCACTTTTTATTAGCACCTGGGCTGGGGCACAGCATAGTCCCTTCCATACCCTGTATGACAAAAAATCTTCATTCACAGTCTTCTTTGAGCCCCCTGCAATAGCCCCAGACAGCTCTGCTAATCCCCAAGGGAAGCTGGAGAGCTTGAGGCACAGGTCAGGGGGACGGGAAGGGACACTACATTTAGGACTGATTGCTGAAGGGTTTGAACGGTTTTAAAACATTGCTGTCTGTCTGTTAAATCCAGCTCTGGCGCCTTAGCTCCTACACCTCAAGAAAGTCTGAAACTTTGCTGTCTAGGTAAGAAAAAGAGGCACCAGACAGACAAGTTGAGACCTTTACCTATGGACAGCTATGGTGGAGGGCTAGCGTTGCCCTAAAAGATGACTGAATCTGTAGGGGAGCTATGTATGTAGCACAGTCAAGGGGCATGTCTAGCACATCCAGCTGTCTCCAGCAGCTGAAAACTCTTGTCTCTGCTCCTCAGCCACTCTGTGCAGTTTTTATTCCTGAAGCTGTCCAGGTGCTACTATCCCATTCACTTCAGTACCTGCCTTAAAACAGATAGATCCAGATCCTACTGATCCTTGTCTCCCAGGGCACACCTGGTTCATAAGGAGAGGGACAGAGAAGCCTTGTGATTAACAAGTCCTGATCAGCAAAGGCTTAAGGTCCCTAAGAAACACTGGTAGATGTAACCCTGCCACAAATCCTGCCTGCGATCTTCAAAAATAACAGAAACACCCAGCCCCTGCTGACTGCATGGGGTTTGTTACTCACGTCCAACCAATGTGACTACAAGCCTCAGCATAGTCCCTTTACCCTTGACACTTCTGTTGGGCGCAAACAATTTTATGCCTCCCCAGGTCATTCGAATGTTCTCAGAGGAATGCAGTCCTGGTCCCTGTGGCCGCTCTGGGCGTTGGAGGGATGCTGGTTTACTGGCTGAGGTCTAGACACAAGATCAAGACTATTGAAATGGGCAATGGACGGTGGGGCTCAGATGAAAGACCTCTAAAAGGGAAAGAAGATGAAAGTATCTGTCCCTTCAAGACTGAAACATCTGACAAAGAAATTGAGGTGCCCGTGCCTGGGAGGTAAGGAGGGGCAGAAAGCTGCGAGGTGGAGCCAGTTCATCACCCACCTTACTGCTTTGAGGTGATGCCTTGGGGGCAATAGCCAGCGCAGGTCCGTTAGATGATGCTCTGGCTCACTGCCCTTTATGAATGGGATTTGAGCTCAGATTCACTGCAATGTCTTTACGCTTTCTGAGACCACAGACTCTCAATGCAACCTGGGGCTGCTCCTGCAGAAAGGCCATGCTTTGAGCAGCAGAATTTGACAGCAGGTCTGCAGTGGTGGAATGGGGTGGGAGGGCACCGGGATAGCAAAGGCACCAGTAGGGCAGGACTGAGGGGCTTCCGCAGAGGACAGGGTTGGAAGGGTGAAGAAGGATGGGGTCCTTCCTTCTGTCCCTACAAGCCTGTCACTAATTATCTGGCCAACTAGCAGTCGGTAGCACAGGCTGAGCTGCTTATTCTTCTCTCAGCTGGCAGTGCTGGCAAGTTCCTAGTGCCCAAAACCCTAAAGCGAGTTAGCAGTAAGGCAAGCGTAGAACCCACTACTCCTGGGTGCCCTAGGGGAACTGCTAACCTGTAGAGAAATATATTCTCCATATAAATGATTCAGGAAGTTATACAGAGTATGGCACTGCTTCAGGAGGGCTTGTGGTGTCCCAGAGAGAGACACAGAAGCCGGTGGAGCCAGGAGAGCCTGTTCATGCCTGCCTTAGCATAGGGCACATGCAGGCATCTGGCCAGCCTTGCAAGAGCTCCTGTCCGCAGGACCTGCATCGCCGCCTGGAGCAGGCCCGCTACACACCGCAGCTGGAAGGGGCTGCCTTCCGCTACGGCTTCACCTCCAACTACCTGCAGAAGGTGGTGGCCTACTGGAGGAACCCGTTTGACCGACGCAAGCAAGTGGAAATCCTGAACAAATATCCCCATTTCCGAACCACCATTGAAGGTGAGGGGGTCTCTGTGGCTTGAGCAGGTCTCACTCTGAAATGCACAGAGAGAATGGGGGGCTTTAAGAGGTTACTCTATTAAGACAACAGTGTGCATAACAGCTTAATGAAGGATCAGTAGTGGAGGCTATGTTATTAGTAACCCTCTATAGATTAAGATCATTGCACAGTGGTGATAAGATTAGATCTGCTTGAAGATGGGCTTCATCTGGCTCTGAACCTGCACTAAATAACAACGAGGTTTTCTTCTGCTATTGCCTTGAAGCCACCTTTGAAAACTGTAAAATTTACCCAGGCCCTGAGGTTGGAATATCCACCACCACCACCCAGTTTAGCCAGGTGAGGTTAGCCAGACTTTAGATAAGTGATCTGCAGGTTAAACTTATATCCTGCGCTTACTTTTTCCATGTTTCTCTTTTTATCACCCACACATTTTGTAATTTAGTCATGTTTTTGCACGTGTCTTAGTTGCATTATGCTATTCATTGAAGTGCAGCTGTACTTATATACTGTAAGACCAATTTCTCAGGAGGTGGATGCTCAGTCTCCTGTGACCCCAGTAACTGGGACTGGGATCAATACCTCTGTCTGTAAGTAAAAGATGAGACACAGGTAAAATACCAGGCATGTCCTTTCAGCTAGGCATCTTCTTGCCATGGGTTGATTGTGTACCTTCTGCTGTGAATGCTAATCACAGTTTTGCCACCCTCCTTCTTCAGAGTTTGGAACAGAAACTGTGATGGAACTAAGGCTTTAATTTATCTGTCTGGATGTGTGGCAGGGATTGATATCCATTTTATCCACGTGAAGCCCTCCTATGTCCCTCACAGTTGAGCTGTTCAACCTCTGCTGATGGTCCACGGCTGGCCTGGCTCCTTCTACGAGTTCTACAAGACCATCGCTCTACTCACAGAGCCAGCTGAGCATGGCCTGAATGAGGGTGACATGGTGTTTGAGGTCATCTGCCCATCCATCCCAGGATATGGCTTCTCTGAGGCACCACACCAGAAAGGTGAGCGATGAAAAGGCGCTGTTGGAATTGCCAGGTTCTTGGAGCCTCAGTCATCCCTGGCCCTCACCAGGGAATGCAGTTTGTGAATGCAGATGCTTGGCTCTGCACTAACACCCATGTGGCTGAGGCTCTGGGGCTGGCTGTGGAGATCTGGAAAGTAATGGTAGCTGGAAACCAGGTCTGCTTTCCACTTTATCCACTTTATCCACTTTCCACTGAATTTCCATCTTGTGTTCACTGTATTGCCAAGGAGCAAGGCAGAGCAGCATAGCACACTGTGCCTTTACACAGCAGCATAAACATGTGCCTCTGTCAGACCATGATCTTTGGCCAGGGGATGATACACCAAGACAAACAGGTTTCCTCTGTTTCTCTTTACCTACAGGCTTTGACAGCAAAGCAACTGCTCGGAAATGTCATAAGCTGATGAATAGATTGGGCTCCAAAGAATACTACCTACAGGGAGAAGACTGGGGATCTCTTATTACCACAAACATGGCCCAGATGCTGCCACAGTGAGTAGCAAAGGGAATCAGTGCAGAGAAGGTTTCTCCAGTTCTTACCCTACCTTCTGGCTCCACGGTCCGGGTCCTGCCTTCTGTTTGCCCTGCCTCTCATCGCCTTCTGCTTTGTTTTCTCCAGGGGTATCCCCACCCCTGTGCATTCAGTCATATTCACGTGCTTTGCATTGACAGTGGTATTTGCATTCTCACGCTTTCTAAATTTCATAGAATCATAGAAGCATTTAGGTTGGAAAAGACCTTGAAGATCATTGAGTCCAACCATAAACCTAACACTGCCAAGTCCACTGCTAAACCAGGTCCCTAAGTGCCACATCTACACACCTTTTAAATACCTCTACCACTTCCCTGGGCAGCCTGTTCCAATGCTTGACAAACCTTTTAGTGAAGAAATTTTTCCTGATATCCCATCTGAACCTCCCCTGGCACGACTTGAGGCCATTTCCTCTCATCCTCTCACTTGTTACCTGGGAAAAAGTGACCAACACCCACCTTGTTACAACCTCCTTTCCTGTAGTTTTAGAGAGCAAGAAGGTCTCCCCCAAGCCCCCTTTCCTCCAGACTAAACAAGCCCAGTTGCCTCAGCTGTTTCTCATAGGACTTGTTCTCTAGACCCTTCACCAGCTCTGTTGCTCTTCTTTGGACACATCTTTCTTGTAGTGAGAGGCCCAAAACCGAACACAGTATTCGAGGTGCAGCCACACCAGTGCTGGGTACAGCATCACTGCCCTTGTCCTGCTGGCCACGCAATTTCTGACACAAGCCAGGATGCTGTTGGCCTCCCTTATCTAGGGAAGAGTTGTACAGAGAAAAATGGAGTGCTGTTTGGCTTCTCTTTCACTAGGCATGGAAGTAAGCTCTGCTGCATTTTGATTTGAGACCTCAAGGATCATCATTCTAAATCAGGAAGGAGATAAATTTAAAATTGGCAGGGAGAAAAGGAAGGAGCTCAGCCTTTCAGCAGCTGATCAGTACCACGAAGTATAGGACTTTCCTGGATGGAGATGGCACCAGCTGTACCATTTTTAACTCTCCCAAATTTTTTTGGAAATCACGATAAATGTGAAGGGCTTATGTATTTGGCTTAGTGAAATGCTTCTATTACAGCTCCCATCAGACTTATTTTCTAGAAAATTTGGAAACAGAAAATGGCTTGATTTAACCTTCTATTCATTAACCTGATTTCAGATCTGTGAATCTTATCTTCGCTGGCAGAGAAGGTTTGAGAAGGATGATTTCCGTGATGCTTGGGGCTTATATACCATGGCTCATAGGCTTTACTAGGGAAGATGTTCGACGTATGTATCCTTTCATCCAGAAGAATATACATGAACTATTGCGAGAGTCTGGATACACATCCAAGCCACCAAACCAGACACTGCAGGTTATGAACCTTCTCTATATCACTATGAACTTTGTATACTGACTGCTTAAGGCGTATAAACACATAGTTGAACAAAAGCCAACCATGTTTGAGAAGCAATGAATTCTGGTGACTGAATGCAAGACATGGGGACAAGAGCTGTGTAAAAGGAAGTGAAAAGGAACCGCTTAAAAAAAGACGGAGACTACAAATATCACTTTTCAAGGTCTGTTAAATGGCATACCACTTCTCTATGGCAAAGAACCCCTTTGCAAAAAGCCTCTTAAAGTAAAGCACGGGACCCTGACATTGAAGCTTCTAGAAATAAATGTGGGTGAAAACAAGAAAAATACCATAAGCAAGTGCAATGTGAAACTTGCAGAAAGGTAGACACAGCCATAATACCTGAAGCCAGAAGCATGATGTAGTGGGACCAGTAGATAAGGAGTCTGAAGAAAGGTATGGCCATCTCAGAAAAGTTACATGATTTATTTGTATAATATTATCAAAGATTATGGGGTATTCCTTTATTGAAATAAACCCTCATCAGGAAAGACAGCAGAGCTGTCTCAGACTGGCATCAGGTACGGAGACCATAGAAGGAATAGCACCCCATCCTGGCATTTAACTGGAAAAGAGGAAACTCAAAGTGAAACGTCAGCTAATGCCTAGTCTGTTGCTTGAACTGATTGCAATATCAGAGAAATAAAAGGAGACAAACCAGATACCAGGTTGGGGTTTTTTGGGTTTTCTTTTCAAAAGCCAAACAATGAAGACAGCCCCCAGAAAAACAAAGACCAGTATGTCTAGTGTCTGATCAGAAAACTAGCAGAAATGTTTTTAAAAGGAGAATTCATTTACAGGTGATAATATCACAGGGAAATCATGCTTCAAATATCAGAGCTCTGGCAGGATCAAGAAGCTGTGGATCTAGTAATGGAACATATTTAATTTCCAAGAAAAGTTTTGTTGAGGTTCCTTCCCCCAGTGTTCTTAAAGACATTAAACTGCCTTAAGAAAAAGATTAAGTTCATGGGTTAATAACTAGTTAACATGAGAATTCATGAATATAAATAAGTAAGCAAGTTCCAGGGGAGAGACAGTATCACAAAAATCTGTGCTGGCACCCGTACCTTTCAATATGATCTTAATTTCTCTACAGATAAAAGTGAATGGTTAAGTGAAAATCTGACACCTATCCAGGGTTTGGTTTAATCTAAAGATAAATGGTTTTGTAACTCTCTGCAGTTAAGTGACTGGTTGATTAAACTGGCCAATAAAAACTGATGTCAACAAAGTCCAAAGCAATTTAAGCAGAGGAAGAAAATCACAATGGGCTCTAGTTTGGTTGCTGCTATGTGAGAGAATCCAAGAGTCAAGGACAGTGCTTTGAAACGTCAGCCAGCTCAGACTTTAAGAGAATCTTACAAACTCTTAAAGAAAGCAAAAAGAGAGTAAGACAAAACACTAAATCCATGATATTTAGAATCTGTTCCACCCCTGTTTCATTAATATATTTTATAATCAAAAGAATACAAGAAGGGGAGAAAAAGAACCCTAAAGTGACCAAGCAGCTTCCCTACAAGCACTGTACATAGTCTAGGACTCTTTAACCTAGAAAAAAAGAAGAGCAGGGATTTTGTAGCACACTGTGAAAGGCAGAAAATAAATAGGGGGAAAAAATACATATTCCCTGCTTAGTCTCAAAAAATATCTATATTATCAGTTTAGTTCTCATTAGGCAGGTTTAAAGCAAAGCTACAGTATTTTCACTCACCAGAAGCTGTGGTACCTAAGATGTGTACAGGTTGAATCATTAGTAAGCTGCAAACAAGACTGGTATTTCTGAGCATCCAGTCCATGAAAGTTGAATACAGTGATTCGGAGACAGCTTTCAGCTCAGAAAATGCTCACCTCCAGACGGGTCATATGTTAGCTGGCACATTTTAGCCTGCCCTACCTTTGCTGGTCAAAGCATTTACATGACTTTGATGTGTAGCAAATCACTTTAGGCCTGACAGCACAGGGAAACTGTTGTGCCAATGCACAAACTTACTTTGCATTAACTATGTCCACTATTAAATTGAAATCACATTGTGCATCATCTTCTACGCAGTCATTCAGTGCTAAAGTCACACTAAAATACACTTGAGAGTAGGCAATTCTAAGGATACTGTAAAACTACAGCCTGGAGTGTGGTACAGGAATTTTCCCAAGGCAAGCTCTACCACTGCTGAAGTAATCCCCACCCGTTTTACAGGTTAAAACACAGATATAATATGCTGTGTTTATAATGTTTGTTAGCATTCCCCAAAGGCAGGAGCAGATAGCAGATACACAACACTCCACTGTTGTTTAAATTACATAGAAAGTGAACAGCACTCAGGGTCCCAGTTAGCCATCCTAAGCAGGACAGTGCTCCCAAACAGTTTATCTGAAATTTCTTTTCAGAGTGTAATCCCTTTACATCTGAATTTGCTCTTTCTGCCACACATTACCAAGAAGCCCAGAGGATTTTCTTAACTCCTATTTTCTTTTGTATAGGAATTGCTCAACTTTATAGTGCTGTCAGTTATAGCCAAAATTCCATTGGGGTGAACTTTTCAAGAATAAAGTACTACCAGGGCTGGTAAAACGCACTCTTTACTGAATTCTCATAGAAAACTCTGAAGAATTGATGTAAGTCCAGTTTAACTCCCACTGAAGTATTTGCAATGCCAGGCAACTGCAATGGTTCTCTTCTTCTCTTGAATTAGGTTGTGGACTGAATGACTCCCCTGGGGGGCTTGCTGCATATATATTGGAAAAATTCTCTACCTGGAGAGATAAATCATTTCTGCATAAAGATGATGGAGGCTTGGAAAGGTAAGAAAACAGGTGCTCTTCCATGAGAGGACTCATTAAAAGAATGAGCAATGGTAACTAATGAGGAGATAGGTAAAAGACTGGCCAAAGCTGAATTTTGAGCATGAAAGGTTACACATGACAAGTAGTAGTGTAAACTTACAGCAGACCGCCTGCAAACTACTGCTTCAGCACCGGGCAGTTTTGCTCTGGGCACATGGGTGCCAATTAATTTGCTGCTTGAAAACAAGTGGAGAACAAGAACAACTGTTCTTCAGGGCATGAGCCCAATATAGCGTATTGAGAAACAGCTTCCAATGAAACGTCTTCATCTTTTTCTATCAATAACAAATACACTCTTGATGAGCTTTTGGCCAATGTGATGATTTATTGCGTGACATCCTCCATTGTGTCCTCAATGCGATTCTACAAGGAGAACATCTCCAAGGACCCTGGTCTAACAGGTGATGCCAGGTAATGAAGTGGTAGGTGTAAGAAAGATTTGCAAATGAGATTGAACCACGTTTGCCTGTATAAACATTTAGATTACTTTAAAACAGCAAACTTAAGTTGTTAAAAAAAATAATCTAAGTTCTTATTTTCTTTTGATAAAAATAGTTGAGTCATTTTTCTTTTGAACCTGTAATTCACACAAAGTAACTTGTAGCCAAGACAATGCAGCGGACATATCAAACTATATTCAGTCTTGTGTTCAAACTACAGGTCTATATACTTAGTCACCAAACAAATGTGATCTCTGGCTCAGTTCAGTTAAAACAAAACAGAAAATCAGGAGCATTTCCAAGAGAGACGTTTAAACTGAATTAGGAAGCATACGGCTTAGTGGTGGATAAAACTAACGACTACAAGTGTTAAGCACAAACTTGGGGAAGCAATTTGGAGAGCAGTACCTTCTAACAAACCAAGCACCTTCTAACAGCCACTGACTTTAAGATGACTATAAGAGAGGCTGACCAGAAAATGCTGCAGAACGGAATTCCATGTGATTGATCACACAAACAAATAGAAGAGTCTTTTCCTTTGTAGACCGAGCCAGCTTACCTTTCCTCAACTCATTCGTTACGCTGGTACTATAAATTCTAAAGTAAACTTGAGCAGGCTCATTTCTGACTGTCACAAAGAGGTGATGCGTCTTGCCATTTATCGCAAAACTGTAAAACAAGGTAAGTTTAAAAATAGGAAACGTTTCAAGATTGAACCGTGTGCGAAGTTGGCTCTACTTTACGTTTTTGGGTATAATATTCTCATACTCAAGGAGACTCAAATACAAGCAAAGCTTTTCAGCAGAGTACAAACCACAAAATGTGTCGCTGCGGTGAAGCTCTGCCAGCTGACTGTGGCAATTACTAGAGTCAGGAGGTTTTTATAGAATTTCCCCAGGACTTTTTTCAAAAAGGCACTTAGTTAATGTCCTCTAGGTTTGCAGTGTATGTTCCCACAGGGACTGCAGCTTTTTCCTCAGGAGCTAGTACATACACCACGGGTCTGGGCAAAGGAGGTCTTCAAGAACATCATCACTTACTCTTACATGCCACGTGGAGGGCATTTTGCTGCCTTTGAGGAACCAAAGCTTCTGGCACAAGACATCATGCACTTTGTCAGAAAGGTGGAACAGCTGTGAACATGCACTTTAGATACATATATAGAACAGAAGCAAGTTGTTCTGCCACCAGCAGAACCTTTACTTTGAGGGATCAAATAAATCCAATGTAATCACATAGAGAAAACAACATTTCATTTTGATAATCATTACAGTACTAAAATTGTTAATGAAGCTCTAAAGCTTTTCTAAAGAATAAAAGAAAAAACCCCAAAATAAGCAACTTGTCTTCTTTCACTCCCGGCACCGTATCATTGCTGCACTCATAGTTCAAGTGTAACAGAATACATGAACGGTTTACTGCAGAAACACTGCACTCATCTGGGGAAGAGAGTAGAAAGAAACCAGCCCCTTGATCCTTAGAACGAAGGCTTCTGTTTAAAAGCTTCTTTAAACACTCGAGTGCTAGCGTCTGAAATATGCATCACAAGCAGCTTTGGTGGAAGTGTAAAGGGTTTTGATCTCCTGAGCACAAACACTCCTACGTTCAAGTTATGTTTCATTCAAGAGACCAGGAATTACATATTCAAGTGGGCAGCTGCACACAAGGCAGCTTTCTTCATTCTAACAGGTTTTCCCCCTACGGCTAGCTTTAGCAGCTACTACACTATGTAAACAGATGTTTAATGGATAACAAGGCAGAGACAGCGTTCCTAGTGTGCTCCAAGCTCAAAAATACCAACTTAATTTCCTCTTCGTTCTTTATCATTCCATTCCAAATGGTAAAGTTAAAATATGCACCAAGCGTAGCAGGTTACTTCAACCTTTACCCTCATTTCAAACGATTCTTATCACACCATCGTGCAATTTTTGCTAGCAAGAAGCTGCAAGCAACCTTGCTACCAGTAGGCTCGAGTTTCTCTTCAAATGGGATAGAGCTGTTTGGAGCTGTTAAGCTCACTACATTACAGACACTTCTAAGTAGCTGACTGAAGGTTAAGTCCAGCAGACACCTAGTTTTGACACACTGTTCAAAGCTCTCAAGTGTTTCTCACCCTCCCTCCTTCTCCCATTCTGCACTAGACACCAGGCCAGAAGAAAGGGCTCAAGTTCTGCTCCCAAGTAATACCTTCTGACTTTGAACAGGAGTTTGACAAGTAAAGATAGTGCTGAACTTGATCACACTCGCCTCACCGCCTCTTCACATTTCATAAACATTGAAGAGTCTAAGACTTAGAAGTAAAAGCAAGCAAGAAACTAACTTTTATTGTTGCTGTCTTAAGTGAGAACAAGCTAGCATATTGGGGCAGGAGTCCTATGCAGGAGCGGGCTGGAAACTAATGGGAGAAACAGCTAGGTATTGTGAAGGAGAATAGGAAAGATAAACATGGTTATCTAGTGTTTAATAGGTGTCTGCATGCTTGTAGAGATATATAGCTGTGCAACGGCATGAATGATTCCTGCCCTGAGCCTGGTGGCGCATACAGCTGCGGTTTGTGTCCGGGCTCAGAGATGTAAATAGGGGCTTCTCTGTTTTGGTGGAAGTGTTTCTCTTTGCATAAAAAAAGAGGGAACGAAGGGAATGACCCCAGAGGTATGTTCAGAGAAGGCACACTATGTTTCGAACTTTTTGACTGAACCAGTTCTTTTTTGGTGTGCCCTTCCACCTATGTATAATGTTAATCCAAAAGAAGATGATACTGTTTACACTTTGAATGTCGATCATTGTCTTTCTGTAGATGCTATATGTAGTAGGAGGCTATGATGGGAACGTGTCGCAGCGGTTCTTCTCTTATCCGGAGTAACAGCAGGGAAAGCATTAAAGAGTTAAATCACCTTGTTTGGTAGGCAGTTAAGCATGTGAGTCAAAATTGCCACTGCTTTTTGTTGTTGGTTCAAGGACATGGCTGTGAGGATTTGGATGGTATGTGCTGCGAGGATTTTAGGCGCCCCATTGCAGCAACATGGTATCAAAATCTGAGAAAATTTCAGTCTTTTTTGGCATCCATTCACTCAACTAGCAGTATTGTTTGTTTGCTATTACCTTGGTTGCTGTCATGTTTGCAAGGGCCCTGCAGAACATGGCAAACCTGGTCCTAGCTGTTCAAAAACAAAAAGGGGCAATTGTCAAATTGTACGGAACAGAGACAGCGGGTTATTTTGACACTGATAATATGTCTCAGTTGGTTTTTTATTTGTTCTATTACTTATACCTTGTTTTTACTCGTTCGGTTTCAAAGGTTCTTTTTGTGCAACAGGAAGGGGGAGATCCAGGAGCGGGCTGGAAACTAGGACCATGCGTGGCAATCCATTTGCTGAGGGGAATGTGCTCGAGCTTGTCTGGACAAGGATTAACATGATGAGGCATGTTTGCAGAGCACAGGGGAGTGGGAGACGGATGGCGCCAAGGAAAGGTAACCCCTTGCTGTTAATTGATGGCAGCTAACCACCAATCGGGGATTGCCTAGTATGCAAGGCTTAGCTTCAAGAACCAATCTGTTTCAAACGCGCAGCTTCTGAAAGTGTATAAAACCTCGTGCTTCTGTACAATAAATTGACATTTGCTTGCATCAAGCTGCGTCCCGTCTCTTCATTCGCCGCAGTCCTAACTTCCTCTGAAGAGGGTTAGAGCAGAAACCGCTTGCTTTTAGTTCTAACTGTATATCTAACTGACCGTCAAGGCTGTTGGGCTAAAGGTTAGTAAAAAAATAGGAAGACGTGCTTCCCCACTTCCACAGGGCCAATCAATCTCTTTTTGTCACCAGTACAAGACCTCCCAATTACTCAGAAGTCCCACTCTTTGTTTGGATTATTAAGTAACTGAAATTGAGTTATAGAGAAGTCTAATTTTATCAAATAGATAGGCAAACACTCGAGTACTCACTCAAGCCTGATCAGACTACAAAGGTCTCCTTTTACGGGTAAGAATGGCTATAGCCTTTTTAGTAAAGGCCAAGTGTATTAATAGTCATGTACATTACCCAGAGAGAGTCCCAAGCAATCAGCTAATTTAGTAATGGCCGCATTAAAACTCGGGAGGGAAAAGGTTTATCCAGTATTTGCCAGTTCAGCAAGTACACAGCAGGAAAGTTTTACTCCCAATGCGCCAATTAGTCTCCTGTACCATAACTCAGGTCCCCAAAGAATCACTGTATCTTTGTGCAGCTGTGCCTTAAAGGGTAATTGCTTTCAACAGCCATTCAGGAGATGAAAACAGATGGACACGGTTGAACTACAGGAAGGTAGTAGACACCCTGAATAAAGGATCCAGACAGACAAGAATACACAGTTGTATTTGATAAAGTTATCACTTAAAGCGGCACCAAAGGTTATTCGATATTCCATTGAAGTTCTACAGAGTGTGGGTCATTCGTGAAAGCCTTTGAGCGCCGCTGGTGCTTGAAACCAGACATAGTCCTCCCAAGTAGAGGTCACATGCTGAGGAGCCGAGGCACTTCTGTTGATGTCTCCATCGCAGGACAAGTTAACAGCTAGTTTCCTCCCTCGAGTTGGCACTTTATAGTTGAGCTTGGGCCGGAACCAATCAACACCACAATCACGGTGTCCTTGGAGCATAACAACAGTGCCCATGACAGGGAGAGCCTTCAGCTCACTGAAGACATCCGCAACAAAGAGTGAGTGAAAGAGCTTGCTTGAATTTGCTCAGCTTGCTTGAATTTGCGCGCCCTTGGTGGAGCAGGAGACTCCCCGGCCGCCCAGCGCTGTTTTGCTTACTTGTCGCTTGCTTTAATAAATCACATTTTCTAACTGGCCAGTCTCTGGCATTTCATTGGACAGGTAAACTCTAACAATACCTCTGTCACGACCGATTTCCCTCCAACAACGAACAACGGTAATGCTGGGGAGAGGCAATACAGTTCACCGACTTACACCCAAGCTGGTATTTCTCCTGCAGATGCCTGCTCTGTTTCAATCATGATTTCATGCCATCATACCTCAAAAGCATTATTCTCCGGAAGCCAAATCACGACCAAACACACGCAAAAACTACGCTGGCCTTAACGCCGAGCGGCTCTGCCTGCCGGTAGGCAAGCTGTAGCGCTCAGGGCTGTGCCCCCCCGACCCCAGACAGCGCGGTGCCCCCCGAAAGCCGGGCTGCAGGCAGGAGCCTCCCCGGGGCCAGCAGCCACCGGCAGGCGGGAAGGAGCCTCCCTGCCTGCAGAGAGGGGCTGAGGCTCGCCCGCTCAGCGCTTCGGGGGGCAGCCAGGGCAGGGGGAGCTGAGCCCCACCGGCCTGTGAATACGGAGCCTCTGGCAGGGGCCTGCGAGCTGCTGGAAGAAAACGGGCTGCTGAAGGGGTAAGGCTCAAGGACACCGGGGTACAATCACTGTGGTGGGGGAGATCCCGACCTCCTACTCAAATGGCCCCCCGAAGAGAGTGAACCCCCCCGCCCGGGGAGCATGGGGAGGAAATTTAAAATGAACTCTACCTTTAAACTGCAGCGAGAAGGCAACTAACCCATAATTATCTCGTAGGTGTAGGCTTTGGGCAGAACTAACCAACTTCACTGTGTAAATAAGTATCGTGAGTAAAACTACGTGTGCAAGTTAGGAGGAGCGACCCCCCTTGCACCCGGCACCGCAATAAACACCCCGCTTTATAACTTACCCCGAGTTACAGAGTTTAATTCCGCACGTCAGACGGAATAAGCAGCCTTTTCACTAAGCAATTAGTTCTTCACCTACCATTTCCCCAGCTGTTCCCTCGCCTGAATACGCTCAAGTATCGACCTGCAGTAAATATCCAGTTTTCAGGCAGATACAGTTGACCAGAAAAGCTGGTCATTCAGCCTGTGCTGTGCACAGGGGAGGTGTCACAGCTCTCCTGCATCCACATCTAAGTCTTATCTTCTAAGCAAAATTGTGGTGTCCATGTTACATGATGGGAGTGATGGCGCATATCAAATTGCATGGTAGGAAGCTGCCTGCATTTTTCTGTTTGTCACCTGAGTGAACATTGGTGAAGTGACAGAAGAAGTCTGGTAAGCGTACCTTCATGGAAGGAGAGTAGGAGGAACAACCGTTTGCTACAGCACGTGCTGGAGCTGCCTGGCTGGAGAGCTGCTTTGCTGGGAATAGCCAGAGGGTCTTGGCAGAAAGTGAGCTGAGAATGAGCCAGCAGGGTGCCCTGCCGGCTGAGAAGGTTAACGGTGTCCTGGGCTGTATGAAGAGCAGCATAGCCAGGGGACTGAGGAAGGGGATTGTACGCTGCTACCTGGCAGTCCCTGGGTTGTGTCCAGCTCCCTGGGTATAATTTTGAGGCCCCAGTGCAAGAGAGAGTGGTCTTTCATCCGTGAGCAAGTTCAGTGGAGGGCCATCAAACTTTGCCAGGAGCAGGACTACTTGCCTTTTGGGGAGAGACTGGGGGAACTAGATAGAAGAGACCCCTCTAGCAGCTCCAGGTTCCCAATATCTTATTCCCCAGGTTCGTCCTAATAGCCATCCGTGGTCATTAGGCTGCAGGATTTCTAGTACATAACAAGCTTACAGTTGCCAAGATGGGGGTCCTCTACGTGTCTATCCCAGCTAGGAGCTGGCGGATTGCATCCTCCGGGTCCCCATGTTATAGTTAAGAATCTATTTTTAATGGCTACGTCCCAGTTTGAAGCTATGGTTTCACATCCCCAGTATGCACAGTAATAGTGATTAGGGAAATTGCAATAGCTTTTCCCTGGATTCGAACTGGGGCAGAGATAAAAAGGTTTTATTGTTCTTTCTCATCGACCGGGTGGGTCTAGTTCATAAAAGACTAAATCTTCCAATTTAACTTGGAATTTTGGGGATCCGGCTGTCACGTTGTACCGAACTTCTATTGAATCTTCCCATCAACCTAAGGTCCAATTGAAGAGTAATGCTCATTTTTTTTGTTTTTTTTTAAAGTCATGGTAATCAATACCATTAATAGGATACTAGCTTTCATTTCCCCACTGTTCAGTACATCTCTGCCTTCCTCGTCTACTCTTTTGCAGAGAGCAACAGGACATCAATATCTTCTCGGCAGCAGCAGGTAGTCTTGAGGGGAATTTTGCTGTTATCCTGTCAATAATTTCCAAGGTCTAAAGAGTTAGTTATCTCTTAAATATATTTCCACCTGTTTGGTTGTTGTGTCCGTTTCCAGGCGAATCTTATAGTACACTTCTTAAAACTCTGTACCAGTCTGTTTCATGTACTTCCCAAAGTTCAGGTACTGACAGTTCCCATCCACAAAATAATTTACGAATTTCCACTTGATCCTCTGGTCCCCTGGTACGTATCGAATCATTGTGACATTTCATACAGTAAGGTTGTCTCTTAAATGAAACACAGGACCAATCTCTATTACAATTTAGACATCGGCAAACAACCCAACATAAATGTCTGGAAGTGGGGTGTTTTAAGCAGGGTATTCCCCGGACATCTCCTATTCTGGGTGATTTGGGTATCTCTGTCTCTGTGTTGTTTTGCGGTCAGCCAGCAATGGTGAGACAGATAGCGATGTCCCAATAACGTCCTTCACACCGTCCCGTGGCTCAACATTGCTGCTCCGTGGGTGGCATAGATAGAGAGAGAGAAAAGATTCTGCCAACTATACAAAGGAGGTTAACAATCTTTATCTAAGCATTAAACCCATTTACCATTATCAATAAACAATAACAGGCAATAACTACAAATGACTAACAAGAACTATAAATCCCTAACAAACGTTAGCTAACAACTCAAAACTCAAACATGTCATAAGCTAATTTCAAAACATTATCATAACAGGATGACATAACAAAGCACAATAAAACATTTCTTAGCATATATAAGGTTTGTTTGTGGGGGTTAAGAATCAAGAGCCAAGAGGTGGGCATTTAAAGGGGTAAATTTTCATGCCCCTTTAAGGTTAGGCTGCGCGTGCATTTTCATTGTGCAGTTTTGGTCAGGGCGTTAGCCTGAATCTTGACCAGGAGGGTCACGGACCAATTCGTTTGTCTCGCCACAAACAATCCTTATCATTTTGGAAAAGATGGGAGCAGGAGACGACACAGTCTGTACGGTTTTGCTGTTCAGCCTTTGTCCCATCGTGACTACAGTACCCATCAGTATGTGCTTTTGTGAGTGTTTTTGGTCACGCCGGTACAGAAGAGTGCGATCTCTTCCTCGCAATCCGCCCCGAGAAGTGGAACCCGTGGGATACCAAAGCAGAGTGCGAGAGACTGTTATATAAACAAAAGAAAACTGTTGACCTCCAGCAGTTACCATGTGACTTGTTATTTGTTTCTGTTCATTTTCGTTACCTCGTGAAGAAAAATACCAAGGACCAGAGACAGACTATCGTGGAGGGAACAAATGGAGTTACCACCCCGACATTATTCAGGACCGTGCTGGACTCACGAGTGAAGAAGCCTGTTTTCCACCTCACATGAGACTTTGCTGGACTGTTATTCTGTTATTCAACTTCTAGTTCATGTTTGTTAAGAAATTGTTATTTGTTGTTTACTGGTTGTCAAATGATTCATTGAATTTACTTTACATCTAACACACGGTTTTCAAAATAAATCAAAAGGGTTGGGTAATACATATAATAATAACCTACAAAAACAAAACCTAAAAACAACACTTATAACTATACATTCCACTTAAGTAATAAATGAACTATAAATACTATAGTTTCTTTAAGCATTTTTTATATATATATATATATATATACATATATGCGTCACTACCATGGCTAGACTACAGGGATTTCGCATGCGCGGTCTTTCCAGATTGTTCCAGTACATTCTGTGGGGTTTAAAATTGCGCATGCGCATGTTCAAAGGCATACACGATAAAAGATGGCTGCTGAGTGTCCAGATGAAGTCTTGGACCCATTTCCCGAGCTTACCACTCCGGTAAGTTTGTTAATGGTAACATTTATGGCACTATGGCCAAATGACAGGTCCTTGCTTTCAATGCAATGTTTTCTCACCATCAGACCGCCATGTCACCTGCCAGGGAGGAAGGGTCTGGAGTGCGCATTTCCCCCTCTGAACATCCCGTAAGGTGAGTGTTTCTTAAACGTCTAACCTGTATGGTTCATTATAAAGGGGAATCAAACCCCCCCCTTTTTTTTTTTTCCTCGTTGTTTAGGCAGAGGATGCGTTTTTCTGCTGTCACACGTCAAGAACTTATGGCGGAGGTGGAAAAGTATAAAAAATGTTACCACATCCCCGTCTGTGCGTTCCTGATGGTTGTTTTCTCTGCTATTCTACTTGTATTCTTCATCAGCCTACATTGTTGTATGAATTGTTAATAGTTAATTATTCCCAGATTCCTGTTTGCTGTTAAATTGTTATTGTGTTAACTATATAATCTGTATTGTCGACTGTACATTTCGGCGTACTACTCGAATTTGTTTAATGCCATTGGGTGAAATCATAATAGCAAATTGCATGTTAGTTACAACGTGTTGAATTAATCTTATAAAACATGGAACAGCACATGGCAAAAACAATAAGGTGGCTAAACCACATAACAAAATAGGATTCGTTTTACCCAGGGGCTCCCGAGAAGCCAGGAAAACAAGTCAATATTCCAGTCTTTCCGAGTTCGGACGGAACATGGGCTAACTTCCCTGTCTCTGATGTGATTTGTTTAACTCCCTCACCATTGCCATCAATTTTCAAATAACAATTGGAAACATTTCATTTACCACAAACACTTCCTTCTTCGGCTAGCAGGTAATCCAGAATCATTAGAATAGTTTGGCTCCTGATCTGTACTTACAGTTTGGATTTTACCATCTGGTATTAAGGATAATTCCTCCTTTCCTACCTCCTCTGCTGCTGCAGAGTGTCATCTGCACATCCCATAACAAGTCACCGTCATGGTAAAACACACAGATTTACATTAGTAGAACTGCTACAGAGTGTATTTTATTTCAGTTTTTCTGCCAATATTCCCCATAGCCTTGCTGAGCAAGGGATATTGTTTTACCTGAACTAGGCAGACCTTCCCCTTATCATTTTTACTGTAACAGGGAAAGCATTTTTTCCTTACCTGGAATTTATTTCCAGATATGCCTGGTTAAAGATTTCTTTTCCACTTAAAGATTTTGGTGAATTTGGCATTCTTACTTGTTTTCTTAGTTTGTACTTTAAAGGTTTCAGGATGTTTTCCTGGTGGCCAGCAGCTCCCACAACTGTAACAAATTCTTTTCACTGAAGTTTAACACCAAATAAGTTGGTTTTGTATTCACCAACTTTTCTACATCACGATTACCTTAGTAAAAATCAACTCGAACCTTTATCCAGTCCTATTCACAACTGACTTTCAAACATCTAAATTTCCCCATCAGAGATTCACCTTTACTCTCCTCAGACCCGCTGCCTGCCCTAGAGGGGCCGTTACCGGTCCTGTTGTGCTGCAAATGCTGCAGCAATCGGGGTGACATTGTCAGGTCCTTCTGCTCAATCGTCAGCAACAGCAACCCCCTCCTCCCCACCATCAGGAGGATTCGGGGCAGGAGATGCTCTTCCTGCTCTGCAGGTTACACAAGCCTGTCTCTGCAGCAGCACTTCTATTTTAACTCTTTCTTACCCTGAATGCACATCTGCTACTTGTTGCTTTAAGTCTGTGTTATTACATATCAGCCTTCGCAGGCAAACAGCAAACACCCTGCCATGCGTCCAGCGTGACTCAGCCGCACCTTCGAGGGGATACGGGGCTTTGTACAAACTCACCCCAATACTTTAACACTTTCACAGGGTTTTTTGACTCTCCACCCCCCCGGCTTCAGATCTTACATACATTAGCACAAGTTTTTTATCTTACAACGTGTTTCATTCTGGTTGCTCCATAGAAGGAACCACAACCTCCCCTCTGATCCTTTTCCATTGCTAATATTAAGGGATCTTGTGGAGCTAGGTTAATACCACACTCTTTTGCCACTCTGGGTGATTCCTCAGAGTGAAAAACATACCAGCATACATCACTTCATCCCATTTTTCCTCTCGCCTTAAAAATAACATTAATTTTAGCAAAACATTATAATTCAGTGTGCCGTTTAAGGGCCATTTTCTCTGTCCCCTAACTTATACAGGGGCCACCACTGATTGCAGTACTTAGCCAAAGTTCTCTTATTCACGCTTCCCCCAGCTGCCCCCCCCATTTCCTTCCAGTGACCTTTCTTACTATTATCTCAATCGCTATCCCAGCCACAGAGACTCTAATTTCACTTACAGCTCTCTCTCTTATCCCAAGGCGTCCAAACCTTACAGTCAGGGCATTCAATTTCTTGTCGCCACCATACATATAATAATTCTTTACACCATATACACTTTAAAACATACAGAGGTTCACATTCACCCCTCGGATGTTCAAGACAATAACCACATACCAACATTTGTAATATACTGAATACAGAAATGTTCTCACATTTCCAGCATAAATGAGTATAACAATTATTAATAACCTTGTAATTATTAATTAAAAGGCCACTTTTCTCCACATTCCAGCTTATAAAGCGGCCACCATTGATTACAATATTTTATCAATGTTTTCCTATTCACATTTCCACCAGCGGATCCTCCAATATCCTTCCAATGACTCAAACCACACCCTAGCGGATTTTTCTTTAAAATCCCACCACTCTGCTTTCCTCCCATTTTTCCCAGCTTACACTCACAGAACACACTTATCACTTACAGAATTACTACTTACAAAATGCAACACACAGGTATCTTTCTACAGCAACACCAAGAGCTCACTATTATTATCAAAAATATAGCCAAAATCACAGTAACAATTATCAAAGTCAAATTCCACATTCCATAAATCCGGTAACCAAAATAAGCAACACTGCAGCAAATAAGCTTGAAACAATGAATATTCCATTAACGCCTATACATATTCATTACCTGAACCCGCCTACCCTCTCTTCGTATGCTAATTAGCTTATCAGTCTTTCACGCTTGCGCAGATTCTTCCAAAAATTGTGGGCCGGGGTCTTTAGAATGTGGGCAGTGGTCTATGGGAGGAAGGCTGTAGGTCTTCCTCATGGTGTACTTTTCACCTTTTGCTCATTTGCAGTGTTCTTATCAGTCTAAGGTAATTTATGCCCTTGCTGGCCATCTGCTTTTCTTGCTTAATTATTTCTTTCACCCTTATCTGTCCTCTCCTGCTGAAGTGTTCCGCTAAAGTTTTTCCCATGATTTTGCCACAAACTGAGTTTTGAGGAGCGCTTGCCCTAAAGGGTTGTCTGGATTTACCCCAGAGTACAGCTGAAGGGCTTTCCTCAGTCGTTCCAGCCACTCAGTGGGGCTCTCATCTTTCTTTTGCATTTTATTAAATGCTTTATTGATATTCTGGCCACGGGGTACTGCTTCTCTAATCCCCTGAATTACTATAGTTCTCAGGTCCTGCATATGAGTTCTATGCGCCGGATCCTGATTATCCCAATTAGGTCTTTGGAGTGGCCATTTAATATCTGCTTGGGGTCCCTGGGTTTCCTCGGTAGTAAATAATTGACAAAGGATAGATTGCATCTTATCCCAAGTATAAAGATTTGGTCCCAGAAATTGATCTAATCTTTCTGCCACTCCGAGTGGGTCCTCAATTAAGTGTCCCATCTCGGTCCTTTTAAAATCTCATAGGTCAGCCGAATTTAGAGGCACAGAAATATATCCGATCACAGGTTGAGGTCCCCCCATGGGCTTTTCTCTTAGGGGGTATATTTGAGCTGCCCCTTTTTGACTTCTAGTTACGCGTTTAGGAAGAGGGGGAGACCCTTGTTCCGACTCTGGTGGGGGAGTGGGCGCTCTGGGGACCTCTGCAGGAGCAGGAGGAGAAATGTAAGGAGGGGGGGTTAGAAGGGTTTCGTCTAACTCTCCCTTCTTTTTCTTTTGTTTAGTTTTTTTATTTCATTCAGCGGGTAAAGTCTAGCTCCCGGTTTTTTAGCCACACCTCCGCATATTGACTCTCCTCCGGGTTAAGGGGTTTTTTTTATTATTAACCCAGAGGTTTAATTGCTGTCTTACCCAATCTTCTTCTGACCCATAGACTGGCCAAAAGACATTTTTAGAAATCCTCTTCCCTCCCCATATCTTAGTACAATATTCTATCACTTTCTGCTTATCTTTCCCTAGGGTTCCAGGGAAATATCTCCAATTGTCCAAGATATATGCCAGAGGGGTATTCTTAGGTACAGTGGGTACCCTTCCCATGGGATTCGAAGGCTTGCTGCCCTTCGCCCCCATCTTCTGGAATATCCACAAACATACACTCACTCGCTCCCCTTGTTCCTGGCCCAGTCCCTCGCGGGAGATGGGAGACGCAGTACTTAAGAGTCCGCACTCGCTTGGTTCAGTATATCGAACCTCTCACTCGTTATATTCCAGGAAACCCAATCCTGCCCGAACGGCAAACCCGCGAACAACTTCGCAATATACTTACGCGTCCTGCGTCTTCGTCCGGACTCCCGTGCACAGAATTTTTATGGGATTTTACCGGTTTCTCCTTTGCTCATTATTCTAGAATTTAGGTTCGTCGGTAAGGTTGGAGTAAGCTGTTGGTCGCGGGGCCGCGAAATGTCGCGGGGCGCCTCCCCGGAGGACCAAAGCCCACTGTTCCTTATCCGAGTCACGGCACCAGAAATTGTTATAAATTGAGACCACAACGGATCATAATCCAATTAAAATTTTATTAATTATAGCAAGTAGAATATGAGCAAAAACAGCGCTGGACGGCAGGGGAGTCTGCGCTCCACCAACTGCCGCCCTGAGCGGTTCAAACAGTCCCTTTTTATACATCTTTACCCGTGTTCATGAAGTAGTGGAGGTATTGACCCTTCACTCATATATCCTTATGTGGGGTTGTCTGTCTTGTTTCTGTCGGTTCCTGGACATCTGGCGGTTATCTTATCTTTCACAAGCAGTGTCTGGTAGCTGTTTGCATAAGCGTTTTCATATATTTTGTTGCCTAAACTTTACATTGAGCTTAACATAAATCTTAATAAACAATACCCTAGTCCATAGTTTCTCACACCCACGGTGGCCACTGCCTCCCAGCAGTGCCTGCCAGGTGGCCAGGGACACTGGCCCTGAGGGATGGAGGCCAGACTTCCCAGCCCAGGGATGGATTTCACGCTCTGAACACTCCGAGGTTGCTTTTAAAGAGGACACTTCCTCAGCAGAGAACTGGGATTATTTATTGTTTGTTTTCCTCCACAGCAGCCTCCTGCGGGGACAGGCACAGCCATCCCTTGGGGTGCGTGGGGATGCCACCTCCTCAGCCTGACAGAGATGAAGTGTTGTAGGTTGCTTTCTTCAGGGTGTCCAGGAAGAACTGCTCCTTCTCTAAGAAATCATGGTCCTAAGAGAGGGATAGATGGCACGGATATCAGAGTGCCACAGAAATGGGGTCACAGGCCAGGGTGCTGCTCACGAGTGATGGGAGTATCCCAAACCCTCCTCCGTGCGGCGAGCAGCGGGCAGGTACCCATCTGTGGTAGCCCCCGGGGTGTATGGGCTCCCCACAGAGCCCATAACCTCACACCGAGTGAGGCCCACAGAGGAAGGCTCAAAGAGCATCCCTGCCTGGGGAAGGACCCAGCAGGGAAGGAGGGGGCTGAGGATGGGGACATCATGAAGCCAGAGCCCAGCAGAGCTGGCTTCTGCCACCCAGGGATGGGGCAACGCCATCAAGCCAAGGATGTTATCAACCAGCCTGAAACAAGCTGTGAGGACGCACCAACCCTTGCTGCTGGTATCACTCTTCTAGGTGCCCACGGCTTCTGCGAGCCCACCCAGCCCAGCAACGATCTCACACCCACCCTGTGGCCGTCAGGCTCAACCCAGGCTTCACCCAGCCCTGCTCCCACCCAGCTGGTCTGAAGCCCTTTCCAGCCCTGGTTTCCCACCACCTCACCTGCTGGGCCCTGTGCTTCAGCAGCAACAATGCGGCGTAGAGCTCGGTGGGGCCAGCCCCAGTGTCCCTGCTACCCCCTGGGCTATGCCAAGGGAGCGCGCTGGTGGGAAGTGGAAAACCTGGAACAAGAGCCCAACCGTGTGGTACCGCTGCCGTTAGAGGAACAGCAGACGGACAAGTGTCCCTTTTTTTGCTGCCTGCATGTCCCTGCAGCAGGGTCCTCCCCAACCTCCCACTGCAAACGGCCTTTAATCCACCTGCCTCTCCCTTCCTGCCCCCTCTGCCCCCTCCTGGCACTGCCCTGGCTCAGAGGTCTCTGCTGAGCTCCTTCAGAGGATGTGAGGAGGCCAACTCACATCTGAGTGTGTGATGAGCCCCCAGGAACATCCCAAGCCTCCTGAGAAGTGGAATACAAGTGCAACTGGCCCCCAGCATGTCCCGTCCCCCCCCTCCCCCAGCAGCGTGCAGGAAGCCTTACACGGTGTGCTGGAGAGGCCTCTCCTAGGGGCACTGAGGCCCTGGTTTGTGTTCAGCAGCATCGCAGAGTTGGTGGGCAGTTCCTCACGTATCTGTTCGAGCTGTCTCCTCTGGCGAGCCATGCTCAGCCGCTCCTGCCCCATCCCCGGGAGAAAGAGAGAGAAACTGTTGGCAAAGGTTCAGGCCCTTGGCACAGCGGCCCCAGGCCAAGAAGGAAAGGCAAGGGAGTCTTTGCCTCGTGAAGACGCTGTTCCTGCTGCTTCAGCTGCTCCAGCTGCTGCTCCATGACCTGCAGCCTCCTCTGGTGCTCGGACTCTATCCTGCACGCCTCTTGCAGGGCTTGCTCCCCTTCCTTGTACTTCTGGGATGAGAGCTGCAAGGCAGAGCAGCTGAGGAGGCTGGGGACACGGACCCTCGCTGCCCTGGGGCAGGGCTCCTTTGTGCACCCCCTGTTCCCCTCCCAGGACAGCGCTGGGATTCAGCACTCAAGGAGGGATGTGAAACCCCAGCTGTGAATTGCAGCGCAGATGCTTCACTTACCTTGGTCGTGCTTTTAATCTGCTCCTCCTGCTGCTGGATGCGCAGTGTGGCCCTGTCCACCTTCTCCTTCTCCAGCCTCAGCTCCTGCCAGGACTTGTCCAGCAGCTCCCTGTCCCTCACCAGCTGCTCCTCCCTGGTTTTCAGCTCATGGCTCCAGATCTTCAGCTCTGCCTGCTCCTAGGATGGGCATGGGGAAAATCAATGCACTACCTGCCCTATCCTGGACACTATCTCATGTCCCCCCAAGTGATGGGAGAGATCTGCCCCTGTTTTCCTTCTTGTGTTTGCCAGTTTGGGGTGCAGAGCAACACCACCAGGTACCCAACCAATGCTCTCATCCACCCACCCTTGGGCACCAGGGTTGGCAGAGCTGGGATTGTACAGGCACACACACACACACACACTCCTTCCCCAGAAAGGACGGAGCCCCTCACCCATGCTACACACTCTAAAACATGCTCAAGGCTTGGCAGTTTGTCAGCAGTGGAAACACCCAGCCTGAATGGTTATTTTCCACCCTGGTAGCCCTCAGAAATGCAGCCCTGCCACAGTCTGTGCCACATATCTCCTCTGGACAGCTCCAGGGGGGAGAACTGGCTCCAAACATGTCCCCATGGCATGGGGAGGTTCTGTTTAACCCACCATGGGGGTTTCCTCTCACCAGACTTACAATGGAGGCGGCTGTGCCTGGTCTGGCTGCCCAAACTCCTCACAGGCAAAGGGGAGAGACAGAGGTGACTGATGCTTCAGTCAACATCTAAAACAGGCTGGTGGAGGCTGCTCCTGGAACAGCCCGATTCTCACCACGGCAGTGATGTCTCTTAAAACTTGTTTTAAACACCTGAAGGCAGGGCTGAACATCTCCCCGGTGGGCAGGACCCATCCGTGAGCTGCCAGGTGGTGCTGGAGGCCATGGAGAGGGGCTCTACTGTGGTACCTTGGCCAGGCTCATGATGGTGCCCTCTCTCTGTGAGTCCATCTTCAGGGCTCGGTCCATGTTGCGCTCCATCTGCTCCTTCCTCAGCTGCTGCTGGGTGTGAAATTCAGCCCACTCGGCTGCCAGCTTCCGTTGCTCCTGCGAGCACTTCTGCATCACGGACTTCTGCTCTTCCAGCAGAGCACTCTGGGGAGCGTTGCCAGAGAGGGAGAGAAGAAGCACTAAGTCCCATTCGCCACAGGATTTTTCTCCTTTAACCCATCTCTGCCGTGCAACATCTAGGGGCTGGTTCAAGCCCACGGTGCCTGGTGTGAACCCTGTCACCGTGAGCTCTGGTCCCGTGTTCCTCAAGAACCAGCACGTGCCATGCGCACACACCGCGGCCTCCTGCATCCGTGAGCCAGAGGGCTGGCCTGACTGCGATTCCCCCTGTGTGAGGCTGAGGAGGCAGAGAGCTGCAGAAGAATGCTGCAGCCCAGCACCCAGCTCTTGCCTCCACCACACAATGCAGTGCAGCCCTGGAGATGTCTGCCCCACCTCACCTTCGCCCTCTCCAGCTCTGCTCGCTCCATGGACAGCTGCTGGGTCATGACTCGCCGCTGCTCCTCCAGTGAGTGCTGCAGTAATTCCACTTTGGATTGCTCTGCCGTTGCCCTCCATCGCTCCTGCGTTCAGACACAGAGGTGACAGATGCTATTCACAACCTCCAGGCCAGGAACCTCCAGTTGGTGAGACACATACCCCATACCCAGACAGGAGGGCCGACCCGGGCAGAGGACACAGTGTGGGCTCACCTGCTCCAGCAGCCGAGTCTGCTCACTCAGCCTGGCCTCCATTTTAGCGATCACCTCCTGGAGTCGGCTCCGCTCCTCCTCCATGTCCCTCTGCTGCTGCGATAGCCTGTCCTGGAGCACTTGGGGAGAGGCACGAGCAGCATGAGGCGGGAAGTTCTTCCCTTCTATCCACACCATGTTCACAGAAAAACTGTGTGTGTTTGTGCTCATCACCCCTGGCACATCCCCAGGACACTGCTTTGTAAAGGGAAGACCCCGAGATGTCCAGTGACCAAGGCAGGCAAGGCTTTGCCAGCCTCAGCTCCCAGCCTCTGGCTGACTCAGAGCAACTTCTCCTTGTTTTCTGGGTACCCCCAGCTCCGGTGGAGACCCCGCAGCCGTTCCGGCACAGAGGAACAGCAGACATACCCTTGAGCTGCTCGTCCCGCTGCCGTACCCCCATGGCCAGCTCCTGGGAGGTGGGGTGGTGTGTGGCCTCCACCTTTCGCGAGAGGTCATGCAAGTTGCTGGAGAACTTCTCCATCCGCTCGATGATGCCATTCAGAGACCTGCAGAGAGAAGTGAGGGGAGGGTCACCCCTGTGGGACACACTTCATCTCACCGCAATGGAGAGGGGGATATTTGGTGGCCCAAAGGCCGGGCAGCCCTGCCCTGAACCTCTCTGGGTCACAGCAGAGCAGTAGGAAGATGCAGCTCCTGCTTCCGGGGGGCACTGACGGGTATTACACAGCTCAGCATCCCCGCAGGCAGTGGGTGGGAGAGGGGATGGCCCCTGTTGCCATGGTCCAAGCCTGGTTCGTGTAGGACAGGGAATGCTGTGGCCAGGGACCAATGTGGGAACACAACTGTCAGTACCTGGTGTACGATGTGGCGCTGGTCACTGCATCGATCTCCTGGTCTTTCAGCCGCTTCAGCCGCTGGAGCTGCTCTTCGTGGTCTTTGCGCATCTCCTGGACAGACACCCTGCGGGACACGGGGAAGGAGCCTGCCACAGGCTGGCACAAACCAGTGCTCCCCATGATAGGCATTGTGGGAGAGGCTTGGTTGTGGGGCTGAGAATCAGGTGCCAGGAGCTGAGCTGGCATGGGGGTCTGTCCTGGGGCATTCCACCGACAGGCATCCAGATTTGGGATGGGCCCAATTTTGGGGTTATGAGCTCCTCTACCAAAAACTGATTTGTCATTGACCCAAACTATGTGGACATCAGTGACTCACTGAACTCACTGACCTGAATAAAAGAGATTTGGGGGAAGATAAAACATTGGGTTCAGCATCTTTCAAAATACAATGCATTCACTCTGAAACCACGTCTCCAGTCAGATCTCCCTGTGTCCACCTACAAAGCAAATCCCCGTTCCAAAAGGCACCAAGCTGCCCACAACCCAGTGCTTCTGGAGTCTGGTTTCTCCTTTCACCATGTCCCCAAACCACTCCCTGGTTCCTTCGCTGAGACTGTGGGTACCAGCCACACGTGTGTGCCACTCGTGCCACTCTCACCTCTGCAGCTCTTGCAGACGCTCCATCTCCAGCTTGTTCTGCTGCTCCAGCGTGGCCAGGCGCTGCTGGTGCTGCGCCAGCAGCTCTGCCCGTGCCCGCTCCGCATCCTGGCTCTGCAGCAGGAGCTGAGCCATCAGCTGCTCCTTCTCCAGCCGCAGCCTCTCCTCCCGCTGCCCATAGGTGTCCTCCACCACCTTCACCTGGTTCCTGCCCCGAGAGGTCACAGCCAGGAAGAAGTGTTGCTTCCACAGCAGTACCCAGCACTCCCCCCCCCCCCCCCCGCAGAGCGCACACAGGGGTTTGCGAGCAGATCAGTGTTGCTGTGTGCATGGCGAAACACGCAGACCTGAGCCTTGAACCCTCCTGCTACTGCCCACTGTGCTGCCTGGTTGGGGGTGCGCTGGCAATGGGACCAGCCCCTCCTCCTTGTCACCCAGGGGACAGTGGTGGTGAGAGTGGACTCCCATGTTGGCTCACCTGTGGGGCTGCTCTCTGCCCCCACCACGTCCACATCGACATGGCTCTGCGCCCACCTGCCCCAGGGGCAGATTTGGGAAGCATCCCAGCACTCCCACCCCAGGAGAGACAGAGCTGTAGGCGAGGAGGGAAGCACAGGTGAGAGGCTGGTACCTGTGGGTGCTCTCAAGGAGATTCAGTTCCTCCTGGTGCCGCTGCTGGAGATTTTCCAGCAACAGTTTGTGCTGTGTCCGCTCCAGCTCCAGCATTCGGACCTGCCAGGCACCCGGAGAGAAAGTCCTTGTGCTGCCCTGGGGACAGAACTCCCACAGCAGCACTTGGTGGCCATAGGCGTCTCTGGACAGGGAGGTTTCACCTCTCTCCCCTGTCACCCTGATGCTATTGGGACAGGATATGGCTCCTTCTCCTCCCTCTGGGTCACCCGTGGTCCCCCATTCAGCAGGCAATGGGGCTCACCTGGCTCTCCAGCTCTGCCACACGGGCCTGGGCGCTCAGCAGCGCTGCCTGGCAGCCTGATGCATCCTCATGGAGCTGGGCTGCGGGAGCCCCCTGCCTCGTCTCATGCTGCAAGCCCGGGGCTGAGAACTCTGCCTACAAGGATGGAGAGAGAAGATCGAGGCCCTTCAGGATCAGTGGCTTTGTGGTGCGGCCATCAGCCTCCAAAAGAAGGCACCTGCCTTACCTGCAGCTGCGGGGCAGCCTGGACATGTGCCCTGGGTGCAGGAACCTGCGGAGACACAGGGATGCTCTCAGGGAGGTAAAGCCCTGGGGAGAACATCTCCTCCTAGCCTGGAAACGGCGATCCATCTCCAGCCTACTGCAGTACCACCCCCACCCCCTCCCCAGCCCAATCCCCGTGCTGGCGTGGGTCCCTTCTCCCCAGGTGACACTCGGCAGCCCCCACCCCAGACACAAGCATGCTGCGCTCTTCCTTCTCTGGGGGCAGAATCAAGGCTGAGACCACAAGCCCTCTGGGAGACAACATGTGTCCCACCACCAGGGCAGGGCGAGGAGCCCAGCTGGATGAGAAGGAGAGGCTTCAAAGACCAAGCAAGAGCTGCCTTCTCTGTGAAAGGCTTCAATTCTCCTTCAGTTGTCTAGAAATAATCTCAGAGCATCTTCAACACTATACTGGGGAAAATCAACTGAAGAAAAAGTCCTTTATCACCTGGAGCCTCTGTTGTCTAGTTAATATAATATGTATATATGCCTGGGGAACTGTGTAAATGCTGCTCAGGCCATGCAGGGCTATAAACACACATGATTTACAAAGCATCCATAGCACCCATGCTTTGGCCTGATAAACGCAACTTGTGGCACCTCGGGGAGCTCCAAACTCTTTGCCTCCATGGACACGGCTTCCCAGAGATGCAAAGTGGGGCACATCCTTCCTCAGGCCGAGGGAGCACGGACAGAGTGGGATGGCGGCGAGTCGGCAGCGGAGGGCTTGCGATCGCTGCCCTGATCCTGCACCGCTCGGGGCACGGACCCAGCACACCTACCTGAGTGAGCGGGGCAGGGCCTGGTGCCTCCTGCTTTCCTGGGAATGAGCCTGTAGAGGCTGAAAATTGGACAAGTCCATGATTTGAATATAGCAATGGGAACCATTCCCTCCCAGCAGGATGAGGGCCTGGGTCTCCTGGGCACAGCGATGAGGGTCGCGCTCCGCTCTGGGAGCTGGCAATGAGGGCAGAGGGTCAGACAGGCTTGTCCGTGTCTGCATCCCCACTCCACACACAACGGTGGGACTCTGCTCTGCAGAGTAAATCAAGGGACAAAGCACAGCTCCTCCTCCATCTCCATCACCTAGGGAGGAGACTGGGTCCCCTAAGCCACTTTCAGCGGCCTCTGAACCGGCGCACAGCCACAGCCCAGAGCAGAAGGGGGTCTTTCCAGCACATAGCACTGGTGGGACAAGTGTGGGGGCAGCAAAGGGAAGACAGATGGGGCAGCGTGAACTTATGCACACCCATTGCTCCGGCAAAGCGAGTCCCTCACAGCCTTCCAAAACCCCAAAGGCAGCACTGCGGAGCTCAGTGTGCCCCAGCACACCAGCTGACATGGGGATGGTGGGATCCTGCAGCTCAGCAACCTGCTCCGACAATGGCTGGTCAAAGCCTGGGCAGCATTCATGTGGCCAAGGGAAGTGCTGTGGTTCCTGCCTTTTTTTGGGGGGTTGGTTTTGGTTTTTTTTCAGGGCAGGGAGACCCTTCTCCGCATACCAAACTGTACAAATCTCTGCTGCCCGAACCGTACAACCACAGGAAACGCACCCAAGGCACCGGCATTTCTGGAGGGATGCCCCTTCGCAGGATCCGATGGTTGAACCGAGGCTTGTTTCGTGGTGCTGAGCCAGGGGACCGGCTGCCTGCGTGGGCACAGAGACACAAGTGACGCACAGCAGTGTCACAGCGCAGGGAGAGGCACGCAGACATTATCCCGCTTGGCATTTTTGCAAGTTTAAAGCTTGGCTGTCGCACTGCGATCGAACAGGCAAGGGCCCGACGATCCTTCAGCGCTGCCTTCCTTCCCGGTTACACAGGTCCCAGACCAAAGTGGTCACGGCTGGCTACCAGCCCTCCCCGCTCCCCCACCTACACATGCAGCCGCTTCCCACAGGAATTCTCCCTTGTGGAGGTGTCTGAAAGGTGAAGGAGGCCTCACCTGGAGCCATCTGCACTCGCTGCCTGGTCCTGCGGGACAGCTGCCTGCTGCGGTGCTCCTGTGGGGCTGGCTGGCTGGCTGCAAGCAAAAAACACCCCATGGGGGAGAGCCCAGGAGGCAAGGAAAGACAAGATCCTTTCCCTCAACACCAGTTCCTGCCTTGCAGGTGAAAACCTATCCCACTCAGCTGCGGCAGGATTCAACCTGTTGGCTTCAGAGGGAGCAAAGACACCTCAGAACCTCCATCTCTGGAGGAACACCAGTTCCTCCTTGCTGCATCCACCCCCTTCCCCTGGGCAACATGCCCCTGCCCACGACACACGCGGCTGCTTCTCTGCAATTCACTTCTGAGTCCCATCCCAATGGCACAAGCCTGAACCTGTCTGTGCCAACTCAGCTGGAGGAGGTGGTTTTCCTGGAACTAGGAGGAACGAAGGGGAAAGAAGGCAGGAATGAGGAGCATGCGTGGAGCTCGTGGGGGTATGCTGATCCAGGACAATCCCACAGGACCTGGGGCAGCACGTGCAATCTCAGCCATGACTAGAAGGAGAGCCCAGAGGTGCGATGGCCCTGCAGGCTGCACCAGTGGGAGAAACCTCTGCGTTATTAACCCAACCCGAGGCAAGAGAGCACTTAAAATGGATTTCTTAAATCCGAGCAGAGGATTTCTGAGACGTCCTGTTGGAGCAGCTGCATGATGGGAGCCCTGTGGCCACCAGCTGTGCTTTTACCTGACAGGAGCGTGGGGATCCAGCCCTCCTTCTGGGGACTCCAAGGGCTTGGCACTTTGCTCCTGAGCCTTCGCCTGTGCTTGGGCTTTCTTGCGAGACAAGGCAGCGCTCAGCCAGTTGTCTTCCTCCAGCGGGTCAGGTTTAGCCAGCGCTGCCTCTGCAGCCGGGAGCTGGCTGGTGGGGCCGGGCTGCTGGGCTGTGCCAGGGCTGGGGTAGCTCACTGCAGGATTGGCTTTTGCTGCAGATGTTGGCTTCGCATCCATAAAATCCTCATCTTTCAAGCCCAGCCAGTCACCTCGAGTCCGGCTGCTCCGCACAGGGCTGTGCCTGGCTGAAGGAGGAGATTTGGAGTGGGGTTCTGGTTTTGGTTCGCCGCTGTTCTCGGCTGGAAACCTGCTGCAAGGAGAAGCAGTCACATACGTGCCTGTGAGAGGACCCCGGGGACCCTGCCCGGGGACCCTGCCCGGGGACCCTGCCCGCTCTGCCGCGGGGGCAGCGTGGCTGCTGGCTGGAGCTCCACACGCAGAGCACAATACCTCACAGGCTGCCTCCTCGCCGGCTGGCCCTTGGGCATGGAGGCCACCGTCGGCTGGTACGCTCCAAAGACAAAATCCTCCTTGTCCCAGCCGTCTTCCTTCTCTGTTCAGACAAGCAGCTTTGAGTCAGCGCCTAGAGGAGCGGCTGTTTGCAAAGACACCAGCCCTCCTCCTCCTCCCCTGCAATTCCCACTGCGATTGCTGCCTCTGGGAAGACACAGCTGGAAACATCTTCCCTGGAAACCTGCAAGCAACGTGTCTCCTCCACGTGGCTGGGAAAAGTTGCTTTGCTGAGAATCAGTCCATGTCCAAAGGCAACTGAGTTACAGCTGCTGTGCAAATGCCCCCAGGCTGCCTCGAAGGCAGGGTACAACACTTTTGCATCAGTCACCTTTGCCCCAGAGCTGACTGGGAGCCCATTAGCCACCCTGCTGACCACTACAGAAAGGGTATTTCCCCTTCAAGGACATTAGAAATCAATCTCGCCCTCCCAAGCCAACGCCATCACCTCTGCAGACCTTCCCAGCATCCCTGGCCACGCTCACCTGGCTGCTTTTGGTACTTCTTATCCAGTTTGAACTCTCTGCGCTCTCCTGTGCCTGGCTGTTCCAGGATTTTGGCCACGGAATTTTGTCCCAGCAACTCATCCAGCTTGGAGCGGGCTGGCCGGAGCACCTCTCTGTTGGTGACACAGTGGCAGATAGGTTTCCCTGGGAGGCAGGGCTGTTTCTTGTCACACAGCCTTGCCAGGGTGCTCTGGCTCTTCTCTGTGAAACGAAGCTGCTCTTGCCCCTTTCTGGGACCCACAGGCAGAAGCTCCAGCATCCCACCCCCACAGCATGCTGGCACCATCCCAACGCACAAGCCATCCCCTGCTTTACTCTCACTGCCTCTTCATTGCCCTTACTTTTCTGCCTTCTTTCCCTGCTTCTCAGCTCCTTTTGAGCCACTGCCAAGTCCCAGCGCATGCATCAGGTCGTCATCAGTATCTTCAAAAGTGAGCTCAGCCCTCCTCTGGACCGGGGCCACGGTGTGCAGGGGCGTCTGGGGTGGAGGTGGCTCTGTGGATGGGATCACACATGGTAAAGGTTTGATCAGGGCTTTTTTTTTTTTTAAACAGGAGATCAAAGCATCCCTGCCTGCTCTTATCTCTCAGGACCATTTAAAAAGTAATTTTTAAGATCAGCGAACAGATCTCACAGCAAGTAACAGAGCGGCAATGCACTACTGCCTGGTCTGCAGCCATGCATCCACTGCTGGGACACTGCTGGGTGCCACTGACACTGGGGTTTCCAGCTCTGGATAACGCCAGGAGCTTCTTTAGCTTTGAAAGTTTCCAGTCAGATAATTCCTGTCCCCTTTTGCCTAAAGTCCCTCTCTACCAACACACCTTAGACCTTGCCCTAACCCACCAGCTGCTACTTGCATCCAGAGTAGATTTATCAGGGTGAAAGGTGATTTTAGGGGACCCTCAGACCCATTAGCATCCCTGCTGCAGGAACAAGAGGGACAAGTGCCTGTAACACAGCCACAGCTGGATCCCACCCAGAGGTGCCCCAGTTGTGGTGTGGCACAGACTGGTGCTGCTCTCAGACACGCAAATCCTGACCCAGAAAATTTGTTCTCATTTGGCAATGCGTGCAGAACGGGCTGGATGAGGTCAAAGGTAAGATCAGAGCCTCCATTCCTGGAAAGGAAAGCTCAGCTCCATAATCTGCGGCGCACTGCAAGTATCAAGCACTTGGTGAGCTGTGGCACAATTAACCCTGTTACCAAGCTGCTCTATAAATTACGTTACTGGCTAATAAGAGGTAGGACTAGGTGGCTTTCAATGTAATCATTTTGGATCTCACACAGACTAATCCATGCTGCTGATTTATGTAATACAAAGAGGATGCACTGAGCAACCCCACTTACCTTTCTCTTTGCTCTGTTCTGGTTTTTCCTCAGAGCTGCTTTTAGCACCTGTTGGAGCTGGTTTCTTGGGAGCATCCTGCTCCTCATCAGACAAAAGTCCTGCCAAAGGATCATCTAAATCTGGGAATTACCCAGCAGGTACAGGAAAAGAGAATAACAAAACAAACAAACAAACGCAACATTATTTAGAAGAAGAGCTCTGCACTACGCCAGCCACTGTTCCCCACAACGTGCACGTGGGGACAGCAGAGTGTATCTGCCCAAAGCCATGAGCGCGGGTCCTGCAGGGACCTGGGATACCCTTGAGTCTCCCTGAACTTCAAACACTCAAAGACTTAGATTTCCGTTCAGTTTTTCCACGTTTTCATCCTCCCAGAAGAAAATAACTCAAAAATTTGGGTGCTTTAATGCCTGAACACAGCTTAGGCAAAGAAAAAGGGGAGAAAGGCCACCTAAATCACCTAAAGCCCATTAGGGTTTTTGGTTTTGTTTTTTTTTTTTAACAGATTTTAACAGATCCTGATCTTTGTTAAAGCACAGGCTTTGAGAACCAGATTTCAGCTGTGCCAGGAAACCACTCCCCTGTTCAGAAGCTGGACAGAATCTCCTCTGACACAGGGGCTCCCAAGCGTTACAATCATTAAAAACCAAAGCACATATAAAAATGCAAATGCCCCCAGGAATCACCCCCCAGTCCTGTCCTGGGGAGGGCCTCGAATGCAGAGGTTTTTTTCCCTTTGGTCACCTCTGAAGGATTACATTTGCACTAGCATCATAGGGGTGAAGGACTCCGTATCTTATTAACCAGTCAAGCCTCCAGCTAACCGAGGAGGCAAAGAGCACGGGCAGAGCCCCCAGTGCCCCCCCGCAGCCGCGTGAAGTGAGATCCCACCTTCAAAGTTAAATTTCTTGTTGTGTCGGGGAGCGGCAGGGGATGAGAGCGCCTTCTTTTCCATCGCAGGCACTTTCTCTCCTAGAAAGAGAGGCCACGGCTCTCAGAGACAAGGTACTGCAGAAATGCCCCGGTCCCACCCTAGCTAAGGGTCGCTTTTTGGGTGGCAGCCCCCTAAAAGCACCCGCTGTGATGGACAGACCCCCCCACAGCCCTGCCAGGTGCACATCTCTCCGGAGGGGTCTCCTTGCAAGCAGAGGAGAAAAGGGCCAGGGGAAGATCAGGGCACTTTAGGGGCTGGCAGATCTGAAATGCAGCTCCTCTGGCTCTCCTTGCCCCCAGAGCAGGGGGCTCCCCACCAGAAACACTTTGCACCGCCCCAGGGAACAGCCGAGTGGTGTTTGGTGGGAGGTGGCAGCGGCTGCTGGTGTGAGTGACGTCCAGGGATCTCCTAAGGGATAACACATGGCCAGAATAACACTCCTGCAAAAAGCAACCAGGAAAAGCATTTTAGGGAACAAATCCACTTTTTGCTCCGTATCCCAGATAAGGATAGGAAAATATCCCTGCTCGTTTACAATCAGGGTGTGAAAAGAATAGCAGAATCTCCTTTTTACCTTCCTCAGGAGCTACCAGCTTCCCTGTGTTTTTTACTCCTCCTCCCAAGAAGTCACATTTCCCAGGACCTTTCACAGTTGCCTTCCCTGGCCCAGAACTGGGTTTCGGGATTCCCAGGAGATCAGCTTCCATGTCGTCCATATCCTGGAAAGCAAGAGGACAAGGATGGGGAGCAGGGTGAGAGCTGCTTCTCCCTTCGGAGGCTGGTGCTGGAGGCCATGGCAGCGCGCTGGGGCAGAGATGGAGGGGATGGATGGAGATGGAGGGGATGGATGGAGATGGAGGGGATGGATGGAGATGGAGGGGATTTAAGGACTTGCCTTCAGGGTCTGCAGCACAGCTTGTGGGTCTGTGTCGGAGACACTGGATCCCTGCATGCCAGGGAGGGGAGACATCTGAGGGGAAGAGATTTTTGGAAACTCCTCACCCCTTACCCCATATCCCTTGATATCCGTTTTATGAGATAGAAGAATACATGCCCAACTCCTCCTGGTGTCCTCCTCTCTGGAAACCCCCTGTGCCCCAATTCCTTTGCTGAGATCCTGCTGCCTCTAGGAGAAGCATCAGGAAAACCCAAGGCCGTTGCTCTGGGTGAAGGTCCTTCCTACAACACTTTACCCAAAGTGCACGCAGGAAGGCTGGGCTGCAGCAGCACGTGCCCCCCAGCTTTGCTCCATCTCACCCAAGGCACCAGGAAGCCCTTCTTCCACCACCACCCCCGCCCTGTCCTGTCTTCCCCACCCCACTGGGATGCTGGAGAGGGGTTACCTCTTCAGCCAGACATCACAGCTCATCGCTGGCACGCCACTGCTGACCTGGCCGGGGTGATACCGCCGCAACCTTGGCCCGGCTCAGCCCCAGCCCTCGGGACTCCCAGGCTCTTTCCTGAACCTTGGACTCACCTCTGCAGAATTTATGTCCTTCGCAGGGAGTCTGTCGAAGAAATCATCTTCTAAAATGGACCTATGACACAAGCCCGGGGGTTAGCAGCACCACACGTGAGCTCGGCCAGTGTGTCCAGGGACAGCCAAGCCAGGCCAGGCAGCGGGAGGCAGAGGAGACCACACAGGGCTGCCACACCAGCCGCATCGTACAACGCAGAAAATGAGGCTAAAATAGCACTGGGATAAAGGACGGCAGTGCTGGGACTGCTCTATTTAAGCAACTGTTACAAAGCAGATTTACAGAAGATGTACAAGGCTGGGGGACACCCAACTCTTGCTGGAAAGCTTCGGGCTCTGGGCTCCCAGTTCCCAAAGGCATCGCAGAAGATAACTCGCCTTCCCAGGCAATCACTGTTGGGGCAGGGAGGGAGGTGGAAAAGCCAAGGATGGGGCAGATCAGAAGGATTTGGGGAGGACAAAGAGATCTTCAAGTGAGATCTCTCACAGGAGAGGCTGTGTCTGAAAGGCACTCACTTCTTTCTGGCCTGCAAGCCAGTGTCCTGGGCTCTCCTACTGCTGCCCACAGCCGGCTGGGAAGCTTTGGCAGATTTAACAGAGGTTTCATCTGGAAACAAGACAGGGAGAGATGAGGATGATGGACACGGGCATATTCCTGACCTAGGCACTCCAAAGGGGGATCTGCTGTCTACCCCGGGGCCACAGAGGCTTTTAATCAGAGGTGAACTTCACTTTGCCTCCCCAAAAGCTGATGTCCAGCCTATTCAATGGCCTCTGACTCCGAGAAGCCCTGCTCCCTGCTCCATCCCCTCCTCACAGCTGGAGCCCCCTTGCAGATCAATGGCTGTTGCACCAGCACCTCCTGCTCCCAGGAGGGGAGTAAGAATAGAAGGACGCTGCCCTTTCAGCTGAGAAGAAGGTTCGTTTTACCATCATAGCCCAGGAGGTCACCAAGCACATCATCGATGGAGCCTGAAATGAGACAAATTAAGCTGTTGAGGCAGGTGAGCTCACCAAGCAGGCATAGGAAAGCTCCCAGTTTCAGTATGGCTTGCTCTTTGGAAATCTGCTAGAATAAAGTTTTGGTCTTAAGCATCATCAGCGTCAGGCCTTCCTTGTCAGTCTAGAGAGAACTGCCAGGACCTGATCAGTATTTTGTGGATAAAAAATTTAGCTTCACTTAGCCAGAAATGGGGTATCTTTATCAAATGAACCAGCTGCTTTGTATTCAGTTAGTCACTGGCCACAAGCAGCACTTAACCTGTGAGCTCTCACCCCGCAGGATCTCGAGTCCCTGGGCAACCCCAAAAGCACTGCTTCAGTATCAGGGGCTGCAAGAGGCCTCCAAACAGTATCCCTCCAAACAGGGATAAGGTGATGGGAAGAACTGAAACAAATGCTTATATTCTCCCCTGAATTTGGGAAAGCCCACAAGAAAGGAATGTGGGACCTCAATAAACAAATCCGCTTGATGTGAGAGGCAGGTGAAAATTTCTGGTTCAGGAACGACATGATGATGCACTCAACCATCTGCAGCTTTCAGACAAGGATCATGAAACATTTCAGTAGCCAGGACTGCCACCTGAGAGTGTGTCCCCCCCCCCCTGCCCCAGGCATTCCCAGCAGATCGAAGCACCTACGGACAGCAAAAGGAAAGCCTGCAGCATATGTACGTACCTCTTAAACTTTTCTTGGGTTTTGTAGCCTGGGGAGAAAGAAAAATTCCCTCATTAGAAAATGAAGCAAGTCTGTCCTGGACTTTCTCAAAACACACTAAAGCCAGAGGCAGGTTTCTCCAGAGCATCCCATAAACAGCAGCGAGGCCCTCCTCCTGCCCGTGCTGTTTGGGAAATGACACGTGAAATGCAGAACTACAAAGGTATTTCCAACTTCAGAGACACGGGTGAGCACAGCCCCTCCCGACTGCCAGCTGGGCAGGACCCTCCAGCCCTTGGGATCACTTCTGCCTCCAGGCAGAGCTGCCAGAGCATCAGATCCGGATTTCCCAGCCCCGCCTCAGCCCCGCACCGCAGGGCCACGCTCACCATCAGCGTCCGTTTACGGATTCTTCTTCCACGTTGCAGGGGGACCCGGCACCACTGGTCACATCCACACCCACCTCCTGCCTGAAGGGAGAGGAGGGTTCCCCGATGTGCCACCACGGCCGGAGGCACCTCTCCCACAGAGATGTCCCTCTCCGGCTCGGGGGGCTGCAGCCTGCCAGGCTGGCTCCACGCCGCACCCACCCCCCGAGCCCCTCTCAACAAGGCTCCATTTGAGTCTGAAAAACACCCCCCCCCCGCTCCCCAAACCGGCTTCGTGCTCCTGCAGCCCGAGGGGGACATCACACCCCCCCCAGGGAACCAGGGAGGGTGAAGGTTCCGGCCGCCCCCGACCCCAGCACAGCCCGGGGGGTCCCGCTTAGCCCAGAGCCTGCGGAGCAGCCAGGGGCAGAGGGAGGGAAACCCCCCCCACCCACCCCCCCTTGGGTCCGGGGCACCCGCGGGGACCTGGGACAAGCAAAGCGCTGCTGGAGGCGAGGGGTGCGCGGCCCGGAGGCGCGGAGCCCCCCACTTACCGCTCAACCGCTCCCCGGCTCCGCCTCTGCGCATCCCGTTGCCATGGCGCCCGCTGCCCCCTGACCCCGGCGCCCCGCGCCAGCGCCCGCCAGACCCCGAGCCCGCAGCCCCCCAGGGCCGAGCCCGCAGCCCCCCGAACCCGCAGCCCCCTCACCCCCAGCCCCCCGAGCCCGCAGCCCCCCAGCCCGCACCGGTAGCACGCCGGACACCCGCCCCCGGAAGGCCGCGGCTCACCCGGCACGGCACGGCCCGGCCCGGCCCCTCCCCGCCGCGGGACGATGGGATGTGTAGTCCCCGCCGGGCCCCCGGAGCTGGGGGTGCCCCCAGCGCTGCACCCCCCGCACGAGGGGCTGAGAGCGGCTGCGGTGCCCCCGGCCGCCCCCAGCACGTGCCCTGGCACAAAGCGGGGCTTTAACGCCCTGGCCTGGTGTTTAATTGTTGTTAATTGGCACCAACAAGGAGCAACGCCAGCCCTCCTTTCGAGACCCCCGGGCACCAGCGGGAGCACAAGGAGCCAGCCCCAGGCCAGGCACCGGGGGATTACAGCCCCCAGCCCCGCCATGGGGCACCCAGCGCCCAGCCCCCTGTGGAGCACAGCAGGCTGGGCGCAGGAGACCCCGGCAGCCCCCCCGTTGTTATAAATTGAGACCACAACGGATCATAATCCAATTAAAATTTTATTAATTATAGCAAGTAGAATATGAGCAAAAACAGCGCTGGACGGCAGGGGAGTCTGCGCTCCACCAACTGCCGCCCTGAGCGGTTCAAACAGTCCCTTTTTATACATCTTTACCCGTGTTCATGAAGTAGTGGAGGTATTGACCCTTCACTCATATATCCTTATGTGGGGTTGTCTGTCTTGTTTCTGTCGGTTCCTGGACATCTGGCGGTTATCTTATCTTTCACAAGCAGTGTCTGGTAGCTGTTTGCATAAGCGTTTTCATATATTTTGTTGCCTAAACTTTACATTGAGCTTAACATAAATCTTAATAAACAATACCCTAGTCCATAGTTTCTCACAATCCCCCCTTTTTCTTTTTATCCTATTGAGCTTAACAAAAATCTTAATAAACAATACCCTAGTCCATAGTTTCTCACAATCCCCCCTTTTTCTTTTTATCCTATTGTTTATTAGACGCTACTTTCATTCTCGGCACTGCAAGTAAACCTTTTTCCACAATCCCAACATTTATCATAACACTCACAAGGTAATACGTCACAATTACAATAGGCATAGTTGGGTAATACATATAATAATAACATACAAAACCAAAACTTAAAAATAAAACTTTTTCTTAACACATTCCCTTTTTTTTTTTTTTTTTAACATGCGTCACTATCATGGCTAGACTATAGGGATTTCGCATGCGCGGTCTTTCCAGATTTTTCCAACACATTCTGTGGGGCTTTAAAATCGCGCATGCGCATGTTCAAAGGTATACACGGACCATTCGCGTGATCAACAATGGCTACTGCGTGCCCAGATGAAGTCCCAAACCCATTTCCCGAGCTTACCACTCCGGTAAGTCTGTTAATGGTAACATTTATGGCACTATGGCCAAATGACAGGTCCCTGTTTTCAATGTAAGGTTTTCTTACCACCAGACCACCACGTCACCTGCCAGAGAAGAAGGGTCTAGAGTGGACATTTCGCCCTCTGAACATTCTGTAAGGTGAGTGTTCTCAAAACGTTTAACCTATATGGTTCATCAGAAAGAAGATCAAAATTTTATATATATATATTTTTTTTTTTCCTGTTGCTGTTTAGGCAGAGGGTGCGTTTTTCTGTTGTCTCACGTCAAGAACTTATGGCGGAGGTGAAAAAGTATAAAAGGCGTTTCCATATCCTCGTCTTTGCGTTCCTGGCGCTTGTTTTTGTTGCTATTCTATTTTTTTTTTTTACTCAGCTTACATTGTTATCTGAATTGTTAAGAGTCAATTGTTTCCAAATTCTTGTTGGCTATTAAAATGTTATTTTGTGTGTACATTTTGTCATACTACTCGCATTTGTTTAACGCCATCGGGTGAAACCATAATAGCAAATTGCATGTTAGTTATAACGTGTTGAATTAATCTTATAAAACATGGAACAGCACATGGCAAAAACAATAAGGTGGCTAATCCACATAACAAATAAAATAGGATTCGTTTTACCCAGGGGCTCCCGAGAAGCCAGGAAAACAAGTCAATATTCGTCTTTCCAAGTTCCGACGGGAACATGGGCTAACTTCCCTGTCTCTGATATGATTTGTTTAACTACCTCACCATTGTCATCACTTTTCAAACAACAATTGGAAACATTTACTTTACCACAAACACCTCTTTCTTCGGCTAGCAGGTAATCGAGAACCATCCTGTGTTGATAAGTTGCATTTCACGTCAAAAGCTTTAGCTGTTTGATTAGTAATAATTTCCAAGACAGCCTGTAGACGAATGATATGATTCAGGTTGTAGATAGGTTCTCGAGCACCGTTAATAAGTTCATTAGGATTCCAAGTTGCAGGTTTATAATACTGTATGATACGTTGGGGTGTCCATTCATTTAATAAATATTGGTACCCCCTCAATTCTTGGGAGTCTGGAAAAATCAACTTGCCATTGTTGCCCTGGCTAATTTTCAAACACATTTCACATCGCTGAGTCACCTGTTTTATTACAGTATACAAGTTCTGCCCTATCAATTTCTGATTTAGACTTTTATATAAATTATCAGCTCCCCAATGCATCCTATTATGTTCTATTACGGCTGTGGTCCATATTAAATTGGATGGTACCACTATACGACCATCCCTCAAATAAGTCCACTTATTTATTTTATCATTCATGTCCTGAATGACCTGTAAGTTTTCTTTAGAATAATTTGGCTCCTGATCTGTACTTACAGTTTGGATTTTACCATCTGGTATTAAGGATAATTCCTTCTTTCCTACCTCTTCTGCTACTTGTATGGCTTCATGGTCGGCCAGGCGGTTTCCAATTTCCAAATCAGTGCCTTAATGGGCCATCTTATGTTCTTCCTTCCTGGACGACCCTCTTATAACAGAGGGGGCCATTCCTCACATCAAGGTCTGGCATGGCATATGTCCCCACCGCTCAACGCCTACTGGGTTGCAGCCAGCAGCAGAGCTCAAGATCCTTCTTGGTGGCAAACACAGAGGCCAACCCAGTCTTGCCCTTGATTGTGGTAGGAGGCACTTGACCAACCTTATTCCTTGTACTTTGTTGTCAATGCAGAGTTTCATCTGCGCATCCCATAACAAGTCACAGTCATGGTAAAACACAGATTTACATTAGTAGAACTACTACAGAGTGTATTGACGTGCGGAATTAGACTCTATAACTCGAAAGTTATAAAGTAGGTATGTTTATTGCGCGCAGATGCACGGGGGATCGCTCCTCCACAAGCGTGCATACCCGAAGTGACGAACCATCCCACATTTATACAATGAAACAAATGAATATTCAATTAGCGCCTATACATATTTGTTACCTAAACCCCGCTTCGTATGTTAATTAGCTTATCAGTCCATGTTAATTAGCTTATCAGTCCGTTTCCTGGAATGTGGTGGTCTTGCAGGTTTGTAGGTGATTCATGTTCTTGTGACCATCCAATCTTCTTAGCACTCCCTCCCTCTAGATAGCATTGGAATGTCTCTCATCTTCTCTCATTCTCTTTTAAATAGCCCCTTTTGTTAGAGGAAGAAGGGCAGCCGTCTCCCCGTCTCCCCTTTGTTAGAGGAAGAAGGGCAGGCGTCTCCTCAAAAACTGTAGTTGTCTCCTCAGAGCTGTGTGCCTATGTGACCAGACACCGCACCCATGACTAGTCACCATACCCACATTTCTGAATAGACATATACAATCACAGTCGGTGTTAAGCGTCCCCATTTCACACTATTTCTCCATATCAATCCCCCCTTTTTATTAAATTAAGTAAATTCTTTTACTTAAGCAGTCTTCCGGAATGATATAAAGCATCATACATAAGTGTTACCCTTTTAAACATTCTCCAAACCCACAAATATAACATAATGGTTAGTATTAAGGAAATTCCTCAACTGATCAATAAGATCACAATGGGGTGTACCATAGTGTTAAGAATTCCTGTTGCAGAAGGTGACCAGCCAAAAAGAGTATCTCACCAATTATGGTTTCCATCTTGTTCTACCTTTTTTAAAACTTTCTTGATCCCCTCTACATCATGATGGATCATAAGAAGAGTTTCATGTCCCTTTTCTTTGGTTTCTTTCAGTATACGTTGTAAATCTGCATGTTTTAATAGTTCTTTTATACTACTTATATTTAGTAGGAATTATCATCTGTGATAGGGTAAAGTTGGATTTTAAGAATTGATGAGACACTACTGGGGCTGAGTAACTAAAATTGCATCCTGTGATAGTAGTAAAATTACAAATACAATAATTTGAATATTGTGCAGTCTCCTTTACCTCCCCATCTACAGTTATTGTGTTACACTTAGTTCTCAAACACGCACATTCCTTCCTTGCATATATAATTACTGTTTTCAAGTTTGCGTTTGGTTGGGCCTCGAAATGACATATTTTCTGATCTGTATCTAAACAAGTATCCTGGGACATTATAGTATTGCTTTCACAGAGGAAGCCCTGCTGTTCTCGCATAATACAAGATTCTAAATCTACTGTTTGCCACTTGTCGCCTATCTTGCTGGCCCATGTTCTATGCTCAAAAGGATATTTTCCTAGGCATATTATAAAGATGGGCTCGGTTAAGGTAAAATTGTGCCAACATTCCCGTGAATTAAAGAACATGGCTGTATTTAGAAGGGTAAATTCCTTATCTACCTTTCTGACATTAATCAGGGTGTCTCCTGAAATCTTGGTGTTATCTTTTTCATTATATGTTTGACACCCTACTTTTATCCTATCTCCTAATTTTCCCCATAATCGGTCGACTTTGTGTACATCCTCCCGATCCCATTGATTCCTTTGGTACACCTCATTTTCAGAAAAAAACACCATAGCTAGTTTCGTCTTTGAGTCCACCTTTCCCATTATTCCAGTGTGTTTTTTCTGGGCATGATTCCAAGGCCAGTTATCAGGCTCTTGGTTGTAGGCGAGAGAGAGGGTACAAAAAAACCACAAATGGTTTAAACCCACTATTGATCATTTTAAGAATCTAAACGTATAAAATCTGTTTTGATCAAAAATATCTTTGTTTGAGTTGGGGCTTACCGATAACAAGTTGGGAAAGACTGGCCACTGGCTTAGTCCCAGACTCTTCTGTTCTGTATTGTTTGTTGTGGTGCCCTTCCCATATAGTGGATCCACAACCGCTCAGGTTCACTTACTTGCCACCCACATTGTTCCCATTTGTCCGAGTAAATTTGAGTTTCAGTTCTTTTTTATCTGGGGTTACTCTCCACGAAGTTGCAGGGGCTTTCTTGATCCGGGTATGGTGAATCCAAGAATTCTGTCCCTCAACCTTGATTGCGGTGTAGGTGGTGAGTAGGACTTGAAAAGGTCCGGTCCACTGTGGTTCCAGGGTTTTATCTGCAAAACACTTAACGTATACATAGTCCCCTGGTCGTATATCGTGAACAGGTCCATCCAGACCCCTACTGCGTGTTCCCATCACATGCTTCTCAATTCTTATTAATTGTTTGTTTAGTGCCACCATATAGGAAGTCATTGTTTCTTCACCAATCTGTGAAGACGTCCCCTTTTGTACCCCATAGGGTCGTCCATATAAAATTTCAAATGGGCTAAGCCCCTCTTTTGCTCTTGGTCTAGTTCGAATTCGTGTAAGAGCTAATGGCAAATATTGGGGCCAAGTTAGATTTGTTTCTTGACCTAGCTTGACAATCTGTTGTCTGATTAGATGATTCATCTTTTCCACCTGGCCACTCGATTGTGGTCGGTATGGGGTATGTAATTGCCAATCTATTCCTAGATGGTGGCTGATCTGTTGCATTATTCTGGACACAAAATGTGGTCCTCTATCCGAGGACATTACTGCTGGGATTCCAAACCTAGGTATTATCTCTTGGAGCAGTATTTTGGTCACTTCCCGGGCTTTAGCAGTTCTGCACGGGAAGGCTTCTGGCCAACCTGAAAAGGTATCTGTTAGTTAGTCTGGAGACAAAGATCACATTGTTGGGTTACTTGTCTAATAGTAGTATACAAATTTCGTGCTATTATGTTTTTAGTGAGATCCTTATATAGAGCTTCTGCCCCCCAGTGCCTTTTTCTATGTTCTTCCCAAACTACTGACCATACCATGTAGGAAGGAATCACTATTCTCCCATGTGAGATTACAGCCCACCCTTCCTCATTATATGATCCCTCTAGGTCAGAAATCAGTTTGCGATCTTCTTTAGTATAGTCTGGTTTACCTTCTAGAGATATTTGTCCATCGGGTATTAGCGCACCCTCTACCTTGATTGCTTTTCTGGCTGCCTGTTTTGCTTCCCTGTCCGCCAGTTCATTTCCTCTTTCTTATTCTGTGCTCACTTTCTGGTGTGCCTTGATGTGCATAATTGCCACCCTTTCAGGAAGCTGGACCGCATTTAGGAGTTTCAAAATTTCTTCCGCATGTTTGATGATTTTTCCTTGGGAGTTTAACAGTCCCCTTTCTTTCCATATTGCTCCATGAGCATGTACCACTCCAAAGGCATATTTAGAATCAGTCCAAATATTTATAGGTTTTCCCTGAGCTCTCTCCAGAGCTCGAGTAAGGGTTATGATTTCAGCCTTCTGTGTCGAAGTGTCAGCTGGTAGCGGTCCCGATTCTATCACTTCTTCAGAGGTTGTAACAGCATATCCAGAATGTCGCTTTCTATTCAGCATATAGCTGCTCCCATCTGTGAACCAATGTTCAGCTCCATTAATAGGAACATCCTTGAGATCTGTCCTATTAGAATAAGTGGCTTCGATTGTTTCTAGACAGTCATGATCGACTGATTCGCCAACATTCCCATTAAGAAATGAGGCCGGATTGACGATGTTTGTAGTCACGATCTCAACATCATCTTGTTCCACCATTATGGCCTGGTATTTTAGGAATCTCTGTGGGGAGAGCCAATGCCCCCCTTTTGTTTCAAGGACTGCAGACACTGTGTGGGATACTAAGACAGTCATTTTCTGGCCCAAGGTAAACTTCCGGGCCTCCTGGATGTTTAGGATGACAGCTGCTACTGCTCTCAGGCAACCAGGCCACCCTTTTGCAGTGGCATCCAGCTGTTTAGAGAAGTATGCCACTGCCCGTCTGTATGGTCCCAAATCTTGTGCCAGTATTCCTAATGCCATTCCCTGTTTCTCATGGGAAAATAGGAAAAATGGCTTACTCACATCAGGAAGTCCTAGTGCTGGTGCCGACATTAAGGCTTTCTTCAGTTCATGGAAAGCTCTGTCTGATTCAGCATCCCACTGAAGATCCTTCTGATTAGCTGCTATCAGGGAATATAATGGTTTAACAAGCAAGCCATAATTACATATCCAAAGCCTGCACCATCCTGTCATTCCTAGAAATGTCTGCAGTTCCTTTACAGTTCGTGGTCGGGGGGCTTGGCATATGGCTTCTTTTCGGGCCTTCCCTAGGACCCGTTGTCCGGCACTGATCTCGTACCCTAGGTATGTGACTTGTTGTAACACCACCTGTGCCTTCTTCTTAGAAACCCGATATCCTTGTAGTCCCAGAAAGTTCAGCAGGCTCACAGTCCAAATAATACAAGATTCTTCGGTTCTGGTTGCAATAAGAAGATCGTCTACATATTGTAACACTTTCCCTTCTCCTGACGGTGGTTCCCATAACTCCAAATCCTTTGCTAATTGGTTTCCAAAAATTGTGGGGCTATTTTAAACCCCTGTGGCAACACCGTCCATGTGAGCTGGGTCTTTCGACCGCTTCTGGGATTTTCCCATTCAAAAGCAAAAATTCTTTGGCTGGCTTCGTGGAGAGGGAGGCAAAAGAAGGCATCTTTTAAGTCTAAAACTGTGAACCAAGCTAGGCCAGGTGTCAGGGTGGTTAGTAAGGTATAGGGGTTAGCTACTACAGGATACAGATCCTCTGTTATTTTGTTAATGGCCCTTAAATCTTGAACTATCCTATAAGACCCATCAGGTTTTTTAACTGGGAGGATAGGTGTGTTAAATTCTGACTCACATTCTTTTAGTAGTTTTAATTCTATGAATCGCTCTATATTTGGACGAATTCCTTCCCTATCTTCCCTTTTCAGTGGGTATTGTTTAATTCTTATCGCACCCTGTCCTTCCTTTAATTTTACTATAACAGGTGATGCATTCTTGGCACGTCCCGGCATGTCAATTGCCCATACTCCGGGATATACCTGATCAATAATTCTGGTATCAATTTCCCTTTTTATAGGAATACTGGCCAAAGATAGGCTCATAACCTGTATGTATTGGTGATCATTTACTTCCAGAGTAATTTCCCCTTTTTTTTAAATTTGATTGTTGCCTCCAATTGTTCTAATAAGTCCCTACCAAGAAGGGCCTTTGGGGAATTTGGCATTCTTGTTTGTTTTCTTAGTTTGTACTTTAAAGGTTTCAGGATGTTTTCCTGGTGGCCAGCAGCTCCCACAACTGTAACAAATAATTATTTTTTACTGAAGTTCAACAAATAAGTTGGTTTCATATTCAGTAGGGCAGTTATGGGTCCTGTTGTACTGCAAATGCTGCAGCAATTGGGGTGACATTGTCAGGTCCTTCTGCTCAATTGTCAGCAACAGCAACCCCTCCTCCCCACCATCAGGAGGATTCGGGGCAGGAGATGCTGTTCCTGCTCTGCAGGTTACACAGGCCTGCCTCTGCAGCAGCACTTCTGTTTTAACTCTTTCTTACCCTGAATGCAAATCTGCTACTTGTTGCTTTAAGTCTGTGTTATTACATATCAGCCTTTGCAGGCAAATAGCAAACACCCTGCCGTGCATCCAGCATGACTCAGTCGCACCTTCGAGGGGGTACGGGGGTTTGTACAGACTCACCCCAATACTTTAACACTTTCACAAGGTCTTTGATTCTCCACCCCCCTCAGGTTTTACATACATTAGTACAAGTTTTTATATCTTACAACGTGTTTCATTCTGGTTGCTCCACAGAAGGAACCGCAACCTGAGCTTTTAAACACAAAAATTTCAACAAGAACATCTTTCTAGTTTAGGTCTTAGGGTTTTTTCCCATCCTTTTCTAGAGCCATAGTCAAAGATCAGGTGATGTTAATCCCGCACTCTTTCTAGTGTTAGTACCATAGGATCCACAGTCCTTTTGCCACTCGGGTTTGTCCTGGAGGACGAAGAACATGTCTGCATATGATACTTTGTCCCATTTTCCCTCTCTCCTCAGAAACAACATTAATTGCAGGAGAGTGTTATAATCTAACGTTCCTCCTTCCTGAGGCCATTTCGCATCACTCTCCAATTTATACAAAGGCCACCACTGATTACAATATTTAATCCATTCCTTCTATTTTCGGTACCACCATGTCCTACGATATCACTCCAATGTTTTAATATACAACCCAAGGGCGATTTTCCACAGGGCTTACTCCTTCCATTTCCCATTTTACAATTTTAATTACTTTGTTTTTCTCCGGCCACCTTAGCCACCCAAGGTCGGAAACGCGGATAGAGCTCCTTACTCGTATTGCACTCAAACGCGTGTCTCAAGCACTCTTGCACTCACACTCAGTCAAAATAATTAAGCTATACACGGAAAATCAAAATGCGCATCTCAATCACACCATTCACACTCTCCGGGCAGCCCTCAGTCACACAAGCAGTATGTTATACGGTACCATGCACTTATGTACAACTTTTAGGAACACTGACAGTTCACAAAGTATGCATTTCAATGAACAATTGCCAAAAAACAAACCACAAACAAAAAACCACATTTTTCCTGGTCTTAAGCAGAGTGTTAAGTTTTCCGCTATTTGCCACGAATTACCAGAATATTATTATTTTTCAACATACATTTCATAACTCCAAGTTTTGAACATGTAACAAGACAACACACAGAACAAACAAGACACAGAGCGCTATTTCAGTTGTTACATTCTAGGAATTCCCCAATTCTTAAGACAACCCAATGGAAGTTTTTAGCTTCCCCCTTTTTCCTACGCAAAAGTTTCCCTTTTACTTTTGCTAAGAGGTCCCTCTTGTTCCTGTGAGATTCCGCCTTATTCCGTCCCACCCCCCGCTTTCCGTCACGAGGCCTCCGGGCTTTTAGGAATGGCAGTAACCTCGGGTTTGCTCGATCTGCCCTCAAGATCGCTAGCGGCCACCCCTTGGTCAGCAAACCCCCTCCCAAGGTACCTTTCCTCCTGGGGACTACGCTGCGTGCGGACGTCTCCGTGCGTCTCACCAGCCGCCCCGTTACTAAACATACCGTTTTATCCGCGGATCCAGGGGTTCTCTTCTGCTCCGGGTGAACAGCTGAGAAGAGGAGGCTCCTCCGAGGAAATCTCCCGGGGCGCGCCTAGGAGCGTCCGCTCCGCAGCTGGTCCCTCAGCCGAGCAGAAATCCTCCTGCCTGGCTCGCCAAAACTGACGTGCGGAATTAGACTCTATAACTCGAAAGTTATAAAGTAGGTATGTTTATTGCGCGCAGATGCACGGGGGATCGCTCCTCCACAAGCGTGCATACCCGAAGTGACGAACCATCCCACATTTATACAATGAAACAAATGAATATTCAATTAGCGCCTATACATATTTGTTACCTAAACCCCGCTTCGTATGTTAATTAGCTTATCAGTCCATGTTAATTAGCTTATCAGTCCGTTTCCTGGAATGTGGTGGTCTTGCAGGTTTGTAGGTGATTCATGTTCTTGTGACCATCCAATCTTCTTAGCACTCCCTCCCTCTAGATAGCATTGGAATGTCTCTCATCTTCTCTCATTCTCTTTTAAATAGCCCCTTTTGTTAGAGGAAGAAGGGCAGCCGTCTCCCCGTCTCCCCTTTGTTAGAGGAAGAAGGGCAGGCGTCTCCTCAAAAACTGTAGTTGTCTCCTCAGAGCTGTGTGCCTATGTGACCAGACACCGCACCCATGACTAGTCACCATACCCACATTTCTGAGTAGACATATACAATCACAGTCGGTGTTAAGCGTCCCCATTTCACACTATTTCTCCATATCAGTATTTTATTTTAGTTTTTATGCAATATTCCCCACAGCCTTGCTGACCAAGGGATATTGTTTTACCTGAACTAGGCAGGCCTCCTGTTTATCATTTTTACTGTAACAGGGAAAGCATTTTTCCCTTTACTTGGAATTTACTTTCAGATATACCTGGTTAAAGATTTCTTTTACTTCAGGGAGGTCCTCTCTTCCACTTTTCTGTTGAATTAAATGACGTGCGGAATTAGACTCTATAACTCGAAAGTTATAAAGTAGGTATGTTTATTGCGCGCAGATGCACGGGGGATCGCTCCTCCACAAGCGTGCATACCCGAAGTGACGAACCATCCCACATTTATACAATGAAACAAATGAATATTCAATTAGCGCCTATACATATTTGTTACCTAAACCCCGCTTCGTATGTTAATTAGCTTATCAGTCCGTTTCCTGGAATGTGGTGGTCTTGCAGGTTTGTAGGTGATTCATGTTCTTGTGACCATCTAATCTTCTTCAGCAAGGAAAGGTGATTCATGTCCTTGTGACCATCCAATCTTCTCCAGCAAGGAGACTTAGCACTCCCTTCCTCTAGATAGCATTTGAATGTCTCTCATCTTCTCTCATTCTCTTTTAAATAGCCCCTTTTGTTAGAGGAAGAAGGGCAGCCGTCTCCCCGTCTCCCCTTTGTTAGAGGAAGAAGGGCAGGCGTCTCCTCAAAAACTGTAGTTGTCTCCTCAGAGCTGTGTGCCTATGTGATCAGACACCGCACCCATGACTAGTCACCATACCCACATTTCTGAGTAGACATATACAATCACAGTCGGTGTTAAGCGTCCCCATTTCACACTATTTCTCCATATCATAAAGATAAGCTCAACATCTTAGTTAATTGATCATTTTTAACTTTTGGTTTCATTTCCTCTTCTTTAAACGTCTAGATGTTCTAATAAATCTCTTCCCAAAAAAGATTTTGGTGAATTTGGCATTCTTATTTGTTTTCTTAGTTTGTACTTTAAAGGTTTCAGAATATTTTCCTGGTGGCCAGCAGCTCCCACAACTGTAACAAATTCTTTTCACTTAAGTTTAACACCAAATAAGTTGGTTTTGTATTCACCAACTTTTCTACATCACGATTACCTTAGTAAAAATCAACTCGAACCTTTATCCAGTCCTATTCACAACTGACTTTCAAACATCTAAATTTCCCCATCAGAGACTCACCTTTACTCTCCTCAGACCCACTGCCTGCCCTAGAGGGGCCGTTACCGGTCCTGTTGTGCTGCAAATGCTGCAGCAATCGGGGTGACATTGTCAGGTCCTTCTGCTCAATCGTCAGCAACAGCAACCCCCTCCTCCCCACCATCAGGAGGATTCGGGGCAGGAGATGCTCTTCCTGCTCTGCAGGTTACACAAGCCTGCCTCTGCAGCAGCACTTCTATTTTAACTCTTTCTTACCCTGAATGCAAATCTGCTACTTGTTGCTTTAAGTCTGTGTTATTACATATCAGCCTTCGCAGGCAAACAGCAAACACCCTGCCATGCGTCCAGCGTGACTCAGCCGCACCTTCGAGGGGATACGGGGCTTTGTACAAACTCACCCCAATACTTTAACACATTCACAGGGTCTAGATAGCAGCGGGAGGGGAGTGAGGGAGGTGGTAAGAGCTGGGGGGGAGGAGGGCGGTGGAGGTGTATACGGAGGGGGAGAGGTAGGGATCTCATCCTCACTTCTATTCTTCTTCTTTTCCCCCCCTTGTTTTCTTTTAACGGGAACACGAGGGCCCTAGTTTCAGACCCTACCCATAAGGAAGCATACTCACTTTCCTCCAGGCAAAAGGGGTCTTTTGAATTCACATATATATTCAAAGCCTGGGATATCCAGTCTTCAGATGCCCCGAAGACCGGTCAGTAGAGGTGGTCACCCCTAATTTGTTTCCCACCCCAAACTTCCATACAGTAGTGTATCAATCTTACTTTACTCTTACCCTGCCTAGAAGGGTACGCATCCCAAAATTTTATCGTTAGTCCTAGCGGACTCTCCGGTGGTATCTGTGGGAGCCTAATCTGGACCCCAGAACCACCCATGGGATCACAGGGCTTTGCTTTTCCTCTGTCCCGTCTTCCGAGGCGCCTTCTTTCACTCACGCACTCGCTTCCCCTGGTTCGTGGCGCAGCCCCTCGCGGGGTCTGGAAACCGCACTGCTGAGGGTCCGCACTCACTTCGCCCTCCCTGGGCGTCTCACACGAGCACGCTTCAGGATACCCAACCCCAACCGAACGGTTAACCGGCCTATACTCACGCGTCCTGCGTCTTCACTCAGGCTTCGTGCACAAAGATTACGGGGTAACCGGTTTTATTTGCTCACTGTCACATTTGAGGTTCGTCGGTAAAGGATTTGGCGTAGAAGCACCCCGACAAGGGCTGCTTATCCAGCGGGGCGCCTCCCCTGCCACGGACCTCAGGCCAGATTGCCCTTATCCGAGTCACGGCACCAAAATTGTTATAGTTTAGCTGTCCAATGAAATGACAGAGACTGGCCAATTAGAAAATGTGATTTATTAAAGCAAGCGACAAGTAAGCAAAACAGCGCTGGGCGTCCGGGGAGTCTCCTGCTCCACCAACAGCGCGCAAATTCAAGCAAGCTGAGCAGCTCTTTTTGTCTTCCCCGAGGTCACTTCTGACACCCTCAGTAGCCCCTCTGCTGCTTCTGTTGTGGTGGTTTCTTGTCAGACAGGACATTCCCATGTTTGGTGTAGCAAGATCACATTGTGGACATGTCTCTTCTTGTTAAACAGGAAGTTCTTAAGACCACCACGACGGGTTCGTTCCTCTTGCTTGCCTTGGTCGATCAGCAAATTACCTTTAGTTACTTATTACAGTACCAGCCCAGGAGAGAGGGGAGGCTGCTGCAGCCCCCGCCCCGGCTGCGGCCAAGGAAGTGTGTTCCAGTGGGCACACGCGTGCCGAGCGGGCATGCCCACCGCACACACGTGTGCATGCAGTTCGGGTCAGCGCTAGGTTATGTGGTGTGCATACCCACACAGGCAGGCAGAGGCAGCCCCCAGCCCCCGGTGCCTGTAAGCACGCTGCAGGGGGCTGCGCTTTTCCAGCCCCGGGTGGGCAGCGGGGCCCGGGGGGCAGCGATCTCCCTCGGGCTCTCGGCAGAGGAGCTCGGCAGCAGCCCGGGCTGCGAGAGGGGGGCGGCTCGGGGGGCGGGGGGCCACCCGGGGCGGGGGGCCACCCCTCCCGGCCGGCGGGCGGTCTGGCAGGTGGTGCCGCGGGCTGGAGCGACCCCGCCCGCCCCTCCCTCGGGGACAGCCGGCGGCTGGAACCCGGTGGTCGCCCCCCGCCCCCCCGCGCCGCGGTGCGCTCGCTGCGGGGTGCGCCGGCGGGGCCGCTGTGCCCGGGCCGCAGACCCCGCACGGCAGCCGGGGAGGGCTCCGCCGTCCCCCCCCGCCCTGCCCGGGGGCGGCTGCGGGAGCGGCGCGGACGAGCCGGGGGAGCTGCGGGTGACGGGCGCCCCCCGAGCGGTTGCGGAGGACGGGAACGGCCGCGGCAGAGGCCGCGAGTGCGGCGTGAAGGTGCCGGTCAGCCGGAGCCGCCTCCCGCGGGGGGCCCGGGATCGCTGCCGGGTCTCCGCGCGGTCGGGGCTGTCGCTGCCGAGGTTCGAGACGTTTCGCCGCCGCCCCTCGCCCCGGCACGCTCCTGCGACGGCGGCGCTGGCCGTGCCCGGCTCGGGGCAGGCGTTTGCCAGCCGGAGACCGGACCCCTTTTCCGGGAGAGGCCGGAGCGAGGCGGCGAGCGCCGGGGAGCGCGCAGGGAAGGGAGCGGGCAGCCCTCCGCAGGGGGCGAGCCCGGGGGCTGCGCTGCGGCTCCGCACTCGCGGCTCCGCCTCAGCCGCAGGCAGCCCCCGCAGAGCCGCCCCCGGCCCCGCGCCGCGCCGCGCCGCGCCGCAGGCAGCCCCCGGCGCCCCGGGAGGCGCTGCGGACCGACGGCTTGCACATCGGTGGTCAGCAGAAGGCAGCTCTGCGCCTTAAGTGGCGACGTAGAGAAAAGATGTGTCTGCAGCGAAGCACAGGAGAGGGTCCGGAGGACAGAGCGTGTTGCAGGCGCTTGGCAGCACACGGCCTCGGGAGGGGGAACAGACGCCATGGGTCAAGCTGGGGCATAAGGTAAGGTCAAGGAGAACCAGTTGGTTAATGGGACCAAACAGAAATGACTTGAACCGTGCATGAACACTTGAGTGAAAGTTAAGACCGCTGTGCCTTTAAATGGGGACGAGGCTCGTAAGACCCAGTGAGGATTAAGTGTGACTAAAGGTCATCGTAAACGGTTTTTCCAGGTGTATAAAGTATTTTCCTGTCGCGACGAGCTGTGCTAGCTTTGTGGGTTTGCCCCCCAGCTCCCATCCCCGCAGAGACGCGTGCCTGGTCCCTCGGCCGTGCGGGTGCTCGATCCGTTGCACGGCGGGCGATGGGATCCGGCCGTTCGACGGCAGCATCAGGTCCCGAGGAGACGGTCGCTGCCAGCCCCGGCCAGCCTCGGCGCTCGGCGGGGCTGCGCGACGTCCCGGTGCGACATGTCCCTTCCCGGGGCTCGCCCCCCGTCTGGGTGCGAGGGGGGTGGCGGCCTGGCGGGTGGCGGGCCTGCCGGGGTGGGAGATGCGGCTCCAGGTGCTTTGCCCACCAGCCCGGACGGTGCTTTCGCCTCTCGTTACGCGTTCGGGGGAGGCAGGAGGGTCGCCGTTACCGTCAGCGAGCCCGTGCTGCCGCCGCTGCCCAGCGTCGGGGCTGTGTGGCATCCCGGGGTGACGGGGAGCGGAGCGATGCGCCTCGTCTTTGCAGGGTGCTGAGCTGCCCTTCCCCGGGGCCAGGGCTCGCTGCCGCTTCCAGCTGCACAGGATTTGGTCCCGCAGCCTCAGTGTGAGGGCTGGATTTTCGCGAAACGAGGAGGAGCTGCTGGCACCTTCTGTACTGACGGGTGGCTTGATTTCTTGCTGTGCTTTTCGTACATCTTTAATAGCCCGGTGGAGTACAAATTGTAAAGGAAACTTCATACGCAGAGTTTGAGAGTTTGAAGAGAGATTATTCACCCTCTAGCTGTCGTGAGGTTTCACCTCTCCTTCCTGGCCGGACTGATCTTCCAGTTAGAAGTGAAACAAGGTCAAACGGTTAAAAAAAAAGGCTTCCTTCTGTCAGGGCGAATCTAAATCAATCAAATTCCCAGGCACCAAAGTGTGTTGTGTAACAAATGGGAGTGCAAAGGTAAGCACGTAGCTTTGCGTGTGCGAGAGCGGTTGTGGGACTTCTCTGTAAGTTCTAACACCTTGCTCTTTGCGCTGTTCTGCAAATTTGCCTGGATTTTAAGTATGGACAGAAGAGGGAGAGAACGAACATATGCATTTGATTTGCTTAATAGAAAATATCTTGGCAGAAACACATGCTTGTGCTGTGTATTCTGTTAGAGCTTGGCTTTTTAAAATACTCATGTGTTCTGTCTAATGAAAAGCTGGTAGTATCTCCCATTCACCTAAGAATATGTTCAAACATAGCTTGAGAGATGCTGCTAATCACGGTAAGAAAAATGTATAGCTTAATATCAAACTAGCTAAAGTGCAGTCACTGGGGAATATCTCGGTGCTTGTAAACTTTAATTTAAAGAGTGCTGTGAGGCTGGATTACCCGATACCCAGTACAATTGAAACAGCAGTATACCCCCTCTTTTTTGAAGGAAGACTGTAGGTCGTTTTGAACAGCATAGAATCATAGAATCATTTAGGTTGGAAAAGTCCTTTAAGATCATTGAGTCCAGCCATTAACCTGACACTGCCAAGTCCATCACTAAACTGTGTCCTTGAGCACCACATCTACACATCTTTGAAATGCCTCCAGGGATGGTGAGGCCACCCTGAAACTTCCCTGGGCAGCTGGTTCCAGTCCTTGACAACCCTTTCAGTGAAGAATTTTTTCCTAATGTCCAATCTAAACCTCCCCTGGGGCAACCTGAGGCCATTTCCTCTTGTCCTATCCCTTGTATCCTTGTTGGATCTGGTAGAAATGATCCCCAGATGGCAGTGTGTAAAGGATTAATTTAAATTCCAGATTCTGGTTGCCTGGCATTAGCAAAAATAAAGCTTTTGTGTTATTTCTCTTAACAGTTAAAAATTAGATGCAGGAAAAATAAAGAGAAACACTAAGTACTGAATTCCTCCCCCCCCCCCCCCCCCCCTCCATTTACATTTTGGTAAGAGGGAACTAATTTGCTCTCCTGTCTGCTGTGCATCCTGGTGCTGAGCTAATCTTTTCTATGCCCTAGATTGTTATTAGCCTTGCTTGCTTATTACTGAAAGATTTACTTTCTAGGACTCCTTTTAATTCCGTTTGCTGCTACACTGCCTTTTGTCTTAAATGTTATTTTTTTGTAGTGTCCTTTGAAAGATTCTTGGCCTTTTCTAACCCGGGACAAATTTATAGTAGCCTGATCGAGTTTTCCTAATCATGAATGATCTTCCCAGCAGGATATGTTCTTTGTCTTCTTCCTAACGTGATTCAGGACACACTCTGTTTTAAAGTGCCCTTACCCTTGAACCATTGTGCTGGGATTTAGTGTATTGACCCAAACTCTAGTAGATTTTTCTTGAGGCTTTTCTGTGTCACTTTGCACAGCACTCGTAAGATACCCGCTGTCAAAGTGCTTGCACTTTAGTAATAACACCTTGGCATTGTTAAAGTAAGTATGTTTAAACTTTCCTTTGGCCGACTCATCTGTTTTAATTCCTTAAGTATTCAGATTTGTTCTGAGACTGACGCGCGGAAAGCAGACTCCACAACCTGTAAGATTGTAAAGTAGGTATGTTTATTCAGCGCTGGGCAGCACGGGGGGTGGGGTGGGGGTGGGTGGGTTAGTCCTGCCAAAACCGTGTGCGCCTGACACGAAAACTTGCTCTGTTTTTATAAGGCATCTCATTACATATTCATAATGTGTTGTAATGCGCCTATACATATGCATTACCTATCCCCGCTTCGTATTAAAATTAGTTCTGCGAGCTATTTCCGTATTTTTTTCTCGACTGAGTTTGCGCAGTGTCCCCTGGTGGTGGTCGTCAGGGGTCCTGAGGATGAAGGCAGGCGAGTCTTGCTAGTTACCCCCACATCTGGCGCAGGCTCAGTAGCGTCCTGGTTTTTGTCCAAACCGCAGAACTGGCTTTAGCTTGTTCTTGCAAGGTTGTAATTGTTCTTTTGACTTATATGGTCATAAAGCTGGACTTATAAGGTCATAAGGCTCTTTACTCCCGTATACCTTATCACAACACCCAAACAAACCATGTAAGATCTGGCAAACAGCTAAGCAGACTATTATAATCGTTAAAACTTTACCCTAAACGGCCAAGCAGACTATCATTACCCTAAACAGCTAAGCAGACTATCATAATAATCGTTAAACTTTACTCTGTCTCTTAACCCCTTCTCTCTCAGTCCCCCCTTTTCAAAGAAATTAGTAAATTCTTTTACTCAGACTCGAAGTATTGATTAGATTCTAATTTTTGTCGCAGTTGATTTCTCTTCCATTCACTATAGGAATTTCCAGTTCCCTTAAGCCACCAAAATCCACAACGGATAGCTATACCAATAATTAAAAGTAGAAAGACAATCACAATGATCATTACAAATAATTGTTTTAACCATGTTAGATTGGGCAACCAGGATGTCAATTTCTCCCATAATTCAGAAAAGCCCCAAGAAGTGTTATCTTGTGTCACTTTATGTAGAATATTTACTTGTTTCCTAATTTCTTGGAGGTCCTCTGTAATTCGCCCGCTTTGATCTGCATACATGCAACAATCTACATTGATCACAGTGCATACCCCCCCTTGGAAGGCTAATAGCAAATCTAAAGCCATACGATTCTGTGACACTATTTTTGATAAGTCAGTAACTTCCTTCTGAAGTGCCAGGAGAGCATCAACTGTCCTGTTTTCCACTGTTTCTATTATAGCTGAGATGTTTATTATTGCCTTTTCCAACTCACTAACCCCTAAAAACGGAATGAACCATCGCGCAAAACTGTGGAAACTCGTTGGTCTGTTTATGAGGGGGTTATTTACGATGTTCTGTTTTTTCCTTATGGGGGGTCGTGTTGACCCATCAATGATAGTAATATTGGGGACCAGACCTCCCAGAGTGCATGCTCCTCGCCATCCTATGGGCAAGACTTTACGAGCCATTGTGCTGCACAACCAATACCACCCTGTCCCTCGTGGGGTCGGGAGACCGGTATAGTTCAATTTTTAAAATCCCAAATCTCTACCTGTCATATTTAATGTATGACTTCTGTTACAATTTGGGTGTTCTCCCACGAACAGTCCTTTTCCCGAACTTACCAGGCAGTTATTCCCCAGTGTGCTGGTCTCTTCGACAGTGATTTTTAATTCTCGTCCCCACTTAACCTGAGGGTCTGTGCTCCAGATTGTATTTCCCCAAAAGGAGCCGTCTTGGCGGTTCGTCAGGGGAACTGGCAGTGGGATGCCTATTAATGGTATCTCATAACCAGAATGTCTTGGCATTTGGGTACAGATCCAACAATCTGTCTTATTTAAAATTTTGGTGATGGTTTGAATCGCCTGAACATACCAGTTCTCTCGCCAGGCCGCTGTGTCTATCACCTGTGAAATTATCAGAATCATATTCAATTTAACCCACATCCTATCTTTTTAGCTTGAGCTTTAACGGCCCTTGAATTTCTGATGTCCAAAGCTTTTGTGGCGACTTCTTCACACGGGTATGATGAATCCAGGCATTCTGTTCTTTAATTTTGACTGCTGTGAAGGAGGTGAGGAGTACTTGGTATGGTCCTTCCCACTGTGGTTTCAAGGTTTTTTCTGCAAGAGGCTTTACATATACATAATCTCCAGGTTGGATATCATGTACAGGCCCATCCAGACCCCTTCCTCGGGTCCCAATTACATGTTTTCCAATTTTATTGAGCTGCTTGCTCAATGCCACCATATAGGAAGTCATAATTTCATCCCCAATTTGCATTGATGTCCCCTTTTGTATTCCATAGGGGCGTCCATACAGAATTTCAAAAGGGCTCAGTCCTTCCCTCGCCCTCGGTCTTGTCCCTATACGCAAAAGGGCTAAAGGGAGAGACTGAGGCCATGGCAAGTTTGCTTCTTGTCCCAACTTTACAATTTGCTGTTTGATTAAGTGGTTCATTTTCTCCACTTGGCCACTCGACTGAGGGCGATATGGGGTGTGAAGTTGCCAATCTATAACTAAATGGTGGCTGGTTTGTTGCACTATTTTTGAAACAAAGTGTGGTCCTCTGTCAGAGGATATGGTTGCTGGAACCCCAAAACGCGGTATTATTTCTTGTATTAGTATTTTAGTTACCTCCCGAGCCTTGGCAGTTCTGGTTGGGAACGCTTCTGGCCAACCTGAAAAGGTATCAGTTAATACCAGCAAATATCGGTACCCCCCTTTTCTTGGAAGTTCTGTGAAATCAACCTGCCATTGTTGTCCAGGCCCATTACCCTTTCCAATCTGGCCCATTTCTAATTTGGGAGTATTCTTTGGATTAGTCTGGAGGCAAAGGTCACACTGTTGAGTCACCTGTCTCACTGTGGTATATAAGTTTCTAGCTACAATATCTTTTATCAGATGTTTATACAGAGCCTCCATTCCCCAATGTCTCTTCCTATGTTCTTCCCGTATTAAGTGCCACAGTAAATATGAGGGGACAATTAACTTTCCCTGTGGGGTATAAGCCCATCCCTCTTTATTATATGATCCTTCTAAGTCTGAAATAAGTTTCTGATCTTCCCTAGTGTATTTTGGTTTATCTTGTAGGGAAATATGCCTATCGGGGATTAAAGCCCCTGCTACTTTTATTTTTGTTTTGGCTACTTGTTTTGCCTCTCTGTCCGCCAGTTCATTCCCTTTTTCCAAATCTGAGCTCACTTTCTGGTGTGCCTTAATATGCATAATTGCCACTTTCTCAGGGAGTTGGACAGCTTCTAGTAACTTCAGAAGTTCTTCTGCATGTTTGATATTCTTTCCTTGGGAGTTCAATAAACGTCTTTCTTTCCACATTGCTCCATGTGCGTGTACAACTCCAAAGGCATATTTTGTGTCTGTGTAAATGTTTACAGTTTTGCTCTGAGCCAACTCCAGGGCTCGAGTTAGGGCAATTATTTCTGCCTTTTGTGCAGAGGTGTTCATGGGCAAAGGTCCTGACTCTATTACCTCTTGACTGGTGGTGATGGCGTATCCTGCGTGTCGATTGCCATTCAGGACATAGCTGCTCCCGTCTGTGAACCAGTTTTCTCCGTTTTCTATGGGGCTATCCTTTAAGTCTGGGCGACTTGCGTATGTCGCTTCAATAGTTTCCAAGCAGTCATGATGCACTGGTTCTCCTGTGTTTCCACTGAGAAAAGAAGCTGGGTTGACAATGTTAGTAACCACGATTTCCACATCATCCTGTTCCACTATTACAGCTTGATATTGCAGGAATCTTTGTGGAGATAGCCAGTGTCCACCCTTTGCTTCCAATACTGCCGACACTGCATGGGACACAAAAACAGTCATTTTCTGGCCCAGGGTGAATTTTCGGGCTTCCTGTATATTTAGTATCACAGCCGCAACTGCCCTTGGGCATCCAGGCCAGCCCTTTGCAGTCGCGTCTAACTGTTTAGAGAGGTAGCCAACTGCCCGACGATACGGACCTAGCTCCTGTGCCAATATTCCTAGGGCAATGCCCTGTTTCTCGTGAGAAAAAAGGAGGAACGGCTTACCCACATCCGGGAGTCCTAAAGCCGGGGCAGACATCAGAGCCTTCTTTAGTTGTTCAAAAGCTTGTTCAGCCTCTTTATTCCATTTGAGGTGTTTCTGCTCAGTCGCTGTCAGCGCATATAATGGTTTAACAAGCAGTCCATAATTGTAGATCCACAATCGACACCACCCTGTCATTCCCAGAAAGGTTCGCAATTCCTTTACCGTCTGGGGTTTTTTAGTTTGGCATATCACCTCTTTGCGGGCCTGCCCCAAAGTTCTCTGTCCCGCACTGATCTCATAGCCCAAATAATTCACTTTACGCTGCATTACCTGGGCCTTCTTCTTGGACACCCTGTATCCTTGAAGCCCTAAGAAATTCAACAGACTCACCGTCCACGCCATACAATCTTCCTCTGTGTTGGTAGCAATCAGGATATCATCCACATACTGTAACAATTTTCCTTTCTCGGACAGGGCTTCCCAGGATTCCAGGTCTCTCGCAAGCTGATTGCCGAAGATGGTAGGACTATTCTTGAATCCTTGCGGCAACACCGTCCAAGTGAGCTGGGTCTTTCAACCACTTTTAGGATTTTCCCACTCGAATGCAAACAACTTTTGACTGGCTTCGTGGAGAGGGAGGTAAAAGAAAGCATCCTTTAAATCAATAACAGTAAACCAGATTAATTCAGGTGCCAATGCAGTCAGTAGGGTATACGGGTTTGCCACGACTGGGTAGAGATCCTCAGTAATCCTGTTCACTGCGCGCAAGTCTTGAACCACCCTATATGACCCATCGGGCTTCCGAATAGGTAATATAGGAGTATTGAATTCAGACTCACATTCCTTTAATAGTCCTAGCTGCAAAAATTTTTCTATCACTGGCCGGATTCCTTCCCTGTCCTCTTTCTTTAGAGGCTGTTGTTTAATCCTTACTGGTCGTTGACCTTCCTTTATCTTAACTTCAACAGGTGGAGCATTTTTCGCTCTTCCAGGCACATCAGTAGCCCAGACTCCTGGATACACTTGGTTCAGAATTTCCTCATCGATTTTCCCTTCTGAGGGGAGACTGGTTAGGACTAGACTTAATGCCTGTGTATATTGTCGATCCTTTACCTCCAGAGTAATTTCCCCTTTTTCAAACGTGATCTTTGCTCCTAATTGTTCCAACAAATCTCTCCCCAAAAGTGCCTTTGGGGAGTTGGGCATGTATAAGAACTTGTGGATACCCCATTGCTTTCCCAATTTATACTTTAAAGGTTCGCAAAAATACGCCTTTTCACTTTGACCAGTTGCTCCCTGTACTACAACGTAATCATCTCCTAAAGGCATTAAGGCTTGATTCAAAACCGAATATGTCGCTCCTGTATCTATCAAAAACTCCACTTGCTGCTGCTTTTCCCCTAGCTTAATTATAACCAGTGGATCCGCTAGGGTAGATTCCCCAGGTTCCCGTCAGTCTTCTATTACATTGGCTATCTTCACATTTGCCGAGGTTTTCCGACCCCCTTCCCTGTTTCTAGGACATTCCCTTTTCCAATGACCAAAGCCCCTGCATATAGCGCACTGATCCCTTTCCAATAGAGACGAATCTCGCCTACCACCTCTCCGTTCCCCTTTTTCTTGAATGGCAGCTATCAATTTCCTTTGTCCCCGCCGATTTTCTTCTTCTCTATTACTAAACACCCTCCATGCTTCATCTAACAATATTTCCAAATTTCTACCTTCTGTAGAAAGCGGCTTTTGAAGTTTTCGCCTTATGTCCCCTGCAGATTGACCCAGGAATAAAGAAACTAATTGCTGGATCCCTACCTCAGACCCATGGTCCAGCGGCCTGTTACGGCGCATCACATCCCTCAGCCGATCCAGGAACTCAGAAGGGGACTCAGAAGGAGTTTGCTTAACTGCATATAAAGCTGACCAGTTTATAGTTTTGGGAATTGCTCTCTCCATTCCCTTCGAAATCCATTCCTGATATTCCTGTAATCTTTGCATATGTGCCGATCTATTAGCATCCCACTTTGGGTCTTGGAGGGGGAAATGTTCCTTAACATCCCCTCCTGTAATTTTATAATGGTCTTCGGCCAAATTTCCTGCTGTTTTCAAAACTAGCTGTTTCTCAGTTTCAGTCAAATATTCCAATAATAATTGTATATCATTCCAATCGGGATTGTGTTGTTTTATGATAAATTGGAAATGCCTGGCTGCACTTATCGGGTCATTTCTATAATCCTTTGCAGTCTTTCTCCACTCTCCCAAATCAGCAGTGGAGAAACGCACTTTAAGTAGCACTGTTCCACCATCTGGCCCCACCGCCTCTCGGATGGGTGCTTGTAAAATAGACTTCTGCCGAGTGTGGGAAGATACAGGGCTATCAGGAGGATTTGAAGCTCCTTCCAAGTCCGCATCCTGGCCCCGTGCCCGGGGGGGAGGTTTAAACAAGTCATTTAAGTCTTGTTCTGGGGCTTGGTGAACTTTGTCTGCCTTTGTACACCTCTGCCCAATGCTGCAGGAAGAACAGCATCTTTTCAGTTTACTTCTACCCCCTTTATTTTCTCGCTCCAATGCGAGTACCATAGGGTCCTGTGGGGGTGTTATCCCACAGTCCCTTTGCCACTCCGGATGGTTTCGCAGCGTGAAAAACATATCTGCATATGACACTTCATCCCATTTCCCTTCTCTTCTCAAGAACAGCATAAGCTGTAACAAAGTATTATAATCCAATGTGCCATTAAACGGCCCCTTAACTTCGCCCTCTAACTTATACAATGGCCACCACTGATTACAATATTTAATGAGGGTCTTTTTACTTTCTGTGCTTCCCTTCCCAACAATATCCTTCCAATGGGTGAGTATACAACCCAGAGGACTCTTTTTTAGTATCCCTCCTTGGGTGTTACCCATTTTCAATATACTCTTAAGGAATTTAAACTGACTTTTAAATTCTCTTTTCACCCCTGTCAGCCACACTCTCACTTATTCTCACTCAATTCCACTCTCACAGACGTCCATGCACTCAGAGAAAATCACACACACATCACTTCACACAAACACTATGGTTCGACAAATTCAAATCGGTAGTCTATTCCAAATGCCTTATTGCCATAACCAAAATCAATACCAAAAGAAATCTAACATAGCATCGCTCCCGTTAACAACCTTTTAGCAGCTGCAAATATTTTGTGAATTACAAGAGGCCCGCTTACCCCTCTCCTGCCTCTCCTGGCTCCCAACAACAAGATACAGCGGTTACCTCGAACTCAGTCGATCTATCCCCGAGATCGCTACCGGCCTCTCTACCGGCCAGCGAGTTTCCCAATTGCAGTCCCAAACCCTATAGGTACCCAACCCACGGGCACTATGCTGCACGCCAGACGTCTCTGCGCGATTTATCAGCAGCCCCGAATGTGCGTACGCTCAAGTCCCTTCGTTAAACATACCGTTAAATCCGCAGCTTCAAGAGGCTGTTGTCCACTCCCGCGGTGATCAGCCGGCAGCGGAGACTCCTCCGAGTAAAATGCTCGGGGCGCGCCTAGGAGCGTCTGCTCCGCAGTCGGTCCCGCAGCCGAGTGGAGATCCTCCTGGCTGGCTCGCCAAAACTGACGTGCGGAAAGCAGACTCCACAATCTGTAAGATTGTAAAGTAGGTATGTTTATTCAGCGCTGGGCAGCACGGGGGGTAGTCCCGCCAAAACCGTGCACGCCTGACACGAAAACTTGCTCTGTTTTTATAAGGCATCTCATTACATATTCATAATGTGTTGTAATGTGCCTATACATATGCATTGCCTATCCCCGCTTCACATTAAAATTAGTTCTGCGAGCCATTACAATATTTTTTTCTCGACTGAGTTTGCGCAGTGTCCCCTGGTGGTGGTCGTCAGGGGTCCTGAGGATGAAGGCAGGCGAGTCTTCCTCGTGACCTCCCACATCTGGCGCAGGCTCAGTAACGTCCTGGTTTTTGTCCAAACCGCAGAACCGGCTTTGGCTTGTTCTTGCAAGGTTGTAATCGTTTTTTTGACTTATATGGTCATAAAGCTGGACTTATATGGTCATAAGGCTCTTTACTCCCGTATACCTTATCACAGCACCCAAGCAAACCATGTAAGATCTGGCAAACAGCTAAGCAGACTATCATAATCGTTAAAATTTACCCTATCTCTTAAACCCCCCCCCCCCTTCTCTCAGTCTAGTGGAGTCAACCCCAGAGGTCTTAAAGCCTCTGAGGTGTGGCAGACGAATTTTATGCTCTGTCAATTACTAAAACCTCGAGCATGGCTAGCAGTAACTGTAGAGACATATAGCGGGGTGATTGTAGCCACACAACACCTTAAGACCGATGCTAAAGCAACCATCCAACATTGGTTGACAACCATGGCGTGGGTTGGTGTCCCTAATCAGATCAAAACGGACAATGGTCCGAATTTTGTGTCTAAAGCAGTCCAGGCATTCGCTCTGAAATGGGGTATTACTCTAATACACGACATCCCATGTAACAGCACAGGACAAGCCATAGTCGAACGGGCAAATCAAACTCTGAAATCTAAATTAGAGGTATTAGCAAAAACAGAGGGTTTTACCAACACCATTCCCTCAGGGGACCAGGCACGCTTACTACGGACTGCCCTATTAGCACTAAACCAGTTCCCCAGGGGAGACGAGGTGAATAGCCCTGCCCAGAAGCACTGGGCCACTCGAGCGCTAGAAGAAGGCCCGTCGGTCATGATCAGAAATGAGCTAGGAGGGTGGGAACAAGGGTGGAAATTAGTTCTGACAGGGCGAGGGTATGCTGCGGTCAGAAAAGACAACAGAATTAAGTGGTGTCCACTTAAGTCTATCAAGCCAGACCTTCAGAATAAAACTAATGAAAACCGTGAGTTTTTTGTTTGCAGGACCGGATCATCGGACACCCCCGTGTCCCGTACATCCCACCGACGAGAGAAAATGACAAGTCGACAACTGTCCTGTCTAAACTTGGGAATCCTGCACCACCCAGATTCGGATAACGACCAAATAGCCTCCAAAAAGGGGGATGCGATGCCTTTGTATGAACTTGATTCTAGGACTTGTCATTGCAGGAAAGACAGAATCAGATTATAATCACCATCAGCCATTCAAGTGGGTCCTACGGGACCCCATAAGCAGTCGAGTGATAAAGGAGAATATAACAGCGGGTACCCCGACTTTTACGTTTACAGTCAATGATTTATTTCCCGGACTGGGAAAATATAGATCTAAAGTGCCATGGGGGACGTTATTGGTGCCCCAGTTCAAACTCAGGAAAAAGCTATTGTAACTATCCAGGATATTATTTTTGTGGATATTGGGGATGTGAGACCATTGTAACGAGTGATAGATGGAAACCAGAAAGAGAGGACGAATTTCTGCGCGTAATGTGGGGGCCAGATAGGTGTGACCCTCCAAAATGTGGGCCCAGTGGCTATTTATCTTCAATCGTCAATCAAAAAAAGTACCTGTACACATTTAAATTTGAGAATTCAAAACCCAGCTGACATGGGCTGGGCAGTGGGGAGAATGTGGTCAGTATTTATACACTCCGACAATACAGACCCGGGGGTAGTGATACAAATTATCAGGATTGTGCTACAAGCACCCCAAGCAATTGGCCCTAACCCGGTTCTTAACCCACAGACACCTATATATAATACTGAAAACAATATTAAAGATACGACCCCCGGCAACACCGAAGCTCCGAATACCTTAGAATTTGACCTGCCTCCTCTATGGAGGCTGATGAATGTAACGTATCAGATACTGAACTCTACTAATCCCGCCATGACAACAAACTGTTGGCTTTGTTATGACATAAGGCCCCCTCTTTATGAGGCAGTAGGTATACCCTATGAACCGGAACTCGTTAGGGGGCCCAACCCCATACATTGTGTGTGGAGCTCCGAGGACAACCCAGGAGTCACGATGCAACATGTATCAGGGCGGGGTAGATGTGTCGGCGAAATACCCCTTGAAAAAAGGCCTCTGTGTTTGACCGAGTCCACATCAGAAGAGCTATCGAAAGCTGATTGGCTAGTTCCTGTCAAAAACACCAAATGGATATGTTCAAAATCAGGAATTACCCCATGTGTATCTCTTAAACTGCTCAAAGGAAACCATGAATTTTGTATACAGGTAAGGATTATTCTGAGAATCGTATACCATCCTGAGGAATACGTATATACTCATCAAACCCTTCCAGCTTCGCATCATATCCAAAAGCGAGAACCCATCACCGCTCTGACTACAGCTACCTTGCTAGCCATAGGGGCCGCAGGGGCAGGAACAGGTATAGCCTCGTTAGTCGAACAGAACCAGAAGTTCCAGTCCCTCAGAACTGCAGTGGATGAGGATCTGGCTTGCATTGAACAATCGATCAGCGCTTTGGAAAAGTCACTGAGGTCGTTGTCCGAAGTAGTTTTACAAACTCGTAGAGGATTGGATCTCATGTTTTTACAACAAGGCGGGTTATGTGCGGCATCAGGAGAAGAATGTTGTGTGTACGCAGATCACACTGGGGTTGTCAGAGATACAATGGCCAAACTTAGAGAAAGGCTAGAAAAAAGAAAGAGAGACAGGGAAACCCAACAAGGGTGGCTTGAATCGTGGTTTGCCCGTTCACCGTGGTCAAGCACCCTGATATCTACCTTGGCAGGGCCGATTGCAGTGATCATCATGGCACTGATCTTTGGACCCTGTATACTGAATAAGCTCGTGTCATTTGTCAAGAGCCACCTAGAGAAAGTCGACGTTATGCTGGTAGAACGCCATCAACTGCTTTAACTTTTAAGTCCCATTTGGTATTACCCTTAGCTACCTCTAGCTTACCCTAATTCATACCTTGGTATTATCAATTACCCCTTACCTTCCACCTGACCACTGTGCCTTATGTTTTTTAGTCAAGTTGATACAATATTCTTTTAATATTTTTACAAACCATAGAATATAAATTAAATTAAGATTTTGATTGTTATATTTTAGCTGATTCAATTATCCATAAGGAGGGGGGAAATGTAGGTAGTTAGGGCTTGGCGGTCGGAAGATGTCGTGCTGTACGGAAATATAGAGCCCCTCTCTGGATAGCCAATAGCATTTAGCTTATGACGTAAGCAGACGGAAGGGACGTTGTAAACCCAAGCTCTATAATGCCGCGCCACTTATCAATAAACACCATTTTGCCATCCACCACATTGGTGTCTGCGTGCTGATGGACCGAGCGGCCTGGGGTTGGCCACCGTGCCGTTCCTGAACCAGGTCACCGCGCGCCTGCGAAGGCAACAGGGGAATTGAGAGGATGTTAGAAGCCTTGAAAGGGCAAGTTCTAAATGTACCATGACTGGGAAAACAAAAAGCAGAGTGAAGAAGCATGAGTTATGCCTGAAGAAGTATCTTCACATACCCCCAAAGACCTTTCCCAGGGCTGACAAAGCCCAGGGGATTACTGGCAAATAGACTTTTTCCAAGTTACTGCAGCAAAATGGGTATCAGTATCTTTTAGTCATGACAGATGCTTTTTCAGGCTGGCTGGAAGCTTTCCCTTGCCGCACCAATAAGAAGTATCATAAGTGTAAGTTTAGACATAATACGGAGATTCGGGGTACCCATAGGACTTTCTTTGGGTGTTGGGGTCCACACTTGGTAGTAGGAGCCCTTCACCTTTTAGCTAAACTAGGAGGGGTAAAATGGGATCTCCACACTCCATGGAGACCTCAATCAAGCGGGAAAGTAGAATAAATGAAGCTAAGCCTGAAAGGACAGATGAGTAAAATCTGCCAAGAACCTCAGAGAGAGTTGTCAGATGCTTTTCCCTCAGCGTTGCTACAGATACAGGATCCAGCGTAAACGGAAGGAGAGACTTTGGAAAGGATACATGGTAAACCTTGCCAGGTGACAGAAATGGCAGTGAATCCCAAAATAATAGAAGGGAAACATGGCTTAAAAGAGTATGTTCAGTCTCTAGGAAAGGTCCTGTCCTCTCTCCAGAGGTACCTCACTGTGAGCGCAGATCTGTCCCTGGACGTGCCTGTACATCACTACCGACCGTGAGATTGCGTGTATCTTAGAACGTGGATGGATGAACCGTTGAGGAGAAGTGAAAGGACCTTTCCAGATTTTTCTCAGCACCTACGCTGCTGTCAAGCCTGAAGGAGTCACACCACGGACGTGCCATAGCAGGGTTTAACCAGCCACATCACCAGAATGGACTGTCAAGCAACAAAAACCTTTATGCTTGAAACTACCTCCAGAATCATGAAGTTCTAGGTTCAGGATCTTGCATTATTGCCAGACAGCATATAAGTGAATGACTGAAATGCGACCCCAGATAAGACTGGGCTGTCTACAGGGAAGCTGGAGTCTGCTACTTGTCTCTCCTTTGTAGATATATGTTGAAACATGTTTTACAGATGTATAGAATTTGGCCTGTGATGTGGTATGCTAAATCCTCAGCTTGGGTGGGATCAGGAGGAGTCATGGACATGGAATACTCATTTGAAAATGGTGGAAGGATCGATTAATGTTTTTAAGAAGAATGATTGTTGGGTTTGTACCCATTTCCCTGAATGTCCTCATGCAGGAATGCCTGGTATCCCCATCCCATTTGGGACTAGTGGGCATAACTTGTGGCTAAGACCAAAATACACTCATTGGAACGAGACTGACCTCCAGACCTGGCAATACTGAATCCACACTCAGTGTGAAGTGTGTTACTAAAATGAAGCCAAGACACACCAAAATGGAACTCTGCTCTTTGTGGAGCCCTACCCACATTGTGATTGCTCAATGCAATTCATGAAGCTGTCAGAACTAACTAGCAGTAGGTACTGGAACGTTCCACTGGGCACTGGGTGGTGCTGGATATGTGCCGGTTTAGCACAAAAAGCGTTACCACCAAGATGGTTGGGTAGATGTACCACCAAGATGGTGGGATATTTCCTGATATGACTGACTGAGACACTGGACAACAGTCGATGGGGAACAACTTACTTGTGGAGATACAGGCAGAATCAACCAGCCCTTACAGAGAGACCCACTGGGTTTCACTCACTGCTGGGTGGTTTATTCCTTGGCGAGGGGCTGCTGAACTGGGGAAGGCAGTGATAAAGAGATCCACAGGAGTGGAAGAGATGGCCAAGGACACTGCAGGTGCCATAAACTGCACTCTGTACGGCAGAGGCAATGCCTGTATGCAAGGGGACAACCCTTGGGTTCTCTTGGTGACTTCCAGCCTTGCCCGTGCCCTTTGCCTTCCATCTCACGTTGTCCTACGCTGTCCCACGGCTGCTGCTTTTCCCCGGCAGGCTGCAGGCACCCATCTGGCTTCCCCATCTTGCTCTCACCCTGCCCTTGCCACACATGCACCGATGTCTGCCCACCCTCACACGCTGTTCCTGCAAACACACACACATGGACTGATCCCACACTCCTTCTGGACGACGTCTCCCACCACAGCACAAGCCCTTGAGTGACATTTCCTCCTCCTGACCTCCAGTCTCCACTTTCCCAGCTGCACTGGGTGGCAGTGCTTCTCCCTCCTGCTCTTCCCTACCTCCAAGGAAAGCTCCACCACCTGGGAAACCACCCTTCAGGCGGGCATCCCGACCCCTCACCCTCCTTGTGGCCTTTCTCCTGACCATGCCACGGCCTCACCGCGCTCTTCCAAGGCTGCGAGCCTTTCAGCTTCTCGTATAGACACGAGCAAGCGGTGTGCCTGCTGCTGTGCTGCCATGTTCTCAGGCAGCAGCGATGTGACAAGCAAGAAAGAAGCCCCTCGGTGGAGTGAGCCCAGGTCCTTAGGCAGAGGGGATCTCACAGCCCATGTGCCACCCAGGGGCCTTCTGCTGGCCTGCCCGAGACACTGGCAGATGGAGCTTAACAGCACGTGTCCTAGCCATGAGTCAGGGGCTGCCCTACGTGCTGTTTCAGGCAGAGGTGACCTCACCGCCCCTTTCCCAGGCACATTGCTGCTGTTGGGCTGTCCCCTCCACAGGCAGAACTGGCCTCACTGCCCCCGTCACAGCCATTGGCTTCCTGCTGGAATGTGAGTCCCTGAGACACAACTGACCACGAGATAGCGTCCTCAGCCGTCACCCTCCCCGTGGCCCAGCACCCAGCAGATAAAGGGAAGCTTCTCTCAGCCAATTTATCTCATGGATTTCCTACCTACCCTTTGGGTGGAAGAACATTCCTCAGGGGAACTGCTCTGTTTCTACTGGACACTGTTTTGTCTCTGCTTCTGCGCCTCTGTTTTCTCTTCTTCCCCCTGCTATCCCATCCTAACCGAGCTCTCCAGGGAAGTGAGTCGATGAGTCCTAGAATATCTCAGGTTGGGAGAGGCCCCTGTAAAGGCCCTTGTCCAGCTGTCCTGCTCAGGGCAGGGTGAACTGGATGGCATCTCTCAAGGGCTCTGCCCACTTTGGCATCATCCACAGAAGGGTCTGAAAAGCCACTTTGTCAGCTTGTACTGGGAGACAATCAAGACATTCAACACAGTTGGCCCAACTGCTTGCACTGGAAGATGCCACTAGTCAGTGGCCACCAGGAGGACTTGACCACTGCTGACATTTGGTCTTGAGCCCCTGTGGCGTATGATGCACCGACTCTGGGAGCGGATTGAAGGCACGAAGACACTTGAAGACACCTCGGAGACACTTTATTAAACTCAAGCAAGCCTTTTATACCTTTGCAGGGGGCTGACGTGTCAGCCTGTAACTGTGCTCAGCAACTTTCCACTCTGGGCTCTTTTTTTATTACAGACACAGCAGCTCAGCAACTCCCTTTATCTACAAGGCCACAAGTTCTGCAGACCACTCCCTATCTTCAAGGTTCTCCTCTTGTTCCCATGGCTTCCTTCCAACAAGCATAACTGTGTCTCTCTCCCAAGGTCGTGTTTTGCTCCCTGACGCCATTGAGCTAGCTCGAGACATAGCCACAAGCCGCCAGCCAACTCCCCACCCACAGTGTCCTCCATTTCTTCACTCCAGAAGTCACCCATCTGCCTATAAAGAAAGTGCAGGAGAAAAAGTCAAACCCCTTGCAAAGGTGCAGGTACAAACCATCCCCTTCTTGCCTCAATACGTATGGGTGCAGCAATCCCTTTGATGTCCCACAATTACCTGGAAATGGCTGCAGGAGTATTTCCACCGTCATTTCCCCAGACACTACGGTGAGGATGACCAGCCTGTATTTCTCCCAATTGCCCTTCTTGCTTTTCCTGAACAGAAGCTGGATGTCTGCCTTTTGCCAGGACCCCAGAACCTCCCTGATTGCTCGGACACATTTGAGGGCACCATCCAGAAAGGGTGTCGTGATCAGACAGAGGCACTTGCAATGAGCCTGCCCAAGGCAGGTGAGATGAATCTCCCTGGGACAGTGGCCTTTGTTCCTGCAGTCACACACAGGAACGGCCGGGCCCTGGGAGGTGTCCCCACCTCAGCTGGCCTCACGCACTGCTGGCGTGGTTGAACCCCAGCCTCATGCACACAGGGGTGCTCAGAGGCACGAGCCCGTCCCTGGCACGTGCGGAGGCAGAGCACTGCAGCGGGCACAGTGACTGCCTGGCCTCCTGCTGCCCCTGCCAGAGGCTGGCAGCACCTCAGCCCGGGGGTGTCGCGCCCTGCTCGGCACCTCGCGGAGATGGCCCTCGTCATGAGCAATGGGCACGGGGACCTCGGTTCAAGGAAGCACGTTGCAGTGGTCTCCACAAATCCATAGCATTTGATGGAGGCCAGCACCATCACAGAGTGCCCGTTGCCTGCCCCTGCCTGCGCTCACAGGACTGCCACGCAGCACGGCGGTGACCAAGCTGCCAGAGCACTCAGGCCTTACACCAAGGCAGGGGGTCAGAAGGAGGGTGTGGAAGTGGAAGGAGGACAGCACTGGAGAGCCAAGGGGTGGTGTTCCCTGGCAGTGCTGCCATGCCAGGAATTTTTTCCCCTCCGTCTGTGGGTACAGGAACTGTCCCTGCAGCTCCAGAAAGGCCTTGGAAGAAAGAATCCCAGGAAAAACATAGTGGTTTAATGGCCCTTTGGCTTTGTTAGATGAGGAGAGAGCAGGGCACCTTCAGAAAAGAAAATCAGAGAAGGAATTAGAATGGGGACGACACCTTTATCAGAAATGAAATACCCTGAGAAACTAGAACACATTCAGAAGACACTCTGGGTCTGTGATAAATTACATTATAAATGTTATTCAAATTTTTATTCCTTCAGAAGAAGATACAGTTATCAGTTTGCACATTGCACCCTTGAGCTCCTGGCTCCTCATGCTGTAGATGAGGGGGTTCACTGCTGGAGGCACCACTGAGTACAGAACTGCCACCACCAGGTCCAGGGATGAGGAGGAGATGGAGGGGGGCTTCAGGTAGGCAAACATGGCAGTGCTGAGAAAGAGGGAGACCACGGCCAGGTGAGGGAGGCACGTGGAAAAGGCTTTGTGCTGTCCCTGCTCAGAGGGGATCCTCAGCACAGCCCTGAAGATCTGCACGTAGGACAGCACAATGAAAACAAAACACCCAAATAATAAAGAGGCACAAGCCACAAGAAGCCCCACTTCCCTGAGGTAGGTGTGTGAGCAGGAGAGCTTGAGGATCTGGGGGATTTCACAGAAGACCTGTCCCAGGGCATTGCCTTGGCAGAGCGGCAGTGACAGTGTATTGGCCGTTGCAGCGCAGCATTGAGAAACCCACTGGCCCAGGCAGCTGCTGCCATGTGGACACAAGCTCTGCTGCCCAGCAGGGTCCCGTAGTGCAGGGGCTGGCAGATGGCCACCAAGCGGTCATAGGCCATGACGGTGAGGAGAGAACACTCTGCTGAAAGGAAAAAGACAATCAGGAAGAGCTGTGCAGCACATCCTGAGTAGGAGATGTCCCTGGTGTCCCAGAGGGAGTTGGCCATGGCTTTGGGGACAATAGTGGAGATGGAACCCAGGTCGAGGAGGGAGAGGTTAAGGAGGAAGAAGTACATGGGGGTGTGCAGGTGGTGGTTGCACACTACGGTGGTGATGATGAGGCCGTTGGCCATGAGGGCAGCCAGGTAGATGCCCAGGGAGAGCCAGAAGTGCAAGAGCTGCAGCTCCCGCGTGTCTGCAAATGCCAGGAGGAGGAACTGGGTGATGGAGCTGCTGTTGGGCATCTGCTGCCTCTGGGCATATGATCCTGTCACAGGAGAAAAAGACAGTGATAATTTAGGGGAGACTTCTGCAAGCAAAATCAAAGCCATTTCCCACAGACCCCCCATCACACACAGACATCCCTCTCTTTTCTCGGAGACCTTCCTGCAGCTGTGTGGCTGCAGCCCTGCTTGGTGCTGGCCGTGTGGGCGATGAAGAGCAGGGCATCTGCCCACGGGCTCTTGACCAGCCAGCCCCACTCTGCAGCAGTGGGTGGGAGCAGGGACCAGTCCTGGTGTTTAACTTTGTCCTGTGAAACCAGTGCCAACGCAGAAGGGCTGGTCAGCGTCTGCAGCGCCAGTGCTAAGGAACGGGAAGGGTGAAGGCATTTTAAGGGAGTTTTAGTTTTTTTCACAGCTCCCCCCATCTCTCCTGTTGCGTATTCTCGGATGTCAGAAAAGCAGAGCATTTTTGCTGCCCTCAGGTGGAACAGAGTGAGGTCTGTGAGGCAAGAGGATTGCCTGTGGGTGAGTGCACAGTGAGGGGAGGTGGTCTGTCCTGCTGGTTCCTGGTTTCTATGGGCTTGCACCTTCCTGAGATGAATGGTGGCCACACTCCCATGTTACCCTGAAATACCACAAGGCACTGCTGAGAACAGACTGACCCACCACAGACCAGTAAAGGTTGTAGACTTTCATCAGAAGTCAGCATCCCACCCACAGCAAAGGATACACAGCTCATTTCACCCTCCCCAACAGTGTTTTCTCCATCACAGAAACTCTGCGCCTCTACGTGGGGCTTTCAGATCACTCATGGGTGCGAGGGGACAGGTTTCCATTCTGGAGGGCAACGCACTGCTTGGAAGGGAACTTCAAGGAGGTAGCCAAGTGCCCTAACAAGAGCATCAGGTTCAGGGAGAACCAGCCCATTGCCCAGCCCCACATAGGGCATTGCCCACAGCCCCACAGGTGAGAGGAAAGCTGGGACACCTGTTCCCATGGACACACCTGCAGGAGAGGACCCACAAGGTCAGAGTGTGACTCTGCAGCTGAAACACCCATCCCCAGAGAGCCTGACAGCAAGAGCAAGAGAATAAAACTAACACCAAAAGGCAGAGAAAGAAGTAAAATTGCACTGATGGTCTAGGTATGAGTGTCCAGGGCGAGCGTGCCAGGCACTGAGGGCAGCGCTGCCCTTGCCCAGCTCTGCTCGCCACCTCCCACACACCAACATTGCCGGGCAGCTGCTCTCAGCCCCTGTGCTCTGCAGAGGGACCGGGGCACGTGGCTGCAGAGCTGCACCGCGGCTCTGCTGGAGCTCTGGCTGCAGAGGGGGTGGCTCACACCTCGGGACCCCCAGCCCTGAGGGCAGAGGCTTTGCTGGGGGGAGAGCAGCCAGGGGGATGCCTCAGAGAAAGGGGTCTGCACTGCACATGGTCAGAGAGAGCTTTCTGATTCTCCTTTCAACAACAATTCTGTCTGAAGTTTCCTATCAGTCCTTGCAATATCCTGGACGTCAGGAGATTTTCCTTGTGGGAGGTATCTCCCTGTGCCAGGTCTTTCCCTGTCAGCACTCACAGACCACAACTCTGCCTCTGTGCACTGGCCCCGCACAAACGTGCCTCTCTGCAGGGCACTGGCTGGGCGCAGGGTCCTGTCCACAGGGGGAAAAGGGCAGCTCAGAACGACCCTGATGGCTCCAGCAAAGGTGCTGCTGCTGCTGTTCATAGGCGGAGGAGTGGCTGAGGGCACTTCAGGAGGCTCCTGGCAGACCTCCTCATCACTCACAGTTACAGCTGGCAGTCTCAGGGACATCTTCAAACTCGAGATCTCCATTAACATTTCTGCCTTCCCTCTCCTGCCCCCAACAACAGAAAACTGAAAGCACAGATTGAGGAGAGCCCTGGATTTATCACAGCAATCCCTGCGCTGACCTTCGATACGAAAAGTCTCATCCAGACATATTCTGAGGGTAACCTATCCTTGTAAGCAGCGCTCAGCCATGCAGCACACTCTCAACAGCAGAGAGATCCGTCCATATCGGGGCTCAGTCCATACGCCCCCAGAGCTGTGGGGAGCCCCCCGGCAGGCTGAGAGCTGCCCCTGGCAGGCGGCAGAGCCCCTGCCCCAGCACAGAGCCCCCGCGGCTGCAGGGACCCTGCTGGCAAGGACAGCCCTGGGCACCCCTGCCTGCACAGCCACCTTCACAGCCCTGCAGCCGGCCCTGGCACAAGGCAGCCCACATGCCCTGGCCCTCCCACGCTGCAGCAGGGAAGCCCTGCTCTGCAGCACACTGGCCTCCTCCACAGCAAAAGGCTCCCACACGGTCCCACAGGCTGGGGGGGGCCCAGCTGCTGCAGACCCGGCTAGCAACTGCAGAGGCATTGCCCTGCAGCCACACACTTACCGGCTCAAGGGCTCTGCAGATTTCTCCAGCAGGGAGCTCTCAGCAGCCTCCCACCAAGGTCTGCTTTTGAGCTCTCCCTGCCTCCCTCCTCTGCCCCTCTGGGCTCCCTCCAGCTGTCCCTGGGGCTGCAGGGGAACCTGCTGGGCAGCAGGATGAGGCAATCCCTCATGGGCCTTGCCTCACCTGGGGGGACACACTTATTTCCAGCACTGGCAATTCCCTTACTAGAAAAAGTTTTCTGCATGAGCATCAACTTTTGTTAACCCATTCCTAGACAGGACACCAGTAAGACTGCAGCAAAGGATCCAAGTACTCCTAACGGAGCGTGTGTGTACGTGTGTGTCTGGTGGTTCTGCAGGCAGGGCAGGGAGGATGTCCTCAGTGCTTCAGTAAGCCCTGCAGAGCCCATTTCAGCACTTCATTGCACAGTCCGAGGGCTCAAGACTCAGCTCTCCTTTGCCCAGGCCACGTCTCTGCTCTGAAGCAAAGCCTTTGCACCCACGGGCTCGGGGACACTTGGTACCAGGTTGCCTTATGGCCAGGCAGAGCTGGGCTGGTGCCACAGCTGGGGGGCTTCAGCCCAGATGTGCAGCAGTGCCCTCAGCCAGGGGCCCACGCAGAGGCAGCTGGAGCCCGTCCTGTTGCAGACAGAGCTGTGACACTGAGGGAACCAAGTGCAAAGGCAGGTGGCAGAGCTCAGCACAGCTGCTCGGCAAGGACAGCAGCCTCCAACAGGTCCAACATTGAAAATGGAGTTTATGCTTCTGGGGCAATTCCAGGGCACCTGAAGGAGCGTTCCCTCCTTCTGCACAGGCCACAGCCTGCCAGTGTGTGACCTGGGGCCTGCACTCTGCTGCTCTCCTGCCTCACTCCCCCTGGGAGATGAGACTCCACCATTTCTTTGCTCCTAGAACCAAGGTGGACACGAATGATGCAGGGTTTCAGATCCAGGGGAGCATCACAGCTGCTGGCCCATCTGGCAGCTGTGCTAGAATGCCGATGCAAAGAACCTGCAGACACCTAAAGGAGCATTGTCACTGTGCTGCCCTGTGACTGTCGGCGGGTGGTTACTTGACCACTGGCTTGCAGGATCCCACCAAGCCTCTGTCTCGCTGCTCCCCTCCTTCTTCACTCACCTTGATGTCTATAGGGTTGTTCTCTCACATAATTCTCATTCCTCTCCCGTTGTGTTTTGTCCTTTCTGCCATAGGGGATCACAGAGGTGCCACTAGAATTGCTTCTTGGCTCAGGTTTGGGCAGGGGCTGGTCCATTTTGGAGTCAAATGAAAGTGGCTGTTATGGCCATGGAGTCAGCTCTTGGTCTCTTCTCACCTCTGCCAGCCCTACAGACACCTCCAAACCACTCCCAAACCCCTGCCGTGTAAACACACAGGATCTCTAAATTCCCCAAGAAGATGTCAGGTTATTGATCCTAAGGCTTCCTCAACGCTGCTTAAATAAGACTTTTCCCCTTCCTCTCCCTGATTTAGGTTATTTCAGAGCAGAGTTACCCTGAACCACACCTGTGTCACCTGGGCCAAGCTCAGACATGTAACAACAAAAATAATAATGGGTACCAAGTGTCCAAGGTCACACGCCAGCAAAATGTTTTGCTGCAGCGCATGCTGGGGTGGTGGGCAGAGGTCACTGTGAAGGTGAAATGAGATGTCCCTAAGGAGAGCAATCCATGCTGTCCCTGGGACCAGAGACATGCAGGGCTGGACTGTGCAGTGCTGCAGGAGAAGGCATTGCTGCCAGTGACGCCTCTGCAGCCCCAGAGGACATGTGGTTCCGGTGAACCTTATACCCAGAAAGGACAAGGTGCTTTTGATTGTGTCCTTGACCATGGACATCCCGTGATGCAGGAATACTTTTAAAATCATTGGTCTGTTTCTCTATTGCCTCAGCACAGCGATGACTTTCAACAGTGCTGGCTAACTGGGGAGGCCCAAGAAGGCTGAATGTTAGTCAAGTGGTGCCCACCTACAAGAAGGGTAGGAGGGAGGATCGGGATAACTACAGGCCTGTCAACGTGATCTTAGTGCCAGGGAATGTTGTGGAGCTGATCATCCTGAGCACCATCACACAGGAGCCGCAGGAAAACCAGGAGGTCAGGATCAGCCTGCATGGGTTTATGAAAGGCAGGTCCTGCCTGATGAACCTGATCTCCTGCTGGGACAAGGTGACCTGCCCAGTGGATGAGGGAAAGGCTGTGGATGCTGTCTACCTGGACCTTAGGAAAGCCTTTTGGCTCCACCTCCCACTGCATTCTCCTGGAGAAACTGGCTGCTCATGGCTTCGGTGGGTGTTCTCCATGCTGGGTTAGAGCTGACTGGACAGCCAAGCCCCAAGAGGGGTAGTAAATGGAGTGACATCCAGGTGACGATGGCCCATAAGGAGTGGTGTTCCCCAGGGCTCAGTGCTGGGGCCAGTCCTGCTTCAGAACTTCATCAGTGACCCAGACACGGGGACTGAGTGCACCCACAGTGATTTTTTGTACAACATCAAGTTGGGTGGCAGTGCTGATGTCCTTGAGGGCAGGAAGGCTCTACAGAAGAATCTGGACAGGTTGGACCTTTCAAGTGAGTCCAATTGTATGAGGTTCAACCAGGAGAAGTGCCAGTTCTGTACTTGGGTCACAACAGCCCCCCACAACGCTACAGGCTTGGGCCAGAGTGGCTGGAAGGCTGCCTGCTGGGGAAGCACCCTGAGGGTGAGGGTTGACAGATGGTTGAGAATGAGCCATCAGTGTGCCCGGGTGGCCAAGAAGGCCAATAGCATCCTGTCTGGTATGAGAAAGAGTGTGGCCAGCAGGACCAGGGCAGTGATGGACCCCCTGTACTCGGCACTGCTGAAGTCAAACCTCAAACAACGTGTTTCTGTTTTGGGCTCCTCACTTCAAGAGAAACGTTGAGGTCCTGGAGCATTTCCAGAGAAGGGCAACAAAACTGGTGAAGGGTCTGGATCCCTGCTTGGATGAAGAGTGACTGAGGGGACTTGAGTTGTTTAGTGTGGGTAGTAGGAGGCTCAGGGGGGACCTTGCTGCTCTCTAGAAGTACCTGAAAGGAGGTTGTAGATGGGGTGGGTAGGAGTCTTCTGCCAGATAACAAGTGACAGGACAAGAGGCAAGAGCCTCAAGTTACACCAGGAGAGGTTCAGATTGGATATGAGGAAAAACAATTTCACTGCAAAGGTGCTCAAGCATTGGAACCAGGGAGCTGGTGGAATCACCAGCCCTGGAGGTGTTTCAATAGAGGTAGATGCAATTCTTCATGGCATGATTTAGTGATGGAATTGGCCGTCCTGAGTTTACATTTGGATTTGATGATCTTCAAGGTCTTTTCCAAGCTAAATGATTCTCTGTTTCTGTGCTTCTATGATATTGCAAGCCTACCTAGACAAGTTGCTGAGAAAGTTGGTTTAGGTGACCCTGCCTCAGCTGGAGGGGTGGACTCGATGACCTCCAGAGGTCAGTCCAACCTGAAAAAACACCATAGAGCTATAAAGGCATATATAAAATGTGTCAACACAAATAGAGGGGCTCGGCTGAAGATGAGCTTGTGGGAAATGGCTTGTGGGAAAGATATTTGACAAATCTGATGAAACAAGCATGCTCTTCTGTGGTCAGGACCTGGGCCAGAATGAGGGTGATGGAGGGGGGTGGTATTGGGAGGGAAAAACGGTCTCAGGAACTCCTCATGCAGGAGGACGTGCCTGGCTGCGAGGGGCCTGTGAGGTCAGTTCTGCCTCTGGAGGTGACAGGCCAGCATCAGGAACGTGGCTGGGACAGTCCCTCTGCCAAGGGACCCCATAGGCCCCATCCAGGAGAAGGGCTCGGATAGAGGTTGTTTTTGCCTGTGGACATGATGGGACAGCAGCAGGCACAGGGCTTGCTCATGTCCCTGGGAGAAGCTGAAAGGCCAGCAGCAGTTACGTGGTTTGGGAGACCATGTGAGAATTCCTTCTCTCTGGTGAGAGAGCAGAGCATAAGAAAAGGCTTCCTGGCTGCGTTCCCTGCTGGAAGGGTATTTTCTGAGATGGTAAACCTTTCCTGGGCAGGGGAAAACAGCAGGAGAGAAGAAAAAATGTCACAAAGTTTCAACTAGGAAAGCAGAGACTGGAGCTCAGCAGGAAGAACTGTCACTGCAGGGGTCCTGCTGCGGTGCGAGGGCTCAGCCAGAGGGAGCCTGGATCAGCCTATGGTTTGTGTTTCAAGGAACAGCCGGTGAGAGTGGAGGTACCTCAGCGAAGGTATGGCAATGTTGGGGTGAGAGCAAGGCAGGGCAGCGAGATGGTGCCTACAGCCTGCAGGGAAACAGGGGCAGGGCTCCAACCATGCAGGACAGCCTATGGTGGGGATGGCAGAGGGCACTGGCAAGGCTGGAAGGCACCAGTAGAACCCAGGTCTGTGTCCCCTTGGCTGTGGCAGCTGTCTCTGCCTCTGAGGGCCATGACAAGACATGATGTCCTCACGGCACGGGAGCATCGTTGCCTCCTTGCAGCCCCATGGGGAAGCTGGAAGTTGCTGTGCCATTGCTGTCCTTCACTGGGCATTGGACGCCCACCTTCCATGGTCCTCAGGAAGAGCCCTGAGCCCTGTGTGAGGGACAGCACCGACCTCCCCACAGGCTGCAGGTCACGGCTTGGCCTTTCTGCTTCATCAAGCAAGCCAAGGCTTTGCTCAGCAGCAGAGCTGCCTGCACAGCGCCTTTGCCTTCCTGCACTCACAGCCTCCAAGGATGGGCTCTAACAAGGCCATGGGGAGGCTTTCTCAGCCATGGCCCTCAGTGGGGCCCATTAACGCTTCCAGGGGCTGTGGGCTTTGCTCCTGACTTGGTGTTCTTGAGAGGTTTCTTCAGTCTCTTCTGAACACCTGAAGTCCACAGCACCACAGACACCCTGAGCTCATGACGAGGCAGAACGCCCTGAAAAGCCCAGTCCCCTCCATCAGGGACATCTGGTCTTCAAGGTTGGCTCCTACACTTCATGAGATAAGTTTCAGCCGTACAGTGAAAGAGAAAGGCAGGTAATGAGCACTTTGGGGAATTGATAGAAGGCTTTTCCAATTGCTATTGATGCACAGTGTCTCCTGAGGAGGTGCAGACAGGTAGGAAAAGCAGTCCCTGGAGCTAATCACTGCGTGGACAGCCTTGCTCCTCAGCTCTCCAGCCCCACGATTTCTGTCCTCAGCTCCATGAGACTTACATCACTTTACATCAGACTTCTTCAACCAACTCTGCAGCTGAATATAGCAAATTCTTGGCAGTAATTATTGGCTGCTTTCCTTAGAGAACAGGGTGTACACAGGAATAAAAGAGGGATTAATTATCGGGGTGGGGGTGGGGGTGGTGGGTTAGAAATTACTAAATAAAAAATACATTTCTCAGCTGTATAATTGTTAATTCAAGCAAATCCCCATGAGGTCTATTCCCACTACTGAAGAGTTGCCCATAGGGAAAATTACAGACACTACTGAAAGACAGTCCAGCTTTTCCTCTCTGAACCTTAAAGCAGAAGCTACATAGGTAAAATGGATTGGAGTGATCAAAGAGAAAGAGGAGAAAGGCATCTGGAGATGAACTTCTTAACCCATAGTTGTAAATCAGGAAACCAGGACGTCAGAATATTCCAATTGACTTCAATTTCATAGAAGGCGCGAACTTTCTGGAACTCATGACAAATATTAGAACGTTTTCAATTTTTTTTTTTTTTTTACACATGTATCTGTAGAAATTCTCCCACTTTGATCTACGTATACGCAACAACTGGTATTAAAACCAGCACAGACTCTGCCTTCAGACGGCAGCTTCATATCTAATGCCATTCCAATTTGCACAGCTCTCGGGGCTATTTCTCACACTTCTTCCTGCAAAGCCTTCATGGCACCTGCAGGGTCCTTGGCCATCTCTTCCATTGCTGTGCATCTCGTTATCGCTGCCTTCTCCAATTCAGGAACCGCTAACCAAGGAGTAACCGAGGCCACAAGCAGGCTGATGATCTGGGCTGTCATTATGACACCCATTACATCTGAGAAGCTCATAGGCCAGTAGGAGGCACGTGGCCATGAAGGCAAGTTTGAGGTCCCTGGAGTGTCCCGTTCCCTTGGGGGATTGGCCGTCAGCAGCCCAGCTGGTTATGGCTGCAGTAAGAAAGGCACTTGGACTCTGAGACAAAGTGTCATTTCAAATGGCCTTGGTTAGAGCAAACTCTCTACACACAGAGACAATCGTGTCAGCTGTATTCCGTCCCTTCCGAGGCCGGGAACACGGAGTTTACAGCGTTGGGAGAGTGGTGCAGCAAGTGGTGCAGATCCTGCCTGCAGAAGGCTTATCCCACATTGTCTCCTGTGAGGTCTTGAAGTGTTTTTTGCCAGGGAAACCCATTCTAGTCATCACTTCTCGTGTTCTAAGAGGAGATGTTCACTTGGGAGTTGGTAACTGCAGTCCCAGACAAAGGTAAGGGCGTGCGGTTGGCCATTCACCAGCAGCTTCCTGCAGATTTCTTCTTCCAAAATGGCTTGTTCTGCAACCCAGGGACACACTCAGCACAGCTCAGCCTGAAGGCCAAGAGGTACATGGAGCACAGCACAGGCCTGCTCAGGTTTCCTGTGACACTCATCACTAAGTCCTGCATGTGCAAATGAGAGAGAGGGGGGTTAAGAGATAGGGTAAATTTTAACGATTATGATATTCTGCTTAGCTATTTAAGGTAAAGTTTAACTATTGCGATAATCTGCTTAGCGGTTTAGGGTAAAGATTACCGATTATAATAGTCTGCTTAGCTGCTTGCCAAATCTTACACGGTTTTGCTTGGGTGCTGTGATAAGGTATACGGGAGTAAAGATCCTTATGACCATATAAGTCCAGATTTATGACCATATAACTCCAAAGAACAATTACAACCTCGCAAGAACAAGCCAAAGCCGGTTCTGCGGTTTGGACAAAAACCAGGACGTTACTGAGCCTGCGCCAGATGTGGGAGGTCATGAGGAAGACTCGCCTGCCTTCATCCTCAGGACCGCTGACGACCACCACCAGGAGACACTGCGCAAACTCAGTCGAGAAAAAAATATGGAAATGACTCGCAAAAATAATTTTAATACAAAGCAGGGATAGGTAATGCATATGTATAGGCGTATTACAATATATTATGAATATGTAATGAGTTGCCTTATAAAAACAGAGCAAGTTTTCGCGTCAGGCATGCACGGTTTTGGCGGGACTACCCCCCGTGCTGCCCAGCGCTGAATAAACATACCTACTTTACAATCTTACAGATTGTGGAGTCTGCTTTCCGCACGTCACAAAGGTCTTCTGCTCAGATTCTCTCAACCTCCTGATGAAGGTTAGAAGGAGAACGACATCTCCTTTAGACCGCTAGAGAAAGGGACCTTTACTTGAAGGCCTTGGTTGAAGGCAAAGTGGAAGATGATCTGTCGGAGCGGGCTGGAAACTAGGACCATGCGTGGCAATCAGTTAGCTGAAGGGAATGTGCTCGAGCTTGGAGGTCACTAACCCTGGGAAGACAAGGAGTGTGAATAGACACAACAATTAACATGATGAGCCATGCTGAGAGAGCATAGGGGAGTGGGGGACGGATGCCGCGAAGGAAAGGTAACACTTTGCTGTTAATTGATGGTAGTTAACCACCAATCAGGGATTGCCTAGTATGCAATGCACAGCATCAAGAACCAATCTGTTTAAAACGCGCAGCTTCAAGAACCAACTGTTTAAAACGCGCAGCTTCAAGAACCAACTGTTTAAAACATGCAGCTTCAAGAACCAACTGTTTAAAACGCGCAGCTTCTGAAATGTATATAAACTCGTGCTACTGTACAATAAATTGACATTGGCTTGTATCACCCTGCGTCCCGTCAATCCATCGCAGCAATGATCCCTGACCAACATGGCACAAACGCTTCCTGGACTTGTTTTGAACAAAAGACAAGGCAGGAATGGTGAAAAATGTGGACGGCACCTTTCAGTCAAGAATGGGTGACTCTGGTAAAGTAGAAATCAAGAGCAAGTCAACAAGACAAACTGTAGCAGGGCTGAGTAGAGAGGAAAGATCCCCTCCACCATCCCTTGGGCAGTGCTCTTCCTAATGCAGCCCAGGATGCCATGGGCCTTATTTGAAAGGTGCAAAGCCAGGAGAAGAGGAGGCTTTGGGGACACCTAATAACAGCCTTCCCATATCTTCTTGGGTCATATCAGCAGGAAAAGGCAGCCAGGTTCTTGCCTCTTGTGCGTGACGGGACTGTGAGGGCCAATGGGCATCAGCTGAAGCAGGGGAAGACAATGTCCTTCCCCACGAAGACAGTCAAGCAGTGGAGCAGATGTCCCACAGAGCTTGTGCCATGTCCATCCTTGGAGCTTTTCAAGCCCCACTTGAAGGAAAGCCTGAGCTACTTGCTTCAACCCCATAACTGATCGTTCTCTGAGCAGCACGTAGGCCTGGACACCTCCGGAGGTCCCTTCCAGCATGAATGATTCTGGATCTGCATCCACCATGGATCTTGCCTTCATGATGGCAGGGAAATCACTCCGGTTTCCAGCAGCGGTTGAAGCCTAACAGAAAGTGTGTCAGATGACCTGCAACGTTCTTTTCCCACTCCAAGCTTTGCTGCTCAGATGCAGGGCTGCTTGGCTGCTTCCTATGGATTCCTGTTCTTCACCCTTTCCTACCTTTTTCCCTCCTTTCCCATGCACAATTGCTTCTCGGTGACCACCCTTGTATCCTCCCATGCAAGTAGCCCACCTCTCCTTTCCCTTTCCTCCCTGGCCATTGGCTGTTCTCCTTTGCTGATTCTGAGATTTTCACCATAGGTGGCCACTCAGAAGAAGGATTGATCGTCCCCCTTGACTCAGCATCATCCTCCTTGACACAGCACTGTTGTGGCCACATGCGGGTGATCTGTGCCTGGGCTTTGAGGTTTCTCATTCTGGAGGAGTGAGGAAAAACTGGAGAGGCTGTGGAGGATGCCTGCCTGGATGGAGCCTGTGGAGACAGACTGAAGGTCCTCAATGTCTTGAGACAGGCAAAGTGGAGCCTCAGGGCACCACAGGAATAGCATGCACCTGCTTGAAGGGGGGTGTCAGAGATAAGGGAGTGATTCCTGATAGTGACAGGAAGAGAAAACCTCCGCAAAGTGCTGCTTGGAAAGGTAAGATTGGATGTGAAGAGAAAGAAATGTCCCTCTGAGGGTTGCCCTCTGATGCCGGAGTTCACCCAGAGGGTGCCTGGATTGTCCCATGGCTTTGAGCTTCAAGGAACAAGCAGGGATGAGGGGAGAAACTTCAGAAAAGGCAGAGAAATGCGGGTGTGAGGGCTGGGTAGGAAAGCAAGGAAGAGTCCAACCCCCAGAGTGGAAAGAGGTGCCACATGGACAGTGTAGGGCAACTTGCAGTGGAGATGGCCCAGGGCTGCAGCAAGGCCGAATGGCCCCACAGGGGGCTGAGGCCTCTGTCCCCCTGGCAATGGCAGCTGCCCATGCCACCAAGGCCTGTGACAGGAAACTTGATTTGGAGGGTCTTCTCTTCTGCCCTCCAAGAGCCTGGGGGTCAGGGCTTGGCCTTTCTGCTTCATACAAAAATCCAAATGTGTTTTGCAGCATTACAGCCACCGACACAGTACCTTTGCCTACCTGCGGGTCTGGCCTCTAATTAGCTACTCTAACGAGTCCATGGGGACGCTTTGTCAGCGATGGCCCTCAGCGGGACCCATCAACATTTGAAGGTATTTTCAGTGTTGCTTCTGACTTACATTCCTTGAGTGGTTGGTTCAGCCTGCTCTCAGTAGCTCAGGTTCATGGCAGGAGCCCCCAATGCCCTAACGAGGTATTTGCCTTTTTGTCATTTCCTTCAAGTCTTGAAGAGCTGTGCAGCTAACTGAATCTGTTCCATTCACGTAGGTAAGAGAGAGGATTTCAAAGTGCATTTGAAAGGAATTATTTTTCATTTCATAGGTTATATTTTGCTCCTTATTAGGTTAGAGAGGAGGTTCTAGCAGCAATCTCCAAGTGATAATGATGCAGAGGATCTCCTCAGGATATCTGGACTGGTAGGAATCGCAGTCCCTTGAGGTCTGACACAGGATGGACAACCTTGCTCTGAATGTCCCCAAGACCACCCTTTTTCTCATTGTCCCCTGGGACTCACATCCCTTCTCCTTACATCAGACTTCTCCCCTCAGTTCTGCAGGTGGGTGCTGCAGCTCCTTTGCACCATCCCCACCTGTTTGCCTTAGAGGACTGGCTGCACACAGGTGCAGAAGAATTATTCAGATCTGCAAGCAATGTCAAGCATGATCAAGTGTCATAAATAGGCCAACAGCCTCCACAAGCAGATGCCAATTCCAAGCTGTCTCTGATGAGGTGCCTTTCTGCAAGGGACACTCTCATGAGAAATCTTTTAGGCTGTTAGATACAGAAAGATCTAAACACAAGGGAAGAGCTGGGTAAGGAGACAGTTTGGCTGCAGGAAGACACGCAAGTTTTTCCTTCCTGAAGCTAAAAACAGCAGTACAGGTGAGAGGTACCTAAAAGACCAAAGACTAAAGGGAGGAGAAAACTGGTGAATAACTGAAAGAGCCTTTGCTGAGACAATCTGCTGAAAAGATGACTTCAGAAGGCATCACTGTCTCCTGCCCAGGTGCAAATATGTTAAAGATGAGAGAAAATAAGGGTGTGGTATAACCGTAATAATAATGGTGAAGTTCTGGTATAAAATCAATATTTCCTTGAAGTATCGCTTTTGAAAGCTCCATGAATTGGCAGAGGTCTCTTGTGAGAAAGGACAAGTAAGTGTTGCAACTGTCTTGGAAGGAGTCCGTAACTTGGAAGGAGTCCAGTAGAGCAGCTTGGGGAACCATAGGCTGCGCAAACCCCCATGTTGAGGGGTGTGCCCCCAGTTAGAGTCCCCTTGGGTGACATTTCTGGCACCTGAGTGGGTAACTGTCCAGGTGGATTTTCCAAGGGTAAATCCTGCCTTGCCAACCTGACAGCCTGCAGTTGTGCGTGAGGAGCTCCACAGTGGATGTCATTTCCCTCAGCTTCAGCAAAACTGTTGTCATGGTTTACATCAGCGTTCTTCTGCCCACATGAGGCCATGACACTCTGGGTGGGAACAGAAAGAGATGGGTAAAACACCAGCTGGATGGTCAGGCTGAGAGAGCAGTGGGGAAGGGCTCACACCCCACCTGGAGGCCACTGGGACATACTGGGGCAGTGTGGGCTGAAGAGGGTCCCAATCGGAAAGTCAGCCAAGTAACGACAATCGCACCAATGTGGCTACATGTCATCCTACTTTATTTAGCAACTTTGTCATATTTATACTTCTAATACACTGTTCACGCGGCAGCTGCCTGACAGTCATTGGTTGTCGGTTACGTATTCATGTTACCTGTTGATTGGTTGTCATGCTGCAAGCGCCTAATAAGGATGTGCTAACCTAGCGGTTTTCATATCTTGCTTGGCATCCGGCCTTCTTCTTGTACAATGCTCATTATTCTTTATTCCGCCTATTCAAGGACAGTACAAGATCTTCAAAGTAACTTTGTAATCTGCAGGCCAGGGTTGTCCAACTCCTGCAAGGGTACAGTATGCCCTCGTTCTGCCAAGAATTCCCCTACACATCCCCCTTTTTCTTTTTGGACAACCTAGGCTCTATCAACAATTGATTCCAAATCTTTCTTCATACAGGAGAAAATACAACAAAAGATAACAAGCACAGCAAAGATAATAACAAAAATTTAATCCCTTCCATCAATAAGGTTTTCTACCAGCCAGTGATACCCCATCCCTTAATTAAGCCACTCGTCATCAGTATTTTCAGTAACACTGTGTTTCTTCATATTATCTTGCAGTTATGAAAGCTTTTTGTGAATGGACTCAGAATGATCAGCAAGATTCATAGAGCACATTCCCTCAAAATCCTCACAGACGTGTCCTTGTGACGTGCGGAAAGCAGACTCCACAGTCTGTAAGACTGTAAAGTAGGTATGTTTATTCAGCGCTGGGTAGCACGGGTGGGTAGTCCCGCCAAAACCGTGTGCGCCTGACATGAAAACTTGCTGTGTTTTTATAAGGCATCTCATTACATATTCATAATATGTCGCAATACGCCTATACATATGCATTACCTATCCCGGCTTCATATTAAAATTAGTTCTGCGAGCCATTTCCTTTTTTTTTTTCTCGACTGAGTTTGCGCAGTGTCCCCTGGTGGTGGTCGTCAGGGGTCCTGAGGATGAAGGCAGGTGTCTTCCTCGTGACCCCCACATCTGGCGCAGGCTCAGTAATGTCCTGCTCTTTGTCCAAACCACAGAACTGGCTTTGGCTTGTTCTTGCAAGGTTGTAATTGTTCTTTTGACTTATATGGTCATAAAGCTGGACTTATATGGTCATGAAGCCCTTTACTCCCGTACACCTTATCACAGTACCCAAGCAAACCGTGTAAGATTTGGCAAACAGCTTAAATTTTACAACTTTTACTCTAAACAGCTAAACAGACAATTACAATTGTTAAACTCTACCCTATCTCTTACACCCCCCCCCCCTCTCTCTCAGTCCCTCCTTTTCTAAGAAATTAGTAAATTCTTTTACTCAGACTCGAAGTATTGATTAGATTCTAATTTTTGTCGCAGTTGATTTCTCTTCCATTCACTATAGGAATTTCCAGTTCCCTTAAGACACCAAAATCTACAACGGACAGCTATACTAATAATTAAAAATAGAAAGACAATTACAATGATCATTACAAATAATTGTTTTAACCATGTTAGATTGGGCAACCAGGATGTCAATTTCTCCCATAATTCAGAAAAGCCCCAAGAAGTGTTATCTTGTGTCACTTTATGTAGAATATTTACTTGTTTCCTAATTTCTTGGAGGTCCTCGGTGATTCGCCCGCTTTGATCTGCATACATGCAACAATCTACATTGATCACAGTGCATACCCCCCCTTGAAAGGCTAATAGCAAATCTAAAGCCATACGATTCTGTGACACTATTTTCGATAAGTCAGTAACTTCCTCCTGGAGTGCTAGGAGGGCATCAACTGTCCTATTTTCCACTGTTTCTATTATAGCTGAGATGTTTATTATTGCCTTTTCCAGCTCACTAACCCCTAAAAACGGAATGAACCATTGCGCAAAACTGTGGAAACTCGTTGGTCTGTTTATGAGGGGGTTATTTACGATGTTCCGTTTTTTTCTTATGGGGGGTCGCGTTGACCCGTCAATGATAGTAATATTGGGGACCAGACCTCCCAGAGTGCATGCTCCTCGCCATCCTATGGGCAAGACTTTACGAGCCATTGTGCTGCACAACCAATACCACCCTGTCCCTCGTGGGGTCGGGAGACCGGTATAGTTCAATTTTTAAAATCCCAAATCTCTACCTGTCATATTTAATGTATGACTTCTGTTACAATTTGGGTGTTCTCCCACGAACAGTCCTTTTCCCGAACTTACCAGGCAGTTATTCCCCAGTGTGCTGGTCTCTTCGACAGTGATTTTTAATTCTCGTCCCCACTTAACCTGAGGGTCTGTGCTCCAGATTGTATTTCCCCAAAAGGAGCCGTCTTGGCGGTTCGTCAGGGGAACTGGCAGTGGGATGCCTATTAATGGTATCTCATAACCAGAATGTCTTGGCATTTGGGTACAGATCCAACAATCTGTCTTATTTAAAATTTTGGTGATGGTTTGAATCGCCTGAACATACCAGTTCTCTCGCCAGGCCGCTGTGTCTATCACCTGTGAAATTATCAGAATCATATTCAATTTAACCCACATCCTATCTTTTTAGCTTGAGCTTTAACGGCCCTTGAATTTCTGATGTCCAAAGCTTTTGTGGCGACTTCTTCACACGGGTATGATGAATCCAGGCATTCTGTTCTTTAATTTTGACTGCTGTGAAGGAGGTGAGGAGTACTTGGTATGGTCCTTCCCACTGTGGTTTCAAGGTTTTTTCTGCAAGAGGCTTTACATATACATAATCTCCAGGTTGGATATCATGTACAGGCCCATCCAGACCCCTTCCTCGGGTCCCAATTACATGTTTTCCAATTTTATTGAGCTGCTTGCTCAATGCCACCATATAGGAAGTCATAATTTCATCCCCAATTTGCATTGATGTCCCCTTTTGTATTCCATAGGGGCGTCCATACAGAATTTCAAAAGGGCTCAGTCCTTCCCTCGCCCTCGGTCTTGTCCCTATACGCAAAAGGGCTAAAGGGAGAGACTGAGGCCATGGCAAGTTTGCTTCTTGTCCCAACTTTACAATTTGCTGTTTGATTAAGTGGTTCATTTTCTCCACTTGGCCACTCGACTGAGGGCGATATGGGGTGTGAAGTTGCCAATCTATAACTAAATGGTGGCTGGTTTGTTGCACTATTTTTGAAACAAAGTGTGGTCCTCTGTCAGAGGATATGGTTGCTGGAACCCCAAAACGCGGTATTATTTCTTGTATTAGTATTTTAGTTACCTCCCGAGCCTTGGCAGTTCTGGTTGGGAACGCTTCTGGCCAACCTGAAAAGGTATCAGTTAATACCAGCAAATATCGGTACCCCCCTTTTCTTGGAAGTTCTGTGAAATCAACCTGCCATTGTTGTCCAGGCCCATTACCCTTTCCAATCTGGCCCATTTCTAATTTGGGAGTATTCTTTGGATTAGTCTGGAGGCAAAGGTCACACTGTTGAGTCACCTGTCTCACTGTGGTATATAAGTTTCTAGCTACAATATCTTTTATCAGATGCTTATACAGAGCCTCCATTCCCCCATGTCTCTTCCTATGTTCTTCCCGTATTAAGTGCCACAGTAAATATGAGGGGACAATTAACTTTCCCTGTGGGGTATAAGCTCATCCCTCTTCATTATATGACCCTTCTAAGTCTGAAATAAGTTTCTGATCTTCCCTAGTGTATTTTGGTTTATCTTGTAGGGAAATATGCCTATCGGGGATTAAAGACCCTGCTACTTTTATTTTCATTTTGGCCACTTGTTTTGCCTCTCTGTCCGCCAGTTCATTCCCTTTTTCCAAATCTGAGCTCACTTTCTGGTGTGCCTTAATATGCATAATTGCCACTTTCTCAGGGAGTTGGACAGCTTCTAGTAACTTCAGAATTTCTTCTGCATGTTTGATATTCTTTCCTTGGGAGTTCAATAAACGTCTTTCTTTCCACATTGCTCCATGTGCGTGTACAACTCCAAAGGCATATTTTGTGTCTGTGTAAATGTTTACAGTTTTGCTCTGAGCCAACTCCAGGGCTCGAGTTAGGGCAATTATTTCTGCCTTTTGTGCAGAGGTGTTCATGGGCAAAGGTCCTGACTCTATTGCCTCTTGACTGGTGCTGATGGCGTATCCTGCATGTCGATTGCCATTCAGGACATAGCTGCTCCCGTCTGTGAACCAGTTTTCTCCGTTTTCTATGGGGCTATCCTTTAAGTCTGGGCGACTTGCGTATGTCGCTTCAATAGTTTCCAAGCAGTCATGATGCACTGGTTCTCCTGTGTTTCCACTGAGAAAAGAAGCTGGGTTGACAATGTTAGTAACCACGATTTCCACATCATCCTGTTCCACTATTACAGCTTGATATTGCAGGAATCTTTGTGGAGATAGCCAGTGTCCACCCTTTGCCTCCAATACTGCCGACACTGCATGGGACACAAAAACAGTCATTTTCTGGCCCAGGGTGAATTTTCGGGCTTCCTGTATATTTAGTATCACAGCCGCAACTGCCCTTAAGGCATCCAGGCCAGCCCTTTGCAGTCGCGTCTAACTGTTTAGAGAGGTAACCAACTGCCCAACGATACGGACCTAGCTCCTGTGCCAATATTCCTAGGGCAATGCCCTGTTTCTCGTGAGAAAAGAGGAGGAACGGCTTACCCACATCCGGGAGTCCTAAAGCCGGGGCAGACATCAGAGCCTTCTTTAGTTGTTCAAAAGCTTGTTCAGCCTCTTTATTCCATTTGAGGTGTTTCTGCTCAGTCGCTGTCAGCGCATATAATGGTTTAACAAGCAGTCCATAATTGTAGATCCACAATCGACACCACCCTGTCATTCCCAGAAAGGTTCGCAATTCCTTTACCGTCTGGGGTTTTTTAGTTTGGCATATCACCTCTTTGCGGGCCTGCCCCAAAGTTCTCTGTCCCGCACTGATCTCATAGCCCAAATAATTCACTTTACGCTGCATTACCTGGGCCTTCTTCTTGGACACCCTGTATCCTTGAAGCCCTAAGAAATTCAACAGACTCACCGTCCACGCCATACAATCTTCCTCTGTGTTGGTAGCAATCAGGATATCATCCACATACTGTAACAATTTTCCTTTCTCGGACAGGGCTTCCCAGGATTCCAGGTCTCTCGCAAGCTGATTGCCGAAGATGGTAGGACTATTCTTGAATCCTTGCGGCAACACCGTCCAAGTGAGCTGGGTCTTTCAACCACTTTTAGGATTTTCCCACTCGAATGCAAACAACTTTTGACTGGCTTCGTGGAGAGGGAGGTAAAAGAAAGCATCCTTTAAATCAATAACAGTAAACCAGATTAATTCAGGTGCCAATGCAGTCAGTAGGGTATACGGGTTTGCCACGACTGGGTAGAGATCCTCAGTAATCCTGTTCACTGCGCGCAAGTCTTGAACCACCCTATATGACCCATCGGGCTTCCGAATAGGTAATATAGGAGTATTGAATTCAGACTCACATTCCTTTAATAGTCCTAGCTGCAAAAATTTTTCTATCACTGGCCGGATTCCTTCCCTGTCCTCTTTCTTTAGAGGCTATTGTTTAATCCTTACTGGTCGTTGACCTTCCTTTATCTTAACTTCAACAGGTGGAGCATTTTTCGCTCTTCCAGGCACATCAGTAGCCCAGACTCCTGGATACACTTGGTTCAGAATTTCCTCATCGATTTTCCCTTCTGAGGGGAGACTGGTTAGGACTAGACTTAATGCCTGTGTATATTGTCGATCCTTTACCTCCAGAGTAATTTCCCCTTTTTCAAACATGATCTTTGCTCCTAATTGTTCCAACAAATCTCTCCCCAAAAGTGCCTTTGGGGAGTTGGGCATGTATAAGAACTTGTGGATACCCCATTGCTTTCCCAATTTATACTTTAAAGGTTCGCAAAAATACGCCTTTTCACTTTGACCAGTTGCTCCCTGTACTACAACGTAATCATCTCCTAAAGGCATTAAGGCTTGATTCAAAACCGAATATGTCGCTCCTGTATCTATCAAAAACTCCACTTGTTGCTGCTTTTCCCCTAGCTTAATTATAACCAGTGGATCCGCTAGGGTAGATTCCCCAGGTTCCCGTCAGTCTTCTATTACATTGGCTATCTTCACATTTGCCGAGGTTTTCCGACCCCCTTCCCTGTTTCTAGGACATTCCCTTTTCCAATGACCAAAGCCCCTGCATATAGCGCACTGATCCCTTTCTAATAGAGACGAATCTCGCCTACCACCTCTCCGTTCCCCTTTTTCTTGAATGGCAGCTATCAATTTCCTTTGTCCCCGCCGATTTTCTTCTTCTCTATTACTAAACACCCTCCATGCTTCATCCAACAATATTTCCAAATTTCTACCTTCTGTAGAATGCAGCTTTTGAAGTTTTCACCTTATGTCCCCTGCAGATTGACCTAGGAATAAAGAAAATAATTGCTGGATCCCTACCTCAGACCCAGGGTCCAGCGGCCTGTTACGGCGCATCACATCCCTCAGCCGATCCAGGAACTCAGAAGGGGACTCAGAAGGAGTTTGCTTAACTGCATATAAAGCTGACCAGTTTATAGTTTTGGGAATTGCTCTCTCCATTCCCTTCGAAATCCATTCCTGATATTCCTGTAATCTTTGCATATGTGCCGATCTATTAGCATCCCACTTTGGGTCTTGGAGGGGGAAATGTTCCTTAACATCCCCTCCTGTAATTTTATAATGGTCTTCGGCCAAATTTCCTGCTGTTTTCAAAACTAGCTGTTTCTCAGTTTCAGTCAAATATTCCAATAATAATTGTATATCATTCCAATCGGGATTGTGTTGTTTTATGATAAATTGGAAATGCCTGGCTGCACTTATCGGGTCATTTCTATAATCCTTTGCAGTCTTTCTCCACTCTCCCAAATCAGCAGTGGAGAAAGGCACTTTAAGTAGCATTGTTCCACCATCTGGCCCCACTGCCTCTCGGATGGGTGCTTGTAAAATAGACTTCTGCCGAGTGTGGGAAGATACAGGGCTATCAGGAGGATTTGAAGCTCCTTCCAAGTCCGCATCCTGGCCCCGTGCCCGGGGGGGAGGTTTAAACAAGTCATTTAAGTCTTGTTCTGGGGCTTGGTGAACTTTGTCTGCCTTTGTACACCTCTGCCCAATGCTGCAGGAAGAACAGCATCTTTTCAGTTTACTTCTACCCCCTTTATTTTCTCGCTCCAATGCGAGTACCATAGGGTCCTGTGGGGGTGTTATCCCACAGTCCCTTTGCCACTCCGGATGGTTTCGCAGCGTGAAAAACATATCTGCATATGACACTTCATCCCATTTCCCTTCTCTTCTCAAGAACAGCATAAGCTGTAACAAAGTATTATAATCCAATGTGCCATTAAACGGCCCCTTAACTTCGCCCTCTAACTTATACAATGGCCACCACTGATTACAATATTTAATGAGGGTCTTTTTACTTTCTGTGCTTCCCTTCCCAACAATATCCTTCCAATGGGTGAGTATACAACCCAGAGGACTCTTTTTTAGTATCCCTCCTTGGGTGTTACCCATTTTCGATATACTCTTAAGGAATTTAAACTGACTTTTAAATTCTCTTTTTACGCCTGTCAGCCACGCTCTCACTTATTCTCACTCAATTCCACTCTCACGGACGTCCATGCACTCAGAGAAAATCACACACACATCACTTCACACAAACACTATGGTTCGACAAATTCAAATCGGTAGTCTATTCCAAATGCCTTATTGCCATAACCAAAATCAATACCAAGAGAAATCTAACATAGCATCACTCCAGTTAACAACCTTTTAGCAGCTGCAAATATTTTGTGAATTACAAGAGGCCCGCTTACCCCTCTCCTGCCTCTCCTGGCTCCCAACAACAAGATACAGCGGTTACCTTGAACTCAGTCGATCTATCCTTGAGATCGCTACCGGCCGCTCTACCGGCCAGCGAGTTTCCCAATTGCAGTCCCAAACCCTACAGGTACCCAACCCACGGGCACTATGCTGCACGCCAGACGTCTCTGCGCGATTTATCAGCAGCCCCGAATGTGCATACGCTTAAGTCCCTTCGTTAAACATACCGTTAAATCCGCAGCTTCAAGAGGCTGTTGTCCACTCCCGCGGTGATCAGCCGGCAGCGGAGACTCCTCCGAGTAAAATGCTCGGGGCGCGCCTAGGAGCGTCCGCTCCGCAGTCGGTCCCGCAGCCGAGTGGAGATCCTCCTGGCTGGCTCGCCAAAACTGACGTGCGGAAAGCAGACTCCACAATCTCCAAGTTTGTGAAGTAGGTATGTTTATTCAGCACTAGGCAGCACGGGGGGGGGGGTAGTCCCACCAAAACCATGTGCGCCTGACATGAAAACTTGCTCTGTTTTTATAAGGCATCTCATTACATATGCATTACCTATCCCCGCTTCATATTAAAATTAGTTCTGCGAGCCATTTCCATATTTTTTTCTCGACTGAGTTTGCACAGTGTCCCCTGGTAGTGGTCGTCAGGGGTCCTGAGGATGAAGGCAGGTGAGTCTTCCTCGTGACCGCTAGTTGCCCCCACATCTGGCGCAGGCTCAGTAACATCCTAGTTTTTGTCCAAACTGCAGAACCGGCTTTGGCTTGTTCTTGCAAGGTTGTAATTGTTCTTTTGACTTATATGGTCATAAAGCTGGACTTATATGGTCATAAGGCTCTTTACTCCCGTATACCTTATCACAGCACCCAAACAAACCATGTAAGATCTGGCAAACAGCTAAGCAGACTATCATAATCGTTAAACTTTACCCTAAACGGCCAAGCAGACTATCATTACCCTAAACAGCTAAGCAGACTATCGTAATCGTTAAACTTTATCTCTTAACCCCCCTCTCTCTCAGTTCTCCTCAGATAGTGGAACTGGCTGCAGTTGTTCGAGTTTTTTGAAGGTGGTCCACACCGCTTAATCTTGTTACGGATTCAGCTTATGTTGCAGGGATTGTAGAACAAGCTGAAGCATCTGTACTACGTGATGTCTCACATTCTGAACTCTTTGCCTTATCACAAGAGCTTGTCTTTCTCTTAGACTCTCGCCCTCACCCCTATTTTGTTATGCATGTCAGGGCACATACCTCTTTACTTGGCTTTATTGCAGAAGGGAATCGACGAGCTGATATGCTCACTTTACCAGTACGAGTCCTACCAGATCACCTAGCACAGGCTAAACTAAGCCATTCTTTCTTTCACCAGAATGCTGGAGGTCTCAAACGGCAGTTTGGGCTCACCTCCCAACAAGCGTCCAATACCATCACCATCTGTCCTGACTGTCAAAGGCATTCTTTTGGTCCATGGCAGGAGGGGTTAATCCTAGAGGACTACAGAGCTTACAACTATGGCAAAGGGACGTTACACATTATCCAGAGTTTGTAAATTAACTATGCCCATTCCTCTATTGACACCTTTTCAGGTGCTCTCTTTTCTTCTTGTCACACAGGAGAGAAAGCTCGTGATGTCCGCAAGCATTTGATGCATGCTATTGCCACCTTGGGCATACCCTCCCAAATAAAAACGGACAACAGTCCCGCATATATCTCAGCTGCAACAAAGGGCTTTCTTGACTCATGGGGCATATCTCACATTACCAGTACTCCTCATTCCCCTACTGGCCAATCTTTGATTGAACACTCTCATCAGTCTTTGAAACGCTTACTACAACAACAAAAAGGGGGAATGGGGACTGCAACCCCTGAGGAACGACTAAAGAAAGCTCTGTGTGTTTTCAATTTTTTGAATTGTTCTTTAATAGATAATAATCCTCCGATAGTTGGGCATTTTAATGTGAATGCTTCACTTGAGGCATGAATTAAACCTCCGGTGTTGGTCCGTGATCCAGAAACAGGTAAGATTATGGGACCATATCCTCTTGTGACATGGGGAAGAGGTTATGCTTGTGTTTCCACAGAAAAATGCCCCGGGTGGATTCTGGTGAAGAACATACAACCCTTCCATGAATCCCTACCACAATCATCTGGTGAGGACTCCGATCATCCTCCGGATCATCCCCTGCATCATCACCTCGATCGACAAGCTTCTGAACCTTCTGGGATCACAAATAACTGAAGAAGCAGTATAAACTGAACGCTGTGGACTGAAAATAACTAAATGAATCAACGTAGAGAAGTATCAGTCACGGGAATTTCATGTGCTGTATGCGGGCACTGTAAGCCTTGGGTCTTATGTGTGTGCTCTAACTGTAAAAAGGAATGGTGGTGTAGAGTAGTATTAGCCAAACGATGGTGTGAAGGCTGTCTTGTTAATGGAATTAATACTGTTAAAATTCTGCTTACTTCAGGTCACGAGTCAGCAGAAGAACAAAGATATTGGGGATATTCCCGGGACTGGACCCTATCTGTATATAAACAAGCAGAAAGAGTCCTGCTCTGTGGTTTTGAGTGCAGTAAGACTAACCTGGTGCCTGCTGTTTGGACTGTTCTTAAACAAAACTGGGAGTAGACTAAAGAAAAATGTGAAAAACGATTTGCATGGAAGCTAAGGGCAGGCCAGAAACAATTTTTGAAATAGTGCTTATCTTCATGGTGACAGTAGGGATTGTGCAAGGCTACCCATTTCTTCCTGCACTTCCTAAGGTTAATGTATGGGTTACATTGGCAAATGTGACCAGACAAGACACTTGGTGTCTTGCCACTGCTTCACCTAATAACCCCTTTCCACATGCCTCGTGGGCCTACCGCTAGATGAGTGGCCGGTACCTACAAATTTAAAAGCAATTTTTCCAAATCGGTCACAAAATCTGACAGAGAATTGGGACATATGGGTCCCCTGTCTCCCGCAGGCTACCCTAGAACCACAAGAGATTGAGCTTCTTGGATCAGTGAAAATGGGTATTTGTGTGAAGTTGAACTATACAGGGAAAAATCAGTCCAAAGCATGCGATGTCTCTCCTGCCCATCCCGTTTTTAGGAATGCTAGTGTTTGGTGTAATTACACGGCAACAAACTTGTCCAAGTCTAGCAATGCCCCCTTGTCATTACCATCGGGAGTATTTTTTATTTGTGGGGACAGAGCGTGGCCCATCATCCCTTCTCATAATAGGAGGTCCACGTAGCCTCGGCCGCCTTTCTGTCCTGACTCCTAATACATCTCTGATTTTACAGCACCGTCTCTCTCATAGGGCAAAGTGTAGCATTCATGCATATGCACCCGATTGTGAAGACCACGTGGAGTTTTGGTCTTTTCGTCAACGCTTTGCTGCCTCCCTCTTTATACCTGGAGCGGCCACTGGAAAAGCATTAGCAACTTTAGATAAGCTTGGCTGCTGGCTTGCTCAACAAGGGAATGCTACTAGCAATGTATTGTCTGGTCTTTTATTAGATGTAGACAGGGTTCGCCATGCTTCATTGCAAAATAGGGCCACTATCGATTTTTTGCTTTTAGCGCAAGGACACGGCTGTGAGGATTTTGATGGCATGTGCTGCATGAATCTCTCTGACCACTCGGAACCGGTTCATACCAGCATTTCAACAACTTAAAGCTGGAGTCTTTAAACTTTCACAAGACAACAGCTGGGATTGGTTGGATAAACTTTTTGGAGGATGGGGACTGTCGGGATGCTTAAGAAGTTTAGTGAAGATGATTGTTTATGCCTTAGCCGTTTGTGTCTTCTTGTTACTCTTTTTACCCTGTTTGTTGCGGTGTCTACAAAAGTGGATAACACAGTCTGTGAAGAAAGATCTTTTTGTGCAACAGGAAGGGGGAGATGTGGGACAGGGCCTGAGAGGCAAGTCTCCAAGTACGGTCCAGCTGATCAGTGGGGATGTGCTGGAGCCTGTGGGCCATCAACCTTGGGAGGACGGCCATAAAACCTTGGCAGGATGGCTACAAACCTCGGGAGGACAAGGCATGTGAATAGGTAACAACTGACAGGAGGAGTCAGGCTGAGTAAAGATAAGGGAATGAGGAACAGATGGCCCAAAAGAGAAGTAACAAGTTTGTGCTGATTGATGACTGTTGAAACTTACTTAAAGTGCTCTTTGTTTGGAGTTAACCGATGAGGGATTGCCTTATGTAATGTGTAGTTTAAAGAACCAATCTGTTTAAAGCGCGCGGCCTCTGATAACGTATATAAACTTGTGATTGTATACAATAAATCGACATTTGCTTGCATCAAGCAGCGTCCCGTCTCTCATCGCGGCAGTTGGACCCATGCCCCTGTTTCCCTGCAGGCTGTAGGCACCATCTCGCTGCCCTGCCTTGCTCTCACCCCAACATTGCCATGGGCTGATCCAGGCTCCCTCTGGCTGAGCTCTTGCACCGCAGCAGGACCCCTGGAGTGACAGTTCTTCCTCCCGATAGCCACTCTCCACCATCAGAGCTTGCCTTTGTCACATTTTTTCCTCTCTTGAGATTTTTCCCACTGCCCAGCAAAGCTTTACCATCTCAGAAACTACGCTTCAAGCAGGGAACCCAACCTGTTAGGGTTTTTTTGGTGGTCTTTCCCCTCAAAAAAGTGAAGTCACCTCCACATGGTCTTCCAAACCACATGGCTGCTGCTGGCCTTTCAGCTTTTTCCAGAGACATGACCAAGCCCTGTGCCTGCCGCTGTCCTGTCATGTCCACAGGCAAAATGGACATGACAAGCCCTATCCCAGCCCTTCTCCTGGATGGGGCCTGTGGGGTCCCTTGGCAGAGGGACTGTCCCAGCCACGTTCCTGATGCTGGCCTGTCACCTCCAGAGGCAGAACTGACCTCACAGGCCCCTCACAGTCAGGCACGTCCTCCTGCATGAGGAGTTCCTGAGACCCAGGTGCCCTCCTAATACCAGACCCCTCCATCACCCTCCTTTTGTCCAGGGATGTGACCACCAAAAAACAAGTTTGTTTTTCTCAGATTTATCAAATACCTTTCCCGCAATCCATTTGAGTGGAGAAACATTCTTCAGATGAGCTCCTCTATTTGTGTTGACACATTCTATAGATGCTCTTATATCTCTATGGTTTGCTTTTTGGTTGGACTGACCTTTAACTGCGCAGCTGAGGCAGGGTCAGCTAGAGCAGCCTGCTCAGCAAGTGGTCTAGGTAGGCTTCCAAGACCATAGAAGCACAGAAACAGAATCATTGAGGTTGGAAAGGACCTTAAAGATCATCACATCCAACCGTAACCTGAGTATCAGTAAGTCATCACTGAACCATGTCCCTAAGCACCGCAACTGTGTATTTCTGAAACACCTCCAGGGCTGGAGATTCCCCCAGCTCCCTGGGCAGCCTGTTCCAATGCTTGACCACCCTTGCAGTGAAGATGTTTTTCCTCACATCCAATCTGAACCTCTCCTGGTGTAACTTGAGGCTGTTGCTTCTTGTCCTGTCACTTGTTATCTGGCAGAAGAGACCTACCCCCACTCATCTACAACCTCCTTTCAGGTACTTCTAGAGAGCATAAAGGTCTCCCTGAAGCCTCGCCTGCTCTAGACTGAACAAGCCAAGTCCTCTCAGACCCTCTTCATCCAAACAAGGCTCCAGACCCTTCACCAGCCTTGTTGCCCTTCTCTGGATACACTCCATCACCTCAACGTTTCTCTTGAACTGAATGGCCCAAACCACAAACACTTTGTTTGAGGTGTGGCCTCAGCAGTGCCGAGTACAGGGGGTCCATCACTGCCCTGGTCCTGCTGGCCACGCTCTTTCTGATACCAGATAGGATGCTATTGGCCTTCTTGGTCATCTGCACACAACTGCTGGCTCATGCTCAACCATCTGTCAATCCTCACCCTCAGGGTACTTCCCCACCAGGCAGCCTTCCAGCCACTCTGCCCCAAGCCTGTAGAGTTATGTGGGGGTGTGGTGAGCCATGTGCAGAACTGGCACTTCTCCTGGATGAACTTCATACAACTGGACTCAGCTGAACACTCCAACCTGTGCAGACCCCTCTGCAGAGCCTTCCTGCCCTCAAGGAGATCAGCACTTCCACCCCACTTGATGCTGTATGCAAACTCACTGAGGGTGCACTCAATCCAGACCATTGATAACGTTCTGAAGCAGGACTGGCCTCAACACTGAGCCCATGGATCACCAGTAATTATGGGTCGTCACGTGGGTGTCACTCCATTTACTACCCCTCTTGGAGCTTGGCTGTCCAGCCAGCTTTAACCCAGCGTGGAGAACACCCACTGAAGCCATGAGCAGCCAGGTTCTCCAGGAGAATGCAGTGGGATATGTTGTCCAAGGCTTTTTTAAGGTCCAGGTAGAGAACACCCCCAGGCTTTCCCTCATCCGCTAGGCAGGCCACCTTGTCACAAAATGAGATCAGATTCATCAAGCAGGACCTGCCTTTCATAGATCTGTGCTAGCTCGTCCTGACCTCCTGGTTGTCCTATGCTTGCTGTTGGCTGTTGTTCAGGATGATCAGCTCCACAACCTTCCTGGCACTACGATCAGGTTGACAGTCCTAGGAACCTCTTTTCTACGTTTCTTGTAGGTGGGCACCACTCTGACTAACCCCCAGGCTTCTGGTGCCTCCCCAGTATAGGCGGGAGTCTTGATAGTCACCCCTGGGGTAATGCATTTAGAGAAACAGACCAACGGTTTTCACAGTGTTCCTGGGTCACGGCATGTCCATAGCCAAGGACACTTTCCAAAGCACTTTGTCCTCCCTGGACATGAGGTTCACCTGCACCACATGTCCTCTGGGGCTGCAGAGGCAACACAGACAGACATGTCTGTGCCAGCACTGCACAGTCCAGCCCTTTGTCCCTCTGGTCTTGAGGACAGCTGGGTTTCCTCTCCTTAGGGACATTTCATTTCACCGTTACAGTGCCACCTGCCAACCACCCCAGTATGCTCTGCAGCAAAATTTAGCATGCATTGGACTTTGGGCACTTGGTACCCGCTATTTTTGTTACATGTTTGATCTTGGCCCTGGTGCCACAGCTGAGGTCCAATGCGTCCCTTCTCCGCCATAAAGAACCTAAATCAGGGAGAGCAAGGGGCCAAACTCTTACTTAACCAGCCTGAGGAAGCCTTCAGATCAATGACCTCACATCTTACTGGGGACTTTTCTGACCCCGTGGGTTTACATGGCAAGGGTTTGGGAGCGGTCATGGGGTTTGTAGGGCTGACAAAGGTGAGAAGAGGTCAAGAGTTGGCCCCATGGCCAAGAAAGCCACGTTCAGCTGGCTCTGAAATGGACCTGCTACCTCCCTGAGCTCATAAGTAATTCTAGCTGTGAATTCTCTCTGTGACAAACCAATGCAAGAAAGGACATAAGACAGTGTGCAGCATTTGTAAGAGAAAGGCATGAGAAAATAGGCACAGGAACAGCCCTACAAATACCAAGTGAGTGAAGAAGGAGGGGGGGCAGTGAGGGAGAGGCTTGCTGGGCTCATGGAAGCCAATGGTCAACCCACTGACCCCGACGTTCACAGGTCAGCACAGTGACAACGTTCCTTTAGGTGTCTGTAGGTTCTTTACATCAGCATTTTAGCATTGCTGCCAGATGGGTCAACAGCTGTGATGCTCAGCTGGATCTGAAACCCTGTGTCACCCCTGTCCACCTTGGCTCCAGCAGCAAAGGAATTATGGAGTCTCATCTCCCAGGGGCAGTGAGGCAGGAGAGCAGCGGAGTGCAGGTGCCGGGCCTCAGCGTGGCAGGCTGTGGCCAGTGCTGGGAACTTTCACTGGGCAGTATCACTCAAGGGAGAAGGATTCAGTGCAAGTGGTCACAAGGAGGCCATGAGGCCCCAGGGCCAGAGGACAACTCGCCTTCTCATAGGCCTTGGTGGCAGAGACAATGGCCATACGCAAGGGGACAACCCTTGGGTTCTCTTGGTGACTTCCAGCCTTGCCCGTGCCCTTTGCCTTCCATCTCACGCTGTCCTACGCTGTCCCACGGCTGCTGCTTTTCCCCGGCAGGCTGCAGGCACCCATCTGGCTTCCCCACCTTGCTCTCACCCTGCCCTTGCCACACATGCACCGATGTCTGCCCACCCTCACACGCTGTTCCTGCAAACACACAGACATGGACTGATCTCACACTCCTTCTGGACGACGTCTCCCACCACAGCACAAGCCCTTGAGTGACATTTCCTCCTCCTGACCTCCAGTCTCCACTTTCCCAGCTGCACTGGGTGGCAGTGCTTCTCCCTCCTGCTCTTCCCTACCTCCAAGGAAAGCTCCACCACCTGGGAAACCACCCTTCAGGTGGACATCCCGACCCGTCACCCTCCTTGTGGCCTTTCTCCTGACCATGCCACGGCCTCACCGCGCTCTTCCAAGGCTGCGAGCCTTTCAGCTTCTTGCATAGACATGAGCAAGCGGTGTGCCTGCTGCTGTGCTGCCATGTTCTCAGGCAGCAGCGACGTGACAAGCATTTCCCCAGACACTACGGTGAGAATGACCAGCCTGTATTTCTCCGAATTGTCCTTCTTGCTTTTCCTGAACAAAGGCTGGATGTCTGCCTTTTGCCAGGACCCCAGAACCTCCCTGATTGCTCGGACACATTTGAGGGCACCATCCAGAAAGGGTGTCGTGATCAGACAGAGGCACTTGCAATGAGCCTGCCCAAGGCGGGTGAGATGAATCTCCCTGGGACAGTGGCCTTTGTTCCTGCAGTCACACACAGGAACGGCCGGGCCCTGGGAGGTGTCCCCACCTCAGCTGGCCTCATGCTCTGCTGGCGTGGTTGAACCCCAGCCTCACGCACACAGGGGTGCTCGGAGGCACGAGCCCGTCCCTGGCAAGGCGGAGGCAGAGCACTGCAGCAGGCACAGTGACTGCCTGGCCTCCTGCTGCCCCTGCCAGAGGCTGGCAGCACCTCAGCCCGGGGGTGTCGTGCCCTGCTCGGCACCTCGCGGAGATGGCCCTCGTCATGAGCAATGGGCACGGGGACCTCGGTTCAAGGAAGCACGTTGCAGTGCTGCATTCAGGTGGTCTCCACAAATCCAGAACATTTGATGGAGGCCAGCACCGTCACAGAGTGCCCGTTGCCTGCCCCTGCCTGCGCTCACAGGACTGCCACGCAGCACGGCGGTGACCAAGCTGCCAGAGCACTCAGGCCTTACACCAAGGCAGGGGGTCAGAAGGAGGGTGTGGAAGTGGAAGGAGGACAGCACTGGAGAGCCAAGGGGTGGTGTTCCCTGGCAGTGCTGCCATGCCAGGAATTTTTTCCCCTCCGTCTGTGGATACAGGAACTGTCCCTGCAGCTCCAGAAAGGCCTTGGAAGAAAGAATCCCAGGAAAAACATAGTGGTTTAATGGCCCTTTGGCTTTGTTAGATGAGGAGAGAGCAGGGCACCTTCAGAAAAGAAAATCACAGAAAGAATTAGAATGGGGACGACACCTTTATCAGAAATGAAATACCCTGAGAAACTACAACAAATTCAGAAGACACTCTGGGTCTGTGATAAATTACATTATAAATGTTATTCAAAATTTTATTCCTTCAGAAGAAGATACAGTTATCAGTTTGCACATTGCACCCTTGAGCTCCTGGCTCCTCATGCTGTAGATGAGGGGGTTCACTGCTGGAGGCACCACCGAGTACAGGACTGACACCACCAGGTCCAGCGATGGGGAAGAGATGGAGGGGGGTTTCAGGTAGGCAAACATGGCAGTGCTGAGAAAGAGGGAGACCACGGCCAGGTGAGGGAGGCACGTGGAAAAGGCTTTGTGCCGTCCCTGCTCAGAGGGGATCCTCAGCACAGCCCTGAAGATCTGCACGTAGGACAGCACAATGAAAACAAAACACCCAAAAACTACTAAGACACTAACCACAATTAGCCCCACTTCCCTGAGGTAGGTGTGTGAGCAGGAGAGCTTGAGGATCTGTGGGATTTCACAGAAGACCTGTCCCAGGGCATTGCCTTGGCAGAGCGGCAGTGACAGTGTATTGGCCGTGTGCAGCGCAGCATAGAGAAACCCACTGGCCCAGGCAGCTGCTGCCATGTGGACACAAGCTCTGCTGCCCAGCAGGGTCCCGTAGTGCAGGGGCTGGCAGATGGCCACCAAGCGGTCATAGGCCATGACGGTGAGGAGAGAACACTCTGCTGAAAGGAAAAAGACAATCAGGAAGAGCTGTGCTGCACATCCTGAGTAGGAGATGTCCCTGGTGTCCCAGAGGGAGTTGGCCATGGCTTTGGGGACAATAGTGGAGATGGAGCCCAGGTCGAGGAGGGAGAGGTTGAGGAGGAAGAAGTACATGGGGGTGTGCAGGTGGTGGTCGCACACTACGGTGGTGATGATGAGGCTGTTGGCCATGAGGGCAGCCAGGTAGATGCCCAGGGAGAGCCAGAAGTGCAAGAGCTGCAGCTCCCGCGTGTGTGCCAATGCCAGGAGGAGGAACTGGGTGATGGAGCTGCTGTTGGGCATCTGCTGCCTCTGAGCATATGATCCTGTCACAGGAGAAAAAGACAGTGATAATTTAGGGGAGACTTCTGCAAGCAAAATCAAAGCCATTTCCCACAGACCACCCCCCCGTCACACACAGACATCCCTCTCTTTTCTCGGAGACCTTCCTGCAGCTGTGTGGCTGCAGCCCTGCTTGGTGCTGGCCGTGTGGGCGATGAAGAGCAGGGCATCTGCCCACGGGCTCTTGACCAGCCAGCCCCACTCTGCAGGAGTGGGTGGGGGCAGGGACCAGTCCTGGTGTTTAACTTTGTCCTGTGAAACCAGTGCCAATGCAGAAGGGCTGCTCAGCGTCTGCAGCGCCAGTGCTAAGGAACGGGAAGGGTGAAGGCATTTTAAGGGAGTTTTAGTTTTTTTCACAGCTCCCCCCATCTCTCCTGTTGCGTATTCTCGGATGTCAGAAAAGCAGAGCATTTTTGCTGCCCTCAGGTGGAACAGAGTGAGGTCTGTGAGGCAAGAGGATTGCCTGTGGGTGAGGGCACAGTGAGGGGAGGTGGTCTGTCCATCTGGTTCCCAGTTTCTATGAGCTTGCACCTTCCTGAGATGAATGGTGGCCACACTCCCATGTTACCCTGAAATACCACAAGGCACTGCTGAGAACAGACTGACCCACCACAGACCAGTAAAGGTTGTAGACTTTCATCAGAAGTCAGCATCCCACCCACAGCAAAGGATACACAGCTCATTTCACCCTCCCCAACAGTGTTTTCTCCATCACAGAAACTCTACGCCTCTACGTGGGGCTTTCAGATCACTCATGGGTGCGAGGGGACAGGTTTCCATTCTGGAGGGCAACGCACTGCTTGGAAGGGAACTTCAAGGAGGTAGCCAAGTGCCCTAACAAGAGCATCAGGTTCAGGGAGAACCAGCCCATTGCCCAGCCCCACATAGGGCATTGCCCACAGCCCCACAGGTGAGAGGAAAGCTGGGACACCTGTTCCCATGGACACACCTGCAGGAGAGGACCCACAAGGTCAGAGTGTGACTCTGCAGCTGAAACACCCATCCCCAGAGAGCCTGACAGCAAGAGCAAGAGAATAAAACTAACACCAAAAGGCAGAGAAAGAAGTAAAATTGCACTGATGGTCTAGGTATGAGTGTCCAGGGCGAGCGTGCCAGGCACTGAGGGCAGCGCTGCCCTTGCCCAGCTCTGCTCACCACCTCCCACACACCAACATTGCCGGGCAGCTGCTCTCAGCCCCTGTGCTCTGCAGAGGGACCGGGGCACGTGGCTGCAGAGCTGCACCGCGGCTCTGCTGGAGCTCTGGCTGCAGAGGGGGTGGCTCACACCTCGGGACCCCCAGCCCTGAGGGCAGAGGCTTTGCTGGGGGGAGAGCAGCCAGGGGGATGCCTCAGAGAAAGGGGTCTGCACTGCACACGGTCAGAGAGAGCTTTCTGATTCTGCTTTCAACAACAATTCTGTCTGAAGTTTCCTATCAGTCCTTGCAATATCCTGGACGTCAGGAGATTTTCCTTGTGGGAGGTATCTCCCTGTGCCAGGTCTTTCCCTGTCAGTGCTCACAGATCCCATCTCTGCCTCTGTGCACTGGCCCCGCACAAACGTGCCTCTCTGCAGGGCACTGGCTGGGCGCAGGGTCCTGTCCACAGGGGGAAAAGGGCAGCTCAGAACGACCCTGATGGCTCCAGCAAAGGTGCTGCTGCTGCTGTTCATAGGTGGAGGAGTGGCTGAGGGCACTTCAGGAGGCTCCTGGCAGACCTCCTCATCACTCACAGTTACAGCTGGCAGTCTCAGGGACATCTTCAAACTCGAGATCTCCATTAACATTTCTGCCTTCCCTCTCCTGCCCCCAACAACAGAAAACTGAAAGCACAGATTGAGGAGAGCCCTGGATTTATCATAGCAATCCCTGCGCTGACCTTCGATACGAAAAGTCTCATCCAGACATATTCTGAGGGTAACCTATCCTTGTAAGCAGCGCTCAGCCATGCAGCACATTCTCAACAGCAGAGAGATCCTTCCCTCTCGGGGCTCAGTCCATACGCCCCCAGAGCTGTGGGGAGCCCCCCGGCAGGCTGAGAGCTGCCCCTGGCAGGCGGCAGAGCCCCTGCCCCAGCACAGAGCCCCCGCGGCTGCAGGGACCCTGCTGGCAAGGACAGCCCTGGGCACCCCTGCCTGCACAGCCACCTTCACAGCCCTGCAGCCGGCCCTGGCACAAGGCAGCCCACATGCCCTGGCCCTCCCACGCTGCAGCAGGGAAGCCCTGCTCTGCAGCACACTGGCCTCCTCCACAGCAAAAGGCTCCCACACGGTCCCACAGGCTGGGGGGCCCCAGCTGCTGTAGACCCGGCTAGCAACTGCAGAGGCATTGCCCTGCAGCCACACACTTACCGGCTCAAGGGCTCTGCAGATTTCTCCAGCAGGGAGCTCTCAGCAGCCTCCCACCAAGGTCTGCTTTTGAGCTCTCCCTGCCTCCCTCCTCTGCCCCTCTGGGCTCCCTCCAGCTGTCCCTGGGGCTGCAGGGGAACCTGCTGGGCAGCAGGATGAGGCAATCCCTCATGGGCCTTGCCTCACCTGGGGGGACACACTTATTTCCAGCACTGGCAATTCCCTTACTAGAAAAAGTTTTCTGCATGAGCATCAACTTTTGTTAACCCATTCCTAGACAGGACACCAGTAAGACTGCAGCAAAGGATCCAAGTACTCCTAACGGAGCGTGTGTGTACGTGTGTGTCTGGTGGTTCTGCAGGCAGGGCAGGGAGGATGTCCTCAGTGCTTCAGTAAGCCCTGCAGAGCCCATTTCAGCACTTCATTGCACAGTCCGAGGGCTCAAGACTCAGCTCTCCTTTGCCCAGGCCACGTCTCTGCTCTGAAGCAAAGCCTTTGCACCCACGGGCTCGGGGACACTTGGTACCAGGTTGCCTTATGGCCAGGCAGAGCTGGGCTGGTGCCACAGCTGGGGGGCTTCAGCCCAGATGTGCAGCAGTGCTTTCACACTAAGACGAGGGGTTTCCTCAGACTCTTGGTTTTTAATGAGCCTGGCAGTTTCCGAAGACAGACGAGACCCTTGTGTCTGACCAACCTGCCCACGACCTGCGCTTTGACAGCCCACTGTATCCGAGGGTGACTCTACCAACCTATCCAGGAACCCCGCTGACAGCATCATTGAGTCAGAGCCCTTAAAACCCCTACTCACATCTCCAGAGACTTATAGAAAATGAACTTCAGCTGAAGATTTTTATTATGCAAGTTTGTGACAGAGTAAGGTTCAAAGAATGCAAGTAATGGTAGACTGACTGCAAAACACGCTTAAAGCAACACCCTGAGCAACAGCTACCGTGAGTTAGTGCTAGCATAAAGTTCTTACCCTATAGGCGTCCCTAGGGGGAATGACAGGTTCAGCCCATCCACTGATCCCAGAAGTTCCCATGGAGTCTCCACTCACTTATCCCCTCATTGTCCACTTTGACACTTCATAGCACCTTGCTTATTAATTTACCTACACGGGATATGTTATAAGTTTCTCACTCGTAATGTCCATTAGTGCTCACCCTCAGGCAGCACCACGGAAGGCTTTCACTGACTGCACATGCTCCCCAAGCGGGGTTTTGCCCTCGTTTGAGGGCTGTTTGACTTGGAGGTTGCAAACTGTCACTATCACAGTTACCTTTGTCTTACTATTGACTGGGGTGGGTTTGGTTTGTGTTTTTGGTTTTTAGGTGTGTTAGGTGGTTTTACAGGCAGGGGCGGGGAGGATGTCCTCAGTGCTTCAGTAAGCCCTGCAGAGCCCATTGCAGCACTTCATTGCACAGTCCGAGGGCTCAAGACTCAGCTCTCCTTTGCCCAGGCCATGTCTCTGCTCTGAAGCAAAGCCTTTGCACCCACGGGCTCGGGGACACTTGGTACCAGGTTGCCTTATGGCCAGGCAGAGCTGGGCTGGTGCCACAGCTGGGGGGCTTCAGCCCAGATGTGCAGCAGTGCCCTCAGCCAGGGGCCCACGCAGAGGCAGCTGGAGCCCGTCCTGTTGCAGACAGAGCTGTGACACTGAGGGAACCAAGTGCAAAGGCAGGTGGCAGAGCTCAGCACAGCTGCTCGGCAAGGACAGCAGCCTCCAACAGGTCCAACATTGAAAATGGAGTTTATGCTTCTGGGGCAATTCCAGGGCACCTGAAGGAGCGTTCCCTCCTTCTGCACAGGCCACAGCCTGCCAGTGTGTGACCTGGGGCCTGCACTCTGCTGCTCTCCTGCCTCACTCCCCCTGGGAGATGAGACTCCACCATTTCTTTGCTCCTAGAACCAAGGTGGACACGAATGATGCAGGGTTTCAGATCCAGGGGAGCATCACAGCTGCTGGCCCATCTGGCAGCTGTGCTAGAATGCCGATGCAAAGAACCTGCAGACACCTAAAGGAGCATTGTCACTGTGCTGCCCTGTGACTGTCGGCGGGTGGTTACTTGACCACTGGCTTGCAGGATCCCACCAAGCCTCTGTCTCGCTGCTCCCCTCCTTCTTCACTCACCTTGATGTCTATAGGGTTGTTCTCTCACATAATTCTCATTCCTCTCCCGTTGTGTTTTGTCCTTTCTGCCATAGGGGATCACAGAGGTGCCACTAGAATTGCTTCTTGGCTCAGGTTTGGGCAGGGGCTGGTCCATTTTGGAGTCAAATGAAAGTGGCTGTTATGGCCATGGAGTCAGCTCTTGGTCTCTTCTCACCTCTGCCAGCCCTACAGACACCTCCAAACCACTCCCAAACCCCTGCCGTGTAAACACACAGGATCTCTAAATTCCCCAAGAAGATGTCAGGTTATTGATCCTAAGGCTTCCTCAACGCTGCTTAAATAAGACTTTTCCCCTTCCTCTCCCTGATTTAGGTTATTTCAGAGCAGAGTTACCCTGAACCACACCTGTGTCACCTGGGCCAAGCTCAGACATGTAACAACAAAAATAATAATGGGTACCAAGTGTCCAAGGTCACACGCCAGCAAAATGTTTTGCTGCAGCGCATGCTGGGGTGGTGGGCAGAGGTCACTGTGAAGGTGAAATGAGATGTCCCTAAGGAGAGCAATCCATGCTGTCCCTGGGACCACAGACATGCAGGGCTGGACTGTGCAGTGCTGCAGGAGAAGGCATTGCTGCCAGTGATGCCTCTGCAGCCCCAGAGGACATGTGGTTCCGGTGAACCTTATATCCAGAAAGGACAAGGTGCTTTTGATTGTGTCCTTGACCATGGACATCTCGTGATGTAGGGACACTTTGAAAATCATTGGTCTGTTTCTCTATTGCCTCAGCACAGCGATGACTTTCAACAGTGCTGGCTAACTGGGGAGGCCCAAGAAGGCTGAATGTTAGTCAAGTGGTGCCCACCTACAGGAAGGGTAGGAGAGAGGATCGGGATAACTACAGGCCTGTCAACGTGATCTTAGTGCCAGGGAAGGTTGTGGAGCTGATCATCCTGAGCGCCATCGCACAGGAGCCGCAGGAAAACCAGGAGGTCAGGACCAGCCTGTTGCAGAATGGATGAAAGAGAACGGCCACGGTACTATGGAAGGACTGTGTGATACGACTTTTTGTCATAAGTCTGGCTAAGGTCTGAGTGAACCTAACTAGGCCGCAGAGAGAAAAAAACACTAAGAAGCCCAGCTGCAGTGGAAAGTTACCAGGCTTGTGAAAGAGAGAAGAGAGATAAGATTGTGCTGACCTTGTACAAAAACAGAAAAACAACTTTAAGGGAGTAAGCATGAAGAACAAGGTGTAACCCGAACCCGCTGTAGCTATCCGCTGTAACCGCAAATAGGAGGACGTATAAAAATGTAATCCTTTAGAGCTTTAGCCAATTAGCAGATGATTTGTAGGCATAAAATTAACTGGAACAGTATATAAGACATAATCGCGCCGTAATAAATTGAAGCTTGCTTTATCACTCACACTGAGTCGGCCGCTTGCTTCCCCTCGCTCGTCGCAAATGGCGCCCGTACAAAGGACACCCAATCCTTGTTCTTCACCGGACAGCGAGGACGGAGAAGCACTGGTAGCAGCGAGCAGGGAGCGAAGATCGACTGATGCAGGCATCGTAACTCGATCCGTGCTTGAACCGACGTTAATCAAGGCAAGGTTCGCCGTCCGTGAGTGTCTACCCAGAGAAAAGGCTGCATCTTAATCAAGGAAAAGGACTATTTTAAGCGCGCTATGGAAAAAGAGGTAGCACTTTTATGATGCTTTTTAGAAAAGCGGGGAGTAGGCCCTTTAAAAGATCTGGCCAGGTTAATTACTATGGGTAAAGCGAAAGGATATTTTACAGATCCTGAGCATATGTTTGAAGTAGATGAATGGCGTAATTATGGAGATTGTTTATGGGATTTAGTAATTGATGATGATAAAGTTGCTAAGAATTGATGAAATCATGGCATGAAGTAACTAATTGTGTAAAAAGATATCAAGCAGAGCGCCTTGCTGCGGCAGTAACAAACCGACTTGCAAGCGCAGATCCTAATGCAGGAAAAATTATGCTATGTGAAAATCACATTCCAATACCCTCTTTATCACAAACAGTGCTCTCTGTACCACCTATAGACCCTTCGTGTGTCCGTCCCGTCCCCCCCCCCCCCTCCGGCACAGTAGCCTCGGGGGGGCCAGAGGGCGGGGACACATTTGACGAAAGTGCTGCTGAGGAAGAAAATAGCAGTGAGCAGTCAATACAAAAGTCTAAAAAAAAAAAAAAAAAAAAAAAAATACAGTAAAGAAACTGGTGCGTTCTACGCACATTAATTGGCAAAAAATAGCACAAGAAGCGGCTGCTCAGGGAATATTTTATATTGCTGATCAAGACAACCCCCTACAAGCTTTCCCTGTAACGTATCAGATGAATGCCGCTAACCAAAGACAGGGAACCTGGGAGGCTTTGATTGGAAAATATTAAGTCAGTTACGTAGTACAGTGAATGAGTCAGGCCTCCACAGTGAGCCCACCAGATACACCTAACTCTATGAAAGGGCAGTTATTGTGCCAGTGTATTCTGGAGAATACTAACAGTGACACCAAAGGCATTTTAGTAACCCTGCCCTTAGATTCTTCTGTAGAAACAATGCTAGAGCGAATGAGTCGGGTGCCAGTAGGTCAGCAAGCCTTGCTAGTGGAAGCAATCCAAGCAGTAGGGAGAGATTTAGTGCAAGCCCAAAGTCAGGCATTTGCAGCGCTTGCGCCTCTGCGCCCCCCTGGGGCTACCGCGCCCCCGAAGCCAGTGACCACCACGCGCCGAGACTTCCTCTGCTATCGATGCGGGAAGCCAGGACATACCCGTGACCGATGTCGACAACGTCAAGTGTGGTGCCGAAATTGTCAGCAAGGAACCCACAAGACCAACGTCTGTCGGCAGACGGGAAACGAGAAACCGAGCGCGAGGAGCCGCAGCGCGTCGACCCCAATCGCGACTCCTGTCACCTTCACGACACCCCCTCCAGGAGACATGACCAACTCTTATCGACAGACACCGTGTTACAACCCGCCACCTGAGGGAGCCTCGGCCTGGACCTGGCAACAGCAGTAGATACAACATTAATTGACAACCGAACACAAAAAATTGCAACTCGTGTCCGAGGACCTCTGATAATTAATGGACAAAGTTATGGTGCTCTATTATTAGGGCGGTCTTCTGGTAGTTTAAAAGGGCTGTTGTAAAGTGTTTTGCTTAGAGTAATAATTGTTAGCATTGCACTCGTATGTTTAAGCTATGTAAAGATGATGTTCCAATGTTTGTTATGAATAGGGATCCTTCAACTGGTTTGTGGAAAGGACCAGCGGAAGTGAAATATGCTGGAAGAGGTTATATGTGTGTACTTACTTCCACAGAACCACAGTGGATCCCAGCAAAGTGGACCAAAGCAGCGGTGACCAATGTTCCAACAACCAGTGACAGTTGTGATTAATCTTTTAGTGTAAATTTATCTATATTCTAATCATGATGTTAACAGCTGTTGTGTTAATTAATCTTATTGTTATAGGTGTAGCTTTTGTATCTAAATCACTGTTTGATGTGCGGGAAAATGTATGGGTAACCTTAAGCAGAGCTGTCAACACAACCACATTTTGTGCAAGCGTGTCAACTCCTAGTGTACCCTTTTTAACTTGTTTAGTAGGTGTGCCATTAAATGACTCAGATTGGATCACCCTTAACCAGTCTCTTAGCCAGACAAAGATTACCCAGTTAGCTCGAGGTTCAAATATGAGTGAGTTTTTTGATAAATTTGATAATTGGGATGACAAACTTTCTATTGGTCCTAATCCTCAAGAAATTGAACTAGTTGACTCATTGAATGCCTCTTATTGTGTATATCTAAATTCTTCTAAGTATCCTTGTGCTGGTGAAAGTTCTGCCACACCTTGTAATGCAACTGTTAGCACTCTTGTATACCCAATTGGAAATCAGTCTATTTGGAGTGGTTGGTGTAACCATACCAGTCGAAACCTGTCAAATCCTGCCCCTGGACTATTATATCCTAGAAAGTTACCCCCTGGTCTATTTTTTATTTGTGGTAATAGAGCATGGAATGGAATACCCTCAATGCCTGTAGGGGGTCCATGTACCATTGGTCGCTTAAGTTTAGCTTTACCACATCATCATCCTAACAAATCAAATCCAACAAGATGGAAAAGAGATGTTATACAAACTCTTCAAAACACCTGTGACGATAGTATACAACTTTGGAATAAATGGGAAGTATTTTTTACTTCGTTTTTTATCCCAGGTGCTGCTGCTGCTCGAGCCCATGAAAACTTAGAAACACTGTCTTGTTGGATAGTTAAACAAGCCAACCTCACCAGCCGGGTACTATCAGACCTAGCTGATAGCCTAACCACTGTTCAACATGCCGTTTTACAAAATCGCATGGCCATTGACTTTCTATTATTAGCACATGGACATGGCTGTGAAGATTTTGAAGGCATGTGTTGTATGGACCTTGAAGACAATTCCAGCTCCATACACAAAGAAATTAAACAGTTGATGGAACATTCTCAAAAGATTCAACAAGATGTTGGATTCTTTGGCCTAGAAAGTTTAGCAAATTGGTTTGGAATAGGAGGCTGGTTAAAGGGACTTTTACAAAGTGTATTACTTATAGTGATAATTGTTGTCATCGGATTTATATGTTTAAGTTGTGCTCTCTCCTGTATTCGAAAATTGTTTGAACGTGTAACTGGACCAGTTTTCCTTGTCCAAAAAGAAAAAGGGGGAATTGTTGCAGAATGGATGAAAGAGAACGGCCACGGTACTAAGGAAGGACTGTGTGATACGACTTTTTGACATAAGTCTGGCTAAGGTCTGAGTGAACCTAACTAGGCCGCAGAGAGAAAAAAACACTAAGAAGCCCAGCTGCAGTGGAAAGTTACCAGGCTTGTGAAAGAGAGAAGAGAGATAAGATTGTGCTGACCTTATACAAAAACAGAAAAACAACTTTAAGGGAGTAAGCATGAAGAACAAGGTGTAACCCGAACCCGCTGTAGCTATCCGCTGTAACCGCAAATAGGAGGACGTATAAAAATGTAATCCTTTAGAGCTTAGCCAATTAGCAGATGATTTGTAGGCATAAAATTAATTGGAACAGTATATAAGACATAATCGCGCCGTAATAAATTGAAGCTTGCTTTATCACTCACACTGAGTCGGCCGCTTGCTTCCCCTCGCTCGTCGCATCTACCTGCTTTCTGGGCAGAGATGGGCAATCGCTGACTTTTGGAGTCGGCTGGTGACAAAATGTTCCAAACACACCCCATGCACAACTCCCCCGGGGAAGGTGCCAGAAAGGAGTTCTGTTGCTTGTTCTGACACTGCCCCGGTAGCCAGATGAAAGACACCACAAAAGTGGTTCTACCTGCTTTCTGTGCTGAGATGGGGAATCGTTGACTTTTGGAGTCGGCTGGTGACAAAATGTTCCAAACACACCCCATGCACAACTCCCCCGGGGAAGGTGCCAGAAAGGAGTTCTGCTGCTTGTTCTGACACTGCCCCGGTAGCCAGATGAAAGACACCACAAAAGTGGTTCTACCTGCTTTCTGGGCTGAGATGGGGAATCGCTGACTTTTGGAGTCGGCTGGTGACAAAATGTTCCAAACACACCCCATGCACAACTCCACCGGCGAAGGTGCCAGAAAGGAGTTCTGTTGGTAGTTCTGACACTGCCCCGGTAGCCAGATGAAAGACACCACAAAAGTGGTTCTACCTGCTTTCTGGGCTGAGATGGGCAATCGCTGACTTTTGGAGTCGGCTGCTGACAAAATGTTCCAAACACACCCCATGCACAACTCCCCCGGGGAAGGTGCCAGAAAGGAGTTCTGTTGCTTGTTCTGACACTGCCCCGGTAGCCAGATGAAAGACACCACAAAAGTGGTTCTACCTGCTTTCTGTGCTGAGATGGGGAATCGTTGACTTTTGGAGTCGGCTGCTGACAAAATGTTCCAAACACACCCCATGCACAACTCCCCCGGGGAAGGTGCCAGAAAGGAGTTCTGCTGCTTGTTCTGACACTGCCCCGGTAGCCAGATGAAAGACACCACAAAAGTGGTTCTACCTGCTTTCTGGGCTGAGATGGGGAATCGCTGACTTTTGGAGTCGGCTGGTGACAAAATGTTCCAAACACACCCCATGCACAACTCCACCGGGGAAGGTGCCAGAAAGGAGTTCTGTTGGTAGTTCTGACACTGCCCCGGTAGCCAGATGAAAGACACCACAAAAGTGGTTCTACCTGCTTTCTGGGCTGAGATGGGCAATCGCTGACTTTTGGAGTCGGCTGCTGACAAAATGTTCCAAACACACCCCATGCACAACTCCCCCGGGGAAGGTGCCAGAAAGGAGTTCTGTTGCTAGTTCTTACACTGCCGCGGTAGCCAGATGAAAGACACCACAAAAGTGGTTCTATCTGCTTTCTGTGCTGAGATGGGGAATCGCTGACATTTGGAGTCGGCTGGTGACAAAATGTTCCAAACACACCCCATGCACAACTCCACCGGGGAAGGTGCCAGAAAGGAGTTCTGTTGCTTGTTCTTACACTGCCCCGGTAGCCAGATGAAAGACACCACAAAAGTGGTTCTACCTGCTTTCTGGGCTGAGATGGGGAATCGCTGACTTTTGGAGTCGGCTGGTGACAAAATGTTCCAAACACACCCCATGCACAACTCCCCCGGCGAAGGTGCCAGAAAGGAGTTCTGTTGGTAGTTCTGACACTGCCCCGGTAGGCAGATGAAAGACACCACAAAAGTGGTTCTACCTGCTTTCTGTGCTGAGATGGGGAATCGCTGACTTTTGGAGTCGGCCGGTGAAAAAACGTTCCAAAGACACCCCATGCACAACTCCCCCGGGGAAGGTGCCAGAAAGGAGTTCTGTTGCTTGTTCTTACACTGCCCCGGTAGCCAGATGAAAGACACCACAAAAGTGGTTCTACCTGCTTTCTGGGCTGAGATGGGGAATCGCTGACTTTTGGAGTCGGCTGGTGACAAAATGTTCCAAACACACCCCATGCACAACTCCCCCGGGGAAGGTGCCAGAAAGGAGTTCTGTTGCTTGTTCTGACACTGCCCCGGTAGCCAGATGAAAGACACCACAAAAGTGGTTCTACCTGCTTTCTGGCTGAGATGGGGAATCTCTGACTTTTGGAGTCGGCCGGTGAAAAAACGTTCCAAAGACACCCCATGCACAACTCCACCGGGGAAGGTGCCAGAAAGGAGTTCTGTTGGTAGTTCTTACACTGCCCCGATAGCCAGATGAAAGACACCACAAAAGTGGTTCTACCTGCTTTCTGGGCAGAGATGGGGAATCGCTGACTTTTGGAGTCGGCTGGTGACAAAATGTTCCAAACACACCCCATGCACAACTCCCCCGGGGAAGGTGCCAGAAAGGAGTTCTGTTGCTTGTTCTGACACTGCCCCGGTAGCCAGATGAAAGACACCACAAAAGTGGTTCTACCTGCTTTCTGTGCTGAGATGGGGAATCGTTGACTTTTGGAGTCGGCTGGTGACAAAATGTTCCAAACACACGCCATGCACAACTCCCCCGGGGAAGGTGCCAGAAAGGAGTTCTGTTGGTAGTTCTGACACTGCCCCGGTAGCCAGATGAAAGACACCACAAAAGTGGTTCTACCTGCTTTCTGGGCTGAGATGGGGAATCGCTGACTTTTGGAGTCGGCTGGTGACAAAATGTTCCAAACACACCCCATGCACAACTCCACCGGCGAAGGTGCCAGAAAGGAGTTCTGTTGGTAGTTCTGACACTGCCCCGGTAGCCAGGTGAAAGACACCACAAAAGTGGTTCTACCTGCTTTCTGGGCTGAGATGGGGAATCGCTGACTTTTGGAGTCGGCTGGTGACAAAATGTTCCAAACACAGCCCATGCACAACTCCACCGGGGAAGGTGCCAGAAAGGAGTTCTGTTGCTTGTTCTTACACTGCCCCGGTAGCCAGATGAAAGACACCACAAAAGTGGTTCTACCTGCTTTCTGGGCTGAGATGGGGAATCGCTGACTTTTGGAGTCGGCTGGTGACAAAATGTTCCAAACACACCCCATGCACAACTCCCCCGGGGAAGGTGCCAGAAAGGAGTTCTGTTGCTTGTTCTGACACTGCCCCGGTAGCCAGATGAAAGACACCACAGAAGTGGTTCTACCTGCTTTCTGGCTGAGATGGGGAATCTCTGACTTTTGGAGTCGGCTGGTGACAAAATGTTCCAAACACACCCCATGCACAACTCCACCGGGGAAGGTGCCAGAAAGGAGTTCTGTTGCTTGTTCTTACACTGCCCCGGTAGCCAGATGAAAGACACCACAAAAGTGGTTCTACCTGCTTTCTGGGCTGAGATGGGGAATCGTTGACTTTTGGAGTCGGCTGGTGACAAAATGTTCCAAAGACACCCCATGCACAACTCCCCCGGGGAAGGTGCCAGAAAAGAGTTCTGTTGGTAGTTCTGACACTGCCCCGGTAGCCAGATGAAAGACACCACAAAAGTGGTTCTACCTGCTTTCTGTGCTGAGATGGGGAATCGCTGACTTTTGGAGTCGGCTGGTGACAAAATGTTCCAAAGACACCCCATGCACAACTCTCCCGGGGAAGGTTCCAGAAAGGAGTTCTGTTGCTTGTTCTGACACTGCCCCGGTAGCCAGATGAAAGACACAACAAAAAGTGGTTCTACCTGCTTTCTGTTCTGAGATGGGGAATCGCTGACTTTTGGAGTCGGCTGCTGACAAAATGTTCCAAACACACCCCATGCACAACTCCCCCGGGGAAGGTGCCAGAAAGGAGTTCTGTTGCTTGTTCTGACACTGCCCCGGTAGCCAGATGAAAGACACCACAAAAAGTGGTTCTACCTGCTTTCTGTGCTGAGATGGGGAATCGCTGACTTTTGGAGTCGGCTGGTGACAAAATGTTGCAAACACACCCCATGCACAACTCCCCCGGGGAAGGTGCCAGAAAGGAGTTCTCTTGGTAGTTCTGACACTGCCCTGGTAGCCAGATGAAAGACACCACAAAAGTGGTTCTACCTGCTTTCTGGGCTGAGATGGGGAATCGCTGACTTTTGGCGTCGGCTGGTGACAAAATGTTCCAAACACACCCCATGCACAACTCCACCGGGGAAGGTGCCAGAAAGGAGTTCTGTTGGTAGTTCTTACACTGCCCTGGTAGCCAGATGAAAGACACCACAAAGGTGGTTCTACCTGCTTTGTGGGCTGAGATGGGGAATCGCTGACTTTTGGAGTCGGCTGCTGACAAAATGTTCCAAACACACCCCATGCACAACTCCCCCGGGGAAGGTGCCAGAAAGGAGTTCTGTTGCTTGTTCTGACACTGCCCCGGTAGCCAGATGAAAGACACCACAGAAGTGGTTCTACCTGCTTTCTGGCTGAGATGGGGAATCTCTGACTTTTGGAGTCGGCTGGTGACAAAATGTTCCAAACACACCCCATGCACAACTCCCCCGGGGAAGGTGCCAGAAAGGAGTTCTGTTGCTTGTTCTGACACTGCCCCGGTAGCCAGATGAAAGACACCACAGAAGTGGTTCTACCTGCTTTCTGGCTGAGATGGGGAATCTCTGACTTTTGGAGTCGGCTGGTGACAAAATGTTCCAAACACACCCCATGCACAACTCCACCGGGGAAGGTGCCAGAAAGGAGTTCTGTTGCTTGTTCTTACACTGCCCCGGTAGCCAGATGAAAGACACCACAAAAGTGGTTCTACCTGCTTTCTGGGCTGAGATGGGGAATCGTTGACTTTTGGAGTCGGCTGGTGACAAAATGTTCCAAAGACACCCCATGCACAACTCCCCCGGGGAAGGTGCCAGAAAAGAGTTCTGTTGGTAGTTCTGACACTGCCCCGGTAGCCAGATGAAAGACACCACAAAAGTGGTTCTACCTGCTTTCTGTGCTGAGATGGGGAATCGCTGACTTTTGGAGTCGGCTGGTGACAAAATGTTCCAAAGACACCCCATGCACAACTCTCCCGGGGAAGGTTCCAGAAAGGAGTTCTGTTGCTTGTTCTGACACTGCCCCGGTAGCCAGATGAAAGACACAACAAAAAGTGGTTCTACCTGCTTTCTGTTCTGAGATGGGGAATCGCTGACTTTTGGAGTCGGCTGCTGACAAAATGTTCCAAACACACCCCATGCACAACTCCCCCGGGGAAGGTGCCAGAAAGGAGTTCTGTTGCTTGTTCTGACACTGCCCCGGTAGCCAGATGAAAGACACCACAAAAAGTGGTTCTACCTGCTTTCTGGGCTGAGATGGGGAATCGCTGACTTTTGGAGTCGGCTGGTGACAAAATGTTGCAAACACACCCCATGCACAACTCCCCCGGGGAAGGTGCCAGAAAGGAGTTCTCTTGGTAGTTCTGACACTGCCCTGGTAGCCAGATGAAAGACACCACAAAAGTGGTTCTACCTGCTTTCTGGGCTGAGATGGGGAATCGCTGACTTTTGGCGTCGGCTGGTGACAAAATGTTCCAAACACACCCCATGCACAACTCCACCGGGGAAGGTGCCAGAAAGGAGTTCTGTTGGTAGTTCTTACACTGCCCTGGTAGCCAGATGAAAGACACCACAAAGGTGGTTCTACCTGCTTTGTGGGCTGAGATGGGGAATCGCTGACTTTTGGAGTCGGCTGCTGACAAAATGTTCCAAACACACCCCATGCACAACTCCCCCGGGGAAGGTGCCAGAAAGGAGTTCTGTTGCTTGTTCTTACACTGCCCCGGTAGCCAGATGAAAGACACCACAAAAGTGGTTCTACCTGCTTTCTGGGCTGAGATGGGGAATCGCTGACTTTTGGAGTCGGCTGGTGACAAAATGTTCCAAAGACACCCCATGCACAACTCTCCCGGGGAAGGTTCCAGAAAGGAGTTCTGTTGCTTGTTCTGACACTGCCCCGGTAGCCAGATGAAAGACACAACAAAAAGTGGTTCTACCTGCTTTCTGTTCTGAGATGGGGAATCGCTGACTTTTGGAGTCGGCTGCTGACAAAATGTTCCAAACACACCCCATGCACAACTCCCCCGGGGAAGGTGCCAGAAAGGAGTTCTGTTGCTTGTTCTGACACTGCCCCGGTAGCCAGATGAAAGACACCACAAAAAGTGGTTCTACCTGCTTTCTGGGCTGAGATGGGGAATCGCTGACTTTTGGAGTCGGCTGGTGACAAAATGTTGCAAACACACCCCATGCACAACTCCCCCGGGGAAGGTGCCAGAAAGGAGTTCTCTTGGTAGTTCTGACACTGCCCTGGTAGCCAGATGAAAGACACCACAAAAGTGGTTCTACCTGCTTTCTGGGCTGAGATGGGGAATCGCTGACTTTTGGCGTCGGCTGGTGACAAAATGTTCCAAACACACCCCATGCACAACTCCACCGGGGAAGGTGCCAGAAAGGAGTTCTGTTGGTAGTTCTTACACTGCCCTGGTAGCCAGATGAAAGACACCACAAAGGTGGTTCTACCTGCTTTGTGGGCTGAGATGGGGAATCGCTGACTTTTGGAGTCGGCTGCTGACAAAATGTTCCAAACACACCCCATGCACAACTCCCCCGGGGAAGGTGCCAGAAAGGAGTTCTGTTGCTTGTTCTTACACTGCCCCGGTAGCCAGATGAAAGACACCACAAAAGTGGTTCTACCTGCTTTCTGGGCTGAGATGGGGAATCGCTGACTTTTGGAGTCGGCTGGTGACAAAATGTTCCAAACACACCCCATGCACAACTCCCCCGGGGAAGGTGCCAGAAAGGAGTTCTGTTGCTTGTTCTGACACTGTCCCGGTAGCCAGATGAAAGACACCACAAAAGTGGTTCTACCTGCTTTCTGGCTGAGATGGGGAATCTCTGACTTTTGGAGTCGGCTGGTGACAAAATGTTCCAAACACACCCCATGCACAACTCCACCGGGGAAGGTGCCAGAAAGGAGTTCTGTTGGTAGTTCTTACACTGCCCCGGTAGCCAGATGAAAGACACCACAAAAGTGGTTCTACCTGCTTTCTGGGCAGAGATGGGGAATCGCTGACTTTTGGAGTCGGCTGCTGACAAAATGTTCCAAACACACCCCATGCACAACTCCCCCGGGGAAGGTGCCAGAAAGGAGTTCTGTTGCTTGTTCTGACACTGCCCCGGTAGCCAGATGAAAGACACCACAAAAGTGGTTCTACCTGCTTTCTGGGCTGAGATGGGGAATCGCTGACTTTTGGAGTCGGCTGGTGACAAAATGTTCCAAACACACCCCATGCACAACTCCACCGGCGAAGGTGCCAGAAAGGAGTTCTGTTGGTAGTTCTGACACTGCCCCGGTAGCCAGATGAAAGACACCACAAAAGTGGTTCTACCTGCTTTCTGGGCTGAGATGGGCAATCGCTGACTTTTGGAGTCGGCTGCTGACAAAATGTTCCAAACACACCCCATGCACAACTCCCCCGGGGAAGGTGCCAGAAAGGAGTTCTGTTGCTTGTTCTTACACTGCCGCGGTAGCCAGATGAAAGACACCACAAAAGTGGTTCTACCTGCTTTCTGGGCTGAGATGGGGAATCGTTGACTTTTGGAGTCGGCTGGTGACAAAATGTTCCAAAGACACCCCATGCACAACTCCCCCGGGGAAGGTGCCAGAAAAGAGTTCTGTTGGTAGTTCTGACACTGCCCCGGTAGCCAGATGAAAGACACCACAAAAGTGGTTCTACCTGCTTTCTGTGCTGAGATGGGGAATCGCTGACTTTTGGAGTCGGCTGGTGACAAAATGTTCCAAAGACACCCCATGCACAACTCTCCCGGGGAAGGTTCCAGAAAGGAGTTCTGTTGCTTGTTCTGACACTGCCCCGGTAGCCAGATGAAAGACACAACAAAAAGTGGTTCTACCTGCTTTCTGTTCTGAGATGGGGAATCGCTGACTTTTGGAGTCGGCTGCTGACAAAATGTTCCAAACACACCCCATGCACAACTCCCCCGGGGAAGGTGCCAGAAAGGAGTTCTGTTGCTTGTTCTGACACTGCCCCGGTAGCCAGATGAAAGACACCACAAAAAGTGGTTCTACCTGCTTTCTGGGCTGAGATGGGGAATCGCTGACTTTTGGAGTCGGCTGGTGACAAAATGTTGCAAACACACCCCATGCACAACTCCCCCGGGGAAGGTGCCAGAAAGGAGTTCTCTTGGTAGTTCTGACACTGCCCTGGTAGCCAGATGAAAGACACCACAAAAGTGGTTCTACCTGCTTTCTGGGCTGAGATGGGGAATCGCTGACTTTTGGCGTCGGCTGGTGACAAAATGTTCCAAACACACCCCATGCACAACTCCACCGGGGAAGGTGCCAGAAAGGAGTTCTGTTGGTAGTTCTTACACTGCCCTGGTAGCCAGATGAAAGACACCACAAAGGTGGTTCTACCTGCTTTGTGGGCTGAGATGGGGAATCGCTGACTTTTGGAGTCGGCTGCTGACAAAATGTTCCAAACACACCCCATGCACAACTCCCCCGGGGAAGGTGCCAGAAAGGAGTTCTGTTGCTTGTTCTTACACTGCCCCGGTAGCCAGATGAAAGACACCACAAAAGTGGTTCTACCTGCTTTCTGGGCTGAGATGGGGAATCGCTGACTTTTGGAGTCGGCTGGTGACAAAATGTTCCAAACACACCCCATGCACAACTCCCCCGGGGAAGGTGCCAGAAAGGAGTTCTGTTGCTTGTTCTGACACTGTCCCGGTAGCCAGATGAAAGACACCACAAAAGTGGTTCTACCTGCTTTCTGGCTGAGATGGGGAATCGTTGACTTTTGGAGTCGGCTGGTGACAAAATGTTCCAAACACACCCCATGCACAACTCCACCGGGGAAGGTGCCAGAAAGGAGTTCTGTTGGTAGTTCTTACACTGCCCCGGTAGCCAGATGAAAGACACCACAAAAGTGGTTCTACCTGCTTTCTGGGCAGAGATGGGGAATCGCTGACTTTTGGAGTCGGCTGCTGACAAAATGTTCCAAACACACCCCATGCACAACTCCCCCGGGGAAGGTGCCAGAAAGGAGTTCTGTTGCTTGTTCTGACACTGCCCCGGTAGCCAGATGAAAGACACCACAAAAGTGGTTCTACCTGCTTTCTGGGCTGAGATGGGGAATCGCTGACTTTTGGAGTCGGCTGGTGACAAAATGTTCCAAACACACCCCATGCACAACTCCACCGGCGAAGGTGCCAGAAAGGAGTTCTGTTGGTAGTTCTGACACTGCCCCGGTAGCCAGATGAAAGACACCACAAAAGTGGTTCTACCTGCTTTCTGGGCTGAGATGGGCAATCGCTGACTTTTGGAGTCGGCTGCTGACAAAATGTTCCAAACACACCCCATGCACAACTCCAGCGGGGAAGGTGCCAGAAAGGAGTTCTGTTGCTTGTTCTTACACTGCCGCGGTAGCCAGATGAAAGACACCACAAAAGTGGTTCTACCTGCTTTCTGTGCTGAGATGGGGAATCGCTGACTTTTGGAGTCGGCTGGTGACAAAATGTTCCAAACACACCCCATGCACAACTCCACCGGGGAAGGTGCCAGAAAGGAGTTCTGTTGCTTGTTCTGACACTGCCCCGGTAGCCAGATGAAAGACACCACAAAAGTGGTTCTACCTGCTTTCTGGGCTGAGATGGGGAATCGCTGACTTTTGGAGTCGGCTGGTGACAAAATGTTCCAAACACACCCCATGCACAACTCCCCCGGCGAAGGTGCCAGAAAGGAGTTCTGTTGCTTGTTCTTACACTGCCCCGGTAGCCAGATGAAAGACACCACAAAAGTGGTTCTACCTGCTTTCTGGGCTGAGATGGGGAATCGCTGACTTTTGGAGTCGGCTGGTGAC